>NC_136065.1:2141206683-2141806683 GCF_964261635.1 Lissotriton helveticus
CCTTGCAGGATTCGATATTTACCGAATCGGTAAATACCGAATCGGTATTGCCCATTGATTCCTATGGGCTTCAAGGCCCATAGGAATCAATGTGAAATACCGATTCGGTAAATACCGATTTTTACAGATTCGGTATTTCAAAAAATAAATTCACCTACATCTCCATATTCTAATTTACCAATTCATAAATACCGAATCGGTAAAATTCGGTATTTATGAGTCGGTAAATTAGAATTACCTACATCTAGCCCTAAGAGGACTAAAATGAGCTACATAATGGAATGAAAAAACTATAAATACTTGTAAATATTTGTTGATATAATGTGGAAACTACGTATCCCACAATGCCCCATAATGGGCTAATGTGGAGAGCAGTATACATTGAAATGGTCAGCAGACTTCCCCAACCGTGAACAAGTCCTTGTGGTGAAACGCGTTGATGGTGGTGAAAGAATAAAGAACCCTTGATGAGTACCTTTGGAGGGCGACATTCTTTTGGTCGATTAATATATATATATATATATATATATATATATAGACAGCTTTAGCACAATCGTGGAACTGTGTATTCTTTTTATTGTATTAGTGATGATAAGTACTCTCATTTGCTTCTATTACTCATCACAGTGCATATATTTCATACAAGGATCACACCGCTTCAACAAATATTGAAACGCCACTTTGTGTACTTTTTGTATATCTCTGTGAATGCACGATTGACTGAGCCAAAGAGTTCTAGGTCTGTTACCAGGATTCCTTGGGAGTCTGTGTTGTCATGTTCTAAGGTTGCATAATCCATTTGTTACCTACTTAGGGTTAGGGGTACGTCACAGTAATAGGGATGAGACACGACTATGGTATAATGAATTTTATTGTGAAACTGTTTTGTTACTCCAAGATAAGGCTGACTCACCAAAAGTCGGTGTCTTCTGCTGGTTCTCCCAGTGGGGTTTCCTGGACTCTGTTCCGTGTCTCCAGGTGTGTTATACCCTTGTGAAGAAAAGGACACAGGGCCTAGTAATTGAGTTGGTACTGCCCAGATTTATGTCTCAAAACCACCCCACAGGGTGACTGTTTTGTGCTTTTCACTTAGGAGGCAAATGTTCACAGTCAGACTGGGGGTGAATGTCTGATTTGCTCATCATCTGTGTGTCTTTTGCTTTCTCGTCCTAAGTGCGCCGGGTATACCCAGACGTGGGTCAGGGCTCACTGTACCACTGGATTCAAGCTAGCCTGGCTGCTGAGGGGTGATGCCCTGAAACCTGTCCCGGGATTCTTGTTTCTGGTCCAGGGAGTACCTGATTTGCCAGTTCGGGCTGGACTGTTCCCATGAGGCACAGGGTCAAGACTGATTTGCATATGGCCATGTCTGAACTGGATTGGCACGGTCAGCAAAATAACAATGGATTTAACCCAGATATGTAACTGGGCGTGAATGTCTGATTTGCTCTGCATTCAGTCCAACATCTGTGTGTCTTTTCCTTTCTCCAGGGTGGGTATCGACCTCGTTGGTCCATTGGTCACCTCTGTATGTAGCTACCAATCCATTCTTGTCCTTGTCGACTATGCAACACGCTACCCAGAAGCCATTCCACTTTACAGCATGACCACAACTGCAGTAGACCCTGTGATTCTTGAGTTCTTCTCAAGGGTGGGGTCCCCAAGGAGCTGCTTACTAACCAGGGGGCTCCATTTATGTCCAAATTAAACAGATTTGCACCATCTTGGATATAACCCAAATTCGAACCTCCATTTACCATTCACAGACGGACGGCCTGGTAGAGCAGTATAACCAAACCATCCTAAAAAACTGATATCTGAAACAGCAAGGTATAGGGAGTGCAAGCTTCCTCTAGTATTATATTATATGCTCTTCGTACCCGTGCACAATCATCCACTGGGTACAGTCCCATTGAATTTGTTTTTACAACAGCCTGGAACCTTACTGGATATGGCAGCCGAACCGTGGGCGAAGAGGATGAGGGGCAAGGACACCTAGAATACACTATCAACCTCAAAGAGAAAGTCCAAAGTCTATGGGTGGAGGTGCATAATAATGGTGAGAAAGCCCAGGACAAGACTGATAAAACGAGAGAACTAAGGGGGGGATAAAGTCCTGGTCTTGCTTCCATCTGTGGTTAATAAACTATTAGCACGCAGGCAAGGGCCAGGCAAAATAGTATCCCAAATCGCACCTGTGAATTATAAGCTGGCCATACCCTAAAGGCGTAAGGGTGAACAGATCTTTCATGTCAATCTTCTCAAGATATGGGAAAGTGACCATAAAACAAGGGCGGAGGAGAGATTCTCTGCCATGTGTTTAACTGACTTACAACCTTTGGAGCTAGCTTTCAGTCCTGAGGATAGGGGCTGTGAAGGGACCTCAACGCAGCTGGGCAATTCTCAAAACATTACTAGAAACATCAGGCAAAAAACTCATCAGGCAGTACAGGGGTGTCTTTTCCACTGCACTGGGTCGAACCAAGCTGGTGTATTATGATATGGTCACAGAGGACAGTTAGGTTTTCCGTCTACGACCCTATCGAATCCCAGAAGCACTTAGGGAAGCAGTAGAAAAAGAAGTAAAGAACATGTTAACGGATGATATATTTGAACCATCCAATAGTGCACGGTGTTCTCGGCTGGTATTAGTATCAAAACCTAATGGTAGCATTAGATTCTGCATAGATTTTAGACAATAGAATAGCAGATCAACATTTGACACCTATCCTATGCTCTGGTTGGATGAATTGATTGGGAATCTGGGGTGAGCCTCTTACATCATCCTCCTTGACTTAATCAACGGATATTGGCAGATCCCCCTGAAGCCATCAGCCTAAGATGAAACAGCATTTTCCTCACCTACTGGACTCTACCTTAAAGTCTTACATTTTGGCCTCCTTGGGGCACCAGCTATCTTTCAGAGACTTATGGATATCCTTCTTAGGCCACATAAGGGCTATGCAGCTGCCTTCGGACACCTGCTCCTGTAGTGACACCCCCTGCCCCTCTAGTGGCACTCCCTGACTCTCTAGTGAAACTCCCCAACTCTCTAGGGACACTCGCTGATGCTCTCATGCCACTCCCTGCCCCTCCCTCATACTTTCCTGACACTCCCTGCCTCTTTCCTGACACACTCAGCCCTTCTGACACTGCTGCTCCTGCAGTGACACTCCCTGCTGCTCCCTAGCCCTCTCCAGACACTCCTTGTCCCTCTGACACACATATCCCTTCCAACACTCTTCTAGTGACCCCCCCTGCCCAGCTAGTGGCACTATCAGACTCTCTAGTGACACTCCTTTCCCCTCTTGTGACACACCATTACTTCATGACTCTCCCTGACTCTGTCTCATGAGGCTCCATTTCTCCATGCCCGACCCCCCAGGGCTCTACTCTGATTCTTCCTATTGTCTGACAGACCACTCCACTGACACCCCCCCCCTTCTACTGCACCCTCAAGTGTAATATTTGTGCTGTCCTCTCCTCTAAACCCACTACAATATCTTATCTCCAGGAGCCTATGGAAGAGTGTGACCTACGGATCCCCACCCAGGGCACTCCTCCTGCACTCCATGCACACAAAAGGCCAGATTAGCACCAGTTGTGTTACAACTACTGCAACAGGTGGTCCCACGATGGTATCTGAAGCTCCGCCTCTAGGTGCCTACGGAAGAGTATGACCTGCGGATCCCCACCCAGGGCACTCCACCTGCACTCCATGCACACAAAAGGTCAGATTAGCACCAGTTGTGTTACAACCAGTGAGCAGTAGCACCACGTCAAGGTTCTGACCATCGATACTGTCCAGGCACACCATTCATACTGGCCCAGCCCAGTCACTGTCGTTCACACCATTCATAACCCAAGGACTCAGGCGTACGCTGGGAAGCCCCCTCAGGGACACCCCAGCGTATCGCGACAGATCCAGGACACAAGCTGGGGCCCTGAGAAGGTGCCAAAGAGACAATGCAGCGGGGGCAAAGGTGAGCCCCTACCTGGCCCTTCCCAGGGTGGAGGAGAAAAGGCCAGAGTGGGAGGGCATCCCTACATAGAGGGCTTACCCACCTACATCCGACACTGATGCCCCTCCGCAGCCTGCATCCCTCACTGTCCATCACTGGATGTTTCACTGGCCACCTCTGGATATATAGGGATGGTGGAGTGACATCACAGAGGAAGGCTGGGGACAGGATGTACAGATATGGGCGAGGGGAGTTGCATCACTGAGGGAGCAGGGGGCTAGGATATGCAGCCCTAGGGGAGTGACATCACAGAGGAAGGAGGCAATAGGATATGCAGGTTTGGAGAGTGACATCACAGAGGAAGGAGGCAACAGGAGATTCAGGCTTGGAGAGTGACATCACAGAGGAAGGAGGGAAAAGGATGTACAGGCCTGGGGAGGAGAGTGACATCACAGAGGAAGGCTGGGGACAGGTTGTACAAATATGGGCGAGGGGAGGGACATCACAGAGGAAGAAGGGGGACAGGATATGCAGGCCTGGGGGAGTGACATCACATAGGAAAGGGGGACGGGTACAAATGTCTTTATTGACAGTACAATGTATGCGACCAGTGAGGCTACAATCCCGGCACCCACTGCTGAGAATGCACACCCCAACGTTCTCCCCAGCGGGATTGCCAGGATGGCTCCCTGTAAGAAACTGGCTCTGTATATACTGCACTAAAGTGAGGTACAGTGTGTATAGAATCCAAGGGTCTCCAGAGGTTTGGCAGAGGCTAAAGTTAGATAGAACCTTACTCTCTAAAGTGGTAGCTTGGTCGAGCAGTAAGGCAGTATCAGGACAGTGTAAAGCATTTGATGTACACACTCAGTCGGCAAATGGTCTCACACACTCATGAACTGAACTCTAGGCTAATTGTTTTATTAAAAAAATATGCTGTAGTTTTATTTCTAGATCCAAGCAAGCCTGGTGCAGGTAAGCATAAAAATACTTTTCAGTAGTAAATTACTTGTATGAACACAGTTCAAAATAGCAGTGTAACTTGTACTGGTTTTGGTTACAGTTTTAAGAAAGCAGTTTGCAACACATTGCAGGAATAGTACATTCAATTGAATGGGATTTTTAACTAAAATGCAGTTCATAACTTTTCAGATTACTTTTGCTAACACAGGACTGGATCCTAGATTCAGTCCTGGGACATTTCCTGAAAACAGGTGAGTAAATGCATTTTGGTTAAAGGTACGATTTTCAAGGAATATTATTGCATTTCAAAAGTTGACACTTGGCCCCTTTTCCCAAAATTTTTTGCTTTTCACCCCCCTGTTTTAGGATGTCTCCCCCATGGTAAATAAAATTGTATAAGCCATTTGTGGTATGAGATGCCCTGTTTAATGTGACAATGCAATGCAATGGTGTGCAGTTATTAACCACCCATTATAGAAATGTAACCTGATGGAATGCTGTATTCAAAATGGCTGCCATGGCTGTGCGTTGTGCCACCTGACTGCAGGAGGTTAGCAGTCTAGTTGTTAGGTACCCAGCCACCCCTGCATTTGGAGGGAAAGCCTGGCACCCAGTGTGCTCTACTCCTCCCCCTGAGCCAGTTAGAACTAGTTCCCCTGTCTGAGGTGGGTTAGCGGTCTAGTTGTCTGGTACCCAGCAATCCCAGCATTTGGAGGGACCTTCTAGAAGCTTCCAGCCTTTCTGGTACAGGGAGAGCAGTAGAGATGTCATGTGCAGAGACAGAGCTGGGACTGGAGTGCAAGGGGACCTGCTGCAGGGGATACCGCCGCGTGGGCCTGTGTGCTGGACCTTGCACCCATCCAGAACCCCCCTACTGTCCCCAGGGCTAGTGGAGCCCCGCTGCAGGAGTTCAGGCTGCCGTGTGGGAGGAGGGCCACGCTGCAGTGGGGATGGTGAAAGCCTACCACCCTGTTTTGATGATGCCCCCACTACTTGCTGACCTGGCCCAGTAGTGCTACTGCTCTGTCCCCCCGGGCCCCTGAAGAAGGAGGGCCCTCCTAGGTCCCTGGAGCTGCCGGGACCTTGTGCCACACAAGCGCTGCGCAAAGAAGCGCCTAGAAGGGAAGGGGCATCGTGGACTGGACCCCCCAGGAGGTGAGAAGAGTTACCCTGGGGCTTGCTGCTGGGACTGTCCGCCCTCCTTTCGCTGATTGAACTGATTGCCTGGCCCTGGGTGAGTGCTGCCTGATGTGTACCTGCCTAAGCACCACAATCCTAAAGCGCTGTGCCTAGAAGAATCGCTGTGTGCCTGCAAAGTGCTAACCTTGCCCAGGACTGTTGCAGCCTGCTGTGCCCTTGAAAGCGCTGGCCTGCAGGAGACTGCCTCGTGTCCCCAAAGCGGCGTGACCAAGACTGCCCTGCTGTGAGTGTTTTAAGCGCTGTATTGCCCTGGGAACTGCTGCTGGCCCAAGCGCTGTGAGTGCTGCGGTGTACTCTAAGCGCTAGAACCAGGGCCGGACTGGCCGTTGAGGGCACCGGGTAATCCCCCGGAGCGCCGCAAGGGTGGGGGCCGGTTTTGGGCCCTTGGGGGCCGTTTTTGTTACAGGGCCGTTTTTGCGGCCCTGTAACAAAATCGGCCGAAAACCGGCCCCGGCAAAGAGCTCAGTCGCACCCCCAGCGCCCCCCCCCCCCACCTCCTTCTGGGGGGCAGGGGGGGCGGCCGAGCACTTTGCCAGGGCCGGTTTTCATTCCCAGTCCGGCCGTGGCTAGAACCTTAAAGCGCTGTGCCGTGAAGGCGCTTCTGCCCTGCGAAGCGCTGCACTGCTGGAAGTGTTACTGCCTGAACTGCTGGTTCCTAAGCGCTGTATTAGGAGGATGGTGCCCCCAAGCGCTGAACAGCAGAAGCGCTGCTTGGCTTTATTGGGAAGAACTGTCTTATGGCAGGACTGCTGTCTCTTACAGCGCTGCGTCTACAACGCTCTGTTTTGCCCCCTGCAGTGGCCGGTGTCCTTGATACTGTTTTCTTTTGGTGCTTAATGACCCATGGGATGGTGTTTTGTTGATCCTGCTGGCGTCCATGGTTACAGGGAAGGTTACTGTTTCACGCTGAGGGGTATGCCCACGAGGTTGTTTGTGCCCAGGTGCTCAGGTTGATGCCTCATGGTAGATGTGAATATGCCAGTCTAGGCCTGATGTTAAGGTGGCATGCCTATTGTTTCTTTTGCAGGAGGTGCTAATGCAAGTCTTATTGTGTGTGTTATGCCTAATGTTTCCTTGTATGCTAAAAGCCTACTACTAAGGTGGTGCCGAGGATTAATACCTGCGTTGGCCCTGCGATATTGACCCTATGTTTCATGCATTTGCCAATGTTCTTTTTATTTCAGCTGGACACTAATGGACTTCCTTAACCCTTTTTCTTATTTCACCCATTTTTCCTTGTAAATAATCCCCCTGATATCCTCGCCCTGGCGCCAGTTGGCGCCCTATTGTGATTACTGTGCATTATTGTGCTTTATTGTGTTTTACCTTTGCAGGTTGGATCTAATACAAAAGTTATTCTTTTTCCAACCATAAGCAGTGTCGTGTCTCTTTTGTGGTGTGCCTGGTGTGTCGTCTGTGGGTACTGCGCGGATGCTTCACACATGTCCTCTGAAGTTTGGCCCGCCGCTCTGCTCCATGCTACCCCCTATAGAATTGATAACCCCATTTCTAACAGGCGGAAATTCACTAAGCAGGTAAGTTAGGTTATCATTACTTTTTCTTACTCAGTGCTGGATCCTGGATTCAGCACTGGGACATTTCCTGAAAACAGTTGAGAAAATGCGTTTTGGTTATTCAGCTGATTTTTGAAGAATATGTGTAGTTTTCAAAAGTCGACACTTAGAAACTTTTTGGGAGAAAAAGTGTCAATGTTATTCTATGAGGAAAAATGAGTAATCGGTTTCAAGGTAAGTAATTGGTCGGGTGCCCTGTTGATTTCAACAGGAATTCTCTGGGACAAAGAAACACGCCAGGCTCAGGGACGAGGATCTTTCAGGAGTGACCACTGTAGGAGAGTAGGGTCCGCTTCCTATGGTCACCCCCACTTTTTGCTGTGATTTTCTGGGTTTTTTACTTTAGTGTGGCTGTGGGCCTGCTAATCAGACCCACAGCCCAGCTGTTCTCTCTCTAAATTGATACCATGTACTTTAGGTACATACCAGATTGGTTACTGGGTCACTCTTGTGAGCCCCTGTATAGTGTACCATAGGTACCCAGGGCATAGGTGCATCCAAGGCCTACCAGGGGCTGTAGCATGTATTATGCCACCCCTGGCTGGCCATCCAAACTGACACCACAGGCTGATCACTCAGTTTGGGTAAGGTGGTGTAATTACCCCTTACTTAGATATTGTATACCTATATCTTCCTTATATATAGACGCATATGCACCTATGAGTCACTTCTATGGTAGGCCTCGACAATCCTGGAGGCAGAGTGCTTGGTTTTATGTGAGAGGGTGCCCTAGCATGAGCTGAGCCTCTCTGCAGCTTTCGGAACCATCTCCTTATAGATGTTCTATGATATAGCCATACCATATACTCTTAAGTGCATTATAATCCTCGCGGTTAATGCTAACTTTGGTTTGGCTTTATCAAAACATGTGTTGTAAGGTGTCAAACACTTTGGAATATTACCCCTCAACAATTCTGGCAGCGTGGGTAGCATTCCACCCTACTAGAGGGAAAAGACATGTATGTTACTGCTTTACCCGGTTAAAGTTAAACAGAGCCTCAGCATCACAAAACGGATGCTGCTGCCACAGACAAGAGTCTGACCTCCTCTTGCTGGGGGAAACTCCAGTAAGAGCGGCCTGGACAATAGGTTTCCTGTCCAGGGAGGTGTCAGCATCTCCCCAGACAGGGGTTTTGTATATTGGGCAGGGTGGGCTGCATTCAGTGAATGCATCTAGACACTGCCTGGGGCACACAAGGTGCTCCATGCATAGCCCGGTTCAAACCAGTTGCTGGGGGACTCCAGCCCCAGCTCTGGCGCGAAACTGGCCAAAGAGAAAGGGGTGTAACCACCCCCTTCTCAGGTCCACCCAAAGAAGGGACCTAGGCAGGTAATCCAGCCCCTTAGCTTAGTATAAGTATAGGAGCTGTGTCCCCAGGACTTTAGATTATCCTGGAAAGAAACTTTGATATAGAACTCTTGGACCTTTGACATTCTATTCTGACTAGAACACGGAAGACATCTCCCTTGTGGTCAAGGAGTGACCACCCTGTGCAAACAGGCACCACCTGTAACTTGCCGGTCTGCTTTGTCGACGCTCCCGCCAGAACCCGAAGACTCAGCAACGCAGGAACTGGACTCTCAGACTTCCCTAACTCCGATTCATATCCACAGCAAAGCTGAGACCCATGGTGGACACAAGAGACGTGGGACCGGACACCCTGGACATCCTGCATTTTGCTAACTGCTCAACTACCAAGGTACCCTCACAGTTGTACATTGGGGTACGAGAGCTCTAGACCCGAGCACTATTTGCCCCAAAGCTCAGCCCTCCACACTCCACGAGTGCTGCGTGGGGCCCGCTCTTGCATTTCAGCTTGATGCATCTTCCTGGGTTCCTTGCCCATTGGCTAGTGAGCCCCCTTAAGCCTTTCTTTTAGAACTAAACTCCTTTCCTGGTTGCTCCAGGCTTGCTCCAGCTTCCATTCAAAGGAGGAGCGCCACAGACCTTGCTGGTCTGCAACAGAGCCAAACTCGACATCCTGCATGGGTTGCGGTTGCCAAGGCTTGTTGGGTCCAATCCGGATACCGACACTGCAGTCCACTAGATCCGTCATGGCACAGCTCAAATACAGTGCCTGGTCATCGTCGATGCCTCCTGGACCTCGTGGCTGAAGAGACAAGCTCACCTTCTTCACCTTCAAGCACTCGACATCGCCTGGTTCCTCCCTGGTTCCTTCCTGGTCACTGGCTAGTGACCCAGACTCTGTCCCCTCTGCTTTCAGGTTCTTCACATCATCGATCCACCCTTGGATCCACCCGGACACTTTTCCTCTGGTCGCCTGCAGCACTTCTTTGCAGATCTCCATAGAAAACGACGACGAAACACGACACCAAAAGGCCCCTATGCACCCGGCTTCCCTGGGTGAGGTAACACGAGTACTCCGGTGCTCCTGTGGGTCTTGACTCTCGAAGTGTCCTAGTCTAAAGGGGTTTTATCACAGTCCATCCGGAAGTGTCCTAAAACAGTAACTTTGTAACTTTTTCATTTCCCATTATAAGTCAATGGTCACTCGCGACTGTGTTTAGACACTGCATATGTCTCCCGTGGGCCTCCTACTTCCTAACCTTTGGTTGTTTAGTGTAGTCCCAGCGATTCTACAGGCCCTAGGCCTGCTGTCTAACTCTCACGTGGTTCTTATACCACTTCTTTAGTATATGGTTCGTGAGGCCCCTAGGGCATTACTGTATATTGTGCAACTTATCGTATGCTAATTGAGTAACTTGTGATGTACTTTTACCTCTGCCCTCATAAAGAGTGCAGAGGGGTTGTGTTTAGAATAAATACATATATATTCGATATATACCTTGTGTGGTGTCCTTTCATTTGGTATTCAAGGGATTATAATTGGTCAAACAGCTTGCTTCACATGCTCTCTGAAGTCTTAGTCTATGACTGGTCCATGCTACCACTGGGATGGATAGCTTTTTATAAGGTTGACTTTACAATAACCATCAATAAGGGTCGAATAGACTGGTGCAAGGTGCCCACTAGAACTAGTGGACACTGTTGGGCTTGGCCCTTTTCACTGAAATCTTTTGCTTTTTACTTCCCCAAATTCAGGATGTCCCCCCTTTGTAATGTAGTGGCATAGGCCCTGTGAGGTTAAAATGCCCTGGGTAATGTTAAAATCAATGCTAGGTGCAGGTGCCCTCTACCCTCAACATGGCTGCCACTGACCCCTGTTACTGCAGTGTGGTCTGGTTAAGGCGCATTCTAGTTTCCAGGAGCTGGCAGGGACCCCAAACATTGTTGCCATTCCAGCCTGCCTTGCCTGCCCACAGTTAGTGTAGGGAAGCTCCTAGCACCTTCAGGAATAGGGGCGGAGCCTAGTTTTGCCGCCTTAGAGGGTGGTCACCTGACCTCGGCCTATAAAAAGAAAGGGAGGGAAACTTTCCAGTCAGTTGGGGCATCACTGACCTGGGGAACCCACGCAGGAGATTTAGGCGGTAGGGCCTAGTCAGGGACTTATGCCACTGGGAGTGACAGGATTTAGGTGCTGCCTCTTAAGCTGAGTGAGGTACCCTGAGCTAGCCCACTGATCTGGCCCGGCGGGAGGGGAACCCAGGGACCATCTACAGTGACCTGCAGAGGAACCCTGCCTGCAGCCCTCAACTCAACTCAACCCCCCCTTCAAGAACCAAGAAACTGCTATTTACAAGGGCGCCAAAACCACCAAGCGCCAAAAAGAAGACCTTCTAATTACCACAGGACTGCTGGGGAATCAACCAGGTATTGGACTGTGCTGCACCTGCGGCCCCCTGCCTTCACCTGGGCCTTCGCTGTCCTGCCTAACTTCCCCTGACTGAATTGGCTGCCTTGCTGTCCTGAGGAAAGTGACCACTGAAGTGAATGCTAAGCGCTATCTCTGCTTAGCGCTAGCCCTGAACTGCTGGAAGGCCTGCCTTGTCTGCACTGCTAACCTAACTGAGACTGAGCCAAACTGCGCTGCTCCTCAGCGCTCCCCTGCTGTGGCCTGTGAAGCGCTGTATCCTGCTCACTGCCCTAAGCGCTATATCTGCCCAGCGCTACGTGTGTGCCCGGGAGCTCCGTCTCCTCGAAGCGCCATAACCCCCAAGTGCCAAGAGCGCCTGCCGAGCAGTCTAGCGCTGTGTTGGGCCCCGGAGCGCTGCCCCCACTCACCGCCGGAATTCGAGGCGGGCCGCGTTGGGCCCTGAAAACTGCTCCTCTGTGTGCCTTGTGAGGGATCACCGTCTTCGGCGTCCCCGAGGACCCCTCTCAGGGCCCAAGCTCTGTGCCCAGTCATCGCCGCGGACCCGGCGTCCAAATTCCCCAGAGGCGCTGGCCGGGAGGGTGCCTGAGGTCCCAGCTCACCGCCGTAGCCCGGCGCCCGGTGTGAAGAATTCCCGCAGTGGCCCCTGAGGTTGGGAGAGGCCGCCGCGATCGTAGAACCAGGCCGCGTTAGGCCTGAAGCCGAGGAAGTCGTTCTGCCGGCCTCACGTGATGGGGAGAAGTCAAGCCATGCCCCCGCCGCGTGGCCGGGCCCCTAAAAATCCGAATCCTGATTGGTTCCCGGGCCGTGAGCGCTACGGAAGGCCCGGGAACAGCCTGTCCTCGCCGGAGGGCTTAGCGAGAGTGCAAGAGCCCCCACCGCCTGGGGAGGAGCAGCGGAGCGAGCGGGCTTCCCTAGAAAGGCCCCCTCCCTCCCGAGGCCAGCTGAAATCTCCGCAAGGGCTCCCCGGGGAGCCGAAGAACCCCGGTTAACCCCTGCAGTCGCCGGACCTCACTGGAGGGCTCCAAGAGGAGCCGGAGCCCTTCCCCAGCCCCCTGAGCCTACGCAAGGGCCCCGAGAGGCCGAAGAGAAAAAGGTAAACCCCGGGGAGGAGGGTGGAAGGCCACAGTAGGCCCCAAGTTCGCCCCTCCCCTGGGGAACACTGTTGTTGGGCCCCGTTGGCCCAGATTACCCACAGAAGGCCCCTGAGCTGGGCCAGAACATGGACTAAGCCCACTAGGGACAGTTGGACTCTGAGTTAACCCCTGCTTGGGGTAAAGTTAAAGGCTCATCTTTCCACCAGGATCTGATCAGGGCCAAACCCCTTGTTGCCTGGGCCTGGTTTATCTTCGCCCTCATGAAATGCTCCTTCTCACCCTAGGCATGGTATTCCAGATTAATGAGATGCTTATTTTAGCCTGCGGGATGATGATCCTGACCTAAGAAAACGCCTAAGTTTGCCTGTTGAAATGTTTTACTTCTGCGGATAAAATGGTTTACCTTTTATGACATGTTTATTCCTGCTCCGAGAAGTGGTGTCTACCCCTGCTACTGCAGTGATCTGCTGGTGCCTGTCTAATGAAAGGTTTTATTCCGACATAATGAAAGGTTGTCTACTCCTACCTAATGGAATGTTGAGCAACTTCTAACAGGAGGGTGTTACAAGGAAAGGTTTTATATGCATGAGCCAAGTTTATATGTTCATGGAAATGCACATTTTCACCTGAGGCCTGGTTCCCTTTGCCTTCTGAAAGGCTTACCTCTGCTGATTAACTATTCTACACTTAATGAAAGGCTTTATACTTACCTGAAGGAAATAGATATGAGTTCCTGCTGAAATGGTTACTCCCAATTAAATGTTTATGCCTGCGTAGCGTAGGTCCTGAAATGTGGATTCTTGATGCCTAGTGTATCCCTGAACTTCTACTTAGTGTGTCTATGTTCCCTTTACCTTAGACACGGCTTATTCTTGCCTTGCGGAAATCCTCCACATATGGTAAAGGAAATGGTTATGCAGGATTAATGAAACTTTTATGCATGCTCGCCGGAAGGTGAACTACAGGCCCATAGTTATGGAGTGAAGGGCTCCTTGCTTTAATGAAACAGTTGGGAACCTGTTGAAATGGTTATTCCTAATGAAATGTTCTATTCTGGTTTAAGCCATGCTGATTTCTAATGCAATGAAAGGTTTGTTGTGAAGTAATGGAATGCTAATTCTCTAATGAAATGTTATTGCAACCTGTTAAATTGGATATTGAACTACTCCCTTTACTCCCCTCTAATGAAATGCTTTGATGAGTAATAGATACTGTGATTTTCCCACTCCTGAACCATAATCTTATATAAAAGTTATTTGATTTTTAATCAAACACCCTGGAGTGGCGTCAGTCATTGTGAACATTTTATTGTCTCAGTGGTTGTGTGTGCTGTGTAGTCACTTAACACCTAAGCTTTCGGGTGCCTACCTGCTCGTGCCAGGCTACCCCCGGGGAACTGGTTACCCCAGTTCCTACAGACACCATATGCCAGGCTAACGTCTCACATTGGTGTGCAGCGGATGGGATAAGAGCTTGCTGTTGTTTTACCATATAATCTTAAGATATCATTTGAAAGATCACATGTAGGTACATATAAATCAAGTTCTTATAATACATAAGTTCTACTGAACTTAGCAGTTGTAGGTGGTAAGGGCTTAGCACACCCTGACTACAACTCCTAGAGAGGTTCTAGTAGGAACACATTTAGTGTAGGTAGGTGCACACACCTCACCTCACTAGAAAATGTCCTTGGCTGCAGGGCTTAGTGGGCCTCTGCCAGAATCTGACCCTCCCAGGGCACCTTCTAAATATGACACATTCACTTCTCATGAATTGAGAAGTCTGTGTACAGCCAGAAAGGCTGAGACAAGGACAGAGTCCAACCTTTAACCACCTGGTAGATATTTTAGTGGAGTATGATGTAGAAAAGGCATCCAGCCCAGATCAAACAGGTAGTATAGAGGGGGGCCAGCCCTCAACAGAAGATCCCACTGGTGAGAACCCAGAGGATTCTGATGATGATGTGGATGCTATCTAGGTAGAAGTCAGGGAACTGAACCAGGTTAACCTAGGACTACTTGGGACTGGAGGAGGAAGAATCCAATCCAGGCCCCCAAGTAGGCAAAACCCTGAGCACAGAAGAGGAAGGTCACTCTCTAGTGAGTCCAACCACTCAGATGACTCAGTAGGGTCCCATGCCTCAGCTCTAGGGAGAATGACTTCCCCTCAGAGAAGAGAGCATACGGCTAGGATGAGGGAATCCAAGCTTAGAATCAGGAGGCAAGAAGTTGCCCTGGCAAAAGAGACCCTGGCTCTTGAGAGAGAGAGAGAGAAGATTGTATGGGCTAGGGCCCACTGGTGGCAGCACAGTACCTAGAGATAGGGAAAGGCCTCATGACCATAGAAACGCGAACAAGATTGTCCCTCCCTATCAGGTTGGGGATGACATCCACAAGTGGATAACTGCTTTGGGGAGGGCTTGCAAAGTACAGCAGGTACCCCAGAGTCAGTGGGCAGCAATCTTGTGGTTCTCCTTTTCAGATAAAGGCAGAGACAAGCTCCTGACACTTAATAAACAGGATGCTGACAACTACTATGTCCTGAAGAGTGCTCTGATAGATGGGTTTGGCCTAACCACTGAGCAGTATAGGTTGCTGTTCAGAGATACCCAGAAGACACAGACTCAGGACTGGACTGACTTTGTAGATTGTGCTACTAAGGCTCTAGAGGGCTGGTTATTGGGTAGCAAAGTACATGACTATACAGGAGATCAAAACCCTATAAGAACTGGTTGTGGTCTCTCCAACTTGAACTGGTCACACTAGCTATAGGCTGTTTGCACTCTGCATGCCACTGTAGAGAAAGGATTAATTGCACAATGATCTGTCTCTACTTTGCACTCGTGTGTGTTGGCATGCCACTTTAATCACACAGCGATCGTTCTGAATAGGTTAGGGCCCATTGTGTTGATTAACTGTTTTCAGAAATACGGGCCCACTGTGTTCCCTATCCTACATTAGGATTGATTATCTTTTGGCTAGTATGCGGCCCCATATTACGTATTGACGTGAGGCTTGATACTGGATCCATGAGGCCACCCTCCAGACCTGATCCAACTATACAACTGAATATAAGGTTTCTTCTATGTGACACCTTCACCCCAATACCGCCATTTTGCGCTTTCTAGGCAGGATGTCCGCCTCCTTTTTTCGAATCCTGATTCACCGCCCGTAGCACATACAGGCATCTCTGCATTAACAGACCCGCATGCAATTGCCAAGTTGTCTAGCCTACAGATTTCACAACCAGTTCAGTTTCACCACTGGCCTCTCCAAGATGGTGCCCGTGTTTTTGATCCTTGATACTGTTCCAAGATGGCTCCCGTTTCCGTCCACCTTCCTGAGCTTACACCGCTCTAGTGTTCTGCTCAATCAGCCGCCCCTTCCAGGTACAGGTGCTAGTAATTATCCAATTTACTCTAGTATATAACAGCATGCTCCTCTCCTTCCTCTCACACCACGGAAGCCACGGATTGGGGAGGATGCGAGGACTGCTCGTGAACTAGTAAGTACGGCATAGCCGCTTTAGGGAGCCTTATGCCTAGACTTTCAACACCTGCTGCCATGACCTTACTCTAAACCATGGCATGCCCCACTTTTACTTTACCAACAGATGGAAGTTCCATGTACCCCTCTTCCAGACCGGCTCATGGGGCACTGACTCCTATTTATTCCAGTATGTATTTAGTCCTTAGTCTTTTAATTTTACAGCTCACCATGGACTTGTACAGAACTTAATCTGACCATCAGCAAACTCACGAACATTGGCAGAATTGAAGCAATGTATTTTACTATTGCTGACTCGGCTGCTGTAATTCTTGCTGGTATCATAGTATACAATCCACCCAATGCATTGGCCCCCTCTCTAACGTTACTAGTTCATTTGATTGCTGATCTATCCCTTAAACACCCTCACTTTATTGTGCTTGGTGATTTTAATTTGCATGTGGATAACCCGCTATGTCTGCAGGCTACTCAGCTGTTGGATACTATGCAGGGTCTGAATTTGCATCAATTAGTGCAAGGCCCAACTCATGTAGCGGGCCATACCCTTGATCTAATTTTTTCCAATCACTCGGACATCTTACTACATCCTTCCCTCCCCCTTACCTGGTCAGACCATTACCTTCTCCTTTTTGACCTTACCCTTTCCTTGGTACCTAGATCAAATGCACTTAGCAAGGAGTATGGGAGAAAATGGCATAAAATTACCTGTGCCACCTTGGATCCCGTGTTCTCTTATCAACCAGACCCCCTGTCTAATAATATTGACAAAAGTGTGTCTAAACTTAATTCCTCCCTGCTGCTTGCTATTGACTCAATTGCGCCACTTCAACCTATTACTTCCGCTAGATCCCGTCCTTCTGCTCCCTGGTTTTCTTCGACTCTACGTGAGGAAAAGAGCAGGTGTAAAAAATTAGAACGTACATGGCGACAACACTATGATCCAGAGGCCAAAACTATCTACAAATCTGCTAAAAAAAATTCTTGAAACTAAAACGATCAACGATGAGAGACTTTTTTTCTCTACAAATCAAGAAGGCTGAGAATTCCTCTAAAACCCTTTTTAATATTGTCAAGGATTTTGTTAATCCTCCCGCTATGGTACCCGAGATCTCCGCCAGCCAGGCCCTATGTAATGGTTTGTCTGACTATTTTCAGGAGAAAATCATTAACATCAGATCTTCCTTCCCCACGGATTGGATTCCTCCGATCATTCATGACAGGGACTTGGTAAAATCTTCTTTGAAGTCCTTTAAAGAGTTGACTATCGAGTCCTCATTGAGGCTGATTACCCAGTGTAAAACGGGTTCCCCGTTAGACCTCATCCCTGCCAAGATTATGGGTAACTTGGCCCCCCTATTGGTCAGACCATTTCTTTCCATCTGGAATACATCCCTTCGCACTGGCCAATTTCCAACCGTTTGGAAGGAGGCTATGCTGGTCCCCATCCTGAAAAAAGTGAACGCGGACCCAGCACAATTTAGCAACTATTGTCCTATTTACCTCCTCCCCAATTCGGCTAAAATTCTGGAAAAAGCTGTACAGCTACAACTGGCGGAATATCTAGAAACAAATCTGCTATTACACGATTCACAATCCGGTTTCAGAACGGGTTTTAGCACTGAGACTGCTCTCCTAGAAGTCTCTGAGACGATCCGAGAGTGTGTGGATAGGGGCGAGGAGGCCATGTTGGTCCTCCTCGACTTATCCGCCGCTTTTGATACTGTATCCCATAAGATACTACTGGATCGTCTGAACCAGATAGGAATTGGCGGCGTAGTGTTGACCTGGATTGACTCTTTTCTGAAAGGTCGTTCTCAGAAGGTTTTACTCAAGCCTTTTAAATCTGTGGGTAAACGCCTTCTCTGTGGTGTTCCTCAGGGCTCTGCCCTGAGCCCTTTGTTTTTTAATGTATATCTTGCCCCGCTGGCCAAGGTGGTGGAGTCCTGGGGGGTCAGAGTGATCTCTTATGCTGATGACACTCAGCTTGTGTTTTCGTTTAGAGATCATTCTGACTCCTGCTTTGCCAACTTTCGCCAATGCCTGGACAATATATGCTCCTGGATGACTTCCAATCATCTCAGGCTTAACACCGATAAGACGGAGGTCCTGTTTTTTAATCAAAAAACTTCGCTGCCTACTAGCCTTTGGTGGCCAACGGTGCTTAACCCTCCGCCCATCCCAGTCCAAACAGTACGCAATCTGGGCTTCCAGTTTGATAACGCACTCTCATGCAAAACCCAAATCAACAAGGTTATATCAGCATGCTTTGCGAAACTTCGTATGATCAGAAAGATCTTTCCATACCTTCCCTTGGATGCCCGTAGAACCATCATCCACGCTTTAATTACTTCTCATTTAGACTATGCCAACAGTCTCTATGCCGGTGCTCCTCTGTACCTAATTGAGCATCTGCAGATCGTGCAGAACGCGGCGTCGAGATTGATTGGCAACATTCCCTATCGTCAATCAGTAGCATCCTATCGCAAGAAGCTGCACTGGCTCCCTATTGCGTGTCGCATCCAATTTAAGATGTTGACGCTTGCTTTTCGTGCCATTAATTACTCTGGCCCAGGTTATTTGAAAAAGCGACTTGTTTTATCTCAATCAGTCAGATCCTTGAGATCGAATAGCCTACGTCTCCTGATTGTTCCCCGTTTCCGCCGTTCCAGAATGGGCGGTAGAGCGTTTGGTGTCTTGACCGCCAAACTCTGGAATAATCTCCCATTAGACCTGAGATTTACCGCCTCTGAATCCATTTTTCGCCGTAAACTGAAAACGTGGCTGTTCTCTTCTCTCTAAACTCTGACTTCTAATTGCTCTTCTTTCTGAGCCCTCAGTCGCCAGCGCCGGGACATCCCTTCGGGGGTAGCCGTGCGCTCTACAAGTTTCTTAAATAAATAAATAAAAAATAAATAGAGAGTGTGTTTTATGTTAAGTGTTGGTTTTGTCTTGTAGTGTTTTCCTTTCACCTACAGGTCACAGCACCTAAGTGTATCTTACCTGCAAATCGCAAAGTCGCCATATATGTCACCATCTTTCCTTCCACAGGTGATATATGAACGCGCATTGGGACGCGCAGTAAATACTTACATGCTCTTTCTTTATCTTTGCAGGCCCACGACTCAGAAATACTGACAGGGCTATAACTGCAGTTGTATTATAATCTATATTCTATTCACTTGTATATGCACATAGCACACATTGTTGCCAACCTTAGTGAGTGACAGAGGGATCTGACCCCGTCCTGACGAAGAGGCAGTCAGCCTCGAAACATTTTGACAACACCAGGAGAACTAGTCCATTGTTAAGCTAGATTGTCTCCGCCACACTATTTTTAACGATACCAGCCTATGACTAATAAAGAATTTTCAAATCTCACTTTTCCAAATCACTCCTGACCCTACTCACACTCACTCAATACACTTCACATAGCACTTACAATATCTAAGTGCTCCAGCGTAGTCGCTAGTCGTAGCACGCCCCGTCCCGCAGCGGGATGATGAAGCATGACACCAAGGGCCCTTTTGGTGTGCGAGGGGTATTTTAACTAATACTGTGTATGCCTGATACATTTTGGCTCACAGGAAACCGTCTAGAGGTGGACGTTGTTGTTTATTTATACCATTAACTGGAGGAGGGTGCGCCCACCTGAGTGCTTTCTAGCACTCCCTCTTCACTCCCCCTTTTGACTTTGTTTACTACTTCATGAGTGCACCAGGTGGTCTGACTTGAAGTCAGTGAAAACATATGTCTGAACTGATTCAGGACTTGCCTACAGTCAGTCTGCTGCTGGTCAGTGAGGCTGCCTGCCAAGGCTACCCCATCAACTGACCCATCATCAGGGTTCTGTGAGAGCAGGTCTTGGAGAAGGTCACTCTCTTCCTCCTGTCCTTCATCAGTAGCCATGAGCCAGCCCATGTCTGCCCTGTCAACATATGGTTTCAATCTGTTGACATGAAGCACCCTGTGGGGGCTCCTGGGAGTTCCAAGGTCTACCAGGGAGGTAACCTCTCCCTTTTCCTCAATGATTTTAATTGTATGCGGGCCACTCCACTTGACTTGGAGAGCTGCAGGGGGCACTGGCTCCAACACCCACACCTTCTGTCCTGGCTGATAAACAGTCAGCACAGCCTTTTGGTCATGCCAGGCTTTTTGCAATTCCTGGCTAGCCTCAAGGTTTTTTGTTGCTTTTTTCATATACTCTGCCATCCGGGAGCGGAGACCAATTACATAGTCCACAATATCCTGTTTAGGGGGTTTGAGAGGTAACTCCCATCCCTCCTTCACTAGACATAAAGGACCCCTAACTGGATGCCCAAACAGAAGTTCAAAAGGGCTGTAACCCACCCCTTCTGAGGAACCTCTCTGTAGCCAAAGAGAAGGCAGGGCAAAAGGATGTCCCATCTACGCCTGAGCTTTTCAGGGAGACCTTTAATCATGCCTTTGAGGGTAATTGCATTGTGGGTGATAGGGTGTGGTAAATTTGTAATTTACTTCACTCTCTTTGTAATTTACTTCACTCTCCTTCCACATAGCAGTGAAGTAACCAGACATAAAGTGTGCACCCCTGTCTGATATCACCTGCTCAGGAAAACCCACTCTGGAAAATATTCCCCGAAGGGCTCTAGCCCCAACAGGAGCTGTAGTGGTCCTAAGTGGAATTGCTTCTGGATACCTAGTCGCATGGTCCACCACCACCAGTATGAATCTGTGCCCAGATGCAGTTTGAGGATCAATGGGACCAACACAGTCACTCCCCCTCTCTCTAATGGAACCCCCACCACAGGTAGTGGTATCAGGGGGGCCTTTGTGGTACCACCTGCCTTACCGCTGGCTTGACAAGTGATACAGGAGCGACAAAACTCCTTTGTGTCTTCTGATAGATGAGGCCACTGAAAGTAAGGAACAAGTCTGTCCCAGGTTTTGTTTTGGTCTAAGTGTCCTGCTAATGGGATATCATGTGCCAGTGTCAATAGGAAGCCCCTAAACTTCAGAGGTATGACCAACCTCCTGGTGGCACCAGGCCTGGGGTCTCTACTGTCTGAATATAAGAGTCCATCATCCCAGTAGATCCTGTGGGACCCACTGGCACTCCCCACAGCCTCAGCAACAGCTTGCTGTTTGAGGGGTACACGAGAAGGGCAGACCAGTTGCTCCTGGATCAGATCTGCCCATGAAGGGCCCCCTGTCCCCAAGAACTCAACATGATCCGGTTCAGGTTGCTCTGAGACAGTTTCTTTTTCAGGACTGATCAGTGTTCTGAGGCAGGAGGGAAGACACTGCCTTACCCCTACTGCTCCTTCTCTTGGAAAGCGATACAAAAGGGGATGATGGACGGAGCGTTTGAGCAAATCAAACACTCACCCCCAGTCAACTGATCTGGGTTTAATCCATCACCATTATTTAGCTCACTCTGCCACCCCAGTTCATGGGAACAGTCCCCTTTTGTATTGCTTTGTTCGCCCTAAGTTGGCAGGGTATGCTCAGACGTGAGTCCCTTGCTCACTTTGCCATTGGATTCAAGCTAGCCTGGCTGATGATGGCTGAAATGCCAAAAACCCGTCCCAGGATGCTGGTTTCCGGTCCAGGGAAGACATGGCGTTGGCAGTTCGGGCTGGACTGTTGCCATGAGGCACAGGGTCAGACTGATTTACATATGGCCATGTCTGAACTAGGATGGCGGAGTGGCCTGAAGAATGGTGATGGATTAAACCCAGATCACTTGAGGAGAGGAGCAGGGAGTGTCAGAGAGGAGCAGGGAGTGTCAGGCGAGGTCTAGACAGTGTCTATTCCCATGCTAGCAGCAGTGTCTGTTAATTTTTCATGAAGTACTTGGGCATTTCTGGTAAGACTTTTGCAAATGAACAACAGTTCTTCCTCTGAGTAGGTATTTAATCTGTCTAATCCTACATTTCCTGCCATTAGCTCTTCTATTTCTACTCTCAATTTGTAGAGATCTAAGGGTTTGGTCTGCGGAGTTCGTTTTTCTAATTCTTGACTCCATCTTTCAATTTCTTCAGGAGTCACCGGCGTGACACTCTTAGTACCCGAAGTCGTTTCCATTTGAATTTCCCTCGTGTTAAAAGGATTATGTCTTTTCTGCATCCTTTTCCCTGTATTTCTAATGGGCAGGTCCAATAGTGAGACCTCAGACTCGCATTCACTTGTCTGTTCATCTACAATTAAGGGTTCTGGTCTTGGCTGTGCTATGACGGGAGTAATGACTGGAGTTTTCGGACTCTCTTGCCGGTCCCCATACAGCGGAACCACCGGTCCGATAGTTACTGGGATTGTCAAGGCTTCAGGACTGGTATTTAACTGGGAGATTTTCTGAATTCTCTCAGCTCTCTGCTTTGCTAGAACCTCTCGCTCTTTTTCTTCCAATAATCTGTCTAAGGATTTGTCGTGTAACACCTGCGGGGTCAGAGTGGGAGCATAACTCGGGGCAGTGGGATGTGTTTCACTTGGTCCTTCGCCATAATTAGGTCTTGGGAACAAACTTCCTGTGCCTAGGGATCTTGGTTCCTCCTCATATAGAGGTTGTAAGAACGGCATTCCTGGACCTGATGGTCTTGCCTCACCTTCGTAAGGAGGTCTAGAGAAAAAGTCTTTTTCACGGGAGTACCTCGCATCCCCACTGGCTGGTATTCTTGGATAAATATCTCTTGTCTCTACGGGACCTAAACTCTCGGTATAGGGAGGTATGAGGCAACCCCCTCCTACACTGGCAGATCGGGCCTCATCCGACTCTCCAAGGGGCACCCAGTGTTTACATTTTTCTGTTTTCTTCTCCCCCCCAGGAGGCCCACATGCTGGCATCATTGGAAACAGTCCTTCTACAATCATATTCTGTCTCCACTGTTTCATCTTTTTGGCTCGGGCTTCCTGCTTCAACTTTGGATAAAATTTAGTTAGCCCTTTATCCATTTGGGGCTTATCCGTTTCAAAAGCCTCGATCTCCCATTCCTCTAGTGCTTCGTACTGCGTTAATCTAGGTCTGGGATGTAAATCATTCATTCGGGTTCTCAGATTGAATAGAATCCTGCTGTTAAAGGTACCTTCTAACGGAAAAGCCAATACTCCGTCATCTTTCGTGTATCCCGCCCAATTTTCCAACCATACACATGTGTTGTACCCTTTATCGAACATCATGAAAGATGCGGGAGTGTTGGGTGGCGGTATGACAACACCTTCTCTAGTTTTAATCGGCTTGTCTTTTTTGAAGTAATTCTTTACCTTATTTACAAGAGACAATTTTCTCTTGTTTCCATACATAATGTCGTTTTTAACTCCTTTCCACTGATCGGTTTCAAATCCCATATGCCGAGGATCGGGTCGACTATACGAATGCCACATACGATTCCTACGAGTGACTTCTGTTTACAAAATCACTTCCAATCTAAGTGCGTCCTTTATTTTCGTGCGTCCAATGAAATGCACGAATTCAAATATTCTCGACCAATGGGTGCGCGGCCTTTTCGCGAGACAGTTCTCACGCTCCGGCGCTCGCCCCTCCTTTACAATTCCAGCTCTGCTACACACCCGCTGCGTCTACCAATCCCAGCGCGCCACGGAGTGACGTCAGAGCAGCTTCGCGACTCACTCCCTCCTTTACAAGGTAACGGAAACTTTCTATCTTTCTAAAGTGCTAGTGCTTGGTTATTTAACAACGAATACACATTCGCCACTGTGCTCAAGTGTCTAGACAGGAAAGAATTTTTCACTGCAAGTAAACTACTTCCATTTACCTTTCACACACTACGGGTAGGTCTCTTCTGCCTACCCTTCACTCAAGCATTAGAGAACCTGCTACTTCCCTAGACTCATCCACCTTTCTGGGATATATCCAAGTCTAAAGTTTCACCAGCGAGCCCCTTTGCTTTCACTCAAGCTCCGATGAACCTGCTACTCTTCCGGTGTGACCCTTACTAGGTTATGCCACAATCGGAATTTTGCCAATTAACTTCGTCACTAACGTTTATTCAAACATACATTCAGAGAAACCCTAGTTAGTGCTTCCAGTTCTGCTTAACCTGCACCAACTTTCCTTGAAAGCCAGTGACCTCAAAGCAAATGGATTCTATTCACCACTTGCTATTCAATTCCCCGGGGATTCCTAACAAACATTTAACAGTAACTAACGAGTGTGTTAATACATATATCAGTACAATAATAAGAAAAACTATTTAAAACATTGCATAAGTTTCCAAAGCAAACATCCGACGTGAGTGATCAATTCCCGTGAACTGTTTTACCCTTATAGTAGCGTAAGCACAAAAAAACTTTTAGCAGCATCCAACTTATCTATCTTAACTAGTCCTACCTAATTTTAACTAGTCCCTAACCATAGCTCTGCTACCAGAAAATTACTGATAGAGATCGCAGGTCACCCAACCAATATTTTCACCACTTAGGTCTCGGGCCCATATACTTCAATTCACCATATACATTGATCAGATGACCTTACAATCCACTATCAATAATCATGAGTCCCTTTCGATTATTTCCAGTGTACCCGACTTACCATCCACTGTTACGGGTACCTATGACCACGATGGGTCAGGGAGCTAGCTGTAAAAGGAAAGGCAGGAGAAATACAAACGCAACATATAAACTTTGATTTTCATAAATGACCACGGACAACTAGGAAGTTTAAGAATTTTATCTAGAATTCGTCTTCTAAAAGCATTAGGCTTACAGTTAAAAGGCAGTCGATAATCAAGATAACAAAAATCATATATCCATATAAGAATAAGGTAAGGGCAAACATTTAATTTCTAAGAATAATAGTGAACAGGGAACACACTAAGTAAGGGAAAAAGAATTTCAGGGAATGAACATCTATAAATGGACAGGCTTATGCACGTTTGAAATTACACTATTTGGAAATGCACTTAAAAAAATGGGAGATTTAGAATAAAGAGTGAAAATGGAACATGCTATAAATCTAGAAAATTTCTTCAGTCAGTTTTATATGAGAAAATTATAGACCACATTAGAAAATTGCAAACTGCAATGGAGAAAATGATTTCTAAAAGGTAGGGTAACATAGGAACACGCTATAAAATTCAATGCAAATGACCTTATGATATGCGATTGTTGCGGAAAGCATGGAAAATTATCATATGCAAAGGTATGTCTTTATTGAAGCAAAGACAGGAAAGAATAGAAAGGTGCAGGTTTAGAGTTTCGGCAAGATATTTACCTAGACTGGTGTGAAAACCAACCCTGGCCACGGGTCAGTTATGGACAGGAAATACCCCAAGGAAGGACAGTCATCAACGGGACAGCAGATGCAGAATGGACACCCCAGGACAGGACAGGAAACCCAGATTAGGATCAGGACAGGACCACCAGGACACGACCAGCACCCGCAGTTCGGAAGCAACGCCTGCGCTCCACCCTCTCTGCAGCTATCGGTCAGAACCCCGATTGGGTTAGCGAACTCCCCAGTAAAGTGCTCCGCCAACACTTAAGGTTTAGTAAAACCTTAGTCTATGGTCAAATTCGGACAGAGTGCTCCGCAGCGCTCTGTAAATTCAGTCACCTATAGAGTGCGTTGGGTCAGTGACAGGTCAGCTATTCAGACAAGTCGGACAAATTCCCTAGGTGAACCTAGGCTAGTTATACTGTTTTCGGGTCAGTGTACCACCCCCCAATGTTGCCAAGTGTCAGAATCCCCAATTTCGATTGGTCCTAAGGTAGGATGGGTTAACACACCAATCAGAACAGACTTTTCTAAGGCCCTATTTACATTTTTAGGTACCGCCTAGCAAGATTGGGATTCCCATGAGAAATCGCACGGAATACAATAGAAAAATATCATTGTAACAGTTTCAGAACAGTCAACTCCATCTTGCTGGGTCGCAGGTCAATTTCTCATGAGCATCTTGACTGCGGCTGCCAACTGGCTGAGTTCCACGGCCCAAGGTTGTTTCTTGCCTCGCAACACGAGCATGCGTGGAAGGGACCTTCAAGATGGCTTTCAGTACATTCCGACCCCCATTTCCCGCGATACATGAAAAGTAAGCGAAAACAAATTAAAACATAGAAATAAGTGAATGTATTACATATCATGATTTCGTACTTCAGATTTATCATCATAAAAATATACTATGCGATTAAGGGTAAGTGCTACACATAACGACACGATGAGCAACTGCACGAGCTTCACCACGTTATCACATTGAGCGGCCATTTTATGGCTATTACGCATGCGCACCCTTTCCCTCCAAATTACATCTACGTAAAGTCACGTGAGTGTGACTAACGCATGCGCAAGAACGAAATTCAAGCAGAGGCCATTTTTAGGTACAAGGGTTATTTGTATTAGTAGAACACATAGGCAAGCTTCACTAATACACACGCATCAAAAATAAAAGAGATTAGTAAAACGTACAATTTGATGATAGGGTTACAACAGAATCGAGGTTCATGACTCGAGCAAGTCGCGATGCGAAATCTTGCTCTATCAGTGGTTTGCTGATCCAGGTCCACTCTCAATCGTGGAGTGTTAGCTGCGAAAGCTGAGAGCTGCGCTGGGACTCTTGTCCTACATGGAGGCAGGTTTGCTTCCCTCTCTCGGCACAACTCCGATTAAAAAAAACTATCAGACGTATGCGGTGCGATCCATCTTAGAAACTCCACCGGCTAGGATGCTACTCATTAGATTAACTAACAAAATTAGTGTAGCTTCAGAAATAGCAGGGGGTGTAGGATTGTGTTCAACTCGCTAAATTGCTGGAGATGTCCCTATTTTTCTCATTCACATTTACAATATTAACTGCTCTCTAATTCTCTTTCTGTGTGGTTATTTTATGCACAAGATTAAGACTTCCAAAATAAACATTTTGAAAAATAAATGTCTCCGTTGTTTCTCAGTACAGCAAATGAGTGGGTTCACAAGATGAAAGAATTGTTTTAGATTTCCACTGTATCCCTGAATTTGTTGACAGGGACCGCTGATAGTAACCTGAAAACACTGCCTGAGCAAAGAGAGCTTTTTTGGGCTAGTGTTAATAGTGAGGTCAACCAGGATGTTCTTACTCCGCGTAGCTGCGCTGCGTCACCTACCCAGCTGGACTTTGGGCAGACTCTCCTTTGTCTCTCCATCCTATCTACCTCCTACCCCTTTACCCCACCCCTTTACCCTTCTAAGCTCCATTTATTTAGTCTTCTACTCTCTTGAAATGTTTTTCTAGTAACTGATGTAACGTGTAACTGATGCAATTTTGTAATTTCTGTGGAACCTTATGTAAAGCGCTCTGATACCTCCGGGTCTAGCCAGCGCTATATAAAACTCTCAAAATAAAAATAAATAAAACCAAATCCTTGCACCCATGGGTTAGAAAGACTACCCCTGCAGTTCTGGAGAAATTCCAGAGTTCGTATCATTAGCCGCCTCACACTTCATCTTTCCTTCAGTGATCTTCTTAACCTGCTAAAGCCTGGCTTCCGTATTCTGCAGTGCATGTAAACAGCGCTGTAACATATCCAACTTTAGCACCTTTGACCAATACACTTTTTTCAATCTCTGACTCCTGGACCTACCTACAACTTGACACAGTGGAGCACCCTATCCTCCTCTCTTCACTAGCCCTTACCGTCCTGGCACACAGCTGCCTCAACTTATGCCTCTCCGTTAGTTCTTTGTTGCTCAAACACCATCTACAGATTTATCTGGCTTAAAATATTCTGTAAATGCGAATAAATCATGTAATTAAAATACTCATAAATAAAAAGGGGATCATATGAAAAATGGTATTATTCTTCCATTAAGTGGATAAAGAACGGTATTCACATAGTAAAGATGAAACTTGTTATTTCAGACCTTCTTCAGACCCCACCAGCAACGTTAAAACTTTCATAGTGCGCCTCACACAAAAGGGCTTAGTACAGGGCTTCCGGAGTAAAAATTAGCATATATTTCTGAATAAAGACCATACTCGAATCCCAGTATTATAACCCTTTCAGAGATACACAAAAGTTTACAAAGCTCACCAGGTGGCCAACAGTGTTGTGATGTGGTTTTATCCTTGAACCCCTTCGAAACGCGTCAACGCCTTTTTCTGTTGCCACAAATCATCTATACGAACATCACCCAAGATATTGATTATCTACAAGGCATCAGGGTGTTTGTATATAAGTTTTATCGTGGATTATGGCGATTTATGACAAAGATTACTGTCTCTTTTAACTCTTGTGTTATGACTTTCTGAAGTATTGTGAATGTGATTAATTGTTTTTAGTAATGTTACATATTTTTCATGATGACTATGGATAAAAATGTTTTTAACTTGAAACAAATTCTTTTTATTCTTTTTAAACCTTGTATAAAATAATAAATGATTTTAAAGAATTACAATCATTACCTCATGAATAATAGGTGTTTGTGCCAATACATTGTAGCCACCAGTTGAGCGGTGACCTTTATGAATGGTGAGTGTGTGTATGGAGTCGGAATTTGATATAAGAAAGAAGGCACAAACGAAACAATATACTTAAATAATCCCATAGGACGTAATTTTTAACTTCTATCCTAACACTCACAGCCCTTCTGACACTCCTGCTCCTGTAGTGACTGTTCCTGCCCGTAAAGTGACACTCTCTGACTCTCTAGTGACACTCCCTGCCCCTTTAGTGACACTCCCTAATTCTCAAGTGACACTCCCAGCCCTTCCAACACTCCTGCTCCTGTAGTGACACTCCCTGCATCTCTCCTGACACCCACAGCACTTCTGACAATCCTGCAGTGAAACTCCATGCCTAACTCCTCACACTTTTTATCAAGAGAGGGGCAGGGAGCCGAGTTATGAGATCCTGCACACTGGCTCCCAAGGAAGCTAACTAAGTCTAAAGGGGATGTGCAGTTCCTGGCTGGGTGTGGGGGACAGGGAGGTCTTTCTTCATGATGCCCTCACACACCCCGAAGGATGTCATGCTTCATCATTGGGCGTTTGCCCCTCGTCAGGCCGGCGCTGCAATGCCTGACGGGCTCCCGTAAATAGGGCTCTTTATCGGAGATCTTTTTGAAGAACCCATTAGGTGCGTACAGGTGTGGGGGCTGGGTAGTGCACAGGAGAGTGAAAATAAAATAGGTCTGGAGCAGTCCTACTTAGGTCACGTTTAATGGTTAAGGTAGCTCAAGCCTGGTTAAAAGTGGTGCGGGAGCCCCTATGTTGGAGTAATGTTCCTAAGGGGCTATCAAGGTGATGTTGGTTAACATGTTTCGTGCCTCAATCGCCCCAAATAGGTCAGTTGGCACTTCGTCAGGACCTAAATCAACAAATATGAATTATGCACTACCGTCTGCTATTGTAATACTGTGAGTTAATTAACAGATGCGGTAGGGAGTACCCTAGTAGGCTATTACTGGTGAATACTGTAGACCCCTAGATCCCAGAGCTTGGGTGGGACGAATGCGAGTTGCCTCGCCTACACCTCTCCTGGAGCAACGACGTGCTCCGCCACCCCCGTCAGCCTTAACGGCTTCTTCTAGATGGGTCATACAAACACAAGGAATTCCAAAAGTCTTAGACAATTGTATATCCATGAAATTTCCCGTGGCACCGGAATCGAGAAGAACAGGAAAGGTGTTTCTCTTGTTACCGGATATAACTAAGGTGATGGTAATGGTAAAATGACGCGGTACTCGAGATACCAACCCTGCCACATCATACGGATTGCAATCATGTACGTTTTCTTGTACCTCAAACATTCCTCCCTGTTCCACAAAAGCTACAGACTTTTGTACTGGTACTGAAGAGGGCTTAACTGTACATTCACGTGCAAAATGCCTGCTTCCATCACAGTATAAACAAAGATTAAGCCTTCGTCGCCTCTCTTTCTCCTCCTTAGACAAAGGACTTTGTACACTCCCTATTTGCATAGGCTCAGGAAGATTCTTTTCTCCTTCCTCAGTTTTAACCTCGCTACGACCAGCATGATACCTAGACATGGGTAAGTGATACCTCTCCCCCTCTCCCCCTTCCTCTCTGATAATCTGTGATCAACCTCGACCACTAGGTCGATAAACTCAGTACAGTCTTCAGGGGGATCAACGGTCTGGGATATCACATCTTTTACCTCCTCACATAGACTCTGATAAAAAAGGGAAGTTCTCTTTTTATTGGGCCAATGTGTCTCTGATACCAAACGATTGAATGTAGCTATATACACCAATAAGTCCTGTTTACCCTGTCGTAACTTAAGGAGCTCAGCATCGCTAGCCCGCATAAAAGTATGCTTCGCAAACAAACGTCGCATCGGCTCCTTAAAGGACTTAAAGTCATATAGAATGGGATCATCATTATCCACCAAGGGAGCAGACCATACAGGAGCGAAGATGGTCCGAGTCTACCCCTACAGTGCCTACACCCTTTCGAGCGATACTCAATAACAATCGCCCAAGCGGGCAACGCACTCAGGGAAGAACTGGTTGACGTCAGATATTTAGGGTAATACAGGTATTCATAAGACCATCCTCTAGACTGCAGGCATCCCACATCTCTATACCAGGAACATACTGCAGCAAACAAAAAGAGATAGCAGATTAATAGAGGGATGAATACGCTGAAAAGAATGTAATATAAAATAACATTCCCCCCCCCCCCGGCAAACCCCCACCCCCTATATCTTCCACGCACGCAGAACAGAATGTGGTGTGTGCTCTAAAAGTATTCTTGAGGGATCTTGATGAACAGAAGCAAAAAGGGGTAGGTAAAGTATCCACAATAAGGCAGTTCTGTAATACCAAGTTCTTTAATATGCGGGAAAAAAAGGAACACTTCAAAAAACACGAGTGTCCAAAAAACCCGCCAAGAAGTCCCAAAAACAATTCCTTTCCAAGTGCACTGGAAAAAATAAAATATACTAATTGGGGAAGGTAAACAATACTCTTGCCTAGAGTCCACTACAGACCACAGCATTATGCAGTCCTCTTAAATGACTCCTGAATTATCCAATTGACCCTGTAGAGGACGTTCACTCCATCCAATGTCTGCTCCAGCCGGAAACAGACACGTCCTTTGTAGAAAAAGAGATTCCCCTCATGAGCCAAAGCAGGAGTCCAAAAGGGAATAGCAAAACCTCCAAGCAGCTGGGTACAAGATACAAACAGCAGGACGCCAGGAATAACAAGGCCAAAGTGCTTCCGGGGCCGAAAACCGGAAGAGAACCCAAGCAAGGAGAGGAGGGAGCAGAGGCCTTATATAGTAACCACCCTCCTATCTCTAGGTAGGAAACAGAAGGACACATATATGCCCACTGTAAGAAATGGGGTTACCAAATCTCCAGGGGGGTAGCACGGAACCAAGCGGGCAGGCCAAACTTCGGAGGACATGTGAATCATTCATGCAGTACCGACAGACGACACACCAGGCACACCACAAAAGAGGCAGGACACCAGCTTGAGTTGGAAAATTAGTAATTAGTTTAGTATCTCCAACCTGCAAGGCAAAAATGCATAAACAGTGGTATCACAACGCGGCGCCAACTGGCACCAGAGCCAAGTGTATCAAGGGGGGATTATTTACATGGGAAGTAAGGGCTGAGACTGTAAGTCCATCTGAAATATAAAAATGTGACTAAATTAACATTGAACCTGGGGCCAATATGGCGGGGCCACCTCAGGCTCTCATCCTTAGTGATAGGCTGTAATTGCAAAATACACCATCAGCATGAGTACACACTGTGCACTATAACCCCAGCCCGACCCCTGTAAAGAAAAACTTCATGGCATCACAGTAAATCCCAACATACAGGAACACCTGCAATAAATCAGCAATGGGATATCACCAGGGGCCTGGAATGACACATCAGGCCAGCACAGGGGCAGGACACCTATAATAAAAGGGCACATCAACATTAGATATCGGTCTCACCACCTTAGGCCAGGGAGATGACCATCTCATCAGGGTAGTAGGCACCTGGTATGCAATTGAACCTTAGGCATACACATTACGCTGTGACATTAGGCATGTAACCATAAGCATATCAACACTGGCGCATTATTCCTGAGCAATACCCTGGGCATCTAACAGATTGCGCACCTCACCAGTGCGTACATTAGGCTCACTTAGGCAGGTAAATAACATCCGCAGGGGCCCACAACCATAGTTGTCTAACAGCCTGGAATCAGCGCAGGATCACCTAACAGGCGTGAAACATCAATATATTGGCATCCGTCATTAGCCACCAGACGTCCCCCAATCCTGGGCAGGGGACGCAGTACGCTCGGCACCCTGCTTTCGCATAAGGCTCGGCCCTAACTAGGGGGGTCAGGCAGGTAGCAGTCACATAGACACTAGGCCCGAATCACATTGAACCTGGGGGGGGCACTTATGCATTTAACATGGGCCTGACTCTAGGCCTAAGAACCTCAAACTAGGGCGAACCCTCCTCGGGGTATAAACATATGGTTGGGATGTCAGGCCTAAACATTTCAGGGAAAATCAGGCAACAGGCAAAAATGTGCATTTCATTGAGCATCTCGCTTGGCTATGCATATCAAACCTTTCCCTGGGGGCCACCACAACCTTCTACCTCCCCCCGTGGCTTTTATGATGAGCAGGGGTCTCTGTAGGCAGTTCAGAAGACCTAACTGGTATCCTGGTCCATAGTCGCTATTGGCCCCAAAAGAACACTGGGTAAGCTGGCGTCCTCTCTGAACACCTCGGGGTTCCTAATGCCCCCAAACGTTACAGCACTGCAGGGGCACAGGCGCAGCGGTGCCCTCTTTGGGGTCTCTATCAAAAGAAAATAGTACTGGCCCTCCGGGGTAGGGATGCAGCCGCCCGCAACAGAGCCCTGGGCCGGGCACCGGCAATGTTCCCTCTGGGCCCCACTCACCGGCAGTCCAGGGCCTCTCTCGCCGTTACCAGAGGGCTCTGCTCTGGCGCGGGGACATGCGGAGGCCCTCCCTCACTATGGCGAGAGCCTCGCAGCAGCCACACGTTTCCGGCCTTCACCCGGGGCTTCCAGAGACGTGCCCCAGGCTCCTCTGGGGTCTCCTGGGCGAGGGGCTGGCACCGACAGTGTGCCCCGGCCCCCCCTCTCTCCTCCACCAGCCCCTGTCCTCGGGGCGCAGACCGGCGGGGTCGACTCCCGCTCCGGTTGCTTCTCCCGGGGCTCCCTCCTCTGCCCCGCAATGCCTCTGACGACTTCACCCGGGCCCCTCCCCTTCCACCCGGGGCTTCCGTCGGCTTCCTCCGGCGGGGGCACTCACCGGCGGGGTGGGCACCCGCTCCGGTTCGCGGCCACAATCGGGGCTCCCCCTAGACCACGGGGGCCCCGCAACGCCGTCGCTTCACCCGGGTCCCCCTCCTACCTCAGAGGGACTTGGGGCTTAGGCTCCTCTTCTCTGACTGCCGGCCGGCAGCCAATCCCTGCCCGGCCTTCAAGGGGCACGGCCGCGCAGGCCAATCCGGGCGCGGCATTGGCGGGGGCGGGCCGATGACGCGGCCGGGCCCCCGTCACGTGATGGGGGATCTGACGGCCTCAGGGCCTAGCGCGGCCCTCTCTTCACTTCAGCGGCCCTCTCCTGGTACCGGGGGCCGCCGCAACGTACACCAACGTACACCAACGGGGGTCCCTTCCAGGCGGCGCCGGGCCGCAGCGGTGAATTTCGCCAATTTCCACTCGGCGCAAGGCAGCGCCAACACTCCTCGGGCTGCGGCGGTGATATCGACGGCAATAAGGGGTATGCTCCCTTCTATTTAATTATTTATATGGCGCTATTCACAGCGCACCGCTCCTCCCTCGGGCCACACAGCGGGGGCAGGAAATGATCTCTTCTCCAGCGCTTCGCAATTATAGCGCTTCTTCCAAATTACAGCGCTTGACAGGCAGGGCCTTCCAGCACTTAGGGGCCACAACAGTCCCAGGGCCCAGCGCTTCCAAAGGGCCTCACAGCACCTCAGTTAGCAACAGTTCTTTTGGGGGCACAATCTTCCCCACGCGGTGCTTCAAAGGGGCCACAGCTTCCCAAGGGGGGTAGACAGTCCCACTCCTCACCTCCTGGGCGCTTCTTCATCGCAGCGCTGGCGTAATTCTCGGTCCCCACAGTGTCAGGGACCTGGGTAGGGGTCCTTCTTCGTCAGGGGCCCGTGGGGACAGCAGAGGGGGGGGGGTTTAGGGGTGCAGGGCCCAGCTCACAGGCCCATGTGGCGGTAGCACCTTGCAGCAGGTCCCCTCTCTTTCTTGTCCCAGCTCTGACTGACTCTCTGGTGGCACATCCCCCTTACTTATACCCTCCTCCCAGGCAGTGCCAGAACCTTCTAGAATGTTGGCAAAGCTGGCCTAAACTGGCTCAAGGGGAGGGGTTGAGCACCCTGGGTGCCAGGCTTTCCCTCCAATAGCTAGGGGTTACTGGGTAATATTATCTAGACCGCTGACCTACAGCAGTCCGGTGGTAAACCCATGGGCATGGCATCCATTTTAAACACAGAACATTTCAGTCAGGTGCATTTTACAATGGGGGAAATTTACAAGTGCTCACACCATTACATGACATTACAATTTTAAAACACAGGGCAACTCCTACCTCACATGGCCTATACAGGTTTATTACCATGGGGGAGACATCCTAAATTAGGGGGCAAAAGCGAAAAATTGTTGGGGGAAAAGGCCCAGTCCAACACCCACCTATCCAAGGACAGGATACAACATCCTGCCAAGATGGTGCCCCCTTCCAATCCCCGCCCACAATCTCCCCCGCCAATCATGTGTTCTGCTCGTAATGTCCCGCCTGCGAGTCCTGCCCGTGAGTCCTGCCCGTGATTCCTGCCCGCGAATTCCCGCCCTCGAATTCCCGCCCGCGAGTCCCGCCCATGAAGTCCCGCTCATGAATCCCGCCCGCGAGTTCCGCCCGTGAATCCCGCCCGCGATATCTGCCAGCGAGTCCGGCCAGCGAAAAGGTAGGAAAGAGAAAAAGGAAAAGACTCGCACCACACTCAGACCGCAACAAAACTGATAATGCCCACCAGGCGTTGAAAATGCTGTCTTTGGCTTTGCATCATCAGCTAGTCGATCTGCCAGTAGCCAGCTGTCAGGTCAAATGTACTCAAAAACTTGGCAGATGCCAATCTGTCAATGAGTTCATCTGCCCTGGGTATTGGATGGGTATCTGTCCTAGTGACATCATTGAGACCTCTGTAATCCACAGAAAACCTCATTTCTCTTCTACCAGCTTGGGTGTGAGGTTTAGGCACCAGGACTACTGGACTGGCCCAAGGGCTCTCTGAGGGCTCAATGACTCCCAAATCCAACATCTTTTGGACCTCTGTCCTGATACAGTCCCTGACATGATCAGGTTGCCTGTAAATCTTACTTTTAACAGGCAAACTGTCCCCAGTGTCCACTTCATGAGTGCACCAGGTAGTCCGACGTGGATTCAGTGAAAACATATGCCTGTTGGACTGTATAACTCGTCTGCAGTCCTTCTGCTGTTGGTCAGTGAGGCTGCCTGCCAAGGCTACACCATCAACTGAACCATCAGGGTTCTGAGAGAGCAGGTCTGGGAGAAGGTCACTCTCTTCCTCCTGTCCCTCATCAGTAGCCATGAGCAAGCCCATGTCTGCCCTGTCAACATATGGGTTCAACCTGTTGACATGAAGCACCCTGTGGGGGCTCCTGGGAGTTCCAAGGTCAACCAAATAGGTGACTTCTCCCTTCTGTTCAACAATAGTGTGGGGTCCACTCCACTTGCCTTGGAGAGCTACTGGGGCCACAGGCTCCAACACCCACACTTTCTGTCCTGGCTGTTAAACAGTGAGTACAGCCTTTTGGTCATGCCAGGCCTTTTGCAATTCCTGACTAGCCTCAAGGTTTTTGGATGCCTTTTTCGTGTACTCAGCCATCCGGGAGTGGAGACCAAGTACATAGTCCACAATGTCTTGTTTGGGAGGTTTGAGAGGTAACGCCCATCCCTCCTTCACCAGACAAAGGGGTCCTCTTACAGGATGCCAAAACAGAAGTTAAAAAGGGCTGTAGCTAACACCCTTCTGTGGGACCTCTCTGTAAGCAAACAAAAGGCAGGGCAGCAGGATGTGCCATCTCCGCCTGAGCTTTTCAGGGAGACCCTTAATCATGCCCTTTAAGGTCTTGTTGAATCTCTCAACTAGACCATTGCACTGTGGATAATAGGGTGTGGTGAACCTGTGTTCACTCCACACTCCTTTCACATTGCAGTCAGGTATCCAGACATAAAGTTTGCACCTCTGTCTGAGACAACCTCCTTAGGAAAGCCCCCCCTTGAGAAAACTCCCAGGAGGGCTCTTGCCACAACAGGTGCTGTTGTGGTCCTAAGTGGAATGGCTTATTTGTATCTGGTGGCATGATCCACTTCCACCAGAAAAAATCTGTGCCCAGAGGCTGTTTGGGGATTAATTGGTCCAACAATGTCAAACCCTACATGTTCAAAGGGAACCCCTACCACAGGTAGTGGTATAAGGGGGGCCTTTATGGTGCCACCTGATTTGCCACTGGCTTGGCAGGTGACACAGGAGCGACAAAACTCCTTTGTATACTCTGACATATGGGGCCAGTGAAAGTGAGGGACAAAATGTCCTGCAAGGGGAATATCATGGGCTAGTGTGAGAAGGAAGCCCCTGAATGCCAAAGGTATGACCAACCTCCTGGAAGCTCCAGGCTTGGGGTCTCTAGCCTCTGAATACAGTAGCCCATCATCCCAGTAAATTTTATGGGTCCCACTAGCATTCCCTGCAGCCTCAGCAGCAGCTTGCTGTCTGAGGGGTTCAAGAGAAGGGCAGTCCAACTGTGCCCGCCTCAGATCTGCCCTGGAGGGTCTCCCTGTCCCAAGAAACTCAACCTGATCAGGCTCAAGTTCTTCTAGGGCAGTTTCCTCCTGGGTCTCACAATCAGCTTCCTCAGAAGGCTGGTCCTCTTCCTGAGTAGGGTTAAGGCAATGCCTTCCCCCGAAGGCATTGCCTTAACCCTACTGCTTCTCCTCCTGGCAGGCAACTGGTCAATTGTTCCAGAATCCAGTGCCTGTTCAGTGTTGTAATTTCTGACCTGTGACCTAGTCACAGCAAGGACATGTGCTGATATCCCTAACATTTCTGCATGGGTCCTATACTCCACTTCAGTTCAAGCTGAAGTCTCCAGGTCATTGCCAAGCAAACATTCTACAGGGAGGTCTGAGCTAACCACAACCTTCTTGAGGCCAGTTACCCCTCCCCAGGAGAAATTAACAATTGCCATACTGCGAGTGGTAGTGACATTGCTAGCATTGGTCACTAGGTAATTTTCACCTAGTATGATCTGTCCAGGGTCCACAAAGCCAGGCATCACCATAGTGACACTGGCACAAGTGTCCCTGTAGGCCTGAGCCACTTTATCATTGATTAAAGGAGTCTGTCTGTACTTGCCCAAGTTATTGGGGCTCACGGTAGAGGACATAGCCATGTCCACATCACAGACAAGAACAGCTTGAGTTGGTGATCTGACTAGGCCAGAGACAACCTCAGTTCCCAGGGTTAACCCTACTACACCTTTCTTTTGAGAACCACCACTTGGAGCTGAACTAGGGGGAACAGTTGCCTTAGGGGCAATGGTGGTTACACCCCTTTCCCTTTGTCCAGTTTCGTGCCAGAGCTGGGGCTGTGTGCCCCAGAAACCGGTTTGAACTGGGCTATGCATGGAGCACCTTGTGTGCCCCAGGCAGTGTCTGTATTTCATTCACTGAATGCAGCCCTCCCTGCCCCAATACACAAAACCCTGTCTGGTGAGGTGCCAGCACCTCCCTGGACAGGAAACCTATTGTCCACGCCTCCCCTGCCGGAGTTTCATCCAGCAACAGGAGGTCAGACTCTTGTCTGTGGCAGCAGCATACATTTTGTGATGCTGAGGCTCTGTTTAACTTTAACTCCCTAGTCCTTTCCTGACACTTCCTGCCTCTCTCCTGACACCCCCAGCCCTTCTGACACTCCTCCTCCTTTAGTGACACTCCCAGCCCTTCAGACTCTCCTACAGTGACATTCCATGTCTCTGTTCTGACACTCCTAGCCCTTCTAACACCATTGCTCCTGTAGTGGCACTCCCTGCCTCTCCCCTGACACCCCCAGCCCTTCTGACACTCCTCCTCCTTTAGTGACACTCCCAGCCCTTCTGACTCTCCTACAGTGACATTCCATGTCTCTGTTCTGACACTCCTAGCCCTTCTAACACCATTGCTCCTGTAGTGGCACTCCCTGCCTCTCTTCTGACACAACCAACCCTTCTGACACTCCTGCCCCTCTACTGACACTCCCTGACTCTCTAGTGACACTCCCAGCCCACTCCTTCCTCTGTGATGTCCCTCCCACAGGCCTGCATATCCTGTGCCCCTTCCTCTGTGATGTCACTTTCCCAGGCCTGTATATCCTACCCCACTTCCTCTCTGATGTCACTCCTTTAAGCTTGAACATCCTGGCTGCTCCTCCTCTGTGATGTCACTCCCCTCGCCCATATATGTACATCCTGTCCCCTGCCTTCCTCTGTGATGTCACTCCCCTAGTGCTGCATATCTTGTCCCCCTCCTCCCTCTGTGATGTCACTCCCCTCGCCCATATCTGTACATCCTGCCCCTGCCTTCCTCTGTGATGTCACTCCTCTGTGATGTCACTCCTGCATCCCTATATATCTAGAGAGTGCCAGTGAAACACCCAGTGATGGGCAGAGAGGGATGCAGGCTGTGGAGGATTATCGGTGTCGGGTGTAAGTGGGGGTAACAATCCTTGCCGTAAGGACCTCCAAATACGGCCGATCCCCCTCCACCCTGGGCAGGGGCAGGTAGGGGCTCACCTTTGCCCCTGCTGCATTCTCTCTTTAGCCCCTTCTCAGGGCCCCAGCTTGTGTCCTGGATCTGTCGCGATATGTTGGGGGGTCCCGGAGGGGGCTTCCCAGCGTACGCCTGAGTCCTTGGGTTATGAATGGTGTGAACGACAGTGACTGGGCTGGGCCAGTATGAATGGTGTGCCTGGACAGTAGCGATGGTCAGAACCTTGACGTGGTGCTGCTGCTCACTGGTTTTAACACAACTGGTGCTAATCTGACCTTTTGTGTGCATGGAGTGCAGGTGGAGTGTCCTGGGTGGGGATCCGTGGGTCACACTCTTCCGTAGGCAATTGGAGACAAGCTGTTGTCGTGGGGTCAGAGGAGAAGACAACACAAATACTAGACACAATGGTGCACCAGAAGGGGGTGTGGATGGACAGTGAAGGTGGTCGTCAGAATATAGGGAGCATCAGAGGAGAGAGCACTGGGGTCACAGGCATGTAGGAATGGAGATTCATGAGACCGTGTCAGGGAGAGTCAGGGAGTAATGGGGGACTAGAGAGTCAGGCAATGTCAATACAGGGGAAGGAGTGTCACTCGAGGGCCAGGGAGTGTCACTACACGACAAGGTGTGTCAGAAGGGTTGGGTGTGTCAGGAGAGAGGCAGGGAGTGTCTGAAGAGGATTAGGAAGTGTTACTAGAGAGTTGAGGTTGTCCCTATAGATGCAGGAGTGTCTGAATGGCTTGTAGTGTCAGGAGAGAGACAGAGAGTGTCACTACAGGTGCAGAAATGGCTGAAGGGCACACTCTAGTGAAACTCCCTGACTCTAGTGACACTTGTTCTCTCTACTGACACTCCCAGCCCATCTGACACTCCGGCTCCTGCAGTGACACTCCCTGCCTCTCCCTAGTGACACACTCTGACTCTAGAGTGACACTTTCTGCCTATCCCCTGACACTCTCAGCCCTTCTGACACTTGTGTTCCTGTAGCGACACTCCCTGACCCTCGAGTAACACTTAAATGTTCTCTCCTGACACTCACGACCTTCTCAAAGTCCTGCTTCTGTAGTGACACTCGCTGCCTCTCTCCTGACACTCCCAGGCCTTTTGACACTCCTGCTTCTGTAGTGATACTCCCTGACCCTCGAATGACACTCTCAGTCCTTCTGACATTCGTGCTCCTGTAGTGACACTCCCTGACTCTCTAGTGACACTCCCTGTGTCCCTCTCCTGACACGCTCAGCCCTTCTGGCACTTGTGTTCCTCCAGTGACACTCCCTGCCCATCTAGTGATATTCCTCACTAGTGACACTCTGACCCTCGAGTGACACTTCCTGCTTCTCTCCTGACACTCAGCTCTTCTGACACTTGTGTTCCTGTAGTGACACTCCCTGACCCTTGAGTAACACTTAAATGTTCTCTCCTGACACTCACCGACCTTCTCAAAGTCCTGCTTCTGTAGTGACACTCGCTGCCTCTCTCCTGACACTCCTGCTTCTGTAGTGACACTCGCTGCCTCTCTCCTGATACACCTAGCGCTTCTGGCACTCCTCCTCCTGTAGGGTTCTCCTGTAATGACACTCCCAGCCCATCTGACTCCTGCAGTAGCACTAGAAGGGCAGGGAACGTCGCTACAGGAGCAGGAGTGTCAGAATGGCTGGGTGTGTAAGCATGGAGGCAGGGAGTGTCAGGGAAAGACCAGGGAGGGGCAGGGAGTGTCACGAGAGTCAGGGAGTGTCACTAGAGCAGCAGCGGCCCATGCAGGTAAGAGCGGTGAGGTGGTGGGGCCTGGTGGGGGCATTTTCGGTGGGAACCAAAACTGGCCCTCGCACATTGCTCGGCCGGCCCCCTTGGAGGGAGGGGGGCGCAGCCAAGATGTTTGCGAGGGCCGATTTCGGCCAATTTTGTTACAGCGGGCTGATATTGCCGACCCCCGGTAACAAAAACTGCCCCACAAGGCCTCAAAACCGGCTCCCACCCTGGCGGCCCACCGGGGAAACACCCGGTGCCCGCTATGGTCATGACGATGACAAGGGAAAGTGACGATTCTCGAATCATATTACAGAGAGAAACTTGATTTCATTAAAGATAAACAACGCTAACATTATGCAATATACTTTTATTGCTGCCCCAACATGCAGCCCTTTAAAGAACACATTACATCATGAATAAGAACATTGCAATCAACAGGTATCATCTGCTGCGGACAGTTAAGTATACAGTTTTTACTCTGCTACTTAATGACCACTGTGAGACTATTTTTAAACTATTTATAATTTTAACCTAGATAACCAATTATCCCTACAACCAGCTGGTTTTTGCTTGTTTCCGCTTTTATGACTTATTAGGTAAGTTATTTCCTAAAGTCCTGTTCGTTCAATATCCTTCCAATTTACGGTTTGGTTACCTGCACCCCTCCCCTCTTTTACTTCCTTTTCTCTCTGCACTGTAAACTATCCGCTTTAGTCTTCAATCGATTAATTTCCCTTACCCGATCACTGCCTCTGTGACGCCTCGAGTGGGGCCTGCGTTTCCACCCAACAAATTTTGATGGTGATGATGAGTATATTTTCGAACCCTTAGAGACCTTGGACAATGATCTCCTTGACGAGGATATAGTCCAACCAACTGGTTCCAATTCAATCAAGGACCCTTCGCGAGTGGAGATGTTTAACCCCACCCGCATCACACAAACCCGAGGGGGTCTGACTGGTGGCCCATGGACCACATATCCAATTTCATAAAATGTTGGATCCGGAAACCCCTTGAAAAAGAAACCAGAAACCTGATGAGGGCCGAGTGCCACAGACTCTTCTTAGACAATAAGTCTGGTTTAACACCAAATCTAGATCCCAAATTATTGACCTTTTTATTCAAGACGGGCAGAGATCCTAGAAAGGGACTCAAACGCTGTCTCCAGAGTACTGGACACTCTAGGGCCATTACCCAAGATCATGGACTTGGCAGAAGAGGCGCCCCTGAAGGGCACCCAGTAGATGTGGATAGAGGGGATGGAGTCAGCGAGGGATATCAGTAGAGGGGCAGGGAGCCCCGGAGAAACTGCACGCTGAGAAGGAGAGTACTCTCTTACACCCGACTCTCCTCTAATCCGCCTTCTCAGCGTGCGGCAGCATTGAATTCCACCCACAACAGCTGATATCTCTATTTCCCATCAAATGAAGACGGAAAGTCTACAACTGTCAACAAAAGGGAGGCAGACCCAAGACCTAGTCGCGCTGTGCCTTTTCATAGGAACGCACAGCGCGAGCGATTAAAGGTCTCCTTTCACTAAACACGCATTTCTAGGCAGTAAGCCCCCCTTTTCTCTTGAACTTTTCAACTAATGAACTAATATAATACAAAATCAAATTTAAATTATTAAAAGGGTTTAGATACTCAAAGGTCATAAGAACCTATAAAAAAAAAGAGAACGGAATGGAAAATGACAATGATACACATGAGGACTGTGAGAAGTTAGCCTTGCATATAATTGGAGAATCGTCATTTCATTACAAGACCGGAGGCTACCATTATACACGTTTAAAGCTTTTTAACGCTGTACTGCTCACATGTTCCACAGGTCTAAGGTAAAACTGTGCAAATGTGGATGCATTTGACCAGTCCGTGCTTTTAAAATATCAGAAAGTGACCCTCCTGCCCAGAACACTTTACTGGTCATAGCCCCATGTGGACAAATCTGTTCCCGCTTCTGACATTATTAGTCTAACCCATCTAGCAATGGTAGCTATGGACACTGCTTTGTAGGGTTTAACGAAGGATATTAAAAGTTTTTGATCCTTATGTCTAATGTTACAAATTACTTTTTCATAAATTTCCATGCAGTCCACTACACATAATTTTTTATAATCCGGAAAACAGGGATAAAAGATACTTTCGGTCATACTGTTGGTCCTTTTCCATATTTCAAAATGCACTGAGTCTGGAGAATAGAATCTATTAGAGATCTCTAAGGCTTTAACACCTGACATTCTTTTAAAGGATATCAGACAGAGTAAGGTTTCTAGTTTAGTTTCTAATTGTTTTTTTGAAAGAAAAGTTATCAGGCCATGTAGTGAAAAGGTCGAAATTAGGTTAACATTCCATAAAGAGTCGTACCTTATCTTGGGGGGACGTTTAAGTTAAATTCCCATTATTACCCTACAGATCAGAGGGTCTGAACCGATAGAAGTCGTTAATTAGTGAAAGGCCTGCTGGTATACCTGATCAATAACAGCTGATTGTTCCGTAACATAGGCCTAAGTTCAATAAACCTCCAAGGTACTTTGCCACATCTACTACAGGATCGTCCACGGGATCCAAACCCCGTTCCAGGCACCAACAACACCATTCTTTCCAAACCCCAGGGTATCTTCTCCTTGTTCCTGGTGCCCATGACTCATCCAGTAGATCTTTAGCCTCTCCTGAAAGGCCTGAGTATCTCTTGGATTTCCTGAAATCTTCCAAGCAAGAAGGTCCATGTTTCCTTCTAGCAGGAGAGGGTGTTCTTCTCCCTCTTGTCCTCGAAGAAGGCCACTGTTCCCGGGGATAAAACGTGACACGTCTATTGCTAGTTCTATTGTAACCGGGAACCAAACCTGTGTATTCCAGAAAGGAGTAATTAATACTATTCTGCATTGTTCTGCTCTGACTTTTAGAAGAACTCTCTAAATTAGAGCAAAAGGGGGAAATGCCTAAGAATCGAGCCGGGGCGTCCACTGATTGAGCGTTGGAATCTGGTCTCCGACTGTAGTAAGTTTTTACTTGAAAAGTAAGTCTACTGGGAAACAGGTCTACGTGAAAGGGGCCCCACGGATTCTGAATTCTATCGAAGACCAAAGGATTCAATTTCCAGTCGCTTGAATCCTTTAGGAACCTTGAGTTCCAGTCTGCTCTTGTGTTTTGATGACCAGGAATAAATTCTGCTTTCAATATGATTTTTTGGCGCCAACAGAAGTACCAGTTTTTCTTGGCTCGGTCCACAAGTATCTATGATTTTGCACCCACCAAGTGGTTGATATAGGATACTGCTGTGGAGTTGTCTAACTTGATTAGAACAGCACTGTTGCTCAGAATGGATTTGAAACTCATCAGAGCGTTCAAGCTCGCCATCATTTCTAAACAATTTATGTGGAGAGGAAGTTCCTCTTGGGACACTTTCCTCCTGTCTCTATCTTTCCCATTTTGGCGCCCACTCCCAAATTGCTTGCGTCTGACTCCACAGTGTGCTCCAGTGAGTTCCCGAAGATTGACAACTATCTAGGTTTTCTGTATCTGAATACCATCGACCCCTCTTTAGACCTACAGATTTCAGTCTTTGTAAGGCCCTGTAGTGTAGCGGGCCTGGTGATACTGCTTGAATAGAGGAGGATAGAAGCACTCTCGCTATTTTGCGTTGTTGGATTTGGCCCTTTTGGCAGGTTCACCCCTAAACTTTTTGCTTTTAATGGTGACCTGGGGATGGTAATTTTTGGGTTCTGCGCACTTTCACTGTGTCCCAGTGGAAAGTGCGTGCGCACTTTGAGTGCATGTGGTGAGATAGGCCTGAGATAGGGGCATACATTCCCCATGCATTCCTATGGGAAATGTATGTGTCCCTGGTAGTTCCTGATGCGTGGGGTGTACAGGCTCTGGTATGTGTGGACTCGTGTGATTAAATGCTTCGCAATGATGTATGTGGCATGATTGTGTCTTGTGCGGAAGTACCACTTCTAGACATGGCTATGCGTGTGCTGTGAGGGTGCTGGCGTGTGATTGGCTGGAGCTGGCTGGGATGCCAGGCTCCAGGATGTCTGGATGGGTCTGCCCAGTGGTGAGTGCTAAGATCAGCATGCTGATGTGAGGGGAGGGCTGCACCTGGTTCCTGATGGGGCTGGGCTTTCCCCACACAATGCTGGCTCCGCCCCCTGTGGTGCGTCTAACGACCCTAGCCCTGCCAGTGAATAGAGTGAAGTGATGAGCACATCAAGGGTGCTCCAAAACCAGCTGCGTCTGGTTTCTCCCCCACCCTGCACCTACAGACAAAGGAATTTATAGTATAAAAATGGGGCTGTGTCCCCACACAAACTGTTCTCTTCCAGGATCCTGAGGGGGCTGCTGCTGTTGCTGGGCAGGAGGACCGCCACTTGGACTGTCTCCCTGCCTGGAGACCCAGTGAGCTGGCTCTGGGCCCAGCCTTGCCCCCCCTGCCTGCCTAGAAGGACTTTTGCTGGGCTTGTTGGCCCCTAGCGCCTGGGAGCGCTTTTGATTGCCTTTTGGCGCTTGAGAGCGCTTTGTTGTGACCCAGCGCTTAATAGCGCTTTATTTGCCATTTTAGCGCAGGGAGCGCTTTAAATTTAATTTAGCGCTTGGGAGCGCTCTGGGTGCTTTGGCCGGTGCCCACCCGGCATCTTTTGCCAGCGTGCTGTGTTGCTGCCCCAATCGAGTGCCCACCTCGATTCAGCATGTATTTGCCGGTGCCCACCCAGCATTGCCCTTCAAAAATCACCGCTGCAGCCCTGGGGCATTGAAAACGTGGCCGGGCCGCTGCCTAGTGCGACCCGGAAGTGCCCGCCTCCCTTCTCGGGGCCGCGCTGTCATTGGCGGACACCCGAGGCAGGAAGCCAGGCAAAACTACAGAAGATGCCCGGACGAGGGCGGGACCGGAGAGTCTCCCTTCCGTTTCCCCCGGTCTGGGGAAGCCTAGGAGTGCGTCAGGAGCAGGCCCCGGAAGTCCCGCCCCCCGCAGGACGAGAGAGTGGAGAGCCTTGAAGCCCCGTGTGGCCGCCGGTGAAAAAGGAGACGACTGGCAGCTGCCGAGAGCAGGTGAGTGGGGGCCGGGAGAACGAGTGAAGGGAGGAGGGCGTTGGGACACGCTGTCGGTGCCCGCCCTCTCCCCTCCAGCCAGAAGATCTTTGTTGTGAGCCCTGAAAGGCTCCTGGGCCAAATTGAATCTTGAGTCCCCCGAGAGGGACTCCGACGTCGGGGGTAATTGCCGCATTCTGTTTCGAGCCCCGAGCCTCCGGGGGCATCATTTGTTGGTTGAGCCCGAGAGGCTCCAAAGTGCCCACAATTGTTTAAGAGCCCCGAGAGGCCCAAGGCGCCCCAAGTGTTCCCGGGCCCCCCCGTGAGGGACCCCACCGCCCAGTGAGGCTCCATCTTTGTTTGTAGAGCCCAGAGAGGCTCTAGGGGGCATTTCCTTTGGTTCAGAGCCTGGGAGGCTCAGGGGCATCGCTTGGTGTTTTGAGCCCTGAGAAAGGCTCACAGCCCCCATTGTTGTTTTCAGAGCCCAGAGAGGCACAGAGGGGGTATTCTGTTGCGCAAAGAGCCCAGCGAGGCTCAAAGGGGCCTGTCATTTGTTTAGAGCCCTGAGAGGCTCAGGGGGACAGTGTAATTGTCCAGAGCCTGGGAGGCTCCCACGTTGGCCCCACCAATTTATCCCCAGCTGCCCAGCACTTCGTGGGCAGCTGCCACGTTTAGGCCCCCGACACTGGGACACAGGGCGTCCTAGCCCTAGAGAGGCCAGTTGGCCTAGGGACAGTCACAGGTGGTGACTTATGTGAGTTTGGCGCAATTGTTCATTTTCTGCAGCTCTGAATGTGTTTTTATGCGTCATGTGCCTTGTTCTTACACCTCTGAATGTATTGTTGATGCATCATGTGTTTTCCTTCCTTACACCGCTGAATGTATGTTCATGCATCATGTGTTATGTGCTTACACCCCTACAGGTATTGTGATACTTAGGTGGTTGTTTTTCTCCTAGTGCAGGTGGTGCTAGTGAGGTCCTGGTTACCAGTAGTTACTGGTTGTGTGCCACAGTGATTTTACATCCTATGTTCTAAGTGCTATTTTTAAAAGTGTTACTTCTAAAAGTGTTGATTCCTGACAGTGGTCCAGGTGGCCCTGTCTTGTACATATCCCCTGTAAATTCTGCCCGTGCCTCTGGCACATTGTAAAGTGTGTGTTTTTATCTAATGTGTTTTGGTGTAATACAAAGGCTATTTTTATATATCCTTGTGTGGAGTTTCCTTTGTGGTGGATCTTGGGGGTTGTTGCTGGGGTGCGTGCGCAAATACTTAACTTACATCGCCTCCAAGTTTAGCCTTGCTGCTCGCGCCACGTTACCTAGAGGGTGAGCAGGGGTTATCTTGGCGTGTAACTCCCTTGCCCTGACTTAGGAGTGGTCGTCTCTGATTGACTTTGGCCCAAGCCCTGGCCAGCCAGGGATCCCATTTCTAACATGCGTAAACTGACTAAGTCTTTGGACATAACATAAGAAACCTTTCTTTATTTTGGTTAGTTTCTTGGCTGGAAGTTGTAATTGGCATGTACTTGTTTTTACCTGGAACCCCAAGAATTCCAGGTTTTGAGTTGGTGTCATTATAGATTTTTCTATGTTGATGATTGTGAGAAGTTAGCCTGGCATATGATGTCCACTAGTTCTAGAGGGCACCTTGCACCAGTCTAATCGACTCTTACTGATGGTGGTTGTAAAGTCAACCTTATAGAAAGCTATCCTAGTGATAGCATGAACCAGCAGTCTTCAGGCTAAGACTTCAGTAGGCGAGTTAAGCAAGTTGTTTTACCATATATAATCCCTTGAAAACCAAATGAAAGGACACCACACAAGGTATATATCAAATAAATATGTCTTTAATCTAAACACAACCCCCCTGCACTCTTTATGAGGTCAGAGGTCAAAATACAATACAAGTCACACAGTTAATATACGATAAGTTGCACAGTATACGTTATGCCCTAGGGGCCTCACAAACCATATACTAAGAAAGTGGTATAAGTACCACGTGAGAGTTAGAAAGCAGGCCTGGGGCCTGTGGAATCGCTGGGACTACACTACACAACCAAAGGTTAGGAAGTAGGAGGCCCACGGGAGACGCGTGCAGTGTCTAAACACAGGCGCGTGTTCCCATTGACTTTCAATGGAGATCATAAAAAGATACCCAATACGAAATGACACCTATTAACTGCAGCTTCTAACACCCCTGCCCCTGTAGTGACACTCCTGCAGTGACACTCCATGTTTAACTCCTGACACTCCCAGCTTCTAACACCCCTGCCCCTGTAGTGACACTCCCTGCCTCTCTCCTGACACAACCAGCCCTACTGACACTCCTGCACCCGTAGTAACAGTCCCTGCCACTCTACTGACACTCCCTGACGCTCTGATGACACTCCCTGGCTCTCTCCTGACACTCCCAGCTTCTAACACCCCTGCTCCTGTAGTGACACTCCTGCAGTGACACTCCATGTTTAACTCCTGACACTCCCAGCTTCTAACACCCCTGCTCCTGTAGTGACACTCTCTGCCCATCTAGTGGCACTCCCTGACTCTCTAGTGAGACTTCCAGCTTCTCCCTCCTGACACACCCAGCCCTTCTGACTCTACTCATCCTGTAAGGAGTCCTTCCCTCTCCTGACACTACCAGCCCTTCTGACACCCCTGCTCCTGTTGTGATACCCCCTGCTTCTCTCCTGGCATACCCAGCCCTTCTGACACTCCCTGACTCTCTAGTAACATTTCCCCTCTCTCTCCTGACACACCAGCCTTTCTGATAATTCTTCTCCTGTAGTGACAGCCCCTGCCTCGCTCCTGACACTGGCAGCACTTCTGATACTCCTGCCTCCCTAGTGACACTCCCTGCCCCTTCTGACACTCCTGTAGTGACACCTTCTCCCCTCTAGTGGCACTCCCCATCTCTAGTGATCCCTTCCCCTCTAGTGGAACACCCTGACCCTCTAGGGACACTCCCTGACCCTCTAGTGACACTCCCTGACCCTCTAGTGACACTCCCTGACCCTCTAGTGACACTCCCTGACCCTCTAGTGGCACCAATTACTCCCTTACTCTCCCTGACACTGTCTCATGAGACTCCAGTCCTTCATGCCCGACAACCCAGGGCTCTCTCCCCTGATGCTCCCTATTGTCTGACATCCCCCCCCCCCTTCTACTGCACCATCTGGTCTAATATTTGAGTTGTCCTCTCCTCTGACCCCACGACAATATCTTATCTCCAGGTGCCTACGGAAGAGTGTGACCTACGGATCCTCACCCAGGACACTCCCTCTGCTCTCCGTGCACACAAAAGGTCAGATTAGCACCAGTTGTGTTACAACCAGTGAGCAGTAGCACCACGTCAAGGTTCTGACCATCGCTACTGTCCAGGCATACCATTCAACTGGGCGTTGATAGCCCAGCTTCATTCACTCCCATTCACCTAATTCAAAACTGGACACAAAGGCCCAGCCCAGGCACTCTCGTTCACACCATTCAAACTGGACAACAAAGGCCCAGCCCAGGCACTCTCGTTCACACCATTCAAACTGGACACAAAGGCCCAGACACGCACTCTCTCGTTCAAATCATTCATAACCCAAGGACTCAAGCGTATGCTGGGAAGCCCCCTCCGGGACCCCTCAACATATCGCAAATGGTCAGCTGACGGACCCGGCTGCGACCCGGGGAAGGGCCCAAAGAAAGACTTGTCAGCGGGGGCCAAGGTGAGCCCTCACGCCGGGCCTTCCCAGGGCGGAGGAGAAGTGGCCGTCACAGGAGGTATTAATCTAGACATAATAGATTTATCCCCACTAACATTCAGCACCAGCGCTCCTCTGCAATCCGCGTCCATCACTGACCATCACTGGATGTTTCACTGGCCCTCTCTGGCTATATAGGCATGGAGGAGTGACATCACAGAGGAAGGCAGGGGACAGGATGTACATATATGGGCGAGGGGAGTGACATCACAGAGGAAGGCAGGGGACAGGAAGTACTTATATGGGCGAGGGGAGTGACATCACAGAAGAGGATAGGCCAGGATGTTCAAGCTTAAGGGAGTGACATCACAGAGGAGGCAGGGGACAGAAAGTACATATATGGGCAAGGGGAGTGACATCACAGAGGAGCGGCCAGGATGTTCAAGCTCAGGGAGTGACATCACAGAGGAGGGCAGGGGACAGGAAGTACTTATATGGGCGAGGGGAGTGACATCACTGAAGAGGATAGGCCAGGATGTTCAAGCTTAAGGGAGTGACATCACAGAGGAGGCAGGGGTTCAGAAAGTACATATATGGGCAAGGGGAGTGACATCACAGAGGAGCGGCCAGGATGTTCAAGCTCAGGGAGTGACATCACAGAGGAGGGCAGGGGACAGGAAGTACTTATATGGGCGAGGGGAGTGACATCACTGAAGAGGATAGGCCAGGATGTTCAAGCTTAAGGGAGTGACATCACAGAGGAGGCAGGGGTTCAGAAAGTACATATATGGGCAAGGGGAGTGACATCACAGAGGAGCGGCCAGGATGTTCAAGCTTAGGGGAGTGACATCACAGAGGAAGGCAGGGGACAGGAAGTACATATATGGGCAAGGGGAGTGATATCACAGAGGAGTATAGGCCAGGATGTTGAAGCTTAGGGAAGTGACATCACAGAGGATGGTAGGGGACAGGAAGTACTTATATGGGCGAGGGGAGTGACATCACAGAGGATAGGCCAGGATGTTCAAGCTTAGGGGAGTGACATCACAGAGGAAGGCAGGGGACAGGAAGTACTTATATGGGCGAGGGGAGTGACATCACAGAGGAGCGGCCAGGATGTTCAAGCTTAGGGGAGTGACATCACAGAGGAATGCAGGGGACAGGAAGTACATATATGGGCGAGGGGAGTGACATCACAGAGGAGCGGCCAGGATGTTCAAGCTTAGGGGAGTGACATCACAGAGGAAGGCAGGGGACAGGCAAGTAAATATATGGGCAAGGGGAGTAACATCAAAGAGGAGCGGCCAGGATGTTCAAGCTTAGGGGAGTGACATCACAGAGGAAGGCAGGGGACAGGAAGTACATATATGGGCAAGGGGAGTGATATCAAAGAGGAGGATAGGCCAGGATGTTGAAGCTTAGGGGAGTGACATCACAGAGGATGGTAGGGGACAGGAAGTACTTATATGGGCGAGGGGAGTGACATCACAGAGGATAGGCCAGGATGTTCAAGCTTAGGGGAGTGACATCACAGAGGAAAGCAGGGGACAGGAATTACTTATATGGGCGAGGGGAGTGACATCACAGAGTAACGGCCAGGATGTTCAAGCTTAGAGGAGTGACATCACAGAGGAGGGGGTACAGGATATGCAGGCCTGAGGGACTGACATCACAGAGGAAGGCGGGGACAGGATGTACAGTCCTAGGGGAGTGACATCACAGAGGAAGAAGGCGGCAGGATGTACATATATGGGCGAGGGGAGTGACATCACAGAGGAGTAGCAGCCAGGAAGTTCAAGCTTAAGAGAGTGACATCAGAGAGGAAGTGGGGTAGGATATACAGGCTTGGGAAAGTGACATCACAGAGGAAGGGGCACAGGATATGCAGGCCTGGGGGAGGGACATCACAGAGGAAGTGGGGTAGGATATACAGGTTTGGGGGGGAGTGACATCACAGAGGAAGGAGGGGGCAGGACATGCAGGCTTGGGGAGTGACATCAGAGAGGAAGGGGGACATAGGATATGGAGGCCTGGGAGAGTAATATCACAGAGCAAGGATGGGGACAGGATATGCAGTCCCGGAAGAGGGACATCACAGAGGAAGGAGTTGACAGGGAGTGTCACTGGAGAGTCAGGGAGTGTCAGTAGAGGGGCAGGGAGTGTCAGTAGAGGGGCCGGGAGTGTCAGGAGAATGGCAGGTAGTGTTACTACAGGTGCAGGAGTGTCAGAAGGGCTAGTTGTGTCACTAGAGGGTCAGGGAGTGTCACTACAGGGGCAGGGGTGTTAGAAGCTGGGAGTGTCAGGAGTTAAACATGGAGTGTCACTGCAGGAGTGTCAGAAGTGCTGTGAGTCTCAGGAGAGGGGCAATGAATGTCACTACAGAAGCAGGGGTGTCAGAAGGGATGGGAGTGTCAGGAGAGAGGCAATTAATGTCACTACAGGAGCAGGAGTGTCACTCCAGGAGCAGGAGTGTCAGAATGGCTGTGAGTGTCACTCGAGACTCAGGGAGTTTCACTAGAGGGTGTCCTTCTGACACTCCTGCTACATTAGTGATACTCCCAGCCTCTCTCCTGACACTCCCAGCCCTTCGGACACTCTTGCTTCTGTGGTGACACTGTCTCACTCTCCCTTGCCCTCTAGAGACACTCTCTGCACTTCTAGTGACCCTCCTTGACTCTCTTGTGACACTCCCTGCCACTTTCCTGACACCCGCAGTCCTACGAACAGTCCTGCTCCTGTAATGACACTCCCTGTCCCTCGAGTGACCCTCACTGACCCTTTAGTGACAGCCCCTGCCTCTCCGGACGCTCCCAGCCCTTCTCACACTCCTGCTTCTGTGGCGACTCTCCCTGCTCTTCCCCTCTAGGTCAGCCACGTCCCATGCAGCTAAGAGCCGTGGGGCCCGGAAATGACGATTCTCCAATTATAATACAGAGAGAATCTTGATTTCATTAAAGACAACGGAAACTAACATTATCCCACCCACCACACCCTGGTGGAAGATAAACTAATTTGGTTTGATTTAGAAACAGACTTTAATCAAGTAAAAGTTAATGTATTTTTTTTTTCGTTTTCAATACTAAACATTTAACACTGTGGCTTAGAATAGCTTTTAATTTACTTGTGATTACTTATAAGTATCCGTATCCATCGGAATTACCTATTTGTTTCTTCTCTTTTCTTTCAGACACTTCGTCTTTCTGAGAATCGATTCATTTTCTATAGATTTAGAGCCGAAGAAGTAATTTCAAAGAATTTATGGTCCTCCGTCGAAGCTCTGTGTTCTTATTCGTGATGGGATGTTTTCGTTAAAGGGTTGCGTGTTGGGGCAGCAATAAAAGTATATTGCATAATGTTAGCCTCCGTTGTCTTTAGCCCCTTCATGCGGGGGGCAATCCCCCCGCTGTGCTGGGGGGCGGGGGGCGCGCACAGCACCCCCATGCTCATGACGATCTCAGCTCGTCACAGCTGCACCCGTTCCCGTGGAACGCTCAGCACAGCAGGGGAATTATCCCCGCGTGTGAGCGTTCCGCGGCTCATGACGAGCTGAGCTCGTCCTGAGCACCGGAGCAGCGTGCCTCATTACGAGCTCAGCTCGTCATGAGCATGGATGGTGTTAATGATGAACTGAGAGCACCGGAGCACTGGAGCAGCGTGTCGGAAGGGCCGGGTGTCTCAGGAGAGAGGCAGGGAGTGTCACTACAGGAGCAGGCGTGTCGGAAGGGCTGGGTGTCTCAGGAGAGAGGCAGGGAGTGTCACTACAGGAGCAGGCGTGTCGGAAGGGCTGGGTGTCTCAGGAGAGAGGCAGGGAGTGTCACTACAGGAGCAGGCGCGTCGGAAGGGCTGGGTGTCTCAGGAGAGAGGCAGGGAGTGTCACTACAGGAGCAGGCGTGTCGGAAGGGCTGGGTGTCTCAGGAGAGAGGCAGGGAGTGTCACTACAGGAGCAGGAGTGTCGGAAGGCCTGGGTGTCTCAGGAGAGAGGCAGGGAGTGTCAGTACAAGAGCAGGCGTGTCGGAAGGGCTGGGTGTCTCAGGAGAGAGGCAGGGAGTGTCAGTACAGGAGCAGGCGTGTCGGAAGGGCTGGGTGTCTCAGGAGAGAGGCAGGGAGTGTCAGTACAGGAGCAGGCGTGTCTGAAGGGCTGGGTGTCTCAGGAGAGAGGCAGGGAGTGTCACTACAGGAGCAGGCGTGTCGGAAGTGCTGGGTGTCTCAGGAGAGAGGCAGGGAGTGTCACTACAGGAGCAGGAGTGTCGGAAGGCCTGGGTGTCTCAGGAGAGAGGCAGGGAGTGTCAGTACAGGAGCAGGCGTGTCGGAAGGGCTGGGTGTCTCAGGAGAGAGGCAGGGAGTGTCACTACAGGAACAGGCGTGTCGGAAGGGCTGGGTGTCTCGGGAGAGAGGCAGGGAGTGTCACTACAGGAACAGGCGTGTCGGAAGGGCTGGGTGTCTCAGGAGAGAGGCAGGGAGTGTCACTACAGGAGCAGGCGTGTCGGAAGGGCTGGGTGTCTCAGGAGAGAGGAGGCAGGGAGTGTCACTACAGGAGCAGGCGTGTCGGAAGGGCTGGGTGTCTCAGGAGAGAGCCACGGAGTGTCACTACAGGAGCAGGCGTGTCGGAAGGGCTGGGTGTCTCAGGAGAGAGGCCGGGAGTGTCTACAGGAGCAGGCGTGTCGGAAGGCCTGGGTGTTTCAGGAGAGAGGCAGGGAGTGTCACTACAGGAACAGGCGTGTCGGAAGGGCTGGGTGTCTCAGGAGAGAGGCAGGGAGTGTCACTACAGGAGCAGGCGTGTCGGAAGGGCTGGGTGTCTCAGGAGAGAGGAGGCAGGGAGTGTCACTACAGGAGCAGGCTTGTCGGAAGGGCTGGGTGTCTCAGGAGAGAGGCAGGGAGTGTCACTACAGGAGCAGGCGTGTCGGAAGGGCTGGGTGTCTCGGGAGAGAGGCAGGGAGTGTCACTACAGGAGCAGGCGTGTCGGAAGGGCTGGGTGTCTCGGGAGAGGCGGCAGGGAGTGTCACTACAGGAGCAGGCGTGTTGGAAGGGCTGGGTGTCTCAGGAGAGAGGCAGGGAGTGTCTACAGGAGCAGGCGTGTCGGAAGGGCTGGGTGTCTCAGGAGAGAGGCAGGGAGTGTCACTACAGGAGCAGGCGTGTCGGAAGGCCTGGGTGTCTCAGGAGAGAGGCAGGGAGTGTCTACAGGAGCAGGCCTGTCGGAAGGGCTGGGTGTCTCGGGAGAGAGGCAGGGAGTGTCACTACAGGAGCAGGCGTGTCGGAAGGCCTGGGTGTCTCAGGAGAGAGGCAGGGAGTGCCACTACAGGAGCAGGCGTGTCGGAAGGCCTGGGTGTCTCGGGAGAGAGGCAGGGAGTGTCACTACAGGAGCAGGAGTGTCGGAAGGCCTGGGTGTCTCAGGAGAGAGGCAGGGAGTGTCTACAGGAGCAGGCGTGTCGGAAGGGCTGGGTGTCTCGGGAGAGGCGGCAGGGAGTGTCACTACAGGAGCAGGCGTGTTGGAAGGGCTGGGTGTCTCAGGAGAGAGGCAGGGAGTGTCTACAGGAGCAGGCGTGTCGGAAGGGCTGGGTGTCTCAGGAGAGAGGCAGGGAGTGTCACTACAGGAGCAGGCGTGTCGGAAGGCCTGGGTGTCTCAGGAGAGAGGCAGGGAGTGTCTACAGGAGCAGGCCTGTCGGAAGGGCTGGGTGTCTCGGGAGAGAGGCAGGGAGTGTCACTACAGGAGCAGGAGTGTCGGAAGGGCCGGGTGTCTCAGGAGAGAGGCAGGGAGTGTCTGCAGGAGCAGGCGTGTCGGAAGGGCTGGGTGTCTCAGGAGAGAGCCAGGGAGTGTCACTACAGGAGCAGGCGTGTCGGAAGGGCTGGGTGTCTCAGGAGAGAGGCAGGGAGTGTCACTACAGGAGCAGGCGTGTCGGAAGGGCTGGGTGTCTCAGGAGAGAGCCAGGGAGTGTCACTACAGGAGCAGGCGTGTCGGAAGGGCTGGGTGTCTCAGGAGAGAGGCAGGGAGTGTCACTACAGGAGCAGGCGTGTCGGAAGGGCTGGGTGTCTCAGGAGAGAGGCAGGGAGTGTCACTACAGGAGCAGGCGTGTCGGAAGGGCTGGGTGTCTCAGGAGAGAGGCAGGGAGTGTCACTACAGGAACAGGAGTGTCGGAAGGGCTGGGTGTCTCAGGAGAGAGGCGGCAGGGGTATCTGAGAGCGGTGAGACATTAACAGAGCTTTGAATGTTAGAGGGGGGATCCTTCAAGGAATGGGGAGGCAGGGGAGTGAGCTAATTTTTCAGAATGTTATAGCCCCTCCCCCTCATGATATGTGTCCCTTCTACCCTGAGTGCGGTATGCTGTCAGCACGCGCCGAATAACCTTTGAACCCCGTGTTTCACCTCCCATCCACGCGACTGCTCATTGTTGCCTCTGTAATGCACCGCACACTTCGCCCAAGGGCCACGCATCACGTGTTAGTCTAACGCAAATAGAAGGGATGCCCGCATCACCGCCTGTACTTTGATTAGTGACGCGTATCACTCTCAGATGGCAGCAGTCAAAGCTATTTTGAAACTGAAGATAGAAAGATGGCCACCCTACTGATGGGTTGAGTAATGGAAGTCAGATGAAAAAGGTGGGGTGTCTTCAAAAGGGGAGTGGCCAAAGAAGCATAGCTGGGGAATCCTTGGGAAGAGGCGTGAACCTTGAGTTTAAGGGCAGGGTCTGATACATGTGAGCTTGAATCTTGTTCTTAGCCCAGCATGCCCCGAGGGTAGGATTTCTGTACCTCTCTGCGAGTGTCTAGATATATCACAAAACAATAAACCGACCCTTGAAACAAGCCAGATCTATCAGCTTTGCCAACGCCAATTACAGACATTTTTATTCCATTTCAGATAAAAGGGACACTCAATATTTATAACTGGAAATGTCTCAGTTATGAAAGTGTCACATTGTGAAGTACACTTTAGATAGGTCTATGGGAGTGAGTGTCCTTCTGAGTGACTCAGTACGTCACTCCCTTCACTCCTGTTTCATCTCCATTTTCACCCTCTTTGTTGGTCATATCTGAAGATTATTTTAATCCGAGCATTCCCGCCCAGTGCCTCGTCCCCTCCCACTCCTCACATTCATGTAGAAAGATAAAAAGGACACACAAGATGTATGAATTGAGAACATTTTATTTTAAGGACACATAATGAGGTGGCCACTGAAGCATCAGTGGATAAAGAACCACGTGTTCTCCGCCATACATCCAGACAATAACGAGAACCAGAAGCATTGGTGGCCACGTTGGTGCCACGTGCCGCTCTATACATGTCTTGTAGAGGAACGCCATATTATGGTTAACACCAGAGGCCATCTACATGCAAAGATCCACTGCAGAGTGTTATTCCCCTCAGACAGTCCCATCTAAGACATCAGGCTCAGGCAGGAGGTTTCCCACACACACTGCATGGTAACATCCAGCGGAACAAGGGCTGAGCACAGTTCACAGGTACAAACTGCTCTGGCAGATGTGGCATAATGAAGCTCTGCGTCTGGGGGTCCAGATGCTGAGGGCATGTGCGTTCGCTAACACCAGGGCATGTGCGCTCGCTAACACCAGGGCATGTGCGCTCGATAACACCAGGGCATGTACGCTCGCTAACACCAGGGCATGTGCGCTCACTAACACCAGGGTGTGTGCGCTCGCTAACACCAGTGCATGTGCGCTCGCTAACACCAGTGCATGTGCGCTCGCTAACACCAGGGCGTGTGCGCTCGCTAACACCAGGGCGTGTGCGCTTGCTAACACTAGGGCAAGTGCGCTCGCTAACACCAGGGCATGTGCGCTCGCTAACACCAGGGCGTGTGCGCTTGCTAACACCAGGACATGTGTGCTCGTGTGCGCTCGCTAACACCAGGGCATGTGCGTTCGCTAACACCAGGGCTTGTGCGCTCACTAGCACCAGGGCGTGTGCGCTCGCTAACACCAGGGCGTGTGCGCTCGCTAACACCAGGGCGCGTGCGCTTGCTAACACCAGGGCGCGTGCGCTTGCTAACACTAGGGCGCGTGCGCTTGCTAACACTAGGGCGCGTGCGCTTCCTAACACTAGGGCGTGTGCGCTTGCTAACACTAGGGCGTGTGCGCCCGCTAACACCAGGGCGTGTGCGCTCGCTAACACCAGGGCGTGTGCGCTTGCTACCACCAGGGCATTTGCGCTTGCTACCACCAGGGCATGTACGCTTGCTAACACCAGGACCTGTGCGCTCGCTAGCACCAGGGCATGTGCGCTCGCTAGCACCAGGGCATGTGCGCTCGCTAACACCAGGGCATGTGCGCTCGATAACACCAGACCTTATGCTTTCACTTTGTTGGGTCAGTGCCGGGTCATCAAGGGCAGTGACAGTATAAAGAGTGCAATCCCCTGTGGTCAGTGTCTGGCAGCTTCCTCTCTTCTTCCTTTATTTTCTTTCAGGTTCCCTCTGATTCCTTTATTGGTCAGTAGCTGCCGGTTGCTTCTCTTCAGTTCTTACTGTGCTTTGTTGCAGACTCTCCTCCTCCAGGATCAAGGCTTGTTCATGGTCTGGGGCTCCTCAGGGTTATCAACTACAGGAAGGCAAGTGAGTTATTGTGGGAAAGTGGCTCTATATACACTGGACTAGAATAAAGTACAGTGTGTATAGAGTCCACAAACCCCAGAGGTATAACAGAGGTTAAAGTCAGGACTGACCTCACTCTCCAAAGTGGTAGCTTGGTCGAGCAGTAAGGCAGTACCAGAGGACAGTGTAAAGCATTTGTTGTACACACTCAGTCAGCAAAAGGTTTCACACACTCAAGGATTGAACTCCAGGCCAATGGTTATTATATCCTTAGATATAGTTGTTTTATTTTTAGAAACAACAGTTGTAACAAAATATACTTTTCGAGGTACGAGTACTCTCAGATAAATACTTTGCAGAGGAGCAATAAGTTTATACACACAATGATCACAAGTTAGCTAATAGTAATACAGTTCTGCACCGCACTCTAGCATTGAGCTCAATGGCTTTCATAGGAAAGTACAGTTGATTACTTTATGGATTACTTCGGTAGTGCACTCGGGCGGCTGGGTGCAGGGTGCTTTTGAGCCGTTGGGCGCTCAATGTTATCCAAAGAGGATCTTGAAAAGGGAACAAAGGCTGCAGGCTCGGGGACGGAGACTCTCCAGGGGCGACCATCACTTCGAGAGGTAAGTTGGGATCTTGGAGCACAGGTAGGTACCCCAAAGGGAGGCACAGGGGGCCGCAGGGCGCCGGATGCAGGGGTGTCTTTGGGTGTCGGAAAAGCTTACCCTCGACTGGTCGTGGGTGGGGTTGCCCCTGGTTCTGAGTCTGCAGGCGTCGGCTGGTTCATCGAGGAGGGTCTTTGGGCACTGGACTTCAGGTCCCAGTCGCCGGGTGGACGTCCTTGTGTTCTTGGTTCGGGTTGGCCCTGCCCGGGCTCGGCTGGTGCAGAGTGGGCTGGTCCTGAGCTTCCTGGTCGGCACCAGGTGGGTTGTTGCAGCAGAGCCTCTGCTGATGGGAGTTCCAATCTTCGAGAGGGTCAAGGCTGGCAGGTCCTCTGGGTGTCCTAAGGTTGCTGTCCGCGGGAGTCGCCGGGTTTAGGCAGGAGCAGGTTCCAGGATCAACAGGCCGGTAGGGCTGGGGCCAAGTCAGTTGTTGTTGTCCTGTTGTTAGAAGCTGCACGGCAGGTCTTCCTGTTCCTTGTTCTACTTTCTTGTTTCGGTATCTGGATTTGAGGAAGGAAGGTTCAGGGGGCCCCTAAATACTAAATTTAGGGGTGTTACACGTAGGGCCAGGGCAGGGACCAATGGGTCCCTGTCCTGGGTGAGTACACCCCCTATCCTGCTCCTCTCCTGTGGGAGGGGGGGCAGGAGCCTAGCTGGGATTGGGCAGGGCTCCCCATCTACAAGATGGCCGGAGCCCGGGGTCGTGCTTCACCTCGCCTCCTCCACCAGAGGGGTGGAGTTGGCAAAGGTTGGCACACTGTGGTAAATAAATAAATTATTACCGGATCTATTTTTCAGAATAATCAATAAACAGGTAGCTCAATAAATAAGAGTCAAGATTCGAGGTAGCTGAAGTTTACAGGCTTTAATCAGGCATAAAGGACAGGAATAAGACAGCCTGTACGGGAATAGGATGGCAGCTGCCGGGGGCAGGATCTGGGAATTGGCTAGCAAACTTTAATATCGGTGCACAATATATATAGTTAAACAAAATACATTACATTCAATACAGTAGGCGTAGCAGTAGGCGTGGTTCGTAACAGTCGCGAAAGATAAGGGCAAAATGATGTAACAAGAAGGCGTGTACAGGGCGTATACATAGACATGTGATGTAAACGTAACAGAATATGTCATAAACGGGGCGGAAACATGGAGGGGGCTACCTGAGCAGCTGGGACCTCTAACCTAGTGGTGCGCGCAAACTGGCAATGACGTGTTACCAGGGAGGACTGGGGGCTATGACTTCTGCGCTAGAAGAGGAGACTAAAGTCTGGAGTGTCAGAGCGACATGTACCCAGGCATATCTAGTATCTGGTGTTTAGAGTACATGTTGATAGAATCCAAGAGTTATCAGGGTAAAAGCTAACAGACACTAAGACTGGTGCATGCATTATTCTACATGTATTGCGTGTGCGAGGAATATTCTATGAATATTAATACAGTATTTCTCTTACATGGAGACATAAAGGCTAGACTATGACGGAAACTATTGATGCGATTCAGTAGCTTAGGAATGCAGAGAAGGAGGGCTGAACTGATAACTAGAAGCATAACATACTCTTGGCAGACTGGGAGGCAGAGCCAGGCCGGGCCGGGCACTGCGAGGCATGAAAGTAAGCTAAGGGTCAGGGATGCAGGTGGGGGCTGTATCGCTCCTCGGAGAGGGTTCAGGAAACAGGAGCTGAATCTGAGTCCGGGCCCTTTTGAGGCCTAGAAACAGGGACAATTCAATGAATTAACGTGCACACTGTAAAACGTGGCCACGTAGGTTTACATAGGCCTAATATTCGTTGCTTTCACGAAGACTGGAAACTGACATACTAGAGATGGACACAACTGTAATTGCGTCTTTAATCGATCAGAAAGGGGATACATGCATATCGATCATGCACATATGACATAACATGGGGAACACGTAGGCACATATAACATGGCAAAATTTACTTTTCCACATTCCCTCCTTGTGCCCTACGTTTCCATCAGAAAACATCAATATTCATGATACCATCTATCATTTCATATAGCATCATTTGCTCGTCTCGAATTGTCTTGGAACGGGGCTTAGGACTAGGGATACAAGAGGTAGCGCACATGCCGCAAATCGCAGGGCCACATTGTATACAGAGGCAGCAACTGAATATGATCATTACTGCAATACCTAGGAATGACAATACTTTCCATCCCCAGGCAGATATAATACTCCAGAGCCAACCGGACCATGTCCAGGTGCTGGATTCTGGTGTAACTGATGGGCAATTTTATGAAGTCTGGTTATAGCTGAATAAACAGACGGTGCGTTATTAGGAATGAAAATGCAGCAACTAGATCCGATGACTCTACATGCTCCTCCTCTATCGGCCAGTATGACGTCAAGAACGAGACGATTTTGGAGCACGACAAATCTCATAGCAGATTGCTCTTCAGTTAAGTTACCTAGAGCAGAAGTAGTCTCATTCACTACTGCTTCAAGGGTTCTGGTTAATCTACGTATTAACTTACTATTCTGGACAGGGCCTATAAAGAAGAAGAAACCTTTATTAAAGTCTTGATACTGTTCTAGAGTAGTTTCAGTTTGATCGACAATTGGGGACTCGATCTCCCTTCTAGGTCTGACGTGTACTAGATGTGTGTTTCTGTGATAATCAGATGGGGCTAGAAAAACTGGTGGCAGTAGGAACCCAATATAACATGTTCCATCCCAATCGAGGGGCAGACGAACATATGCGGTCTGACCACAGACAAAATAAGAATGACGTGAGGCTTTGAAAATAGATTTCCCACTGTCACTATACTCGACAGTAGTAGTACAATCACTATGTCCTACATGTGCGGAACCATTCTTTCTGACACATAATTCGCCTTTGACTGGTAGTACTGTAATAGCAGGCAAATCTGGAGTAGTATCAGACTGAACATTCAGGACCATAAAATTCGAAGAATAATTACCTAAATTATAAACTTCATTTTCTAGATCTAACCCTGTTCTATGGGAGAGACCTTGCTTGTCTGGAAAACATGTTCTATTCAGAAGGGACATATCATTTGAGGATGACGTTAAAGTGGACCATGCTCCACACGAACCATTATGTGAAAATGGATAAGGAAAGAGTGGCAGAACTCCCTTCGGCGTCTGGAAAGGGGGGAGTCGACCACACACCCAACAATTAGTGGCATTGCTGGTCTGGTGTGAATAGTGTAACATTCTAATAAATGTATTATTTCGCATAGCAAGACGATAGGATAGCTCGTGAGGAGGCAGATCACTAAATGTGTGCTCTACTGTAGCATTAGAAAACTTATTTACATGAGAAATTGGAAAACATAAATGTAATGCATAACTTGTGCAGGTAAGCATTAAACTTAGAAACAATAAGAAACTTAGAATGACGATACATCTCATAGAGTTTTGACTAACTCTCTCACTATGGGGGTCTATCTCATACATGTCAGAGACCTGTCTAACCGTTTCACCCGAAAGGGACTTAGACAATTAAACTGGCTGACTTATTTTACTAGACCGAAGCTTCTCTTTATACTCCTGTTGCGGAGTTTTCTCTAACAGAGGAACTTTAAGTTCCGAATCAAGTTCAGAGTCTGGTTTCAGGCAGTCTTTAGAAATGTCCTTTACAAATGTCTTTTCACAAATTCCATGGAACTTCTTTATATGGGACAGATGGACCCATCCCTTCCGGCCCTCTAACTTGACTGCAGTCCTCGTGGTTAATAAAACTAGACGTGGCTCCTTCCAACGGGGCTCCAGTGGACTTGAACGATCAAAGTTCCTGACCAATACTAGGTCGCCTGGAATGACCTCATGTGGTTTCACTTCAGTATTGTCTGGAAATGTAGCGGCAACCTGTGAACGACAAGAGTGTAGGGCAGACATCAAGGAAGCTAGGTAATCTGTCAACATATTACTGGAAACATCTGTAATACTGCGGGGTCTAGGTGTACCCCACATGTTTGGGGGGCGGCCGAATACGACCTCATAAGGGGACAGACCTGATCTGGAATGTGCAACCATCCTCATAAAAAATAAAGCAACTGGCAGGGCAACTAGCCAGTCTACACCTTTCTCTTTACATGTCTTGGCAATACGAATTTTCAGGGTCTGATTATGTCTCTCTACGAGACCGGCTGCTTCAGGATGGCGCACACAATGGAACTTCCATTGGTACCCTAACAAAAGGGAAACATGTTTCATTAGCTCAGATGAGAATGGCTGGCCGTTATCAGAATACACGACCCTAGGGAGTCCATAGCGGGGAAAGAATTCACGAACCAACTGCCTGGCAGTGGTCGCGGCTGTGTAATCGGGAACTGGATATGCTTCTGTCCACCTGGACAAAGCACATACTACTACGAGGACATACTTGAAACCTCGACATCGCTCCATCTGAATATAATCCATCTGGAGGACTTCAAAAGGGTGGTCAGGAGGTTGGAATCCACCTTGTTCCACCGGGACACTTTTACCTGGATTGAATTGACAACATATCATACAAGTACGGACTTTCTGCTTGGCTGCAACTCGTAAGTGCTTGTTGAACCAAAGGTTCTGTATACTGTCTAACATGGCTTTTTCTCCTAGATGTGCTGGACTATGTGCGGTATTGATAATGACTTGAACCATAGAGTCGGGGAGAAACCATGTGGCTTTTCCCTTCGTCACCCATCCCTGATCTGTCTGGACCCCTCCTTGTTCGGACCATTTCTTGATTTCTTCGGGAGTAGCATGTAACTGTATGTCTGTGACATCTTGTGTAGGGTCCTTAACTGTCATACAAGTAGTCGGATCTGGAGTTAGTGTCTGTGCCGTGTTAGCTGGAATGTCTGGTGTCTGAGCTGTAAGCTTGGCTGTTCGATCTGCTAGATCGTTACCTTGGGAAATGATATCAGTAACTTTCGTATGTGCCTTGCACTTCATGATAGCGATAGCTGTCGGTAAATGTATTGCATCTAACAGAGCCTGAATGAGGAGACCATGCTGAATCTTGGTTCCATGAGAAGTCATGAAACCTCTCTCCTGCCAGAGCACTCCGAAGTCGTGTACAACTCCGAATGCGTAACGTGAATCTGTATATATGTTTACTTTCAGGTCCTTGGCACGTATGCAGGCTTGGGTCAGAGCAACTAGCTCTGCTGCTTGAGCAGACAGGGTGTCAATACGGTGTGTTTCAATAACCTCGGTGTCAGTAGTCACTGCATACGCGGCTACTAGTTCTCCTGTACTAGTTCTCATACATGAACCGTCCACATAAAGTGTCAGGTTGGGATTAGGTAATGCAATGTCTGTCAGGTCTTGTCTTGGCTTGGTCATAGTGTTAATAACTTCCACACAGTCATGTGTGGCAGGGTTTGAAGTAACTGACGGTAACAGTGTAGCAGGATTTAGAACGTTGCAGCGCCTGATTTCTATGTGTGGCTGGAACAGTGTCAGTTCATAACCTGTTAAACGTGCAATTGTCAAGTGCTGAGTCTGTGTTCGGTTTAAAAGAACTTCCACGGAGTGTGGAACTTGTACTGTCAGGGAGTGTCCTAATACTATGGAATCACTTTGTCTGATAGCTAGAGCTGTGGCTGCAACTGACTTGAGGCACGCAGGCAAAGCCTGGGCTACTGGATCTAATGTGCTAGAAAAATAAGCACAAGGCTTGTACTGTCCTGCTTGATCTTGTGTGAGAACAGATAATGCAGTACCATCACGTTCTGTGACAAAAAGTGTAAAAGGCTTACTGTAGTTCAGTGTTGCTAGAACAGGTGCTTGGCATAAGGCTTTCTTTAATTCATTAAAAACAAGTGTATGTTCAGATGTCCAAGGGAGGACAGTCGATACGGCTGCCTCCTGTGTCGTTAACTGTATCAGTGGCTTGGCTAGAAATGCATACTGAGGAATCCATTGTCTGCAGTAAGAAGTGAGGCCAATAAAAGCACGTACCTCCTTCTGTGTCTTGGGCTGTGGAAGACTCGCTATTAATTGGATACGGTCTGGTGTCAACTGCCTACCCCACTTGGACAGTAAGTGGCCTAAGTAGATCACTTGCTGGACACAGAACTGAAGCTTCGAAGGGGACACCTTGTGCCCCATCTCGGCTAGGAAATACAGAACTGTAAGTGACGCTCGCTCGCAATCACGTTCAGAACGGGCTGTGATCAGTAGATCCTCGACATACTGGAGCAGGGCAGTATCAGTTGGCATGTGAATATTGTCTAGTTGTCTTTTAAGTGCTTGACTGTAAATACTAGGACTTTCTGTGAAACCTTGAGGAGCTTGTGTGAATTTATAGCTCCTTCCATTTAAACAAAAACCGAAAAGGTACTGGCTGTCTGGATGAATGGGGACACTGAAAAATGCATTCTTGAGGTCGATAACAGTGAAAAATGTAGCTTCAGAATCAATAGCTGTCAATAGGGATGAAATATCTGGGACTACTGGATACTGGGGTATGATACATTTATTAAGTTCTCGAAGGTCAATCACTAATCGATATACCGGAGGTGCATTTGGATCAGTACGTTTCATGACTGGAATGATAGGAGAATTACATACATTGGAGTCAGTTTCTACAACCACTCCTTGAGCAATGAGCTCGTCAATAATTTTGGATAAGGCTGCTACAGCCTCAGGTGGCAATCTGTACTGTCTGATTCGTGGCAAAACTATACCTTGTTTGAGAGTCACACGATGGGGTGTGATTTGCATAAAACCTACATCAGTTGGACCTTGCGCCCATAAATGCTGCGGTACATTTGATAATCTTGGATCAAAATCACGTAATACATAGTGACCTTTAAAGTCACGCAAAAACAATCGGATTCCTTCTGGGGAGGAGCAAATAACTGCACCTAATTCTTTCAGTGTTTTAATGCCTAACAAATTTTCTGGACATGATTTCGTAAGTAACAAATCAGTAGTTCGGGACAATGGACCAACTTCTAGAGTAACTGGTTTTGAAATCTCGTTCACAATAGGCTTTCCTGAAAATCCAAGGGAAACATTTCTAGAGCCTGAGAGCGGAGCCCCTGGAACCTCGTCATGACTGACAGTAGTCCTACTAGCCCCTGTATCAATCAAAAACTTTCTGTCTTTCCCTAATACTTGACTGTGTACATAGGGACCCTCTTGATCTACAGGTATCTCGATGAGAGGCAAGCCTACCTCCCTCTCTAGGCTGTTTCATGAATACTGTTGATACTCTGGATACTCTGACTGGGCATACTGGTACATCTGCTGTGTAACATGCTGTGTTGCAGCGATAGGCTGCGGTGCTGGAACTGTATGTTGTGCATTCTGTGGTGACTGTGAAGTCTGTGAAACTTGTTCTTGTCTAGGCAGACGTGGTCTTTCTTTAGTCTTACCAGTTGCTATGTTGTGTTTCAGAACTGCACACTCGTTTATAAAATGACCTGGCTGTTTACAATAATTGCATGTCCCTTTAACGGGAGCTGCAGGATGACTGGCTTGATTCGGACCCCTCTTCTGACTGTCTTGTGGAACAGATTGTGCAACTAACACTTTCATTTTCGTGTCTTTCATACGTCTCCTTTCGTGTTCTTGCTCTTCCCTGATTCTGTTCTGGTGATACTGGAGCATTTGAAGCATTTGTGACGGGGTACTAGCTTGCCAGGTACTTTCGACTTTCAAAACTCGATTTTTAACTTGTGGACTTGAATTCTCGACTAGTTTAGTAACAAAAAGATGAGGGTATGACTCGCTACTCGTCTTCAGACCACTGTTAATAATGAAACATTTCTCAAATCTAGAATAAAAATCACTAGTGTCTTCATCCTGTTTCTGTTTGCATGCTGAGATTGCATCCCAGTCTTCCTTTTTCGTGGCTAGTAACCTTGGCAAAACTTGTATCAATAACTCGGGCAATTCTTTACATTTGTCCCCAAGACCGGTACCTGGTACTCGTATTTTATCTTCAGCTTCTAGAGCTGTCCAATCAATCTTTTTCTCTCCCACCTCCCATTCTTTTTCCTTGAGTTTTTCATATACCCCTGCGGGCAACAGGACCTTTAGCATTTTAATGATATCTGGATATGTGTATTCTCCCATACGGAGCATGTCTTTTAATTCTCGATGGAACCCTGCTGGATCTTTGTCGTGACAGGGAATTAATTTCTTCATCTCTAAGAGTTCCATCTTTGTGATAGGGGTGTAAACAAATACTCGTTGCATTTCACCACCCGCTGTCCTAACTGGGTGTACTTCTCGTAACGGATGCTGTCTATCTATGTAAAATGGTTTACTTTCTGGAGGTGAGACGTGAACAAAATGCGGATTCAGGAACGTTCTATATTTGTGGCGCTGTTCTAGAATGACACTAATTAAATCGGTACCTAAACCTCTCCATTTATACTGGAGTAATTTGTTCAGAACATCATGTAACGGACCTGGGTCAGAATGTTGTCCCTCATACAATGTAATGAGGTGCTGAATCATATACATACCCACCAGTCGCTGCTCGGCTGGGGGCAGTTTCAGAAACATTTGTGCCACTATTTCGTCTGGAAAAGTGGTAGAATCAGTAGTCCATCGAACTGCTGATCGGGCTAGTTCTTGTTCATGCATGGTACTAAGTTCACTATAACCGATTCGTGATTTCAGAATGTGATCGGTAGCTTGAAATACTTGTTCAAGAGAACCTTGTTCTGGTGCTGGAAGAGGAAAAACTTTCTTGTGTTCTAGACGTGAATGTCGGTCGGGAAGTCTACCTACATACGCTATTCTGGTGGGATTCTCGTCGTCTACCTCTTCCGTATCAGAGGCGTCTTCTTTCTCGCTTACTTGTGCTGCTTTGCGTTTCTCGTGTAACCTTATTATTTCCTTACGAATTTTCTTGTATATACTCTCTATACAACTGAGTGTCCTGTGTCTTCCCTCGGCTATATGATCACTCCACCTTGTCAGGACTCTCATTTCGGTCGGATCTTTAGTCGGATAATCTTGTTCCCTTATTAAACAATTGATTAGAAACTTTAATAGCATGAGCTGAGTCTCGGCTTTCCTTTGAGACATGGCTTCGCCAATACTTTCTGGATCTATTCCTGTACGGATGAAACGATATATTCTGTCTAGATCTTCTTTCATATTCGGCAGGGTGTCCAAATACTCGGTCACCCGTCTTACACGCAATGAATATATGACCATATTATCATCGCCTGGGACTGAATCATAACGGCATTCGGTGAGAGCTCGTTTGATATCTGCAACGGACTGCTGTTTGGGCGTACGCTGTAAAGCACGTTCATGTAATTCGAGTAATGACAGACGTTTGTGTGGCGGCGGGGTACGAGGAGGATCTCCCCCCCCCCGCGGCTCCTAAACTAGAATCGTCGACGGGTACTATTCGTGCTGGGAGAGTGACTGATGTAGCGGGTACTTGTACTGTGGGCTGGACCGGGGGTACCGTAACAGGTGCTGTAATGGGTGCCCCGGTGGCTGGAGGAACAGGAATTACATTATTTACAGGAGCTGGCGGAGCAGGATTTGCATATTCTGGGACTGTGTCGTCCAAGTATGACGAGAGAAAAATATCAGCTGCGGTCGGTTTGTGACGTAGCTTAATCGGAACTAATGGCGGCGGAAAATTACATGGTGCTTCCGGGGTTGCTTTCGGCAAGCCCTCAGCAAGAAGAGGATACATACCCTTAATGAGGGCATTTCTCTGTCTGTCTGACTGTTCGGCTTTAACTCGTTCACCTACTTCGATTAATTCCCTTTCTTGGGCTCTTTCTGAGGATTCTCTACTTAATTCTGACTTTCTGATTTCTTTTTCTGTTCTTTTATGAGATTCTTTGCGCCATAGCTCGATGGCATCTTTCTGGGACTGTCTGGCTTTCTTTTTCCATAATACTTCTTCTACTCGCATGATGCACTCGGCATCCCACGTACCTGATACGGGCCATCTATATTTCTCTTCTAATTCTTTGGTGTACTCCACCCATAAGTCTAGATATAATATGGCACTTATGCCATGCTTATGATACATAAAATGACCTGGACTGTCCCTAGGCGGGACAGGAACTGCTTCCTCGAGCAGACCTTTTCTAGTTTTTAACTGACGTAGTTTCGAGAACAGAGGCATAATTTAGGCTGGAGTCTGGACACAATACAATACACGATAAACACAATAATAACTAAGAAAACAAATCACTCATACCACGACATTGAAAACACATGGAATAACATTTAGAATAACAGTTCGGACAGAATATTACCTGAAATACTGAAAACAGAACACATGAATTTCTCGAGAACAGAACTTACTAGAATGACTAGATGTACTGCTAAAACAGCACGAAACTTACCGGTCCCATAAAGAGACACGTCAGGACCCGCGTCCACCTAAGTGAACACTTCGTGTTGGATTTGCGTACCCAAACCCACGGACCAGAGACAAATTAATTGACCCTGTCTAGATACTACCCCAGCAACGGTACTCACCGGGCAGCAAGAACGGAAGGCCTCGGACTGGACTGGACTGCTACGACGACGGACGGACGAACTTCGGGCTTCAGTTACAGGTGGGCCTCCGGATACCTCGGACCTTGGACTCTCGGCTTGGGCTCTGGTCGGGACTCGCCGCGTTCCTCACCGCCTCGTCTGGATGCTGGACCGCAACCTCCGTCTCCTCCGTGGACCTGAGGGATACTTGAAGCAGAAATATCTGCTGGTGCGCAGTAGAGTTCCGTCACGGCTGCAGAGGATCAGGGGGCCTGCGTGGCTTCTCCGGCGCGTGGGGAAAGGGCAAGTTCCTATTCGGGCGCCATTATGAGGTAAATAAATAAATTATTACCAGATCTATTTTTCAGAATAATCAATAAACAGGTAGCTCAATAAATAAGAGTCAAGATTCGAGGTAGCTGAAGTTTACAGGCTTTAATCAGGCATAAAGGACAGGAATAAGACAGCCTGTACGGGAATAGGATGGCAGCTGCCGGGGGCAGGATCTGGGAATTGGCTAGCAAACTTTAATATCGGTGCACAATATATATAGTTAAACAAAATACATTACATTCAATACAGTAGGCGTAGCAGTAGGCGTGGTTCGTAACAGTCGCGAAAGATAAGGGCAAAATGATGTAACAAGAAGGCGTGTACAGGGCGTATACATAGACATGTGATGTAAACGTAACAGAATATGTCATAAACGGGGCGGAAACATGGAGGGGGCTACCTGAGCAGCTGGGACCTCTAACCTAGTGGTGCGCGCAAACTGGCAATGACGTGTTACCAGGGAGGACTGGGGGCTATGACTTCTGCGCTAGAAGAGGAGACTAAAGTCTGGAGTGTCAGAGCGACATGTACCCAGGCATATCTAGTATCTGGTGTTTAGAGTACATGTTGATAGAATCCAAGAGTTATCAGGGTAAAAGCTAACAGACACTAAGACTGGTGCATGCATTATTCTACATGTATTGCGTGTGCGAGGAATATTCTATGAATATTAATACAGTATTTCTCTTACATGGAGACATAAAGGCTAGACTATGACGGAAACTATTGATGCGATTCAGTAGCTTAGGAATGCAGAGAAGGAGGGCTGAACTGATAACTAGAAGCATAACATACTCTTGGCAGACTGGGAGGCAGAGCCAGGCCGGGCCGGGCACTGCGAGGCATGAAAGTAAGCTAAGGGTCAGGGATGCAGGTGGGGGCTGTATCGCTCCTCGGAGAGGGTTCAGGAAACAGGAGCTGAATCTGAGTCCGGGCCCTTTTGAGGCCTAGAAACGGGGACAATTCAATGAATTAACGTGCACACTGTAAAACGTGGCCACGTAGGTTTACATAGGCCTAATATTCGTTGCTTTCACGAAGACTGGAAACTGACATACTAGAGATGGACACAACTGTAATTGCGTCTTTAATCGATCAGAAAGGGGATACATGCATATCGATCATGCACATATGACATAACATGGGGAACACGTAGGCACATATAACATGGCAAAATTTACTTTTCCACAACACCCCCCTTCCTGACATAGTTTTTCCCGCCAGTCTTCCCGCCAGAGTGGTGGGTCTGGAGAAGCTCTCAGAGGCGGCATGCCTTTGAAGCTTCCCCCTGTCCATCCTGGGGGAGGAGACATAGCACCTCGCCCTGGATGTGCATTGTTGCAGGCCCAGGAGAGCGGGGGGCTCTCCACCCAGGGGTCCAGCAACATGTCTGCTGTGTGGCAGCCTCTGCAGGCACTCAACCCAGAAGTGGATTGTAGGTTCTGGCTTTGGAGGGCATCTCTAAGATGCCCTCTGGTGCATTCTACATTAAATCCCACACTGGCATCAGTGCGGGTTTAATGTGCCGAGAAGTTTGGCACCAAACTTGTCAGTCTTCAGTGTAGCCATTATGGTGCTGTGGAGTTCGTAATGACAACCTCCCAGCACCATATACTCTTAATGGCAAAACTGCACTTACAATGCCCAGGAATGGCCCTGGGTACTGTAAGGGCACAGGGCTCATGCACCTGTGCCCTCACCTCTGGCATGGGGCACCCAGCTAGAGGGGTGACTGAAGTATGCCAGGGCAGTGGGTTCTGTGGGCATGGCACACAGGGATGTGTGCCATGTTGACTGCAATGGCAGTGTGTGGGTGCCAGGGTACAGGGCCCCTGAGGGTGGCACAAAAAGTGCTGCCGTCCTCAGGGGTCTTCTCTGGTCACCATGCCCTGGGTACCTAGGGTACCATTTACTAGGGGCCGACAGGTGGCCAGAGATGCCAATTGGGTCTTTTGTTTCAGAATAGTTTTAGGGAAGGAACACAGGCCCTGGGTACCTGGTTGGCAGGAACCCAGGGCACACTCAGCCAAAGTACATCAGCAGTTCAAAAAAAAGTTGGGGCATACCAATGCAAGAAAGATGGCACTTTCTCAGTTATTCCTTGAGCATATTACTAGGACCCTTCTGTTATTACGCGCTGTATTCCATGTGTTGTGCTTACCATATGTTACTCTCTTTCCGTAGAGGTGCACTTTATGTCTTTGAACCAAGATGTGAGAAGTTGGCCTGGTATATGATGTTCACTATTCTAGTGAGAACCTGGCACCAGTCCAAACAACCCTTATGGTGATGGTTGTAAGTCAACCTTATAGACCAGCTATCCTAGTGGTAGCGTGGACAGAACAGTCTTAGGCTAAAAGACTTTTGAGGGCGTGTAAAGCCAGCTGTTTTACCATATGTAACCCCTTGAATACCAAATGAAAGGACACCACACAGGATATATATAAAATATATATGTATTTATTTACTAACACACTCCTCTGAACTCTTTATGAGATTAGAGGCAAAAGCACATAACAAGTTACTTAATCAGAAAACGTTAAGTTGCACAATTTACAGTTAGGCCCTAGGGGCGAAGCAAACCATATATTAAGAAAGTGGTATAAGTACCACGTCACGAGAAAAGGAAAGGCCTAGGGCCTAGGGAATCGCTGGGGCTACACTATCTGAACCTTAGGTTAGGAGTAGGAGGCCCACAGGCGGCGCGTGCAGTGTCTTTACACACACGCGAGAGTCAATGTTAAGTCAATGGGAACTTGGAGTTTAGAAAAAGAAGGATTTAGGACACTTCCTGTCTAGCTAGAAGGAAACAACTAAAAACCTAGACACTTGGATAGTCAATACCCTTGGGAGCACCGAAGTACTCACGTTACCTCACCCACTGGAAGCGGGTGCATAGGTGTGAAGATGTGTCGGGTTTCGCCGTTGAAGTCTATGGAGCCTGTGAAGAAAGATGCTGCAGGCGACCAGGAGGAAGATGTCCGGGTGGATCCAAGGGTGGATCGAGGATGAAGAAGACCTGAAAGCAGAGGGGACAGATTCTGGGTCACTAGCCAGTGACCGGGTGGAACCAGGAAGGAACCAGACGACGTCGAGGAGCAATCAGGTGCTGTCGTGAAGCTTGTCTCTTCAGCCACGCGGACCAGGAGGCGTCGAGGATGACCAGATGCTGGAGAGGAGCTGTCCCACGAAGGATCTCGCAGATGAAGGGGTCGACTTCCGGATTGGAGTGAACAAGCCTTGGCAAAGGCAACCCACGCAGGATTCAAAGAAGGCTTCTGGTGCTGACCAGCAAGGTCTGAGGTGCCTCACCTTTGCAGGGAGGCAAGGGCCAGTCTGGAGCAACCAGACCAGCGAGTTGATTCAAAAGGACAACGCGTCAAGCAGAACACAAACTGAAGGGCCCCACGCAGAACTCGTGGAGTGTGGAGGGCTGATCTTCGGTGCAGGTGGAGCTCAGATTTGGGGCTTCTCAAACCCCAATGCACAGCTTCGAGGATACCTCAGGAGCTGCACAGTTAGCAAGTCGTGGACTTTTCAAGATGTCCGGTCCCACGTTTATGTTTATCTTTATGAAATTTTTATTGCGCACAACTACCCTGGGGTGTCTTGGCGCATGTCGGACTTCCTGGGACAGAAAACAACCAAATGATCATTGATTAAATAACCAGGTTTTCAGAAGTTTGCGGAAGATGATGAGAGTGGGACTGGTTTTGATGAACAGAGGGAGAGAATTCCATAACCTGGGGGTTGCTACTAGGAAACGTCTGTCTCCCCAGGTAGTGGTTCTGGTACGTGGGACAGAGAGGAGGTAGGTGCAGGATGAGCGAAGTGATCTTTTTGGAGCGTAATCCGATAAGCCTCCTTGAGAAGCCTGGGTCCTGAGTCATGGATGGCCTTATAGACGATATAAAGTGCCTTACATTTTATCCGACTCTTGACCCTTAGCCAATGCAGGTGATGTATGGCCGAGGAGGTGGGGCGGTGACCAGGGATGCCGAGCAAAATTCTGGCTGCAGCGTTTTGGACTGATTGTAGTTTGGTTAAAACCTGTTCTTGCGTGTTGAGGAAGAAAGCGTTGCCATAATCCATCTTGGAAAAAACAAGAGTGGTGATCAGTGTTTTTCCAGCAGCTGGAGGGAGATATGGCAACAGCTTTTTGATCTTCCTCAGCATATAGGAGGATGCGATCACTGCATTTACATGGTGCTTGAATACTAGCTTGTCGTCGAACATGACACCGAGGTTTCTGACCTTGGCAACTGGAGTGAGAGGAGAACCCATTTCAGTGGGCCACCAAATGGAGGACCATTCCGGTGAAAGGTTGCCGAAGGTCATCACCTCGGTCTTGTCCGAATTTAATTTCAAGCAGTTTCTTGACATCCATGAGCTAATGGCCGACATCCCCTCCTGGAATCTTGCAGCAACGGCTGGTCCATCCTTATGTACCGCCAACACCAATTGGGTGTCATCCGCATAGGTGGTTAAGCGCAGCCCGTGTGCTTTTATAACCCTTGCCAAATCCGCCACATATATATTGAATAATGTGGGGCTTAGCGAGGAGCCCTGGGGCACCCCGCACGGGAGGGTGAACGAAGGCGAGTAAAAGGTGCCCAGTTTCACCGCCTGCGTGCGGTTGGCCAGAAATGAAGCGATGAGGTCCCTGGCAAGATGGGTGACCCCCAGCGATGTGACACGGTCGATCAAGATGGAGTGATCGACCGTGTCAAAGGCGGTGGACAAATCCAGGAGTATAAGGACCGCCGCCCCACCCTGGTCCATTATAGTCCTAATCTCGTCAGAGGCCTTTATCAGGGCGGTTTCTGTGCTATGGCCCTTCCTAAACCCGAACTGGGTGTCATCTAAAAGTTGATGACAGTCGATGAACCCTGAAAGCTGTTTGTTCATGACTGCTTCAAATATTTTGGCCGGGAATGGGAGGCAGGCGATGGATCTGTAGCTGGCTGAGTCAGCGGGGTCCAAGGAAAGTTTTTTTAACAGGGGCTTGATGACTGCCGTTTTCCAAACTTCAGGATAAATGCCTGTCTGGAAGATAGAGTTACATAAGTCCGTGAGCGGGGTAGTAACAAACTCAGTGAGAGCGCTCAGTATGGAAGGGGGCAAGGGTCTAAGGGGGATCCAGATTTAATAGAGGTGATCAGTTTGCTGATCTGGTCTGTCGAGACCACTTGAAAATTGGAGAAGATAGGTGTAGTTGAGGGGGCCGGAGGAGGTGGGTCAGGGCAATCCGAGCATTTAGGGAGGGAGAAGGATGAATATATATTAGTGACCTTGGTGAAAAAGAAAGTTGCTACCTCATTACAAAGATCTTGAGATGGCTCAATGGGCGGTCCTGTCGGAGGGTTAGAGAGAGAATCTACTACTTGAAATAGCTTTCTTGTAAAATTCTGGGCGGATTCAATCTGGGCCTGAAAAAAAGCGCTTTTATGTTTGATGATGGATCTTTTATAAATTCGCCTCCACGGATCTCAGCTATGCTGCAGACGCGAAGAGAGTGTCAGAGAGGTCTGGAAGTCTGGGTCTTGTCAGGCTCTGTGCTCGGGTCCCGGCGGGAGCGTCGACAAAGCAAGCCGTTGATTTGCTGGATGGTGCCTGGTTGCCCAGGGTGGTCACTCCTTGGCCACAAGGGAGATTCTTCAGTCTTCAGCTTCAGCAGAATGTTGAAGGTCCAGAGTTTTGTTTCAAGTTTCAGTTCAGGATCAAATCTAAAATCCTGGGGTTCAGCTCCTACCTTTATATAACTAAAGGGGGCTGGTTTACTCACTAGGTCCCTCCTATTTGTGGGACCAGGAAGGGGGGTGGTTACACCCCCTCTCCTTTGTTCAGTTTCGTGCCAGAGCTGGGGCTGGAGTGCCCCAGCAACCGGTTTGAACTGGGGTATGCATGGAGCACCTAGTGTGCCCCCGGCAGTGTCTCATTCTATTCAGCCCTCCCTGTCCCAATACACAAAGTCCTGTCTGGGGTGGTGCTCGCACCTCTCCAGGCAGGAAACCTATTGTCCAAACCTCTGTGACTGGAAGGACTCCCAGCAGCAGGAGGTCAGACTTGTGTCTGTGGCAGCAGCGTCCATTTTGTGACGCTGGGGCTCTGGTTAACTTTAACCGGGATAGTCAGCAACAACATGTCTTCTCCCTCTAGAACGGTGGAATGCTACCCCCGTCGCCAGAATTGGCGAGGGGGTAGTATTCCAAAGCGTATGACACCTTACACGACATGTTTAGATAAAGTCAAACCAAAGTTAGCATTCAACCGCGAGGATTATAATTCACTTAAGAGTATATGGCATGGCAATATCATAGAACAGCTATAAGGACATGGTTCCAAAAGCTGCAGACAGGCTCAGCTCATGCTAGAGCACCATCTCACACATAACCAAGCACTCTGCCTCCAGGATTGTTAAGGCCTGCCATAGGAGTGACTTATAGGTTACTGTGTGTCTATATTTAAGGGTATGTAAAGGAATACTATACCTAAGCAAGGGGTGATTACACGACCTTGCCCCAGCTGAGTGATCAGCCAGTTGTGTCAGTTTGAGTGGCCAGCCAGAGGTGGCATAATACATGCTGCAGCCCCTGGTAGGCCTTGGTTACACCTATGCCCTGAGTACCTAAGGTACACTTCTACAGGGGCTGACAAGGTGAACCAATTCCCAATTGTAGATGTACCTAGAGTACATGGTGTGAATTTAGAGAGAGTGCATCTGGGCTGTGGGTCTGATTAGCAGGCCCACAGCCACATCTAAGTCGAAAACCAGTAAAGCAAAAGCAAAAAGTGGGGGTGACCATAGGAAGCAGACCCTACTCTCCTACACAAGACACCCGGAGACTCCTGGGTCACCGAGCAGTATCGTCTCTCAGCTCCAGAATACTGCTTCTCTGACTCCCACTGGGTGTCCTGAGATATGTATACAAAACTAATGCTTCAACAGCCTTCAACAATATTGAATGCAGTGGACAATATTTTCAGAAGGCCAAATCAAACATGTAATTTAAAGTCTTTAGAAGGAATGAGAGATTGTCAGTCGAAGTCAAGAATGTAACTTTACTTCAATATAATACCGTCTTTGAGGGAGGGTTCCCAGGCCACCCAAAGCCGATATTATAAACAGCGGGGTCCCAGACTGGGAAAGGTAAAGTTAGAGAGAAATGGAAAATAACTGTGTTCAACAGAAATCAAGAAAGGCGGGAACAAATCCAAAGTACGATGTTTTTATTACAAAGTACTCGAAAAACCTTATCATTGGTTATCAGATATGTATCAAAAACAAAATCACTCTTTTTTGATAAAGTTTGTGCCCACAGTGGAGGAAGAAAGTGAAAGGGAGACGGGAGTGCTGTGAGGGAATTCTGTGAAAAATAGCAAGGACATAGTATTCATTTATGTGACAGATAAATCCAATATTCATATATTCATATATACAGTTTTGAAGTGATCCCCCAGAACCGGGGCCACACAAACGATAAGCACATGTCACACTTTTCTATGACCAGACTTCTATGGCAGCTGTATCAATCTTGCTGGGGGTAGAAGCTGGTAAGGTAGGCGGAAGTGGTCTACGTTTCGACCCTGTATCATGTAGGGGTAGTAGCCCTTACAGTTCGGGTCTTCGTCAGGACGGGGGGTGGTGTGGGCTGACCGCCTTATAAGCCGGACATACTGCCGGGCGGGCTTCGGACCACGGGATCTCGTGCATTCACTGCCCCAGCCTGCACAACGTGTTTGTCCAGCTCTCCCAGGCTATCGATTGATTTGATAGAATCGGGAAATCGGATCCATTTTCCAGTCCTTGCGGACCCTGAACCTCGTTACACAAGATCGAATCACGGCCGAATGAACAGGACCGCGTGGTCCGAAGCCCGCCAGGCAGTATGTCCGGCTTATAAGGCGGTCAGCCCACACCACCCCCCCGTCCTGACGTATCTGGTAACCAATGATAAGGTTTTTCGAGTACTTTGTAATAAAAACATCGTACTTTGGATTTGTTCCCGCCTTTCTTGATTTCTGTTGAACACAGTTATTTTCCATTTCTCTCTAACTTTACCTTTCCCAGTCTGGGACCCCGCTATTTATAATACTTATAATACTTAATTACCCAGGTCCCAGTGACTTATTTTGGGTTAAACCTTGTCTTCTATAACACCCAAAGCCGATGGCCATACTCCAACAAGAGGTCTCCACAGGATTGTGATAGCACAATTCAACCCTCAAACTGAGAGAGCCACAAGCAGACAACACTGCAGTCACTGGGAAGCAAGGTCCACTGTATGAACTATTCTCTGGTGACCTTCGGTTGCAATGCACGGTTCCTTCCAAGGCCCGCAGGAGGAGAGACTGCTGCCCGCGACACTATGGCATAAAGAGCGCTCTCCAGCCTCCTCTTCTGCGAGACCTCACCCCGCCAGGGTCACACTATACCTCATGCCTCCTGCGCAGTCTCTCCTCTTCCAGGGTTGGTAGGCTCCTTCCCTCTCAGCAGGCAAGCTGGCTTCTAGGCACAGGGAGCGTCAGAAGAGGCAATAACGTAAATAGATCCGCAGGTCTACTGAATCGAGGGATATTGCGATGAAAAATAAAAGAGCTGTGACTCAATGGTATGATAAACACAGGGAAGATAAAGCTCAGGAAAGAACACATTTATGGAGGAAAATCCTTTAAATAGGACGGATTCCCATCACTCACCAAAGGTGACCTGCTTCATCATCTGGGTCTCCACGCTAGGGTGACCAAGGGCTACAACCTTCTTGTGCTGAGAAGGGAGCTCATGGATGTTTTTAGGTATTCAAGAGAGATAGCTCTCCGCAATATCGCAGATGTGAAGAGGGGGTTCTAAAGGTGATGGGCGCAGTGCGTAGAAAGTGAGAGTGAGATTAAAAGTGGATCGCAAGAGAAAAGTTAGTTTATTTAGTATCCCTTGTTACCCACACTAAAACAGTGAAAAACAGTTTTAAATAATAGCTGTATTAATAGGCAAACATGTTTCAACCATGAGGATAGTTAATCCTAGGCTTTCTTCAGGGCCACATAAATCATATATTGCTACTGCGATGTGAAAACGTTTAAAGATTATAAAGACTTTATCTATTATAAGATTGGAAAGATACAACCATATAACCTGGCTTTCAGGCGTTCAAATCCTCTGTCAGACATTGGACACAGGTCGTACCCATGTTTGACGCGGAGTGGACCGCACTTCACCTGGCAACGGCTCAGGAAAAAGAGGCCACGCTCTGTCCGTCGTTACCTCGCGGCCAAACTAAGCCGTATGTGTCAGAAGAGGGTCAGGGAGTGTTTGGAGAGGGGCAGTCACTTGGGAGGGGCAGGAGAGGACTAGGGAGGGGCAGAGAGACTAGCAGGGAGTGTCAGGAGAGGTGCACAGTATACAGGTAGAGGGCCATAGGTGTGAGGAGAGAGGGAGGAGGGAGTGTCAGCAGAGTGGTAGGGAGGGGAAGGGAGTGTCGAGAGAGAGGCATGAACAGTCGCGGCAGGCAGGACTCGCGGTTGGGGGGGGGGGAGTTAATTAAAAAAAAATAAAGATAATTAAACTTACCTGGCTGGGTCCCGGGTCCCATGTCCCGCGTCTTCTCTGCTGTCCTGCTCTCCAGGAACAGGAAGCAGGTAGCAGGTAGCCAGACTCCCTCCCTCTCCTCAGCCAATCACAACGCTGCTCAAGCAGTATCTATTTGCGTCCCAACCCTCTCTCATGGGTTGAGACGTGTGCTATAGAATCGCACACATCCCAACCCATGAGAGAGGGGGAGACAGGACATTGAAGTCGAGACGACTGGAATCAAACAACCTGTGGGTCTCAATGCTGATGAAGACCTTTTTGTCCATCTTTAAGGAACAAGAAGAGAGAAAATGAGCAATTTCAACTATCATCAGCAATACATGTCCTCGCTCAGCACATTTATGGTTAAAAGATATGGCCACTTAGGCCTAAAAAGTTCAAATGAGAAAGAGAGCACTTAGTGTCAGGAGACAAGTGTCAGGAGAGGGGCAGAGAGAGGGGCAGAGAGAGTCAGTAGAGGGGTAGGGAGTGTCAATAGAGGGTCATGGGTGTGAGGAGAGGAGCAGGGAGGGTTGGGATAAAGGAGGGAGTATCAGGAGAGGGACAGGGAGTGCCAGGAGAGGACTAGACAGTGTCAGGACACGTGACGTTTGACACACATGTTTACGTGACATTGTAGGATTCGTTTCTCTGAAACCCCAGTGCCTTCTTCGTGGTTACACTGTCACGACCACCTTGAACATCCAGTACAAGGCCCAACAGTGCATTGTGCAAATGTTGTGATTTGGTTATGGACCTAGAGGCGACACGTCTATCGTAAGAGGGTAAACAATGTCAGCCCGGCTGACGACTTGTCACAGAGGCCTGGACACTATTGTTATAAATATGCGTGCACTTCCGGGTTTAGACAGGAGCCCTCTGCTGTCATTGGCGAGGTCGCTGCACGATGGAATCTCAGCCCAGCTGACTTCTGTTATCTCTCTGCGAGGAGGGGTGCCCAACTTGTGACCAAGACGGGGCCCTACACATTGACCACAGGTAATGAGGAGTTAGATCACCCAGTCCCAGGATGTGGCAGGTTACCCGCCCTGGACTGCTAGGTTAGGTCGCTCTTGATAGGAGTACGGTACACATAGTACATGTATGCCACTCACTGCTTAACACAATCCTGGAATGGTATATTCTTTTCACTGTTTTAGTAATGATAATTACTCTTGTCTGCTTCTGTCTATTACTCATCGCCGAGGCGCATATATTTTATTCAAGGATCACACCGCTTCAACAAATATTGAAACGCCACTTTGTGTACTTCTTGTATATCTCTCTGTGATTGTACGACTGACTGAGCCAAAGGGTTCTAGGTTTGTTACCAGGATTCCCTGAGAGTCTGTGGTGTCATGTTCTAAGGTTGCATAATCCATTTGTTACCTACTTAGGGTTAGGTGTATGTCACAGTAATAGGGATGAGATACGACTATGGTGGTATTGGATAATGAATTTTATTGTGAAACTGTTTTGTTACTCCAAGATAAGGCTGAATCACCAAAAGTCGGTCGGTGTCTTCTGCTCGTTCCCCCAGTGGGGTTTCCTGAACTCTGTTCCTTGTCTGCAGGTGTGTTATACCCTTGTGAAGAAAAGGACATAGGGCTTAGTAATTGAGTTGTACTGGCCAGATTTATGTCTCAAAACCACACCACAGGGTGACTGTTTTGTGCTTTTCGCTTTGTAGGATAATGTTCACAGTCAGACTGGAGGTGAATGTCTGATTTGCTCTGCATTCCATCCATCATCTGTGTGTCTTTTGCTTTCTCGTCCTAAGTGCGCCGGGTATGCCCAGACGCGGGTCAGGGCTCACTGTGCCACTGGATTCATTCTAGCCTGGCTGATAAGGGGTGATGCCCTGAAACCTGTCCCAAGATGCTTGTTTCTGGTCCAGGGAGTACCTGGTTTGGCAGTTCGGGCTGGACTGTTCCCATGAGGCACAGGGTCAAGACGGATTTGCACATGGCTGGGTCTAATCTGGATTAGCATGGTGAACAAAAGAATGATGGATTTAACCCAGATCTCTTGACTGGGGGTGAATGTCTGATTTGCTCTGCATTCAGTCCAACATCTGTGTGTCTTTTCCTTCCTCCAGGGTGAGCATAGACCTCGTTGGTCCATTGGTCACCTCTGTACGTAGCTACCATTCCATTCTTGTCCTTGTGGACTATGCAACACGCTACCCAGAAGCCATCCCACTTTACAGCATGACCACAACTGCAGTAGACCGTGTGATTCTTGAGTTCTTCTCAAGGGTGGGGTCCCCAAGGAGCTGCTTACTAACCAGGGTCTCCATTTATGCCCAAACAGATTTGCATCATCTTGGATATAACTCAAATTCGAACCTCCGTTTACCATTCACAGACGGACGGGCTGGTAGAGCAGTATAACCAAACCATCCTAAAAAACTGATATCCGAAACAGCAAGGTATAGGGAGCGCAAGCTTCCTCTAGTATTATATGCTCTTCGTACCCGTGCACAATCATCCACTGGGTACAGTCCCATTGAATTTGTTTTTAAACAGCCTGGAACCTTACTGGATATGGCAGCCGAACCGTGGACGAAGAGGATGAGGGGCAAGGACACCTAGAATACACTATCAACCTCAAAGAGAAAGTCCATAGTCTATGGTTGGAGGTGCATAATAATGTTGAGAAAGCCCAGGACAAGCAGAAAACCACTTATGACAAGACTGATAAAACGAGAGAACTAAGGGGGGATAAAGTCCTGGTCTTGCTTCCATCTTTGGTTAATAAATTATTAGCACACAGGCAAGGACCATGCAAAATAGTATCCCAAATCGAACCTGTGAATTATAAGCTGGCCATACCCTAAAGGCGTAAGGGTGAACAGATCTTTTTTTTTTTTTTTTTAAATCTCTTTATTAGCATCAGATTGGTCCGTGCAAGCATACAAATACACAAGAAATTGTCGACAATAAAAACGTTAATGATCGTTATACAAAAGAAGTACATGGATGACTAGACCAATGACATTACAGGTAGTGTAGCACATTCTAGATTCTTATTTTCACTTTTCCATACCTGAAGGAAAATTGCACATGCGGTATAAAGAGATACAACATTTCACAAACAAAACGAAAACAAGTGAGCCTTCATGACAGACAGAGCGGCAAGCAATACACCTAGTGACTAGTAAGATGGCATAACCAGAGGCATAGGCAGACGAGGGTAATTAAAACGACAAGCGTAAGGACTAGGGCGAAGCAACCACCCCATCCGGGGCAAGGCGTGCAAGGGAACTGAAGATGGAGACGCCCCGGCCCCAACCAGCATACAGTCCAAAATCAGCAGCTCACACATAACCCACTCCAGTGGTGTGTGGACGTTAAGCCCTGCAGACCCCAATAGGCAGCGCACTGGTGGTGCAGCAACAATCATCTAACCCACCCCCTCTGGGACAATTGAGCTAGCAGCCTGGGAGTGTGTATCCCGTGTGATCTTGCTAAGATACTGTCGATATGGGCCCCAAATGTCAAGTGGGCGTGAGGCTGTAGGAATCTGGGTGGAATATTCCACGCTATTGGTGTTACATTGGGCAAGGCTGCGCATCCAATTCACGGAAGTAGGGATCGCCTGGACCCCCAAAGTAAAGCAATTTCCCTTTTCGCCAGCAAGAAACCTATGGCGGCAAGCTTACGCGTGGCCCGGGGGAACTCTGCGACATAGCCAAGCAGTGCAATTTCCGGCTTATGTTGCAGTTCGCACTCTAGAATGTCTCCCAAAATGTGGTGTACCTGTAGCCAGTAAGTGTGCAGTTTCGGACAGGTCCATGTGAGATGTGCAAAATCGGCATGGGGAGCTTTGCATTTAGGGCAGTGATGAGGTCTGTTTGGATCAATTCTGTGGGCCAGCGCCGGTGTGAAGTATAGTCGCCTCAAAAATTTGAAATGAATTAGTTTGTGTCTACTGTTAATAGAGACCTCTTTAGTGGAGCGGCAACAGGCATCCCATTGGGCATCTGTGATGGGGTCGCCCAAATCAAGCTCCCACGCCGCCCGAACCCTCGCATCCGAAGACGGGAGGGCCGCCACACAAAGTCCGTACAACCTGGAGACCATATGGGCTCCCGTTTGCGACTGGAGTAGAAAAGTCAGGGCTGTCATTTCATCCGGTGGCAATGGGAACGACGGAAACTGCGCTCTAAGCAGGGACCTCAGTCTGGTCAGGACAAAGGAATCCATAAATGTCCGGTCCGTGAACCGTGGATCCTCGGACACAGAGAAAACATGTCCGTCCGGAAACAGATCTCCTATTGTGGTGAGCTGGTATTTGGCCAGCGTTCTGCAGACCACCGCTTCCGCAGTGATGGGGAGCCAGTGAGGGTTAGGTAATGGAAGAGCCGGGGAATACAGTACGTCCAGCTGGAGCAGTCTACGCACCTGCATAAGGGTGAACAGATCTTTCATGTCAATCTTCTCAAGATATGGGAAAGTGACTATAAAACAAGGGCGGAGGAGAGATTCTCTGCCATGTGTTAAACTGACTTACAACCTTTAGAGCTAGCTTTCATTCCCGAGGATAGGGGCTGTGAAGGGACCTCAACGCAGCTGGGCGATTCTCAAAAGATTACCCAGAAACATCAGGCAAAAAAACTCATCAGGCAGTACAGGGGTGTCTTTTCCACTGCACTAGGTCGAACCAAGCTGGTGTATTATGATATGGTCAATGAGGACAGTCAGGTTGTCCGTCTAAGACACTATCGAATCCCAGAAGCACTGAGGGAAGCAGTAGAAAAAGAAGTAAAGAACATGTTGACGGATGATATATTTGAACCATCCAATAGTGCACGGTGTTCTCAGATGGTATTAGTATCAACACCTAATGGTAGCATTAGATTCTGCATAGAGTTTAGACAATAGAATAGCAGATCAACATTTGTCACCTATCCTATGCTCTGGTTGGATGAATTGATTGAGAATCTGGGGTGAGCCTCTTACATCATCCTCCTTGACTTAATCAACGGATATTGGCAGATCCCCCTGGAACCATCAGCCTAGGATGAAACAGCATTTTCCTCACCTACTGGACTCTACCTAAAAGTATTACATTTTGGCCTCCTTGGGGCACCAGCTACCTTTCAGAGACTTGTGGATATCCTTCTTAGGCCACGTAAGTGCTATGCAACTGCCTTTGGACACTCTTGCTCCTGTAGTGACAGTCCCCTACCCCTCTAGTGGCACTCCCTGACTCTCTAGTGAAACTCCCCAACTCTCTAGGGACACTCACTGATGCTCTCATGTCACTCTCTGCCCCTCCCTTGTACTTTCCTGACACTCCCTGCCTCTTTCCTGACACACTCAGCCCTTCTGACACTGCTGATCCAGCAGTGACACTCCCTGCTGCTCCATAGTCCTCTCCAGACACTCCTTGTCCCTCTGACACACACAGCCCTTCCAACACTCTTCTAGTGACACCCCCAGCCCATCTATTGGCACTCCCAGACTCTCTAGTGACACTCCCTTCCCGTCTTGTGACACACCATTACTTCCTGACTCTCCCTGACTCTGTCTCTTGAGACTCCATTTCTACATGCCTGACATCCCAGGGCTCTCCTTGGATTCTTCCTATTGTCTGACAGACCACTCCACTGACACCCCCCCTTCTACTGCACCCTCAAGGGCAATATTTGTGCTGTCCTCTCCTCTAAACCCACTACAATATCTTATAGGTGCCTACGGATGAGCGTGTCCTACGGACCCCCACCCTGGACACTCCATGCACACAAAAGGCCAGATTAGCACCAGTTGTGTTACAACCAATGTGATGGGTGGTCCTGCAGGGTGCATCTGAAGCTCCGCCTCTAGGCGCCCTCGGACGAGCGTGACCTACGGATCCCTACTTAGGACACTCCACCTGCACTCCATGCACACAAAAGGTCAGATTAGCACCAGTTGTGTTAAAACCACATCAAGGTTCTGACCATCGCTACTGTCCAGGCACACCATTCATACTGGCCCAGCCCAGTCACTGTCGTTCACACCATTCATAGCCCAAGGACTCAGGCGTACGCTGGGAAGCCCTCTCAGGGACACCCCAGCGTATCGCGACAGATCCAGGACACAAGCTGGGGCCCTGAGAAGGTGCCAAAGAGACAATGCAGCAGGGGCAAAGGTGAGCCCCTACTTGGCCCTTCCCAGGGTGGAGGAGAAAAGGCCAGAGTGGGAGGGCATCCCTACATAGGGGGCATACCCACCTACATTTATTTATTTTATTTTATTTTGAAAGTTTTATATAGCGCGAACAAGATCTTTGCAGATATCAGAGCGCTTTACAAAGCAGGGCATACCAACAAGAGAGTGAAACTCAGATCATTAGGGAGTAAAGTAAAACAGGTACATCAATATGCAGATATTACAGATAGATGTGTGCATATATAGTCAGGTAAGTCAATAATACAGGTAAAAGACATCGTCGTAGTGATCAGGCAGAATAATACAGAATGGTGCAGAGTCTATACGGATAACGTTAATAGGTCAAGTGTCAAGTATATTTGGCCATGAGAATCCGACATCCGACACTGATAAACCCTCCGCAGCCTGCATCCCTCACTGTCCATCACTGGATGTTTCACTGGTCACCTCTGGATATATAGGGATGGAGGAGTGACATCACAGAGGAAGGTGGGGGACAGGATGTACAGATATGGGCGAGGGGAGTTACATCACAGAGGGAGCAGGGGGCTAGGATATGCAGCCCTAGGGGAGTGACATCACAGAGGAAGGCGGCAATAGGATATGCAGGCTTGGAGAGTGACACCCCAGAGGAAGGAGGGAAAAGGGTGTACAGGCCTGGGGAGGAGAGTGACATCACTGAGGAAGGCTGGGGACAGGTTGTACAGATATGGGCGAGGGGAGGGACATCACAGAGGAGTGGTGGCCAGTATATTCAAGCTTTGGGGTGTGATTTCACAGAGGATGTGGGGCTGGATATACAGGCCTGGGAAAGTGACATCACAAAGGAAGGGGGGCAGGATATGCAGGCCTGGGGGAGGGACATCAAGAGGAAGGAGGAGGACAGGATATGCAGGCCTGGGGGAGTGACATCTCAGAGGAAAGGGGGAAGGGTACAAATGTCTTTATTGACAGTACAATGTATGCGACCAGCGAGGCTACAATCCCGGCACCCACTGCTGAGAATGCACACCCTAACGTTCTCCCCAGTGGGATTGCCAGGATGGCACCCTGTAAGAAACTGGCTCAATATATACTGCACTAAAGTGAGGTACAGTGTGTATAGAGTCCAAGGGTCTCCAGAGGTTTGGCAGAGGCTAAAGTTAGATAGAACCTTACTCTCTAAAGTGGTAGCTTGGTCGAGCAGTAACGCAGTATCAGGACAGTGTAAAGAATTTGATGTACACACTCAGTCGGCAAATGGTCTCACACACTCAAGAACTGAACTCTAGGCCAATTGTTTTATATAAAAAAATATATTGTTGTTTTATTTCTAGATCCAAGCAAGCCTGGTACAGGTAAGCATAAAAATAATTTTCAGTAGTAAATTACTTGTATGAACACATATCAAAATAGCAGTGTAACTTGTACTGGTTTTGGTTACAGTTTTAAGAAAGCATTTTGCAGCACATTGCAGGAATAGTACATTCAATTGAATGGGCTTTTTAAGTAACATGCAGTTAATTAATTTTCAGATTACTTTTGATAACACAGGACTGGATCCTGGATTCAGTCCTGGGACATTTCCTGAAAACAGGTGAATAAATGCGTTTTGGTTAAAGGTACGGTTTACAAGGAATATTATTGCATTTCAAAAGTTGACACTTCAAAACTTTTTCACATAGAATCACCAATGTTATCCTATGGGAGGAAATTCACAAAGCAGGTAAGTTAGGTTATCGTTACTTTTTCTTACTCAGTGCTGGATCCTTGATTCAGCACTGGGACATTTCCTGAAAACAGTTGAGAAAATGTGTTTTGGTTATTCGGCTGATTTTTGAAGAATATTTGCAGTTTTCAAAAGTCGACACTTCGAAACTTTTTGGGAGAAAAAGTGTCAATGTTATCCTGTGAGGAAAAATTAGTTATCGATTTCAAGGTAAGTAATTGGTCGGGTGCTCTGTTGTTTTCAACAGGAATTCTCCGGGACAAAGAAACACACCAGGCTCGGGGACGAGGATCTTTCAGGAATGACCACTGTAGGAGAGTAGGGTCTGCTTCCTATGGTCACCCCCACTTTTTGCTGTGATTTTCTGGTTTTTCGACTTAATGTGGCTGTGGGCCTGCTAACCAGACCCACAGCCCAGCTGTTCTCTCTCTAAATTGATACCATGTACTTTAGGTACATACCAGATTGGGTATTGGGTCACCTTTGTGAGCCCCTGTATAGTGTACCATAGGTACCCAGGGCATAGGTGCATCCAAGGCCTACCAGGGGCTGCAGCATGTATTATGCCACCCCTGGCTGGCCCTCCAAACTGACACCACAGGCTGATCACTCAGCTTGGGTAAGGTGGTGTAATCACCCCTTACTTAGATATAGTATACCTATATCTACCTTATATATAGACAGATATGCACCTATAAGTCACTCCTATGGCAGGCCTCGACAATCCTGGAGGCAGAGTGCGTGGTTTTGTGTGAGAGGGTGTCCTAGCATGAGCTGAGCCCCTCTGCAGCTTTCGGGACCATCTCCTTATAGCTGTTCTATGATATAGCCATACCATATACTCTTAAGTGCATTATAATCCTCGCGGTTAATGCTAACTTTGGTTTGGCTTTATCAAGACATGTCGTGTAAGGTGTCAAACACTTTGGAATATTACCCCCCACCAATTCTGGCAGCGGGGGTAGCATTCCACCCTTCTTGAGGGAAAAGACATGTATGTTACTGCTTTACCCGGTTAAAGTTAAACAGAGCCTCAGCATCACAAAAGGGATGCTGCTGCCACAGACACGAGTCTGGCCTCCTGTTGCTGGGGGAAACTCCAGCAAGGGTGGCCTGGACAATAGGTTTCCTGTCCAGGGAGGTGCCAGCACCTCCCCAGACAGGGGGTTTGTGTATTGGGGCAGGGAGGGCTTCATTCATTGAATGCCTCTAGACACTGCCTGGGGCACACAAGGTGCTCCATGCATAGCCCGGTTCAAACCAGTTGCTGGGGCACCCCAGCCCCAGCTCTGGTGCGAAACTGGACAAAGGGAAAGGGGTGTAACCACCCCCTTCTCAGGTCCACCCATAGGAGGGACCTAGGCAGGTAATCCAGCGCCTTAGCTTAGTATAAGTATAGGAGCTGTGTTCCCAGGACTTTAGATTATCCTGGAAAGAAACTTTGATACAGAAGTCTTGGACCTTCGACATTCTATTCTGACTAGAAGATGGAAGACATCTCCCTTGTGGTCAAGGAGTGACCATCCTGTGCAAACAGGCACCACCAGTTACTTGTCAGTCTGCTTTATCGATGCTCCCGCCGGAACCAAAAGACTCAGCGACACAGGAACTGGACTCTCAGACTTCGCTAAGTTTGACCCACATCCACAGCGAAGCTGAGACCCGTGGCGGGCACGAGAGATGTGGGACCGGACACCCTGGACATCCTGCATTTTGCTAACTGCTCGAATACCGAGGTATCCTCGCAGTTGTGCATTGGGGTCCGAGAAGCCCCAGACCCAAGCATCATTTGCCCCGAAGTTCAGCCCTCCACACTCCACGAGTGCTGCGTGGGGCCCACTCTTGCATTTCAGCTTGATGCATCTTCCCAGTTCCTTGCCCATTGGCTAGTGAGCCCCCTGAAGACTTTTTTTTTAACTAAACTGCTTTCCTGGTTGCTCAAGGCTTGCTCCAGCTTCCCTTCAAAGGAGAAGTGCCACAGATGTTGCTGGTCTGCAACAAAGCCAATCTTGACATCCTGCGTGGGTTGCCAAGGCTTGTTGGGTCCAATCCGGATACCGACACTGCAGTCAACTAGATCCGTCATGGCTCAGCTCGAATACAGTGCCTGGTCATCGTCGATGCCTCCTGGACCTCGTGGCTGAAGAGACAAGCTGACCTTCTTCACCTTCAAGCACGCAACATTGCCTGGTTCCTTCCTGGTTCCTTCCTGGTCACTGGCTAGTGACCCAGACTCTGTCCCTTCTGCTTTCAGGTTCTTCAGATGATCGATCCACCCTTGGTTCCACCCGGACACTTTTCCTCTGGTCGCCTGCAGCACTTCTTTGTAGATCTCCATAGAAAATGATGACGAAACCCGACACCAAAAGGCACCTATGCACCGGCTTCCCTGGGTGAGGTAACACGAGTACTCCGGTGCTCCCGTGGGTCTTGAGTCTCGAAGTGTCCTAGTCTAAAGGGGCTTTATCGTAGTCCATCCGGAAGTGTTCTAAAACAGTAACTTTTCCCATTATAAGTCAATGGTAACTTGTGACTGTGTTTAGACACTGCACGCGTCTCCCGTGGGCCTCCTACTTCCTAACCTTTGGTTGTTTAGTGTAGTCCCAGCGATTCTACAGGCCCTAGGCCTGCTGTCTAACTCTCATGTGGTTCTTATACCACTTCTTTAGTATATGGTTTGTTAGGCCCCTAGGGCATAACTGTATTTGTGTAACTTATCGTATGTTAGTTGAGTAACTTGTATTGTGCTTTTACCTCTGACCTCATAAAGAGTGCAGAGGGTTTGTGTTTAGAATAAATACATATATATTTGATATATACATTGTGTGGTGTCCTTTCCTTTGGTATTCAAGGGATTATAATTGGTAAAACAGCTTGCTTCACGTGCTCTCTGAAGTCTTAGCCTATGACCGCTGGTCCATGCTACCACTAGGATAGCTTGTCTATAAGGTTGACTTTAAAACCACCATCAATAAGGGTCGTTTAGACTGGTGCAAGGGGCCCACTAAAATAGTTGACACCATATGCCAGGCTAACTTCTCACATTGGTATGCAGCGGATGGGATAAGAGCTTGCTGTTGTTTTACCATATAATCTTAAGATATCATTTGAAAGATCACATTAAGGTACCTGTAGGTACATATAAATCAAGTTCTTATAATACACATGTTCTACTGAACTTAGCAGTTGTAGGTGGTAAGGGCCTAGCACACTCTGACTACAACTCCTAGAGAGATTCTAGTAGGAAAACATTTAGTGCAGGTAGGTGCACACACCACACCTCACTAGAAAATGTCCTTGGCTGCAGGGCTTAGTGAGCCTCTGCCAGAAGCTGACCCTCCCAGGGCACCTTATAAATATGACACATTAACTTCTCATGAATTGAGAAGTCTGTGTACAGCCAGAAGGCTGAGACAAGGACAGAGTCCAACCTTTAACCACCTGGTAGATATTTTAGTGGAGTATGATGTAGAAAAGGCCAGCCCTCAACAGAAGATCCCACTGGTGAGAACCCAGAGGATTCTGATGATGATGTGGATGCTATCTAGGTAGAAGTCAGGGAACTGAACCAGGTTAACCTAGGACAACTTGGGACTGGAGGAGGAAAAATCCAATCCAGGCCCCCAAGTAGGCCTAACCCTGAGCACAGAAGAGGAAGGTCACTCTCTAGTGAGTCCAACCACTCAGATGACTCAGTAGGTTCCCATGCCTCAGCTCTAGGGAGAATGACTTCCCCTCAGAGAAGAGAGCATAAGGCTAAGATGAGGGAATCCAAGCTTAGAATCAGGAGGCAAGAAGTTGCCCTTGCAAAAGAGACCCTGGCTCTTGAGAGAAAGAGAAAATTGTGTGGGCTAGATCCCACTGGTGGCAGCATAGTACCTAGAGATAGGGAAAGCTCTCATGACCATAGAAACGCGAACAAGATTGTCCCTCCCTATCAGGTTGGGGATGACATCCACAAGTGGATAACTGCTTTGGAGAGGGCCTGCAAAGTACAGCAGGTACCCCAGAGTCAGTGGGCAGCAATCTTGTGGCTCTCCTTTTCAGATAAAGGCAGAGACAAGCTCCTTACAGTTAATGAACAGGATGCTGACAACTACACTGTCATGAAGAGTGCTCTAATAGATGGGTTTGGTTAACCACTGAGTAGTATAGGTTGCTGTTCAGAGACACCCAGAAGACACAGACTCAGGACTGGACTGACTTTGTAGGTTGTGCTACTAAGGCTCTGGAAGGCTGGTTACTGGGCAGTAAGGTTAATGACTATACAGGATTGTATAATTTGATCATGAGAGAACACATTCTTAAACAACTGTCAGAACCAGTTATTGCATCAACACTTGATTGACTCTGATCCGACCTCTCCCCAAGAATTGGGAAAGAAGGCAGACAAATGGGTCAGAACCAGGGTGAAGCAGAAGGTACAGAACCAAGGTGGTGATTAGAAGAAGCAAGACCAAAAGGTGGGGAGAAAGCAAAAGACCAGACGTCTTCTCAAGGTCCCCAAAAAGCTTCTAATGGTGGGGATTCCCAACCTGCAAAAAAGAAAGAAGGTCCTAAGAAACCATGGTGCAAAGTATGTAAGGTAAATACTCGCTGGACCAGTGAATGCTCCAAAAAGGAGGCAGCTCCAGCCACCATTGCCCCTAAGGCAACTGTTCCCCCTAGTACAGCTAATAGTGGTGGTTCTCAACAGAAGGGTGTAGTAGGGTTAACCCTGGGAACTGAGGTGGATTCTGGCCTAGTCAGAATACCAACTCAAGCTGTTCTTGTCTGTGATGTGTACATGGCTATGTCCTCTACTGTGAGCCCCAGTAACTTGGGCAAGGACGGACAGACTCTTTTAATTAATAACAAAGTGGCTCAGGCCTACAGGGACACGTGCTAGTGTCACAATGGTGACGCTCAGCTTTGTGGACCCTGGACAGATAAAACTAGGTGAGAATTACCTAGTGACCAATGCAAGCAATGTCACTGCCACCCATAGTATGGCAATTGTTAATTTCTCCTGGGGAGGGGTAACTGGCCTCAAAAGAGTTGTTGTTAGTTCAGACCTCCCTGTAGAATGTTTGCTTGGCAATGACCTAGAATCTTCAGTCTGGTCTGAAGTGGAGTATAGGACTCATGCAGAGATGTTATGAATATCAGCACATGTCCTTGCTGTGACCAGGCCACACGTCAAAAATGAAAACACTGAACAGGCCCTGGATCCTGAAATAATGTACCAGTTGCCTACCAGGAGGAGAAGCAGTAGGGTTAAGGCAGTGCCTTCCCCCTTGCCTCAGGAATAGGATCAGCCTTCTCAGAATGCTGATTGTGAGACCCAGGAGGAAACTGTCCTAGAAGAGCTTGAGCCTGATTAGGTTGAGTTTCGTGGGACAGGGGGACCCTCCAGGGCAGAAGTGAGGCAGGCTTAGTTGGACTTCCCTTCTCTTGAACCCCTCAGACAGCACAGCAAGCTGCTGCTGAAGCTGCTGGGAATGCTAGTGGGACCCACAAAGTCTATTGGGATGATGGGCTCCTGTATTCAGAGGCTAGAGACCCCAAGCTTGGAGCTTACAGAAAGTTGTTCATACCTTTGGCATTCAGGGGCTTTCTTCTCACACTAGCCCATGATATTCCCCTTGCAGGACATCTTGGCCAGAACAAGACTTGGGACAGGCTTGTCCCTCACTTTCACTGGCCTCACATGTCAGAAGACACCAAGGAGTTTTGTCGCTCCTGTGTCACCTGCCAAACCAGTGGCAAATCAGGTGGCACCACAAAGGCCCCCCTAATACCACTACCTGTGGTGGGGGTTCCCTTTGAAAGAGTAGGGATTGACATTGTTGGACCAATGGATCCCCAAAAAGCCTCTGGGCACAGGTTTATTCTGGTGCTAGTGGATCATGCTACCAGATACCCAGAAGCTATTCTCCTAAGGACCACAACAGCACCTGTTGTGGCAAGAGCCCTCCTGGGAGTTTTCTCAAGAGTGGGTTTTCCAAAGGAGGTTGTCTCAGACAGAGGTGCAAACTTTGTCTGGATATTTGACTGCTATGTGGAAGGAGTGTGGAGTGAACTACAAGTTCACCACGCCCTTTCATCCACAGTGCAATGGTCTGGTGGAGAGATTCAACAAGACCTTAAAGGGCATGATCAAGGGTTTACCTGAAAAGCTTAGGCGAAGATGGGACATCCTGCTGCCCTGCCTTTTGTTTGCTTACAGAGAGGTCCCACAGAAGGGGGTTGGCTACAGCCCTTTTGAGCTTCTGTTTGGGCATCCTGTAAGAGGACCCCTTTGTCTGGTGAAGGAGGGATGGGAGTTCTCTCAAACTTCCCAAACAAGACATTGTGGATTAGGTACTTGGTCTCCGCTCCAGAATGGCTGAGTATATGAAAAAAGGCATCCAAAAACCTTGAGGCTAGCCAGGAATGATCGAAAGCCTGGCATGACCAAAAGGCTGTGCTGACTGTTTATCAGCCAGGACAGAAAGTGTGGGTGTCAGAGCCAGTGGCCCCAGCAGCTCTTCAAGACAAATGGTCTGGACCCCACACTATTGTTGAGCAAAACGGAGAAGTAACCTATTTGGTTGATCTTGGGACTTCCAGGAGCCCCCACAGGGTGCTTCATGTCAACAGATTGAAACCATATGTTGACAGGGCAGACATGGGCTTGCTCATGGCTACAGATGAGGGACAGGAGGAGGAGAGTGACCCTCTCCCAGACCTGCTTTCTCAGAACCCTGATGATGATTCAGTTGATGGTGTAGCTTGGCAGGCAGCCTCACTGACCAACAGCAACAGGACTGCAGACAAGTTCTACAGTCCTACAGACATATGTTTTCTCTGACTCCACGTCAGACTACCTGGTGCACTCATGAAGGAACACTGGGGACAGTCTGCCTGTTAAATGCAAGATTTACAGCCAACCTGATCATGTCAGAGACCGTATCAGGACAGAGGTCCAAAAGATGTTGGAATTGGGAGTCATTAAGCCCTCAGAGAGCCCTTGGGCCAGTCCAGTAGTCCTGGTGCCTAAACCTCACACCCAAGATGGTAAGAAAGAGATGAGGTTTTGTGTGGACTACAGAGGTCTCAATGCTGTCACTAGGACAGATGCCCACCCAATACGAAGGGCAGATGAGCTCATTGATAGATTGGCTTCTGCCAAGTTCTTGAGCACATTTAACCTGACAGCAGGCTGCTGGCAGATCAGGCTAGCTGATGATGCAAAAGCCAAATCAGCATTTTCAACCCCAGGAGGACATTATCAATTTGTGGTGATGCCCTTTGGTCTGAAAAATGCACCTGCTACATTCCAAAGGTTGGTGAACCAAGTCCTCACAGGTCTGGGTGACTACTGTGCAGCTTATCTTGATGATCTTGCTGTCTTTAGCTCCACTTGCGAAGATCACCTGGTCCACCTGACAAATGTTTTGGAGGCCCTGCAAAAGGCAGGCCTAACTATCAAGGCTACCAAGTGCCAGATAAGGCAGAGCAAGGTTGTATACCTGGGCCACCTTGTAGGTGGAGGTCAGGTTCAACCATTGGAGAGCAAGATCCAGACCATAAAGGACTGGGCTCCTCCAACCACCCAGACACAGGTCAGAGCTATCTTGGGCCTGTCTGGGTACTACAGGAAGTTTGTTAGGAACTAAGGATCCATTGTGACTCCTTTAATGACTTAACTTCCAAGAAAATGCCAAAGAAAGTTCAGTGGACAGTAAGCTGTCAAAGGCATTTGATGACCTGAAGCAGGCCATGTGCACTGCTCCTATTCTGCAAAGTGCAGACTACTCCAAAGAATTCATAGTTCAAACAGATGCTTCTGAGTTGGGTGTAGGTGCTGTTCTTTCACAACTGAATAAAGATGGTCAAGACCAGCCAATAGCTTTTATTAGCAGAAGGCTGACCCCTAGAGAGATAGGTTGGTCAGCTATTAAGAGGGAGGACTTTGCTGTGGTTTGGGCCCTGACGAAGTTGCGCCATACTTGTTTGGTACTCACTTCAGGATTCAGACAGACATAAGCCCCTCTTGTGGCTAAACCAGATGAAGGGTGACAATCCCAAACTGCTCAGGTGGTCCATTTTCCTACAGGGGATGGACTTTACAGTGGAACATAGACCTGGGACTGACCATGCCAATGCAGATGTACTCTCCAGATATTTCCACTTAGAACATGAATACTCAACTGGTCAAGGTTAGTTTAATGTCCCTGCGTTGGGGGGTGAGGGGGTTGTGTAGGAGAGTAGGGTCTGCTTCCTATGGTCCCCCCCTACTTTTTGCTGTGATTTTCTGGTTTTTCTTCTTTAGTGTGGCCGTGGACCTGCTAATCAGACCCACAGCCCAGCTGTTCTCTCTCTAAATTGATACCATGTACTTTAGGTACATACCAGATTGGTTACTGGGCCACTCTTGCGAGCCCCTGTATAGTGTACCATAGGTACCCAGGGCATAGGTACAGCCTATGCCTACCAGGGGCTGCAGCATGTATTGTGCCACCCCTGGTTTGCCTTCTAAGCTGACACCGCAGGTCTGTTCACTCAGCTTGGGTAAGGTGGTGTAATCACCCCTTACTTAGATATTGTATACGTATATCTACCTTTTTATTTAGACACATATACACCTATAAGCCACTCCTATGGTAGGCCTCGACAATCCTGGAGGCAGAGTGCTTGGTTTTATGTGATAGGGTGCCCTAGCATGAGCTGAACCCCTCTGCAGCTTGCCGAACCATCTCCTTATTGCTGTTCTATGATATAGCCATACCATATACTCTTAAGTGCATTATAATCCTCGCGGTTAATGGTAACTTTTGTTTGGCTTTATCAAAACATGTCGTGCGAGGTGTCAAACACTTTGGAATACTACCCCCCCTCCGCCAATTCTGGCAGCGGGGGTAGCAGTCCACCCTTCTAGAGGGAGAAGACATGTAGCTTACTGCTTTAACCGGTTAAAGTTAAACAGAGCCTCAGCATCACAAAATGGATGCTGCTGCCACAGACACAAGTCTGACCTCCTGCTGCTGGGAGCCCTTCCAGAGAGGGAGGCTTGGACAATAGGTTTCCTGTCACAGGGAGGTGCCAGCACCTCCCCAGACAGGGGTTTTGTGTATTGGGGCAGGGAGGGCTGCATTCAGTGAATGCATCTAGACACTGCCTGGGGCACACAAGGTGCTAAACGCATAGCCCGGTTCAAACCAGTTGCTGGGGCACTCCAGCCCCAGCTCTGGCGTGAAACTGGACAAAGGGAAAGGAGTGTAACCCATAGGAGGGACCTAGTCAGGTAATTCAGCCCCCTTTCTTAGTATAAGTATAGGAACTGTGTCCCCAGGACTTTCGATTATCCTGGATGAATATCTTGGACCTTCAACATTCCATTTTGACTGGAAGATGGAAGACATCTCCCTTGTGGTCAAGGAGTGACCACCCTGTGCAAACAGGCACCATCAGCAACTTTGTGGGTCTGCATTTTCAAGGCTGCCGCCGGATCCCGGCCCACATCCACAGCAAAGCTGAGATCCGTGGCGGACACAAGAGACGTGGGACCAGATACCCTGGACATCCTGCATTTTGCTAACTGCTCAACTCCCGAAGTACCCTTGCAGTTATGCATTAGGGTACGAGAAGCCCTAGCCCCGACCACCCTTTGCCCTGAAGCACAGGCCCCCACACTCCGCGAGTGTCCCGTGGGCCCCGCTTTTGCATTTGTGCTTGATGCGTCTTCCTGGTTCCTTGCCCGTTGGCTAGTGAGCCCCCTGAAGACTTTTCTTTAAACTAAACTTGCTTTCCTGGTTGTGCCAGGCTTGCTCCAGCTTCCCTCCAAAGAAGAAGCACCACACACCTTGCTGGTTTGCAACAGAGTAAATCTCGACATCCTGCGTGGGTTGCGTTTGCCAAGGCTTGTTGGGTCCAATTGGGATACCGACACTGTAGTCAATTAGATCATTCATGGGACAGCTCGAATCCAGCACCTGGTCATCGTCGATTCCTCCTGGACCTCGTGGCTGAAGAGACAAACTCACCTTCTTCACCTGAGATCATCGCAACATCGCCTGGTTCCTTCCTGGTACCTTCCTGGTCACTGGCCAGACTCTGTCCCTTCTGCTTTCAGGTTCTTCAGATTTTCGATCCACCCTGACACTTTTCATCTGGTCGCCTGCAGCACTTCTTTGCAGATCTCCATAGAAAACATTGACGAAACCCGACACCAAAAGTCACCTATGCACCCGGGTTCTCTGGGTGAGGTAACACGAGTACTCCGGTGCTCCCGTGGGTCTTGACTCTCGAAGTGTCCTAGTCTAAAGGGGTTTTTTCGTAGTCCATCCGGAAATGCCCTTAAACAGTAACTTTGTAACTTCTTCGTTTCCCGTAGAAAGTCAATGGTAACTCGCGACTGTGTTTAGACACTGCTCGCGTCTCCCGTGGGCCTCCTACTTCCTAACCTTTGGTTGTTCAGTGTAGCCCCAGCGATGCCCTAGGCCTACTTTCTATCCCAGACGTGGTTCTTATACCACTATTTTAGTATATGGTTTGTGAGGCCTCTAGGGCATTACTGTATATTGTGCAACTTATTGTATGCTAATTGAGTAACTTGTATTGTACTTTTACCTCTGACCTCATAAAGAGTGCAGAGAGGTTGTGTTTAGAATAAATACATATATACTTGATATATACCTTGTGTGGTGTCCTTTCATTTGGTATTCAAGGGATTATAATTGGTAAAACAACTCGCTTCACATGCTTTCTGAAGTCTTAGCCTATTGACTGCTGGTCCCTGCTACCACTAGATTAGCTTTCTATAAGGTTGACTTTACACCTGATGGAGCAAGAATTCGCATATTACGCGACTTGCTCGGATTCATGAACCTCAAATAACTTATAACCATGTAATTCAACCTGTTCGTCTTACTAATTTCCCTTTATTCTGACATTTTGGGTGTCCTAGTGATGCTTGCCTATGTGTTTACTAGCTCAATAACTCTTGTTCCTAAAAATGGCCGCTGCTTGGCGGGTTTCTTTCTGCGCATGCGTTAGTCACAGTCACGTGACGTGACGTACTTGCTGTTTTGGTGGGAATCTTTGCGCCTGCGCACTTGCTTTTAAAATGGCTGTCTGTATACTCACATGGTGAAGCTTGCGCGGACGTTTTCATGTTGTGTTCTGTTTGCACTAATCATTCACGCTATAGATATTATAAAGTAAGGGGGATAGAGTAGCTATTCATGGTATACAGTGAATTCATTTATTTCAATGTTTTAATTAGTCGGATGCTGCTATAAAATGTTTTGCTGCTAACTGCGAATAATTTTTAGTACTGTGGATGTTTTTTTTTTTTGCTTTGAAAAATTATGAAATGTTTTAAATAGTTTTTTTCTGCTGATATACTGATACATGTATTAACCCACTCGTTAGTTACTGTGTAATGTTTGTCTGGAATCCCCGGGGTATTGAATAGCGAGTGGTGAAGAGAATCCACTTCGCTTTGAGGTCACTTACTCTAGGAAAATTAGTGCAGGTTCGGCAGAACTGGAAGCACTAATTAGGGTTTCTGAATATATGTTCGAATAAATGATAGCAACGAGTTCGCTGGCAAAACTTCTATTGTGATATAACTTAGTAAGGGTCACATCGGAACGAGTAGCAGGTTCGTCGGAGCTTGAATGATAGCAAAGGGGTTCGCTAGTGAAACTTTGGACTTAGTATATATCCCGAAAAGAAGTGGATGAGTCAAAAGGAGTAGTAGGTTCCCTAATGCTTGAGTGAAGGATAGGCGGAAGAGATCTATCCGTAGTGTGTGAAAAGTAGACAGAAGAGGTTTACTTGCAGTAAAACGTATCTTTCCTTTCTAGACACTCGAGTACAGTGGCGAATGTGTTTTCGTTGTTAAATAACAAAAAGCACTTGCACTTTAAGAGAGAAATTAAGTTTCCGTTACCTTGTGAGGGAGGGAGTCAGTTGCGGAGCTGCTCTGATGTCACTTTGTGCCGCGCTGGTATTGGTCGAAACAGCGGGCGAGTAGCGGAGCTGAAATTGTAAAGGAGGGGTGAGTGCCGGAGCGTGAGAACTTGTCTCGCGAAACGCCGCGCACCCATTGGTCGAAATTTTTGAACTCGTGCATTCTATTGGTCGCTCGTAAATAAAAGACGCACTTGGATTGGAAGTGATTTAGTAAACAAAGTCGCTCGCAGAAATCGTATGTGGCATTCGTATAGACCTGCGACTGGACCTGATCCAAGACTGTTAGGGTTTGAAAACGATCAGTGGAAAGGTCATAAAACCGACATTATGTACGGAAATAAGAGAAAATTGTCCCTTGTAAACAAAGTGAAGAATTATTTCAAAAAGGACAAGCCCATCAAAACTAGAGAAGGAGTTGTCATTCCGCCACCTAATACTCCTGCATCTTTCATGATGTTTGATAAAGGGTACCACTCATGCGTATGGTTAGAAAATTGGGCGGAATACACAAAGGATGACGGAATTTTGGCTTTTCCGTTAGAGGGTACATTTAATGGTAGGATCTTATTTAATTTGAGAACCCGAATGAATGATTTACATCCCAGACCTAGATTAACGCAGTACGAAGCATTAGAGGAATGGGAGATCGAGGCTTTTGAGAGAGACAAGCCCCGAATGGATAAAGGGTTAACAAAGTGGTATCCGAAATTGAAGCAAGAGAAACGAGATAAAAAGATGAAACAGTGGAGACAGAATATGATTGTGGAAGGATTGTTTCCAATGATGCCAATGGGTGGTCCTGGGGGAGAGAAAAAGACAGAAAAATGCAAACATTGGGTCCCCATTGGGGAGTTGGATGATGAGTTATTAGATGACATGTTTATGAAAAGTCCGCCTCCTTATAATGAAGGACCCAGATCATCTAGTGTAGGGGATACCTCCCAACGTCCCCCGTGTCAGGAAGGGAGTGGATCTGGAAACCCAAGAGATAGCTGTCAAATACCTTCCTATAGCGAGGGCCTAGGACTTATAGGTGCCGGAGACACCTGTCTAAGACCACCATTTAGTGGAGAATCAAGATATTCAGGTGAAAGAGATTTTGGTTCCAGACCTCCTTATGAGGGAGGACCAAGAGCTTTAAACACAGGAAGTTGTTTTCCAAAACCTAATTATGGTGAAGGACCTAGTATGACGCATCCAACTGCCCAAACATTAAGTCCGCAAATAGCACCTGAAATAAGCTTCGAAAGAATGCTGCAGGATAAAGAGCGAGAGGCTCTAGCCAAACAGAGAACCGAAATAATTCAGAAACTCTCCCAGTTAAATACAACCCCCGAAGCCTTGACTATTCCCGTAACTATTGGACCAGTTGTTCCTTTGTATGGGGATAGACAAGGGAGTCCACAAGCCCCAATTATTACCCCGAATGTAGTACAGCCCCGAAGAGAGCCCTTAATTGTAGATGATCAGACAAGTGAATGTGAATCTGAAGCTTCTTTAATGGATTTACCAATTAGGAACCAATTAGGAACTCAGGGAGGAGTCTGCAGAAGAGACATAATCCTTTCAATACGAGAGAGATTCAAATGGAATCGACTTCAGGTACCAAGAGTGTCACATTAGTGACTCCTGAAGAGATTGAGAGATGGAGTTGAGAATTAGAGAAACAAACTCCTCAGACCAAACCATTAGATATTTATAAATTAAGAATTGAAATGGAAGAACTGACAGCTGGAAATGTGGGGTTAGACAGATTAAATACCTTTTCCGAGGAAGAGCTCAATGCGTCAGGAAAAAAGGCGCAAATCAAAGAACTGTTGACTGTGTTACAAAAATGGGGAGACGTAGAAAAGTGGAAGGCCAGGTGGGCAAAGAAAAAGGATGAGGCTAGATCTAAACAGACGTCTTCTAAGTTCATTTTAAAGGAAGCTGACAAGCCAGAGCAGTTATACTCTATGCGAGAAGTGCCAGGTGGAAAGTATGTGCACGTTCCATGGTCAAGACAGGATATTGTGTCCTTTACCAATGACTTTCCAAAATTACGAGAAAAGCCCGTGGAATGGTACAGACAGGTAGAAAGGTTTGTAAAAGTGCAAAAATGCCTGTGGAAAGACCTGGATGGGTTTTTCGACATAGTTGTTCCCGTAGATTTATGGACAGATTGTAAAATTGCCATTGGTTGGCCTAGTGAGGAATACCCGAGGGATCCTGTTTCAGGAGCCCCTTCTGATGAGGTAATGAAAAAATACCAGCAAGTGATGTTACACTTAAAGGGAAAGGTGCCTGCAAAGGAAAATGATTGGACCAGAATGGATAGAACTACACAGGAAAGAGATGAGACTGTGCATTCCTTTTATGAAAGACTGTTACAGGTGTTTAAAACGTACAGTGGTATAGATAACATCGAGATGAAGGACATGACCCACTTCATTTACAGGTTTGTAAACGGTTTAAGACCTGAAATTTGTCAGTGGATCAAAGACAATAAAATCTGTTGGCAGTCAAAGAAAATAGATGAAGTCTTGCGATACGCAAAGTATTGCGAGGACGAGATGGCAGATAAGCGAAAGGCTCTGAAGGAAAAGGTTATGTGGGCACAAGTAAAACTAGCGGAACAACAGGAAAAGCAATTAGGTAAAATGAATAAGAATTCCCAAAGTCAAGGTTCTGGGGGAGGAGGGAAGCCCAGAGTGAAAATGAGTCGAGAAGAAGCTAAAAAGAAATTTCCCTGTCACCAGTGCGGAGAAATCTGGCACTGGAGAGACGAGTGTCCATATTTACAGAATGGTAACCTCCAAAACACTGATTTAAATCCACAGACGCAGAATGAAAGACCAAGAAAGACCCAGCAACAGGTAAAGGCGAGTCAGTTGCCTTGTGCACCTAAACCGAATTATAAAGGGAAAACAACGCAGGGTGACGACATAGAAATCTGGGGAGGAAATGAGGATACAAATGCAGCAACTTCACAATTTCTGTTGAATGACACCTTTTTCTGTGACGACCAATACTGACGGGGCCTGAGGGGGGTGGACGAGGAGTGCGTACTTGGCGCCTCCTTGCCGGTAGACCATTCTGGGCCATACATTGAAGGAAAGGTTGAAGGCAATGATGTCACCTTTCTGTTGGACACTGGTGCTACCCGTTCTACTGTGAGAACAGCAGACGTTCCAAACCTACCCCTCTCGGGAGAAGCAATCCAAGTAGTGGGTGTATCTAATCAATTGATTAGTACCCCAGTTACTGAGCCCATGGAGATTACAATAGGGAACTTCAAAGAAATGCATAGATTTGTAGTTTGTGACACCAGTCCAGTAAACTTACTGGGACGTGATTTGTTGTGCAAAATGAATTGTACCATCTTTTGCACACCAAAGGGCGTCGAAATTCAAACCCCAGACTAGGATGGAATATACAAATTAATGTTAATCAAACCTGACTCAGAAATTAAACAGTTGACTATACAAGACTTACCTGAAGAACTCCAAAAGACAGTGAAACCTGAAGTATGGGACTTTACTGGAAAGGATGTAGGCCTGATGGCAAATGTCGACCCAATCAAAATAGCCATGAAGGAAAATGCAGTTTACCCCAATACCAAGCCTTACAAAATGAGTGCAGAAGTAAGAGCAGGAGTAGCCATTGAAATAAAAAGATTATTAGAAGCAAACATCATACAAGAAGTGATGAGTAGCCCGTGTAACTCACCCATAATTGGAATCAAGAAACCTAGTGGCAAGTATAGAGTAGTGCAGGACCTGAGAAAGGTAAACAAAATAGTTGTTCCTTGCTGTCCTATTGTTCCGAACCCGGCAGTGATTCTGTATCAGATCCCTTGGGATGCCGAATGGTTCACAGTGATTGACCTATGTCATGCATTCTTTTCCATCCCATTGCATCCAGACAGCAAATTTCTTTTATCATTTGCTTTCGACAGTCACGTGTTCGTTTGGAATCGCGTCCCCCAGGGGTACACAGAAAGCCCCTCAATCTTTAATCAGATTTTGAAAAAGTGCCTTGAATCGTTAACTTTACCTGGAAACTCAGTTTTGGTGCAATATATAGACAACCTCTTGTTGGCGTCTAAAAGTCAGAAAGACTGTGTTGTTGACACCATTGCCCTACTGAACCATCTAGGTAAAGGAGGACATAAAGTATCACCTGACAAACTTAATTTCTGTACCAAATCAGTAAAATATCTGGGACACCAGATAGAAAAGGGCATCAGGAAAGTTACTTCAGAAAGAATCAGGATAATTCAAAACATGCAGTTGCCCAATACTCAGAAAGAAGTCAGAATGTTCCTTGGAGTTGTAGGTTACTGCAGGCAGTGGATTGTGGGATTTGCAGTCCTAGCCAAACCTTTGATTAAAATGACAAAGAAAGGAGCAAAGGACCCAGTGGAGTGGGATGAGGAGAGCCTGACCGCATTCACAAAATTACGAGAATGTCTGTGTACAGCCCCTGCTTTAGGCATGCCTGATTATTCTAAGGAATTTTCATTGTTTTGTGATATACGAGACAATTGTGCATTGTCGGTCTTAACCCAAGCCCATGGTTTGACTAGACGTCCAGTGGCATACTTTTCTGCCACTTTGGATCCAGTGGCTGCTGGATTACCTGGATGTCTGAAAGCTGTAGCTGCAACTTGCACAAGTCTTGAGCAAAGCGAGTCCATTGTTATGGGACATCCTGTAACTGTGTATGTTCCACATGCAGTTGTAATCCTACTGACCAGAACGAAGACCCAGTATCTCACACCTAGTCGGCTGACTAAGTACGAGAGGATTCTCGTAGGTGCTGCAAATGTTGTCATTACTCGGTGTAACATCCTGAATCCAGCTACCCTGTTACCAGACTCAATAATTGCAGAAGCAAAAGGAGAGGTCGAGCACGATTGCATTGACCTAACAGAATTCAGTACTAAACCACGCCCCGACATCAAGGAAGTACCCCTGCCCATAGAAGATAGCGAGCTGTTTGTGGACGGCTCATGTCTGAGACACAAACTTGTAGGCCTAAGTGCTGCTTATGCTGTAGTCACGGTAAAAGGCACTATAGAAGCATCCTGTTTATTTGGAATGAAGTCTGCACAAGTAGCCGAATTAGTTGCATTGACAAGGGCCTGTAAAATTGGGAAGAACAAAAGAATAACAGTATATACTGACAGTCAATACTGTTTTGGGGTTGTGCATGACTTCGGCCAATTGTGGGTACAGAGAGAGTTCCTGACTTCTTCAGGTACTCCTATCAGAAATGGAAAAGTTGTACAAGAATTACTGGATGCAATCCACTTACCAAAAGAATTGGCAGTGGTAAAATGTGCTGCTCACAAATCTGGCACTGATCATGTGACAGTAGGAAATCGATATGCTGATGAAGTGGCCCAACATTGTGCCAGACATCGAATGTCTGTAAACATCAAATTGGGGGGATATGGAAACAGCTGCCAACTTATGGTGTTTGAGGATGTGCCTACATGGGAAGAATTGAGAGACTGGCAGCATGCTGCGCCAGCAAAGGAAAAGGAAAAATGGAGGAAGCTTGGTTGTCGACAGAGAAGTGAGGATGGTATCATTGTGGGCCCTGATGGTATGCCTGTGTTGCCTAGATGCCTGCTTGCTTCTATGGCCAGACTGATACATGGAGATACACATGTTGGTAGGGATGCCATGGTTCGTGTTTTCCAACAAACATGGTACAACCCGAAGTTCAGGAAAGTAGCAGAGTCACTCTGCCAGAGGTGTTTGACATGTCAGCAGCATAACGCTGGGAAGAGAACGGTAGTCGAATTGGGAAAAATTGGAAAATCGGGAGGTCCTTTTGTAAGGGTACAGATAGACTTCATTACGATGCCCCGTTGTCAGGGAATGAGATACGTCCTTGTCATTGTCTGTCTGTTTTCAAAATGGGTGGAAGCCTACCCAGCCAAAAATAATGACGCATTGACTGTAGCCAAGTTATTACTACGAGAGTTGATACCTAGGTACGGGGTTCCAGTCACAATTGAATCAGATAGAGGTGGGCATTTCCAGAATGAAGTAATTGATCAGCTCTGCAAAGCATTCAAGATTACACAAAAACTGCACTGTGCATATCGTCCAGAGGCTTCTGGAGTAGTGGAACAAATAAATGGCACCATCAAATCGAGATTATAAAAGATGTGTGAATCTACTGGCATGAACTGGATAGATGCTTTGCCTCTTGTTCTGATGGGAATTCGAAGTATTCCAGGCCGAAAAACAGGCCTGAGCCCCCATGAAATCCTGATGGGAAGAGTGATGAGACAGGCATGGGTACCTGGATACAAACTGTTAAGCATTTCTGATGATTTGGTACTTGAATACTGCAAGCAACTAGGTGACCAAGTGCTATCTATCTCTCGCCAGATTGGGGAGGACGCTGTCGCCAACCCAACAACTCCAGTCCATAAATTGGTTCCAGGCGACTGGGTTGTACTCAGGAAGCATACTCGTTCAGATTGACTTGCACCGAAGTGGGGACAACAACGCCAAGTGATACGGGTGACCATGACTGCGGTGAAGTGTGCCGGCGTTCCAAAGTGGATCCATGCCAGCCATACTAAGAAGGTGATCAGAGACGAGAAAACTGACGCTGAAGGTTGTCCAGCTGAGGGGTCTCCAGACGATGGTCCTGAAGTAGCTGATGACGAACAACCGAGCACCAGTCAAGATGAGTGGATACCCATAATCGACCTAACCGATGACCCAATCAGAACAAGAAGTCAAACCTACGCAGACAGAGAGTGGAATAGTGAGGACGAGACAGGAATAGGAGAAGACAATCAGATTATCGAAATACAGGAAAAACCTGAAGGAGAAGAAAATCAGATAGGGACAGAGCAAGTGATCGACACACCTCCACAAACTCCTGAGATAGAAAAGGACAGACAGAAATTAGGGCGAAGGTTCAAGCGGAAGAAGATCAAAGGTTCGAAGTGCTTGAACAGGACCAGATAGAATGAGAGGAACGTGTTCAGGACCCTGAAATAGAAACACACAAAAGCCAAATCCAGTATACACCTGAACAAGGCCAGCTTAGTGACCAGGCAGAAGAAACTGAAGAAAGACCTGGGACTAGTCAGCTAGGAAGGAAAGAAGCAGAAGAAGAAGCGCCACAAACAAATGAAAATAAGAGAGCATTAGACGAAAGCCCAACCACAGTGCCAGCTAAAACACTCAAGAAAAAGAAACATATTGAACCAAGATATATTAAAAGACTGAGACTGAGACTAAAAACAGTAGAAGAAAAGCTTGAGGAAAGAAGAAAAAGTTCTCGTATAGCAGAGCAGCCTGGAGAAAGCTCCAAAAGAAGAAGTGACCGAATAAAAAGACTGAACGAAAAATATCAAGATCCTGAATGGACTTATTTGATATTGGAGGAATTTGAGGATCTTGATATAACTGACGAAAGTGACGAGGAACAGACAGCTGATCAATCTGCTGAAGAAGACGAACCAACCTGAAGTTGCTCAGTGTAAGCTATCTGTGCAAAGTTAAAAAGAGGGGTTGGAAAACTTCTGTTAAGCAGAAATGTCTGATTCAAGTGTGAATGGAAGTCCTAGACGTAGTTGTTGTAAAACATGCTGCCAAGTATGTATATGTAGTGTAGCCATAGTACTGATCCTGTGGATAGGACTGACTGTAACTCTTCCTTCCCTGATGAGTAAAAACCAGTTTATACCCGAATAATGACTTACCTGACGACACTGTAGAATCACACACTAGAACAACACCACAAAGAGTAGACACATTGGACAAACCACTGAGCCTGAAACGGAGACAGTTAAATTTAGAAGCACCAGATGAGGAAACATTACACTTTAACAAAATTAAGAACAAGACTCATTTGAACGTTTTCACAAACCTGTTATTGCATTATGTAGAAACTATGGAAATAGACGACTGCTATGTCTGCATGAAGCTACCTACTTCTGTAGCTGAAGGCGTGACATACCATCACCTGCCACTAACCTATGGAATTTTCTTGTAGTAAACTGACTAGCTTATTTTACAAAAGAGGACCTTTACAGTATTACTATTCAAACTATGACGTGACATTTTCTGAACTTCCTGTTCGACGAAACCTAAACCCTGTACAGACGACTAGAGATGTAGCTAAATACATGAGTGATTATTTTCTAACTGTAGGAAAAATTAATATAGATGATGCACATAAAAATAACCTGACCTGTTCTTTACATGAAAAGGAAAAATAATTTTTGGGCATGGTAGAGAAAAGAAGAGAGAGTTTTCAAAAGAAAGCCAAAGACAGGAACCATAAAGTTCCTAAATGGGCAGAAAATATAGGGAGCACCTCAGATGGTGGAGCTACTGCTGCTATGCTCCTTGACTTCGAAAAGAAGGGGAAACTCTGTCTTAAAAGGGAAATGACTAGTTATTATAACAATGTTTTCATCGGTTCCAGTGAATGTGAGCTTAATTACAAGGTAATTGGAGGTTGGGGTTTCAAAGATGGGACAGAGCCTGTGTTTCCTGGGATCTATTTTATTTGTGGGAACAAGGCTTACTTCAAATTGCCCGACCATTGGTACGGGAGTTGCTACTTTGATATTGTCTTCCCGAAGATATACCATGTGGGAAAAATCACTGGAAGCAATGAAGAAACTAACCCATTAGTATGCAATAGAAAAGAAACTGCTGGAGAGATTGTAGGAGATATTTTTAGCGCAATAATACCTGCAGTGGGAGTGTTTCTGAACTCGAACAAACTTTGCAAATTGTCTACAGTAGTAGATCGGTTATCTACCGACACTGCTGGGGGTTTCCTGATGGTCAATACCGAAATGGTTGCGATCAGATCAATGGTTTTACAGAACAGACTTGCCCTTGATACTCTATTGGCAAAAGAGGGCGGAGTCTGCAGAATGTTGAAAGCGCAACATTGTTGCACTTACATACCTGACAAAAGTGTAGGAATTCAAAGGTATGTAAGGAATATTACAAATTTGGAAAAAGAACTTAAACCACTGGAGGTTGACAGTGCCTGGAAAAGACTTACTGATGGTCTCTCTGCTGTAGGTCATTGGTTTGCTAATTTAGGTAAAGGTTTATTGTTTAAGGTACTGATGCCAATTGGAATAATAGGTTTTATCATATTCCTCATATTTGTCTGTTGCAAATGTCGCAAACACCAAAAGAAGTACACTGTGAATAAGAGAGGTGTGAAACGGAGTGTGGATGAACTTGAATTAGAGGAGCTCAATAATCAGATTTATAAAAGGGTGAAACATTCTCACCCTAACAAAGAGACTAAAGAAATATAGAATGTTGGAAGAAATTGAATTGGGAAAAGTGTGAAAAAGTTGGCATCTGATTCCATCAGATTTGTGATGATAGTAAATATCATCAAAGAGGGGATTGATGGAGCAAGGATTCGCATATTACGCGACTTGCTCGGATTCATGAACCTCAAATAACTTATAACCATGTAATTCAACCTGTTCGTCTTACTAATTTCCCTTTATTCTGACATTTTGGGTGTCCTAGTGATGCTTGCCTATGTGTTTACTAACTCAATAACTCTTGTTCCTAAAAATGGCCGCTGCTTGGCGGGTTTCTTTCTGTGCATGCGTTAGTCACACTCACGTGACGTGACGTACTTGCAGTCGCACTTGCTTTTAAAATGGCTGTCTGTGTACTCACATGGTGAAGCTTGCGCGGACGTTTTCATGTTGTTGTCTGTTTGCACTAATCATTCACGCTATAGATATTATAAAGTAAGGGGGATAGAGTAGCTATTCATGGTATACAGTGAATTCATTTATTTCTATGTTTTAATTAGTTTTCGCTTACTTTTCATGTACTGCGATATTGGGGGTCTGAGGGATGCTGGAGCCATCTTGAAAATCTCTACTGCGCATGTCACCCTGGCAGAGAGAAGACAACCTTGAACAGTGGAACTCAGCCAGCTGGCAGCCACAGTCAAGATGCTCCTGAGAAAATGACCTGCGACCCAGCAGGATAGAGTCGAACTGTTCTAAAATTGTTACAAATGTATTTCTTCCATTGTATTCTGTAGAATCTCCCATGGGAACCCCAAATTTGCTAGGCGGTTCCAGAAATGTTAATTTAGGCTTGTAGAAGTTTGTTCTGATTGGTGTGTTGACCTATCCTACTTGGGGACCAATCGAAATTGGGGATTCTGACACTTGCAACATTTGGGGGGTGGTACACTGACCCGAAAACAGTATAACTAGCCTAGGTTTAGCTAGAGAAATTGTCCGACTTGTCCGAATAGCTGACCTGTCACTGACCCAACGCACTCAATACGTGACTGAATACAGAGCGCTGCGGAGCACTCTGTCCGAAATATACCATAGACTCGAAAGGTTTTACTAAACCTTAAGTGCTGGCGGAGCACTTTGCTGGGGAGTTCGCTAACCCAATCGGGGTTCTGGCCGATAGCTGCAGAGAGGGTGGAGCGCAGGCGTTGCTTCCGAACTGCGGGTGCTGGTCGTTCCTTGGTGGTCCTGTCCTGATCCTAATCTGGTGTTCCTGTCCTGTCCTGGGGTGCTCATTCTGCTCCTGCTGTCCCATTGATGACTGTCCTTCCTTGGGGTATTTCCTGTCCTTGACTGATCCGTGGCCAGGGTTGGTCTGCACACCTTTCTAGGTAAATATATAGTGCTGAAACTCTATACTGCACTTTCTATTTTCTGTCTTTTCCTTTAATAAAGACATATCTTTGCGCATAATTGATTTTCCATGCTTTCGCAAAACTACTGAATGAAAGCTCATACGTTATTGCTGTTTTCTAGCATGTTCCTATGTTACCCTTCCTTTAAGCACAACTCTTTATACCGTTTATGAAATATAGATGTGATTTATAATTTTCTTCTGCAAGCTGATTTAAAGTAAGGCTGCTAGAACTATAGCGTGTTCCCTTTTTCCCCTTCCTATAGAGGTATAGGATTTTCCAAACTCTCACCCAAACTTTTGAAGTATTTCCCAGTAGTGAAATTATAGTACGCGCATAAATTTGCCCATTCATAGTTATCCATTCTTTAGTTCCATTCCTGAAAATCTGCTTAGCATATTTTATTGTCCTTATCTTCCTTTAGACTCATAAATGGTTGCCCTGATTTACTTTCTTTATGGTTATGTGCTTTTCGTTATCTTGATTATCGATTGCCTTCTGGTTGTAAACTTTATGCTTTCCGAATCTGAATTCTAGATAAAACCTTTCAAACTTCCCAGTAGTCTGTGGTCATTTTATGAAAGTATAAAAGAGTATATGTTTGGTATTTGGTTGTCTGCCTTTTTTTTTCACAGCTAGCTCCCTGATCCATTGTGGTCATTAGGTACCCGTAACGGTGGAATGGTAAGTCGGGTACAGTAGTAATAAATAGGAAAGGAACCAGGGTTACTGGTAGTAGAGTGTATGGTCACCCGATTAATGTATATGATAAATTGAAAATTATATGGGCCCGGTACGTGTATGGTGAAATTATTGGCCGGGTGACCTGCGATCTCTATCAGTAATTTTCTGGTAGCAGAGCTATGGTTAGGGACTAGTTAAAGTTAGGTAGGACTAGTTAAGAAAGCTAGGTAGGTCGGATGCTGCTATAAAATGTTTTGCTGCTAACTGCGAATAATTTTTAGTACTGTGGATGTTTTTTTTTTTTGCTTTGAAAAATTATGAAATGTTTTAAATAGTTTTTTCTGCTGATATACTGATACATGTATTAACCCACTTGTTAGTTACTGTGTAATGTTTGTCTGGAATCCCCGGGGTATTGAATAGCGAGTGGTGAAGAGAATCCACTTCGCTTTGAGGTCACTTACTCTAGGAAAATTAGTGCAGGTTAGGCAGAACTGGAAGCACTAATTAGGGTTTCTGAATATATGTACGAATAAATGATAGCAACGAGTTCGCTGGCAAAACTTCTATTGTGATATAACTTAGTAAGGGTCACATCGGAACGAGTAGCAGGTTCGTCGGAGCTTGAATGATAGCAAAGGGGTTCGCTAGTGAAACTTTGGACTTAGTATATATCCCGAAAAGAAGTGGATGAGTCAAAAGGAGTAGTAGGTTCCCTAATGCTTGAGTGAAGGATAGGCGGAAGAGATCTATCCATAGTGTGTGAAAAGTAGACAGAAGAGCTTTACTTGCAGTAAAACGTATCTTTCCTTTCTAGACACTCGAGTACAGTGGCGAATGTGTTTTCGTTGTTAAATAACAAAAAGCACTTGCACTTTAAGAGAGAAATTAAGTTTCCGTTACCTTGTGAGGGAGGGAGTCAGTTGCGGAGCTGCTCTGATGTCACTTTGTGCCGCGCTGGTATTGGTCGAAACAGCGGGCGAGTAGCGGAGCTGAAATTGTAAAGGAGGGGTGAGTGCCGGAGCGTGAGAACTTGTCTTGCGAAAAGCAGCGCACCCATTGGTCGAAATTTTTGAACTCGTGCATTCTATTGGTCGCTCGTAAATAAAAGACGCACTTGGATTGGAAGTGATTTAGTAAACAAAGTCGCTCGCATAAATCGTATGTGGCATTCGTATAGACCTGCGACTGGACCTGATCCAAGACTGTTAGGGTTTGAAAACGATCAGTGGAAAGGTCATAAAACCGACATTATGTACGGAAATAAGAGAAAATTGTCCCTTGTAAACAAAGTGAAGAATTATTTCAAAAAGGACAAGCCCATCAAAACTAGAGAAGGAGTTGTCATTCCGCCACCTAATACTCCTGCATCTTTCATGATGTTTGATAAAGGGTACCACTCATGCGTATGGTTAGAAAATTGGGCGGAATACACAAAGGATGACGGAATTTTAGCTTTTCCGTTAGAGGGTGCATTTAATGGTAGGATCTTATTTAATTTGAGAACCCGAATGAATGATTTACATCCCAGACCTAGATTAACGCAGTACGAAGCATTAGAGGAATGGGAGATGGAGGCTTTTGAGAGAGACAAGCCCCGAATGGATAAAGGGTTAACAAAGTGGTATCCGAAATTGAAGCAAGAGAAACGAGATAAAAAGATGAAACAGTGGAGACAGAATATGATTGTGGAAGGATTGTTTCCAATGATGCCAATGGATGGTCCTGGGGGAGAGAAAAAGACAGAAAAATGCAAACATTGGGTGGCCATTGGGGAGTCGGAAGATGAGTTATTAGATGACATGTTTATGAAAAGTCCGCCTCCTTATAATGAAGGACCCAGATCATCTAGTGTAGGGGATACCTCCAAACGTCCCCCGTGTCAGGAAGGGAGTGGATCTGGAAACCAAAGAGATAGCTGTCAAATACCTTCCTATAGCGAGGGCCTAGGACTTATAGGTGCCGGAGACACCTTTCTAAGACCACCATTTAGTGGAGAATCAAGATATTCAGGTGAAAGAGATTTTGGTTCCAGACCTCCTTATGAGGGAGGACCAAGAGCTTTAAACACAGGTTTTCCAAAACCTAATTATGGTGAAGGACCTAGTATGACACATCCAACTGCCCCAACATTAAGTCCGCAAATAGCACCTGAAATAAGCTTGGAAAGAATGCTGCAGGATAAAGAGCGAGAGGCTCTAGCCAAACAGAGAACCGAAATAATTCAGAAACTCTCCCAGTTAAATACAAGCCCCGAAGCCTTGACTATTCCCGTAACTATTGGACCAGTTGTTCCTTTGTATGGGGATAGACAAGGGAGTCCACAAGCCCCAATTATTACCCCGAATGTAGTACAGCCCCGAAGAGAGCCCTTAATTGTAGATGATCAGACAAGTGAATGTGAAGCTGAAGCTTCTTTAATGGATTTACCAATTAGGAACTCAGGGAGGAGTCTGCAGAAGAGACATAATCCTTTCAATACGAGAGAGATTCAAATGGAATCGACTTCAGGTACCAAGAGTGTCACATTAGTGACTCCTGAAGAGATTGAGAGATGGAGTCGAGAATTAGAGAAACAAACTCCTCAGACCAAACCATTAGATATTTATAAATTTAGAATTGAAATGGACGAACTGACAGCTGGAAATGTGGGGTTAGACAGATTAAATACCTTTTCCGAGGAAGAGCTGCTGTTTATCTGCAGGAGTCTTACCCGTAATACCAAAGTGCTCCATGAGAGATTAACAGACACTGCAGCTAGTATGGGAATAGATATTTCAAAATCAAAGCCATTACAAAAACCCTACAGAGCAGATTTCTCAGACAAAGATCTGGAGAATATGAATGCGTCAGGAAAAAAGGCGCAAATCAAAGAACTGTTGACTGTGTTACAAAAATGGGGAGACGTAGTAAAGTGGAAGGCCAGGTGGGCAAAGAAAAAGGATGAGGCTAGATCTAAACAGACGTCTTCTGAGTTCATTTTAAAGGAAGCTGACAAGCCAGAGCAGTTATACCCTATGCGAGAAGTGCCAGGTGGAAAGTATGTGCACGTTCCATGGTCAAGACAGGATATTGTGTCCTTTACCAATGACTTTCCAAAATTACGAGAAAAGCCTGTGGAATGGTACAGACAGGTAGAAAGGTTTGTAAAAGTGCAAAAATGCCTGTGGAAAGACCTGGATGGGTTTTTCGACATAGTTGTTCCCGTAGATTTATGGACAGATTGTAAAATTGCCATTGGTTGGCCTAGTGAGGAATACCCGAGGGATCCTGTTTCAGGAGCCCCTTCTGATGAGGTAATGAAAAAATACCAGCAAGTGATGTTACACTTAAAGGGAAAGGTGCCTGCAAAGGAAAATGATTGGACCAGAATAAATAGAACTACACAGGAAAGAGATGAGACTGTGCATTCCTTTTATGAAAGACTGTTACAGGTGTTTAAAACGTACAGTGGAATAGATAATATCGAGATGAAGGATATGACCCACTTCATTTACAGGTTTGTAAACGGTTTAAGACCTGAAATTTGTCAGTGGATCAAAGACAATAAAATTTGTTGGCAGTCAAAGAAAATAGATGAAGTCTTGCGATACGCAAAGTATTGCGAGGACGAGATGGCAGATAAGCGAAAGGCTCTGAAGGAAAAGGTTATGTGGGCACAAGTAAAACTAGCGGAACAACAGGAAAAGCAATTAGGTAAAATGAATAAGAATTCCCAAAATCAAGGTTCTGGGGGAGGAGGGAAGCCCAGAGTGAAAATGAGTCGAGAAGAAGCTAAAAAGAAATTTCCCTGTCACCAGTGCGGAGAAATCGGGCACTGGAGAGACGAGTGTCCATATTTACAGAATGGTAACCTCCAAAACACTGATTTAAATCCACAGACGCAGAATGAAAGACCAAGAAAGACCCAGCAACAGGTAAAGGCGAGTCAGTTGCCTCGTGCACCTAAACCGAATTATAAAGGGAAAACAATGCAGGGTGACGACATAGAAATCTGGGGAGGAAATGAGGATAGAAATGCAGCAACTTCACAATTTCTGTTGAATGACACCTTTTTCTGTGACGACCAATACTGACGGGGCCTGAGCGGGGTGGACGAGGAGTGCGTACTTGGCGCCTCCTTGCCGGTAGACCAGTCTGGGCCATACATTGAAGGAAAGGTTGAAGGCAATGATGTCACCTTTCTGTTGGACACTGGTGCTACCCGTTCTACTGTGAGAACAGCAGACGTTCCAAACCTACCCCTCTCGGGAGAAGCAATCCAAGTAGTGGGTGTATCTAATCAATTGATTAGTACCCCAGTTACTGAGCCCATGGAGATTACAATAGGGAACTTCAAAGAAATGCATAGATTTGTAGTTTGTGACACCAGTCCAGTAAACTTACTGGGACGTGATTTGTTGTGCAAAATGAATTGTACCATCTTTTGCACACAAAGAAGGCGAAATTCAAACCCCAGACGAAGATGGAATATACAAATTAATGTTAATCAAACCTGACTCAGAAATTAAACAGTTGACTATACAAGACTTACCTGAAGAACTCCAAAAGACAGTGAAACCTGAAGTATGGGACTTTACTGGAAAGGATGTAGGCCTGATGGCAAATGTCGACCCAATCAAAATAGCCATGAAGGAAAATGCAGTTTACCCCAATACCAAGCCTTACAAAATGAGTGCAGAAGTAAGAGCAGGAGTAGCCATTGAAATAAAAAGATTATTAGAAGCAAACATCATACAAGAAGTGATGAGTAGCCCGTGTAACTCACCCATAATTGGAATCAAGAAACCTAGTGGCAAGTATAGAGTAGTGCAGGACCTGAGAAAGGTAAACAAAATAGTTGTTCCTTGCTGTCCTATTGTTCCGAACCCGGCAGTGATTCTGTATCAGATCCCTTGGGATGCCGAATGGTTCACAGTGATTGACCTATGTCATGCATTCTTTTCAATCCCATTGCATCCAGACAGCAAATTTCTTTTATCATTTGCTTTCGACAGTCACGTGTTCGTTTGGAATCGCGTCCCCCAGGGGTACACAGAAAGCCCCTCAATCTTTAATCAGATTTTGAAAAAGTGCCTTGAATCGTTAACTTTACCTGGAAACTCAGTTTTGGTGCAATATATAGACGACCTCTTGTTGGCGTCTAAAAGTCAGAAAGACTGTGTTGTTGACACCATTGCCCTACTGAACCATCTAGGTAAAGTAGGACATAAAGTATCACCTGACAAACTTAATTTCTGTACCAAATCAGTAAAATATCTGGGACACCAGATAGAAAAGGGCATCAGGAAAGTTACTTCAGAAAGAATCAGGATAATTCAAAACATGCAGTTGCCCAATACTCAGAAAGAAGTCAGAATGTTCCTTGGAGTTGTAGGTTACTGCAGGCAGTGGATTGTGGGATTTGCAGTCCTAGCCAAACCTTTGATTAAAATGACAAAGAAAGGAGCAAAGGACCCAGTGGAGTGGGATGAGGAGAGCCTGACCGCATTCACAAAATTACGAGAATGTCTGTGTACAGCCCCTGCTTTAGGCATGCCTGATTATTCTAAGGAATTTTCATTGTTTTGTGATATACGAGACAATTGTGCATTGTCGGTCTTAACCCAAGCCCATGGTTTGACTAGACGTCCAGTGGCATACTTTTCTGCCACTTTGGATCCAGTGGCTGCTGGATTACCTGGATGTCTGAAAGCTGTAGCTGCAACTTGCACAAGTCTTGAGCAAAGCGAGTCCATTGTTATGGGACATCCTGTAACTGTGTATGTTCTACATGCAGTTGTAATCCTACTGACCAGAACGAAGACCCAGTATCTCACACCTAGTCGGCTGACTAAGTACGAGAGGATTCTCGTAGGTGCTGCAAATGTTGTCATTACTCGGTGTAACATCCTGAATCCAGCTACCCTGTTACCAGACTCAATAATTGCAGAAGCAAAAGGAGAGGTTGAGCACGATTGCATTGACCTAACAGAATTCAGTACTAAACCATGCCCCGACATCAAGGAAGTACCCCTGCCCATAGAAGATAGCGAGCTGTTTGTGGACGGCTCATGTCTGAGACACGAACTTGTAGGCCTAAGTGCTGCTTATGCTGTAGTCACGGTAAAAGGCACTATAGAAGCATCCTGTTTATTTGGAGTGAAGTCTGCACAAGTAGCCGAATTGGTTGCATTGACAAGGGCCTGTAAAATTGGGAAGAACAAAAGAATAACAGTATATACTGACAGTCAATACTGTTTTGGGGTTGTGCATGACTTCGGCCAATTGTGGGTACAGAGAGAGTTCCTGACTTCTTCAGGTACTCCTATCAGAAATGGAAAAGTTGTACAAGAATTACTGGATGCAATCCACTTACCAAAAGAATTGGCAGTGGTAAAATGTGCTGCTCACAAATCTGGCACTGATCATGTGACAGTAGGAAATCGATATGCTGATGAAGTGGCCCAACATTGTGCCAGACATCGAATGTCTGTAAACATCAAATTGGGGGGATATGGAAACAGCTGCCAACTTATGGTGTTTGAGGATGTGCCTACATGGGAAGAATTGAGAGACTGGCAGCATGCTGCGCCAGCAAAGGAAAAGGAAAAATGGAGGAAGCTTGGTTGTCGACAGAGAAGTGAGGATGGTATCATTGTGGGCCCTGATGGTATGCCTGTGTTGCCTAGATGCCTGCTTGCTTCTATGGCCAGACTGATACATGGAGATACACATGTTGGTAGGGATGCCATGGTTCGTGTTTTCCAACAAACATGGTACAACCCGAAGTTCAGGAAAGTAGCAGAGTCACTCTGCCAGAGGTGTTTGACATGTCAGCAGCATAACGCTGGGAAGAGAACGGTAGTCGAATTGGGAAAAATTGGAAAATCGGGAGGTCCTTTTGTAAGGGTACAGATAGACTTCATTACGATGCCCCGTTGTCAGGGAATGAGATACGTCCTTGTCATTGTCTGTCTGTTTTCAAAATGGGTGGAAGCCTACCCAGCCAAAAATAATGACGCATTGACTGTAGCCAAGTTATTACTACGAGAGTTGATACCTAGGTAAGGGGTTCCAGTCACAATTGAATCAGATAGAGGTGGGCATTTCCAGAATGAAGTAATTGATCAGCTCTGCAAAGCATTCAAGATTACACAAAAATTGCACTGTGCGAATCGTCCAGAGGCTTCTGGAGTAGTGGAACAAATAAATGGCACCATCAAATCGAGATTATAAAAGATGTGTGAATCTACTGGCATGAACTGGATAGATGCTTTGCCTCTTGTTCTGATGGGAATTCGAAGTATTCCAGGCCAAAAAACAGGCCTGAGCCCCCATGAAATCCTGATGGGAAGAGTGATGAGACAGGCATGGGTACCTGGATACAAACTGTTAAGCATTTCTGATGATTTGGTACTTGAATACTGCAAGCAACTAGGTGACCAAGTGCTATCTATCTCTCGCCAGATTGGGGAGGACGCTGTCGCCAACCCAACAACTCCAGTCCATAAATTGGTTCCAGGCGACTGGGTTGTACTCAGGAAGCATACTCGTTCAGATTGACTTGCACCGAAGTGGGGACAACAACGCCAAGTGATACGGGTGACCATGACTGCGGTGAAGTGTGCCGGCGTTCCAAAGTGGATCCATGCCAGCCATACTAAGAAGGTGATCAGAGACGAGAAAACTGACGCTGAAGGTTGTCCAGCTGAGGGGTCTCCAGACGATGGTCCTGAAGTAGCTGATGACGAACAACCGAGCACCAGTCAAGATGAGTGGATACCCATAATCGACCTAACCGATGACCCAATCAGAACAAGAAGTCAAACCTACGCAGACAGAGAGTGGAATAGTGAGGACGAGACAGGAATAGGAGAAGACAATCAGATTATCGAAATACAGGAAAAACCTGAAGGAGAAGAAAATCAGATAGGACCAGAGCAAGTGATCGACACACCTCCACAAACTCCTGAGATAGAAAAGGACAGACAGAAATTAGGGCGAAGGTTCAAGCGGAAGAAGATCAAAGGTTCGAAGTGCTTGAACAGGACCAGATAGAATTAGAAGAACGTGTTCAGGACCCTGAAATAGAAACACACAAAAGCCAAATCCAGTATACACCTGAACAAGGCCAGCTTAGTGACCAGGCAGAAGAAACTGAAGAAAGACCTGGGACTAGTCAGCTAGGAAGGAAAGAAGCAGAAGAAGAAGCGCCACAAACAAATGAAAATAAGAGAGCATTAGAAGAAAGCCGAACCACAGTGCCAGCTAAAAGACTCAAGAAAAAGAAACATATTGAACCAAGATATATTAAAAGACTGAGACTGAGACTAAAAACAGTAGAAGAAAAGCTTGAGGAAAGAAGAAAAAGTTCTCGTATAGCAGAGCAGCCTGGAGAAAGCTCCAAAAGAAGAAGTGACCGAATAAAAAGACTGAACGAAAAATATCAAGATCCTGAATGGACTTATTTGATATTGGAGGAATTTGAGGATCTTGATATAACTGACGAAAGTGACGAGGAACAGACAGCTGATCAATCTGCTGAAGAAGACGAACCAACCTGAAGTTGCTCAGTGTAAGCTATCTGTGCAAAGTTAAAAAGAGGGGTTGGAAAACTTCTGTTAAGCAGAAATGTCTGATTCAAGTGTGAATGGAAGTCCTAGACGTAGTTGTTGTAAAACATGCTGCCAAGTATGTATATGTAGTGTAGCCATAATACTGATCCTGTGGATAGGACTGACTGTAACTCTTCCTTCCCTGATGAGTAAAAACCAGTTTATACCCGAATAATGACTTACCTGACGACACTGTAGAATCACACACTAGAACAACACCACAAAGAGTAGACACATTGGACAAACCACTGAGCCTGAAACGGAGACAGTTAAATTTAGAAGCACCAGATGAGGAAACATTACACTTTAACAAAATTAAGAACAAGACTCATTTGAACGTTTTCGCAAACCTGTTATTGCATTATGTAGAAACTATGGAAATAGACGACTGCTATGTCTGCATGAAGCTACCTACTTCTGTAGCTGAAGGCGTGACATACCATCACCTGCCACTAACCTATGGAATTTTCTTGTAGTAAACTGACTAGCTTATTTTACAAAAGAGGACCTTTACAGTATTACTATTCAAACTATGACGTGACATTTTCTGAACTTCCTGTTCGACGAAACCTAAACCCTGTACAGACGACTAGAGATGTAGCTAAATACATGAGTGATTATTTTCTAACTGTAGGAAAAATTAATATAGATGATGCACATAAAAATAACCTGACCTGTTCTTTACATGAAAAGGAAAAATAATTTTTGGGCATGGTAGAGAAAAGAAGAGAGAGTTTTCAAAAGAAAGCCAAAGACAGGAACCATAAAGTTCCTAAATGGGCAGAAAATATAGGGAGCACCTCAGATGGTGAAGCTACTGCTGCTATGCTCCTTGACTTCGAAAAGAAGGGGAAACTCTGTCTTAAAAGGGAAATGACTAGTTATTATAACAATGTTTTCATCGGTTCCAGTGAATGTGAGCTTAATTACAAGGTAATTGGAGGTTGGGGTTTCAAAGATGGGACAGAGCCTGTGTTTCCTGGGATCTATTTTATTTGTGGGAACAAGGCTTACTTCAAATTGCCCGACCATTGGTACGGGAGTTGCTACTTTGATATTGTCTTCCCGAAGATATACCATGTGGTAAAAATCACTGGAAGCAATGAAGAAACTAACCCATTAGTACGCAATAGAAAAGAAACTGCTGGAGAGATTGTAGGAGATATTTTTAGCGCAATAATACCTGCAGTGGGAGTGGTTCTGAACTCGAACAAACTTTGCAAATTGTCTACAGTAGTAGATCGGTTATCTACCGACACTGCTGGGGGTTTCCTGATGGTCAATACCGAAATGGTTGCGATCAGATCAATGGTTTTACAGAACAGACTTGCCCTTGATACTCTATTGGCAAAAGAGGGCGGAGTCTGCAGAATGTTGAAAGCGCAACATTGTTGCACTTACATACCTGACAAAAGTGTAGGAATTCAAAGGTATGTAAGGAATATTACAAATTTGGAAAAAGAACTTAAACCACTGGAGGTTGACAGTGCCTGGAAAAGACTTACTGATGGTCTCTCTGCTGTAGGTCATTGGTTTGCTAATTTAGGTAAAGGTTTATTGTTTAAGGTACTGATGCCAATTGGAATAATAGGTTTTATCATATTCCTCATATTTGTCTGTTGCAAATGTCGCAAACACCAAAAGAAGTACACTGTGAATAAGAGAGGTGTGAAACGGAGTGTGGATGAACTTGAATTAGAGGAGCTCAATAATCAGATTTATAAAAGGGTGAAACATTCTCACCCTAACAAAGAGACTAAAGAAATATAGAATGTTGGAAGAAATTGAATTGGGAAAAGTGTGAAAAAGTTGGCATCTGATTCCATTAGATTTGTGATGATAGTAAATATCATCAAAGAGGGGATTGATGGAGCAAGGATTCGCATATTACGCGACTTGCTCGGATTCATGAACCTCAAATAACTTATAACCATGTAATTCAACCTGTTCGTCTTACTAATTTCCCTTTATTCTGACATTTTGGGTGTCCTAGTGATGCTTGCCTATGTGTTTACTAACTCAATAACTCTTGTTCCTAAAAATGGCCGCTGCTTGGCGGGTTTCTTTCTGTGCATGCGTTAGTCACACTCACGTGACGTGACGTACTTGCAGTCGCACTTGCTTTTAAAATGGCTGTCTGTGTACTCACATGGTGAAGCTTGCGTGGACGTTTTCATGTTGTTGTCTGTTTGCACTAATCATTCACGCTATAGATATTATAAAGTAAGGGGGATAGAGTAGCTATTCATGGTATACAGTGAATTCATTTATTTCTATGTTTTAATTAGTTTTCGCTTACTTTTCATGTACCGCGATATTGGGGGTCTGAGGGATGCTGGAGCCATCTTGAAAATCTCTACTGCGCATGTCACCCTGGCAGAGAGAAGACAACCTTGAACAGTGGAACTCAGCCAGCTGGCAGCCACAGTCAAGATGCTCCTGAGAAAATGACCTGCGACCCAGCATGATAGAGTCGAACTGTTCTAAAATTGTTACAAATGTATTTCTTCCATTGTATTCTGTAGAATCTCTCATGGGAACCCCAAATTTGCTAGGCGGTTCCAGAAATGTTAATTTAGGCTTGTAGAAGTTTGTTCTGATTGGTGTGTTGACCTATCCTACTTGGGGACCAATCGAAATTGGGGATTCTGACACTTGCAACATTTGGGGGGTGGTACACTGACCCGAAAACAGTATAACTAGCCTAGGTTTAGCTAGAGAAATTGTCCGACTTGTCCGAATAGCTGACCTGTCACTGACCCAACGCACTCAATAGGTGACTGAATACAGAGCGCTGCGGAGCACTCTGTCCGAAATATACCATAGACTCGAAAGGTTTTACTAAACCTTAAGTGCTGGCGGAGCACTTTGCTGGGGAGTTCGCTAACCCAATCGGGGTTCTGGCCGATAGCTTCAGAGAGGGTGGAGCGCAGGCGTTGCTTCCGAACTGCGGGTGCTGGTCGTTCCTTGGTGGTCCTGTCCTGATCCTAATCTGGTGTTCCTGTCCTGTCCTGGGGTGCTCATTCTGCTCCTGCTGTCCCATTGATGACTGTCCTTCCTTGGGGTATTTCCTGTCCTTGACTGATCCGTGGCCAGGGTTGGTCTGCACACCTTTCTAGGTAAATATATAGTGCTGAAACTCTATACTGCACTTTCTATTTTCTGTCTTTTCCTTTAATAAAGACATATCTTTGCGCATAATTGATTTTCCATGCTTTCGCAAAACTACTGAATGAAAGCTCATACGTTATTGCTGTTTTCTAGCATGTTCCTATGTTACCCTTCCTTTAAGCACAACTCTTTATACCGTTTATGAAATATAGATGTGATTTATAATTTTCTTCTGCAAGCTGATTTAAAGTAAGGCTGCTAGAACTATAGCGTGTTCCCTTTTTCCCCTTCCTATAGAGGTATAGGATTTTCCAAACTCTCACCCAAACTTTTGAAGTATTTCCCAGTAGTGAAATTATAGTACGCGCATAAATTTGCCCATTCATAGTTATCCATTCTTTAGTTCCATTCCTGAAAATCTGCTTAGCATATTTTATTGTCCTTATCTTCCTTTAGACTCATAAATGGTTGCCCTGATTTACTTTCTTTATGGTTATGTGCTTTTCGTTATCTTGATTATCGATTGCCTTCTGGTTGTAAACTTTATGCTTTCCGAATCTGAATTCTAGATAAAACCTTTCAAACTTCCCAGTAGTCTGTGGTCATTTTATGAAAGTATAAAAGAGTATATGTTTGGTATTTGGTTGTCTGCCTTTTTTTTCACAGCTAGCTCCCTGATCCATTGTGGTCATTAGGTACCCGTAACGGTGGAATGGTAAGTCGGGTACAGTAGTAATAAATAGGAAAGGAACCAGGGTTACTGGTAGTAGAGTGTATGGTCACCCGATTAATGTATATGATAAATTGAAAATTATATGGGCCCGGTACGTGTATGGTGAAATTATTGGCCGGGTGACCTGCGATCTCTATCAGTAATTTTCTGGTAGCAGAGCTATGGTTAGGGACTAGTTAAAGTTAGGTAGGACTAGTTAAGAAAGCTAGGTAGGTCGGATGCTGCTATAAAATGTTTTGCTGCTAACTGCGAATAATTTTTAGTACTGTGGATGTTTTTTTTTTTTGCTTTGAAAAATTATGAAATGTTTTAAATAGTTTTTTCTGCTGATATACTGATACATGTATTAACCCACTTGTTAGTTACTGTGTAATGTTTGTCTGGAATCCCCGGGGTATTGAATAGCGAGTGGTGAAGAGAATCCACTTCGCTTTGAGGTCACTTACTCTAGGAAAATTAGTGCAGGTTAGGCAGAACTGGAAGCACTAATTAGGGTTTCTGAATATATGTTCGAATAAATGATAGCAACGAGTTCGCTGGCAAAACTTCTATTGTGATATAACTTAGTAAGGGTCACATCGGAACGAGTAGCAGGTTCGTCGGAGCTTGAATGATAGCAAAGGGGTTCGCTAGTGAAACTTTGGACTTAGTATATATCCCGAAAAGAAGTGGATGAGTCAAAAGGAGTAGTAGGTTCCCTAATGCTTGAGTGAAGGATAGGCGGAAGAGATCTATCCATAGTGTGTGAAAAGTAGACAGAAGAGCTTTACTTGCAGTAAAACGTATCTTTCCTTTCTAGACACTCGAGTACAGTGGCGAATGTGTTTTCGTTGTTAAATAACAAAAAGCACTTGCACTTTAAGAGAGAAATTAAGTTTCCGTTACCTTGTGAGGGAGGGAGTCAGTTGCGGAGCTGCTCTGATGTCACTTTGTGCCGCGCTGGTATTGGTCGAAACAGCGGGCGAGTAGCGGAGCTGAAATTGTAAAGGAGGGGTGAGTGCCGGAGCGTGAGAACTTGTCTTGCGAAAAGCAGCGCACCCATTGGTCGAAATTTTTGAACTCGTGCATTCTATTGGTCGCTCGTAAATAAAAGACGCACTTGGATTGGAAGTGATTTAGTAAACAAAGTCGCTCGCAGAAATCGTATGTGGCATTCGTATAGACCTGCGACTGGACCTGATCCAAGACTGTTAGGGTTTGAAAACGATCAGTGGAAAGGTCATAAAACCGACATTATGTACGGAAATAAGAGAAAATTGTCCCTTGTAAACAAAGTGAAGAATTATTTCAAAAAGGACAAGCCCATCAAAACTAGAGAAGGAGTTGTCATTCCGCCACCTAATACTCCTGCATCTTTCATGATGTTTGATAAAGGGTACCACTCATGCGTATGGTTAGAAAATTGGGCGGAATACACAAAGGATGACGGAATTTTAGCTTTTCCGTTAGAGGGTACATTTAATGGTAGGATCTTATTTAATTTGAGAACCCGAATGAATGATTTACATCCCAGACCTAGATTAACGCAGTACGAAGCATTAGAGGAATGGGAGATCGAGGCTTTTGAGAGAGACAAGCCCCGAATGGATAAAGGGTTAACAAAGTGGTATCCGAAATTTAAGCAAGAGAAACGAGAAAAAAAGATGAAACAGTGGAGACAGAATATGATTGTGGAAGGATTGTTTCCAATGATGCCAATGGATGGTCCTGGGGGAGAGAAAAAGACAGAAAAATGCAAACATTGGGTGCCCATTGGGGAGTCGGATGATGAGTTATTAGATGACATGTTTATGAAAAGTCCGCCTCCTTATAATGAAGGACCCAGATCATCTAGTGTAGGGGATACCTCCCAACGTCCCCCGTGTCAGGAAGGGAGTGGATCTGGAAACCAAAGAGATAGCTGTCAAATACCTTCCTATAGCGAGGGCCTAGGACTTATAGGTGCCGGAGACACCTTTCTAAGACCACCATTTAGTGGAGAATCAAGATATTCAGGTGAAAGAGATTTTGGTTCCAGACCTCCTTATGAGGGAGGACCAAGAGCTTTAAACACAGGTTTTCCAAAACCTAATTATGGTGAAGGACCTAGTATGACGCATCCAACTGCCCCAACATTAAGTCCGCAAATAGCACCTGAAATAAGCTTGGAAAGAATGCTGCAGGATAAAGAGCGAGAGGCTCTAGCCAAACAGAGAACCGAAATAATTCAGAAACTCTCCCAGTTGAATACAAGCCCCGAAGCCTTGACTATTCCCGTAACTATTGGACCAGTTGTTCCTTTGTATGGGGATAGACAAGGGAGTCCACAAGCCCCAATTATTACCCCGAATGTAGTACAGCCCCGAAGAGAGCCCTTAATTGTAGATGATCAGACAAGTGAATGTGAAGCTGAAGCTTCTTTAATGGATTTACCAATTAGGAACTCAGGGAGGAGTCTGCAGAAGAGACATAATCCTTTCAATACGAGAGAGATTCAAATGGAATCGACTTCAGGTACCAAGAGTGTCACATTAGTGACTCCTGAAGAGATTGAGAGATGGAGTCGAGAATTAGAGAAACAAACTCCTCAGACCAAACCATTAGATATTTATAAATTTAGAATTGAAATGGAAGAACTGACAGCTGGAAATGTGGGGTTAGACAGATTAAATACCTTTTCCGAGGAAGAGCTGCTGTTTATCTGCAGGAGTCTTACCCGTAATACCAAAGTGCTCCATGAGAGATTAACAGACACTGCAGCTAGTATGGGAATAGATATTTCAAAATCAAAGCCATTACAAAAACCCTACAGAGCAGATTTCTCAGACAAAGATCTGGAGAATATGAATGCGTCAGGAAAAAAGGCGCAAATCAAAGAACTGTTGACTGTGTTACAAAAATGGGGAGACGTAGTAAAGTGGAAGGCCAGGTGGGCAAAGAAAAAGGATGAGGCTAGATCTAAACAGACGTCTTCTGAGTTCATTTTAAAGGAAGCTGACAAGCCAGAGCAGTTATACCCTATGCGAGAAGTGCCAGGTGGAAAGTATGTGCACGTTCCATGGTCAAGACAGGATATTGTGTCCTTTACCAATGACTTTCCAAAATTACGAGAAAAGCCCGTGGAATGGTACAGACAGGTAGAAAGGTTTGTAAAAGTGCAAAAATGCCTGTGGAAAGACCTGGATGGGTTTTTCGACATAGTTGTTCCCGTAGATTTATGGACAGATTGTAAAATTGCCATTGGTTGGCCTAGTGAGGAATACCCGAGGGATCCTGTTTCAGGAGCCCCTTCTGATGAGGTAATGAAAAAATACCAGCAAGTGATGTTACACTTAAAGGGAAAGGTGCCTGCAAAGGAAAATGATTGGACCAGAATAGATAGAACTACACAGGAAAGAGATGAGACTGTGCATTCCTTTTATGAAAGACTGTTACAGGTGTTTAAAACGTACAGTGGAATAGATAATATCGAGATGAAGGATATGACCCACTTCATTTACAGGTTTGTAAACGGTTTAAGACCTGAAATTTGTCAGTGGATCAAAGACAATAAAATTTGTTGGCAGTCAAAGAAAATAGATGAAGTCTTGCGATACGCAAAGTATTGCGAGGACGAGATGGCAGATAAGCGAAAGGCTCTGAAGGAAAAGGTTATGTGGGCACAAGTAAAACTAGCGGAACAACAGGAAAAGCAATTAGGTAAAATGAATAAGAATTCCCAAAATCAAGGTTCTGGGGGAGGAGGGAAGCCCAGAGTGAAAATGAGTCGAGAAGAAGCTAAAAAGAAATTTCCCTGTCACCAGTGCGGAGAAATCGGGCACTGGAGAGACGAGTGTCCATATTTACAGAATGGTAACCTCCAAAACACTGATTTAAATCCACAGACGCAGAATGAAAGACCAAGAAAAACCCAGCAACAGGTAAAGGCGAGTCAGTTGCCTCGTGCACCTAAACCGAATTATAAAGGGAAAACAATGCAGGGTGACGACATAGAAATCTGGGGAGGAAATGAGGATAGAAATGCAGCAACTTCACAATTTCTGTTGAATGACACCTTTTTCTGTGACGACCAATACTGACGGGGCCTGAGCGGGGTGGACGAGGAGTGCGTACTTGGCGCCTCCTTGCCGGTAGACCAGTCTGGGCCATACATTGAAGGAAAGGTTGAAGGCAATGATGTCACCTTTCTGTTGGACACTGGTGCTACCCGTTCTACTGTGAGAACAGCAGACGTTCCAAACCTACCCCTCTCGGGAGAAGCAATCCAAGTAGTGGGTGTATCTAATCAATTGATTAGTACCCCAGTTACTGAGCCCATGGAGATTACAATAGGGAACTTCAAAGAAATGCATAGATTTGTAGTTTGTGACACCAGTCCAGTAAACTTACTGGGACGTGATTTGTTGTGCAAAATGAATTGTACCATCTTTTGCACACAAAGAAGGCGAAATTCAAACCCCAGACGAAGATGGAATATACAAATTAATGTTAATCAAACCTGACTCAGAAATTAAACAGTTGACTATACAAGACTTACCTGAAGAACTCCAAAAGACAGTGAAACCAGAAGTATGGGACTTTACTGGAAAGGATGTAGGCCTGATGGCAAATGTCGACCCAATCAATATAGCCATGAAGGAAAATGCAGTTTACCCCAATACCAAGCCTTACAAAATGAGTGCAGAAGTAAGAGCAGGAGTACCCATTGAAATAAAAAGATTATTAGAAGCAAACATCATACAAGAAGTGATGAGTAGCCCGTGTAACTCACCCATAATTGGAATCAAGAAACCTAGTGGCAAGTATAGAGTAGTGCAGGACCTGAGAAAGGTAAACAAAATAGTTGTTCCTTGCTGTCCTATTGTTCCGAACCCGGCAGTGATTCTGTATCAGATCCCTTGGGATGCTGAATGGTTCACAGTGATTGACCTATGTCATGCATTCTTTTCAATCCCATTGCATCCAGACAGAAAATTTCTTTTCTGATTTGCTTTCGACAGTCACGTGTTCGTTTGGAATCGCGTCCCCCAGGGGTACACAGAAAGCCCCTATTTATTTATTTATTTATTTAATGGTTTTGTAAAGTGCGTAGTAACTCAATGAGCATCCCAGCGCTGACCTGATTCTCCAAGGGTTCTCCAAGGGTTTCACCTTAATCTTTAATCAGATTTTGAAAAAGTGCCTTGAATCGTTAACTTTACCTGGAAACTCAGTTTTGGTGCAATATATAGACGACCTCTTGTTGGCGTCTAAAAGTCAGAAAGACTGTGTTGTTGACACCATTGCCCTACTGAACCATCTAGGTAAAGGAGGACATAAAGTATCACCTGACAAACTTCATTTCTGTACCAAATCAGTAAAATATCTGGGACACCAGATAGAAAAGGGCATCAGGAAAGTTACTTCAGAAAGAATCAGGATAATTCAAAACATGCAGTTGCCCAATACTCAGAAAGAAGTCAGAATGTCCCATGGAGTTGTAGGTTACTGCAGGCAGTGGATTGTGGGATTTGCAGTCCTAGCCAAACCTTTGATTAAAATGACAAAGAAAGGAGCAAAGGACCCAGTGGAGTGGGATGAGGAGAGCCTGACCGCATTCACAAAATTACGAGAATGTCTGTGTACAGCCCCTGCTTTAGGCATGCCTGATTATTCTAAGGAATTTTCATTGTTTTGTGATATACGAGACAATTGTGCATTGTCGGTCTTAACCCAAGCCCATGGTTTGACTAGACGTCCAGTGGCATACTTTTCTGCCACTTTGGATCCAGTGGCTGCTGGATTACCTGGATGTCTGAAAGCTGTAGCTGCAACTTGCACAAGTCTTGAGCAAAGCGAGTCCATTGTTATGGGACATCCTGTAACTGTGTATGTTCCACATGCAGTTGTAATCCTACTGACCAGAACGAAGACCCAGTATCTCACACCTAGTAGGCTGACTAAGTACGAGAGGATTCTCGTAGGTGCTGCAAATGTTGTCATTACTCAGTGTAACATCCTGAATCCAGCTACCCTGTTACCAGACTCAATAATTGCAGAAGCAAAAGGAGAGGTCGAGCATGATTGCATTGACCTAACAGAATTCAGTACTAAACCACGCCCCGACATCAAGGAAGTACCCCTGCCCATAGAAGATAGCGAGCTGTTTGTGGACGGCTCATGTCTGAGACACAAACTTGTAGGCCTAAGTGCTGCTTATGCTGTAGTCACGGTAAAAGGCACTATAGAAGCATCCTGTTTATTTGGAGTGAAGTCTGCACAAGTAGCCGAATTGGTTGCATTGACAAGGGCCTGTAAAATTGGGAAGAACAAAAGAATAACAGTATATACTGACAGTCAATACTGTTTTGGGGTTGTGCATGACTTCGGCCAATTGTGGGTACAGAGAGAGTTCCTGACTTCTTCAGGTACTCCTATCAGAAATGGAAAAGTTGTACAAGAATTACTGGATGCAATCCACTTACCAAAAGAATTGGCAGTGGTAAAATGTGCTGCTCACAAATCTGGCACTGATCATGTGACAGTAGGAAATCGATATGCTGATGAAGTGGCCCAACATTGTGCCAGACATCGAATGTCTGTAAACATCAAATTGGGGGGATATGGAAACAGCTGCCAACTTATGGTGTTTGAGGATGTGCCTACATGGGAAGAATTGAGAGACTGGCAGCATGCTGCGCCAGCAAAGGAAAAGGAAAAATGGAGGAAGCTTGGTTGTCGACAGAGAAGTGAGGATGGTATCATTGTGGGCCCTGATGGTATGCCTGTGTTGCCTAGATGCCTGCTTGCTTCTATGGCCAGACTGATACATGGAGATACACATGTTGGTAGGGATGCCATGGTTCGTGTTTTCCAACAAACATGGTACAACCCGAAGTTCAGGAAAGTAGCAGAGTCACTCTGCCAGAGGTGTTTGACATGTCAGCAGCATAACGCTGGTAAGAGAACGGTAGTCGAATTGGGAAAAATTGGAAAATCGGGAGGTCCTTTTGTAAGGGTACAGATAGACTTCATTACGATGCCCCGTTGTCAGGGAATGAGATACGTCCTTGTCATTGTCTGTCTGTTTTCAAAATGGGTGGAAGCCTACCCAGCCAAAAATAATGACGCATTGACTGTAGCCAAGTTATTACTACGAGAGTTGATACCTAGGTACGGGGTTCCAGTCACAATTGAATCAGATAGAGGTGGGCATTTCCAGAATGAAGTAATTGATCAGCTCTGCAAAGCATTCAAGATTACACAAAAACTGCACTGTGCATATCGTCCAGAGGCTTCTGGAGTAGTGGAACAAATAAATGGCACCATCAAATCGAGATTAGGAAAGATGTGTGAACCTACTGGCATGAACTGGATAGATGCTTTGCCTCTTGTTCTGATGGGAATTCGAAGTATTCCAGGCCGAAAAACAGGCCTGAGCCCCCATGAAATCCTGATGGGAAGAGTGATGAGACAGGCATGGGTACCTGGATACAAACTGTTAAGCATTTCTGATGATTTGGTACTTGAATACTGCAAGCAACTAGGTGACCAAGTGCGTTCTATCTCTCGCCAGATTGGGGAGGACGCCGTCGCCAACCCAACAACTCCAGTCCATAAATTGGTTCCAGGTGACTGGGTTGTACTCAGGAAGCATACTCGTTCAGATTGACTTGCACCGAAGTGGGGACAACAACGCCAAGTGATACTGGTGACCATGACTGCGGTGAAGTGTGCCGGCATTCCAAAGTGGATCCATGCCAGCCATACTAAGAAGGTGATCAGAGACGAGAAAAGTGACGCTGAATGTTGTCCAGCTGAGTGGTCTCCAGACGATGGTCCTGAAGTAGCTGATGACGAACAACCGAGCACCAGTCAAGATGAGTGGATACCCATAATCGACCTAACCGATGACCCAATCAGAACAAGAAGTCAAACCTACGCAGACAGAGAGTGGAATAGTGAGGACGAGACAGGAATAGGAGAAGACAATCAGATTATCGAAATACAGGAAAAACCTGAAGGAGAAGAAAATCAGATAGGGACAGAGCAAGTGATCGACACACCTCCACAAACTCCTGAGATAGAAAAGGGACAGACAGAAATTAGGGCGAAGGTTAAAGCGGAAGAAGATCAAAGGTTCGAAGTGCTTGAACAGGACCAGATAGAATTAGAAGAACGTGTTCAGGACACAGAAATAGAAACACACAAAAGCCAAATCCAGTATACACCTGAACAAGGCCAGCTTAGTGACCAGGCAGAAGAAACTGAAGAAAGACCTGGGACTAGTCAGCTAGGAAGGAAAGAAGAAGAAGCGCCACAAACAAATGAAAATAAGAGAGCATTAGAAGAAAGCCCAACCACAGTGCCAGCTAAAAGACTCAAGAAAAAGAAACATATCGAACCAAGATATATTAAAAGACTGAGACTGAGACTAAAAACAGTAGAAGAAAAGCTTGAGGAAAGTTCTCGTATAGCAGAGCAGTCTGGAGAAAGCTCCAAAAGAAGAAGTGACCGAATAAAAAGACTGAACGAAAAATATCAAGATCCTGAATGGACTTATTTGATATTGGAGGAATTTGAGGATCTTGATATAACTGACGAAAGTGACGAGGAACAGACAGCTGATCAATCTGCTGAAGAAGACGAACCAACCTGAAGTTGCTCAGTGTAAGCTATCTGTGCAAAGTTAAAAAGAGGGGTTGGAAAACTTCTGTTAAGCAGAAATGTCTGATTCAAGTGTGAATGGAAGTCCTAGACGTAGTTGTTGTAAAACATGCTGCCAAGTATGTGTATGTAGTGTAGCCATAGTACTGATCCTGTGGATAGGACTGACTGTAACTCTTCCTTCCCTGATGAGTAAAAACCAGTTTGTACACGAATAATAACTTACCTGACGACACTGTAGAATCACACACTAGAACAACACCACGAAGAGTAGACACATTGGACAAACCACTGAGCCTGAAACGGAGACAGTTAAATTTAGAAGCACCAGATGAGGAAACATTACACTTTAACAAAATTAAGAACAAGACTCATTTGAACGTTTTCGCAAACCTGTTATTGCATTATTGCATTATGTAGAAACTATGGAAATAGACGACTGCTATGTCTGCATGAAGCTACCTACTTCTGTAGCTGAAGGCGTGACATACCATCACCTGCCACTAACCTATGGAATTTCTTGTAGTAAACTGACTAGCTTATTTTACAAAAGAGGACCTTTACAGTATTACTATTCAAACTATGACGTGACATTTTCTGAACTTCCTGTTCGACGAAACCTAAACCCTGTACAGACGACTAGAGATGTAGCTAAATACATGAGTGATTATTTTCTAACTGTAGGAAAAATTAATATAGATGATGCACATAAAAATAACCTGACCTGTTCTTTACATGAAAAGGAAAAATAATTTTTGGACATGGTAGAGAAAAGAAGAGAGAGTTTTCAAAAGAAAGCCAAAGACAGGAACCATAAAGTTCCTAAATGGGCAGAAAATATAGGGAGCACCTCAGATGGTGGAGCTACTGCTGCTATGCTTCTTGACTTCGAAAAGAAGGGGAAACTCTGTCTTAAAAGGGAAATGACTAGTTATTATAACAATGTTTTCATCGGTTCCAGTGAATGTGAGCTTAATTACAAGCTAATTGGAGGTTGGGGTTTCAAAGATGGGACAGAGCCTGTGTTTCCTGGGATCTATTTTATTTGTGGGAACAAGGCTTACTTCAAATTGCCCGACCATTGGTACGGGAGTTGCTACTTTGGTATTGTCTTCCCGAAGATATACCATGTGGGAAAAATCACTGGAAGCAATGAAGAAACTAACCCATTAGTACGCAATAGAAGAGAAACTGCTGGAGAGATTGTAGGAGATATTTTTAGCGCAATAATACCTGCAGTGGGAGTGGTTCTGAACTCAAACAAACTTTGCAAATTGTCTACAGTAGTAGATCGGTTATCTACCGACACTGCTGGGGGTTTCCTGATGGTCAATACCGAAATGGTTGCGATCAGATCAATGGTTTTACAGAACAGACTTGCCCTTGATACTCTATGGGCAAAAGAGGGCGGAGTCTGCAGAATGTTGAAAGCGCAACATTGTTGCACTTACATACCTGACAAAAGTGTAGGAATTCAAAGGTATGTAAGGAATATTACAAATTTGGAAAAAGAACTTAAACCACTGGAGGTTGACAGTGCCTGGAAAAGACTTACTGATGGTCTCTCTGCTGTAGGTCATTGGTTTGCTAATTTAGGTAAAGGTTTATTGTTTAAGGTACTGATGCCAATTGGAATAATAGGTTTCATCATATTCCTCATATTTGTCTGTTGCAAATGTCGCAAACACCAAAAGAAGTACACTGTGAATAAGAGAGGTGTGAAACGGAGTGTGGATGAACTTGAATTAGAGGAGCTGAATAATCAGATTTATAAAAGGGTGAAACATTCTCACCCTAACAAAGAGACTAAATAAATATAGAATGTTGGAAGAAATTGAATTGGGAAAAGTGTGAAAAAGTTGGCATCTGATTCCATTAGATTTGTGATGATAGTAAATATCATCAAAGAGGGGATTGATGGAGCAATGATTCGCATATTACGTGACTTGCTCGGATTCATGAACCTCAAATAACTTATAACCATGTAATTCAACCTGTTCGTCTTACTAATTTCCCTTTATTCTGACATTTTGGGTGTCCTAGTGATGCTTGCCTATGTGTTTACTAACTCAATAACTCTTGTTCCTAAAAATGGCCGCTGCTTGGCGGGTTTCTTTCTGCGCATGCGTTAGTCACACTCACGTGACGTGACGTACTTGCAGTCGCACTTGCTTTTAAAATGGCTGTCTGTGTACTCACATGGTGAAGCTTGCGCGGACGTTTTCATGTTGTTGTCTGTTTGCACTAATCATTCACGCTATAGATATTATAAAGTAAGGGGGATAGAGTAGCTATTCATGGTATACAGTGAATTCATTTATTTCTATGTTTTAATTTGTTTTCGCTTACTTTTCATGTACCGCGATATTGGGGGTCTGAGGGATGCTGGAGCCATCTTGAAAATCTCTACTGCGCATGTCTCCCTGGCAGAGAGAAGACAACCTTGAACAGTGGAACTCAGCCAGCTGGCAGCCACAGTCAAGATGCTCCTGAGAAAATGACCTGCGACCCAGCAGGATAGAGTCGAACTGTTCTAAAATTGTTACAAATGTATTTCTTCCATTGTATTCTGTAGAATCTCTCATGGGAACCCCAAATTTGCTAGGCGGTTCCAGAAATGTTAATTTAGGCTTGTAGAAGTTTGTTCTGATTGGTGTGTTGACCTATCCTACTTGGGGACCAATCGAAATTGGGGATTCTGACACTTGCAACATTTGGGGGGTGGTACACTGACCCGAAAACAGTATAACTAGCCTAGGTTTAGCTAGAGAAATTGTCCGACTTGTCCGAATAGCTGACCTGTCACTGACCCAACGCACTCAATAGGTGACTGAATACAGAGCGCTGCGGAGCACTCTGTCCGAAATATACCATAGACTCGAAAGGTTTTACTAAACCTTAAGTGCTGGCGGAGCACTTTGCTGGGGAGTTCGCTAACCCAATCGGGGTTCTGGCCGATAGCTGCAGAGAGGGTGGAGCGCAGGCGTTGCTTCCGAACTGCGGGTGCTGGTCGTTCCTTGGTGGTCCTGTCCTGATCCTAATCTGGTGTTCCTGTCCTGTCCTGGGGTGTCCATTCTGCTCCTGCTGTCCCATTGATGACTGTCCTTCCTTGGGGTATTTCCTGTCCTTGACTGATCCGTGGCCAGGGTTGATCTTCACACCATTCTAGGTAAATATATAGTGCTGAAACTCTATACTGCACTTTCTATTTTCTATCTTTTGCTTTAATGAAGACATATCTTTGCGCATAATTGATTTTCCATGCTTTCGCAAAACTACTGAATGAATGCTCATACGTTATTGCTGTTTTCTAGCATGTTCCTATGTTACCCTTCCTTTAAGCACAACTCTTTATACCGTTTATGAAATATAGATGTGATTTATAATTTTCTTTTGCAAGCTGATTTAAAGTAAGGCTGCTAGAACTATAGTGTGTTCCCTTTTTCTCCTTCCTATAGGTGTATAGGATTTTCCAAACTCTCACCCAAACTTTTGAAGTATTTCCCAGTAGTGAAATTATAGTACGCGCATAAATCTGCCCATTCATAGTTATCCATTCTTTAGTTCCATTCCTGAAAATCTGCTTAGCATATTTTATTGTCCTTATCTTCCTTTAGACTCATAAATGGTTGCCCTGATTTACTTTCTTTATGGTTATGTGCTTTTCGTTATCTTGATTATCGATTGCCTTCTGGTTGTAAACTGTATACTTTCCGAATCTGAATTCTAGATAAAACCTTTAAAACTTCCCAGTAGTCTGTGGTCATTTTATGAAAGTATAAAAGAGTATATGTTTGGTATTTGGTTGTCTGCCTTTTTCTTTCACAGCTAGCTCCCTGATCCATTGTGGTCATTAGGTACCCGTAACGGTGGAATGGTAAGTCGGGTACAGTAGTAATAAATAGGAAAGGAACCAGGGTTACTGGTAGTAGAGTGTATGGTCACCCGATTAATGTATATGATAAATTGAAAATTATATGGGCCCGGTACGTGTATGGTGAAATTATTGGCCGGGTGACCTGCGATCTCTATCACACCCACCATCAATAAGGGTCGATTAGACTGGTGCAAGGTGCCCACTAGAACTAGTGGACATCATATGCCAGGCTAACTTCTCACGATGGAGTATTGAGGAGGATTGATTTCTGGTAGTTCCACTGAACCTACAAATTAAGATATTGTCTTTATCCCATGAGGGACATGTGGGAGCCATAAAGAGGAGGATCAGGGAACTTTTTTGGTGGCCTGGTTTGGACCGAAGTGTGGAGCATTTTGTCAGGGAATGTGTGGCATGTGCAGTCAGTGATAAGTCTCAGGTGACTCTTCCTAGTCCTGTGCAAGGCATCCCTGTTCCTGAGATACCCTGGTTCAAATTGGGAGTAGACCTAATTGATCCCATGTATGTCTTGGATGAGTACTTTAGATTTGGGATTGTGCTTGTAGATTATGGCACAAAATGGCGGGAGGTACAATTTGTTCAGTCAGATTACACGGAGGAAGTTTTTTCAATATTTGCATACCCTCTTTTTTAAGAGAAGGGGCACCGGTGGAACTTGTCACTGATAACGGGGTGCAGTTCCCTTCTAATGAGTTCCAAATATTTGTAGCTAGGTGGGGAATTAGGCATGTCACTACCTCCCTCTATCATCCACGCAGTAATGGATTAGTGGAGCGCTAAAACAGAATCATAAAAGACAACATTCAACTCTCAGTAGCCAACGGGTTGGACTGGAGAGAAGAACATCTGGAATTGTTATGGGCACTGCCCACCACGCCCTGTGTCTCCACCCAGGTCTCACTTTCTGTTTTAGTGAAGGGAGGGATGGCTGCCTCCAAAATGGTCAGACCATGGATGAATGGTTTGACTGTTCCACAAGCAACATTGGAGCATGTGAAGGAGAAGTGTAAGATAGCTCAGGACAAGTATGCCAGTTCTGAAATGAAATGAATGAAAATGAAAATGAAATGAAATGAAATGAAATGAAAAAAGATTTGTTAAGCGCGGTTGCTGCCCACGGGCGTCCAAGCGCTGAGTTAAAGCAGAGAAGTGACGGAGCAGGGAGATAAGGACTAGAGGGGTTTGGCGAACAGTACTGTTTTCAGCTTTTTCCGGAATGAAAGCAAATCAGGGGTGGACCGAAGAGAGAAGGGGAGGGCATTCCAAAGCTTGGCGGCGTTCAGCGAGAACAGCCTACCCCCGGACCTGGCTCTCTTCACTCTAGGAACAACTGCCAGGAAAGCATCCGTAGACCGAAGGTTCCTGTTTGGGTGGTAGGGGATAACGAGGTTGTTGTTGATTGCTGATCCGGTCTTCCAAAAGGCCCGATGCGCAATGCACAGCGCCTTGAATGCCACTCTTTGCCTCACTGGCAACCAGTGCAGGCTTTTCAGTCCAGGTCTGGCTGACTGGGTTCGTGGAATCTGGAGTAGGGTACGTGCAGCGCAATTTTGTACCACCTGCAGCTTCCGGAGGGTCATCTCAGGGGCCCCTATGTATAGAGCATTGTTTGAGTCCAAGCGGGACTGGATGAGGCCTTGTACTGCCACCTTTTTGGCCTCTAGAGGCAAAAGTGGGAGGACCTTCCTCAAGATTCTGAGTAGGCCGAAACAAGTGGCGGACAGCTTGGTGGCCTGGGTGGAGAAGGAGAGCTTTTTGTCTAACCATACTCCCAGGCTCTTGACACTTTCCTTGGGGGTGGGGGGAACACCCAGACCGCAGGGCCACAAGGAGGTGAAAGGTACTGGCGAAGCTGGGCCTAGGAGCATGAGCTCTGTTTTTCCTCCGTTCAATTTGAGGGAGGAGTTGGTCATCCACTCCTTCACGTTCTCTAAACATTTCAACAGACCAACCGAGGATTGCCTGTTGTTCTCTTGGGCCAATGAAACCACTAGCTGGGTGTCGTCGGCGTACAACACGATTTTAATGCCGTACGGTTCGACTACCCCAGCCAGTGGTTTCATGTATACATTAAATAGTACAGGGCTCAGGGAAGAGCCCTGCGGTACTCCGCAGCTGAGAGGCCTACTGGATGATGTTGTATCGCCGTCGAAGATCTGAAAAGATCTATCAGCATTGTTTGAGTCCAAGCGGGACTGGATGAGGCCTTGTACTGCCACCTTTTTGGCCTCTAGAGGCAAAAGTGGGAGGACCTTCCTCAAGATTCTGAGTAGGCCGAAACAAGTGGCGGACAGCTTGGTGGCCTGGGTGGAGAAGGAGAGCTTTTTGTCTAACCATACTCCCAGGCTCTTGACACTTTCCTTGGGGGTGGGGGGAACACCCAGACCGCAGGGCCACAAGGAGGTGAAAGGTACTGGCGAAGCTGGGCCTAGGAGCATGAGCTCTGTTTTTCCTCCGTTCAATTTGAGGGAGGAGTTGGTCATCCACTCCTTCACGTTCTCTAAACATTTCAACAGACCAACCGAGGATTGCCTGTTGTTCTCTTGGGCCAATGAAACCACTAGCTGGGTGTCGTCGGCGTACAACACGATTTTAATGCCGTACGGTTCGACTACCCCAGCCAGTGGTTTCATGTATACATTAAATAGTACAGGGCTCAGGGAAGAGCCCTGCGGTACTCCGCAGCTGAGAGGCCTACTGGATGATGTTGTATCGCCGTCGAAGATCTGAAAAGATCTATCAGCTAGGAAGGAGTCGAACCACCTTAATGCATCACCTGAGACTCCGATGTTATGGAGACGGTTCAGCAGGGTGGCATAGCTGACCGTATCGAAGGCAGCACTTAGATCAAGGAGGATCACTGCCACTGATCCTCCCTGATCCAGTATCCTTCGAGATTCTTCGGTGACTGCTAATAAGGCGGTTTCAGTCCCATGCTTTGGTCTGAAGCCTGTCTGGGACGTATGTAATAGGGAGTGGTTCTCCAGAAACTGGACCAACTGGGCATTTATGTATTTCTCCAGCACCTTGCTAGCCCAAGGGAGGAGTGAGATGGGGCGGTAGTTGGAGTGATCATCAGGGTCCAGGTTGTTTTTTTTTAGCAGCGCCCGTACCATGGCTTGCTTCGAGGCAATGGGAACTGCGCATGCAGATATGGATGAGTTTAGAAGTTCCAGGATTACAGGCAGGGTAGCTTCGCCTGCCTGCATCAAGATTTCTGGAGGAGCTGGGTCACATGGAGAGCCCGACTTAACTTGGCGTGCCACTTTGTCTAAGGTGTCAAGGTCCAGGAGGGGAAAGTGATCAAGAGTTGGCTGGTCTGGGGAGAGGGAAATTTTCGGGTGAAGTGAATCAGTCGCCTCCTGGTTTGAGGCTGTAATTGGAAAGGTGGAGTAAATTTTTAACACCTTATTATGAAAGAATTCCGCCAGCTCATTGCATTGATCTTGAGTCTTGATCGGATGGGGGGCAGTGATGACACTGGTGCATTGTTTTATTATGTGGAAGATTTCCTTGGGCTTTGATTTGGCTTCCAGGATTTTGTCGGAGTAGTAGGTTGCCTGGGCTAACCTAACCCCTTCTCTGTAAGCTTTGATCGCCTCTTTGTAGGATGCCTTTTTTTCCGGGAGAAAGTCTAAACGCCAGGCTCTCTCTCGTTGCCTGCAAAGGCGTTTTAGCTCTCTTAGCGAGTCGGAAAACCAAGGAGCTGATTTCTGCGTTCTCTTTGAGGACGATCTGCGAAGAGGGAGGAACGAATCCAAGGATTTCGTGATCCAGCCTACATAGTTTCCGTTTGCCACGATGGGGTCTGGGCAGGGTGGCGGACGGGTGGAGTCCAGATCATGCATCCAGGATTCCACGGGGAGTTTTGACCAGTTTCTCCTAGTTGTGGTTTGAGGGGGTAATTGGGGGGCTTTGTGGGTGACCCAGGTAAACGGGACCAAAAAATGGTCCGACCATGGGAGGGGGGTGGGTTGGTCAACAATTAGATCAGTGCAGTTACTAAAAATAGGGTCTAGTAGGTTGCCTTTTTCATGGGTCGGGGCTGTGACCAATTGGGCCAGTTGAAGAGCTCCAAGGTCATCTATTAGCTCCTTAGCAATGTGGTCTGAAGGGGAATTAAAATGGAGATTGAGGTCTCCTAAAACCGTATGATTGACAGACGATAGAATTCTTTTCGCTATAATCTCTGGGAGAGATCTATGGAATAATTTTGCAGACTCGGGGGGGCGATAGATCAAAGTGCCGGAGAATGAACTGTTTGCGTGGAACTCTATACAGAATTCCACACTCTCGCAGCCAGGGATAGTTTCTACTGTAGTGCGGCAATGGTACTGGTCCTTTATTATGATGGCCAGACCACCCCCTCTCCCTTCCGGTCTGTCTAGTCTGAGGATGTGGTAGCCAGCGGGTAAGGCTTAGACTATATCAGGCTCCGATTGAGCCGTGAGCCAGGTTTCTGTCAAGAAAATCGCATCTGGCTTGTGCTCCTCGAGCAGCATGGCAATTTGTGTGCAATGCTTTGGCAGTGATCGGCAGTTTAATGCGTACATGCAATATTTCTGAGCTGTGGCCAACGGGGTGTTACGAAAGGAGTGTTTGCAGTCCGGGCAGCGGGGGGGAAGCTCTGTAGGAGCAAATATATGCATGCACTGGACAGCAGCTGTTCTTCCTATGCTGTATAAGGCTGTCGAACTATATGTCCTGCCCTGGAGAGTGGGGGAACCAGGGTTTGTGGCCCCTGGTCCCGTCTGGTCGCGGACGGGCGCAGACGGGCTTGCCTTTGGCGCGCCTTCGGCGCACCGCCGGCGCGCCCGCTGCGCCCGTCCGCTGCGCCTCCGAAACCAGCACATCCTTATATGACGGTATAAGGGGGCGTGGCCTATTCCAATGGGCGTGGCCCTGGTGTCCCGGCGATTCGCCTGCCCCCCGCTGCAGCGCCTGACTCGGCTGCGCGGGGAGGGAGTCACGTGGGGAGCCAAGAGGTAGACTGTAATTCTTTTTTTTTAAAACACAGTATCACAATGACAATTTTTAAAAGTAATCTTTAAAAATCCTGCTCTCGGCTTTCCGCCTCAAGAGCTCTACTTACAACAAGCGCTGGCGAGAAGGGCGCGCTTTTGTAGTGGAAGGGGGCGTGGCCTATTCCAATAGGCGTGGCCCTGGTGTCCCGGCGATTCGCCTGCCACCCGCTGCAGCGCCTGACTCGGCTGCGCGGGGAGGGAGTCACGTGGGGAGCCAAGAGGTAGACTGTAATTCTATTTTTAAAAACACAGTATCACAATGACAATTTTTAAAAGTAATCTTTAAAAATCCTGCTCTCGGCTTTCCGCCTCAAGACCTCTACTTACAACAGGCGCTGGCGAGAAGGGCGCGCTTTTGGAGTGGAAGGGGGCGTGGCCTATTCCAATGGGCGTGGCCCTGGTGTCCCGGCGATTCGCCTGCCACCCGCTGCAGCGCCTGACTCGGCTGCGCGGGGAGGGAGTCACGTGGGGAGCCAAGAGGTAGACTGTAATTCTATTTTTTAAAAACACAGTATCACAATGACAATTTTTAAAAGTAATCTTTAAAAATCCTGCTTTCGGCTTTCCGCCTCAAGAGCTCTACTTACAACCGCTATTAAGGGTAGACGACAAGCCACTTTCCACAAAGGGGATGTGGTGAAAGTGAAACTTCCAGGCATAGTTGCCAAGGGTAAATCCAGACGCTCTCAGCCCTTGGTGGTTGATGCGGTCAAACACAACGTGGTGAGGTTGAGTGACGGAAAATGGTAAAACAAAGAAATTGCCCAAGCAGACAATGAAAAGTGTTAGAGTATGACAGAGTATGGAAGCTAAGGTTCTGGAGGGTGCCGATGGTCACAATAGTGGAACTGTGGGGACCACACCGATCCACATAGAATCTAACTCAGAGTGGCCTGCGAGAGCCCAAAGACTACCTACTTGTTTTAATGATTATATCACAATTTGAAATGGTGTTCCTATTATGGGTGTTTATATTTATACATTTATATTTGTTTTGGTTTCTTCCTCCTACAGGTGTTCAGGTTCTCATACCTTTTTCCTTTTTGGAACCCTTTCATTGTCTTTCCTTCACAGCGTCAGTATAACCCCAACAGGGTGTGTAATGAAGGTGTGGTCAAGGGGAAGATGTGTTGGGTCTTCATCATTTGTGTGGCGTGCGGGTGCTCCCATACACTTGACTTTAATCATCAACCCCTGGAGGCCTAGAGGCTACACCGGTGGCGTAGGCTTCAGTGAGGACATTGGGGACAACCCCAATGAGGAGGACAGCTTTTTAGCAAGGCTGGCCAAAAGATTAGAACTAGAGTCCAGACTCCTGGCTCTGGAAAAAGAAAGGAAATAGATGGGTTTAGCCCCCATCTCTGGTGGCAGCAATACTAATAATAAGGATAAAGAGCAGTCTTATGAACCTAAAATCCCCAAAGGGATTGTCCCTAAATTTGAGGACGGTGATTACATCACCAAATGGTTCACAGCCTTTGAGAGGGCTTGTGACATGAGAAAGGTAAAGAAACCTCTCTGGGGTGGCACTCCTGTGGGAACTGTTCTCTGGTAACTGCAGAGACAGGCTTCTGAGCCTCTCTGGGCCAGATGCAGGTCCCATGACCTCACGAAGAAAACTCTGATTGAGGGATTTGGACTCACCACTGAGGAGTACAGAATTAGATTCAGGGGGGCTCACAAAACCCAGAACCAGTCCTCGATTGATTTTGTAGACTACTCAGTAAAGACACTGGATGGTTGGTTAACTGGACACAATGTGCTGACTTTACTGGACTTAACAATTTGTTTATGAAGGAACATATACTAAGTAATTGCACGAATGAAAATTTACATCAGTATTTGGTAGACCTAGGTCTAATTTCTCCCCAAGAATTGGGAAAGAAGGCAGACCACTGGGTCAAGACTAGGGTGACAAGGACAACCACTGGGGGTGACCAGAAGAAAGTGGTTACAAAACCTCCCCAGGGGAAAGGTGGTGAGAATCCCCAAGATATAAAGTCTGAGTCTTCCAAAGGGCCCCAAAAACCTGTGCAGGTGGGTGGGTCCCAAACTACTCCCTATGCGCCTCAGCCCTATAGGGGAAGAACTTTGATTCTTCAAAGGCCTATTGTAAAAGCTGTAAGAAGTTGGGATATTTAACTGTAGACAAGTCTTGCCCTCATAACAAGGCCCCTAGTTCAACAAGCACAGCTACTTCTGGAGTAGCAAGTCTACAGGTGGGATCAACAGTGTGCCCAGAGCAAATCACGATGCACACTGAAGCAGGTCTAGTTTCAGAGGGGGAAGTTGTGTTTGCCACTGTAGCTGTGCAGCCACCCAACTTAAAGAAATACTTACAGTACCGTTGTATCAATGGAACTAGGATAGAAGCTCTGAGGGATACCTGTGCCAGTATCACTATGGTGAGAGACACACTGGTTTCCCCTGAGCAATATTTTATTGGGCGTACCTACCCAGTCACCAATGCTGACAGTGTTACCACTAACCATGCAATGGCTATGGTGACATTAGGCTGGGGGGGGGGGTTACTGGCCTGAAACAGGTAGTGGTCTCTCCAAAGCTACCAGCTGCATGTCTACTTGGCAATGACCTGGAAACCTCAGCCTGGGCTGAGGTTGAATTAAATACACACGCAGCAATGCTGGATATCCCTGAATTGGTGTGTGTGCAAATGAGAGCACAGAGCAAAAGGCAGGGTGAAAAAGTAGGGTTGGAGCTTGAAAGTATTGCCCAACCCACCAAGAGAAAAGGTAAGAAGACTGGGGGACTAGCTTCTGTACAGCAAACACATCAGGACCCCTCTCCTCAGGGAGAGGACTTGTACACCACAGAGGGAACTGAGCCCATGGAGCTTGAGCCTTACCAGGCTGGACTCCTGGGCCCAGGGGACCCACTAGGGAAGAGCTGTGCCAGGGCCAGCGAGACTGTCCCACTCTTGAAAGCCTGAGGCAGCAAGCTGTGTCAGAAGCCACGGGAGATGTCAGTGGTACCCACAGAGCTTATTGGGAAGAGGGATTACTGTATACTGAGGCAGGAGAGTGGTAGTGCCACAGAAGTACAGGGAGTTCTTGCTAACTTTAGCTCATGACACCCCCCTAGCTGGATGTCTGGGCCAAACCAAAACTTAGGAAAGGCTAGTGAGCCACTTTTACTGGCCCTAGAAGCACCAAAATGTGAAGGTGTTTTTCAGCTCCTGTGTTACCTGTCAAGCCAGTGGCAAGACAGGTGTCCATCCAAAGGCCCCCCCACCACTGCCTCTGGTGGGGGTTCTCTTTAAAAGGGTAGGTGTGGACATAGTGGGTCTACTTGAACCTCCCACAGCCTCAGGGAACACATTAATTCTAGTGGTAGTGGATCATGCTACTAGGTACCCTGAGGCAATTCCCCGTAGGGTTATTACAGCTCCTGCAGTAGCCAAGGCCCACCTGGGAGTCTTCACCAGGGTTGGGTTTCCTAAGGAGGTGGTTTCAGACAGAGGTTCCAACTTCATATCTGCTTACCTGAAACACAAGTGGAAGGAGAGTGGAGTGCAGTACAAGTTCACTACCCCATACCACCCACAAACCAATGGTCTTGTAGAAAGGTTAAAAAATACATTGAAAGGTATGATCATGGGACTCCCTGAAAAGCTCAAGAGGAGATGGGATGTCCTGTTGCCATGCCTGATTTTCACCTACAGAGAAGTGCCACAGAAGGGAGTAGGGTTTTCTCCCTTTGACCTGTGAGGGGACCACTCTGTCTTGTGAAAGAGAGGTGGGAGAGGCCTCTCCAAGAACTCAAGCAAGACATTGTGGACGATGTGTTTGGCCTAAGGTCCAGAATAGCTGAGTATATGGAAAAGGCATCCAAGAATGTTGAGGCCAGCCAGGAGCTGCAGAAGCACTGGTGTGACCAAAAAGCATCACTGGTTGAATTTCAACCTGGGCAACGGGTGTGGGTTTTGGAGCCAGAGACACCAAGGGCTCTCCAAGACAGATGGAGTGGCCCTTACCCTATCCTGGAGAAGAAAAGTGAGGTCACTTACTTAGTTGACCTGGGCTCAAGCAGGACACCCAAAAGGGTTATCCATGTGAACCGCCTTAAGCTCTACAATGACAGGGCTGACCTCACCATGCTGATGGTGACTGATGAGGAACTGGAAGCAGAGAGTGAACCTCACCCTGATCTCCCCTTTGCCAGCCCAAAAGATGGGTCAGTAGATGGAGTTTTCTTTTCAGACACCCTCTCTGCCCAACTGCAGACTGACGGCAAGCAAGTCTTGCAAAAGTATGCTAGTCTCTTTTCCCTGATCCCTGGTCTGACAAACTGGTGTACCCATGATCTGGAACCTGTTGACAGTGCACCTGTCAAGAACAAAATCTATCGACAATCAGATTAAATCAAGGAAAGCATCAAAGCTGAAGTCAGCAAGATGCTGGAGCTAGGGGTGATTGAACCCTCTGAGAGCCCCTGGGCTAGCCCAGTGGTTCTAGTCCCCAAACCTCACCCACAGGCTGGAATGAGAGAAATTAGGTGGATTATAGAGGGCTCAACTCTGTCACCAAGACAGATGCTCACCCTATCCCAAGAGCAGATGAGTTGATAGACAAATTGGGGGCAGCTACATTTCTACGTACCTTTGACTTGACTGTACGGTAATGGCAGATTGGCAAGACCCCAGGAGCAAAAGAGAAGACAGCATTCTGCACACCTGATGGGCACTATCAGTTCACTGTGATGCCCTTTGGTTTAAAGAAAGCCCTGCCACCTTTCAGAGGTTTGTGAATCAAGTGCTGGCTGGGTTGGAATCCTTTAGTGCAGCTTATCTGGATGATATTGCTGTCTTTAGCTCCACCTGGCAGGATCACCTGGGAAGGTTTTACAAGCCCTACAATCTGCAGGGCTAACTATCAAGGCATCTAAATGCCAGATAGGGCAGGGCACTGTGGTGTACTTGGGCCACCTTGTTTGTGGAGGCCAGGTCCAACCCTTACAGCCCGAGATCCAGAGTAACCTGGACTGGGCAGCTCCAACAACCCAGACCCAAGTAAGGGCATTCCTTGGCTTGACTGGATACTACAGGAGGTTTGTGAAGGGATATGGGTCCATTGTGACTATCCGCAGAAAATGCCTAAGAAAGTAAACTAGACTGTTAGCTGTCAAAAGGCGGTTGACGCCCTGAAAGAAGCAATGTGCTCAGGACCCATTCTCAAAGCTCCAGACTATGCCAAACAGTTCAATGTGCAGACTGAGGCCTCAGAGCTGGGGATAGGAGCGGTCCTATCCCAGACCAATGATGAAGGCCAAGACTAACCTGTTGCTTTTATAAACAGAAGGCTTCTCCCCAGGGAGCAGCATTGGAGTGCCATTGAGACGGAGGCCTTTGCTATGGTTTGGTCCCTGAAGAAGTTGAGGCCTTACTTGTTTGGTACTCACTTCCTGGTTCAATCTGACCACAGACCTCTCAGATGGCTAACGCAAATGAAAGGAGAAAATCCTAAACTACTCAGGTGGTCCATCTCCCTAGAGGGAATGGACTTTGAAGTGGAACACAGACCTGGGACTGCCCATGCCAATGCAGATGGACTTTCCAGGTTCTTCCACTTAGACAATGAAGACTCCATAGGGCAAGCTTAGTCTCATCATCTTTCGTTTGGGGGGGGGGTTGTGTGAGAAAGTGCCCTCTTTTTGTATGGTATGCCCCGACTTTTTGCTAAATTGCTGATGTGCTTTGACTGAGTGTGCCCTGGGCTCCTGCCAACCAGGTACCCAGGGCCTGTGTTCCTTCCCTAAAACTGCATTGAGGCCTAAACCCAATTGGCATCTCTGGCCACATGTCAGCCCCTGGTAAATGGTACCCTAGGCACCCAGGGCACTGTGACCAGAGAAGGCCCCTAAGGGCTGCAGCACTTATTGTGCCACCCTTAGAGGCCCTGTGCCCTGACACACACAAAACAAAGAGTCGACATGGCACACATCCCAGTGTGCCATATCCACACAACACTGCCCTGGCATACCTCAGTCACCCCCCTAGCTGGGTGACCTATGCCAGTGGTGAGGGCACAGGTGCATGAGCCCTGTGCCCCTACAGTACCCAGCTCCATTCCTGGGCACTGTAAGTGCAGTGCTGCCATTAAGAGTATATGGTGCTTGGAGGTTGTCATTACGAACTCCACAGCACCATAATGGCTACACTGAAGACTGAGAAGTTTGGTATCAAGTTTATCAGCACATTAAACCCGCACTGATGCCAGTGTGGGATTTAATGTAAAATGCATGACAGAGGGCATCTTAGAGATTCCCCCTGAAACTCGACCAACTCCCAGTAACCTGACTGAGTGGCTGCCGAGGCTGCCACCCCCAGACATGTTTCTGGCCTCCTGGGTCGAGAGCTTGCCGCTCTCGGGCCTGAAACTATGCACATCCTGGGACGAGGTGCCAAGCCTCCTCCCCCAGGATGGGCAGGGTGCATGAAGGAGAAGCTTCAAAGGCATAATGCCTTTGTGAGCCTTTCCAGACCACTTGCTGTACTCAGCAACTGGTCCCCACTGGTTCTACCTCCCACTTTGAGCGGGAGACCTAGCGGGAAAAACAAAGTGAGGAAGAGAGGTGTGCCCACCTCTGCCAACTCCACCACTACGGTGGGGGAGGCGAGGTGAAGTACAATCTCGAGTCCCCACCATCTTGAGGATGGGGGGACCCAGCCAACCAGGGACAGGCTCCTGCCCCCCTCCCACTAGAGAGTGGCAGAATAGGGGGTGTACCCACCCCAGGGAAGGGACACATTGGTCCCTAACCTTTACCTACCTGTAACGCCCCTAAATTTAGTATTTAGGGGCACCCTGAACATCCCTTCCTCAGATCCAGCAACAACAAGAAAAGAAGAAGGACGAGAAGCTGGAGGACGCGCCCACTGACTTGGCCCCAGCCCTACAGACCTGTCTCCCCTCGAACCTGCTCCTGCGAAATCCTGGCGTGTCCAGCGGCCAGCAACCTCAAAAACCCCGGAGGACCTGCCTGCATTCACTTCTCAAGCTCTTTCTCCCATGAACACCGGACGTGTTTGAACTGCAGCTTCTGGTGCCAGCTAGAAACCACGAATCCAGCACACTCTGTACCCGTCGAGCCCGGCCATGTTTGAGTGAACAAACACCACAAGGAGGTCCCCGGGCGATCGTGACCCGGGATCCAGCGACCCCTGACCTGCCTTCAGACGACGCCTGCAGCCTGAATCCAGAGGACCCCCATACCGTGACCAGAGCGGGTAAGAAGCTCCGACGCCCCACGGCCTTGTGTGCCCAACCCAGTGGTGCCTAACCAACCCACGATATCCCAACTTACCCCTCGAAGTGGTCAATCCTGGAAGTTCCTTGTCCCCGAGCCTGACGTGTTTCTTTGTCCCGGAGAATTCCCATTGAAATCAACAGGGCACCCGACCTCAAAACAGCACCCTGCACACGGCTGCCCTAGCGCCGCTGAGGGTGCCCCTTTGGTGCTAACTTGGTCCCCAACATGCCCTGAGCTTAGCCCTAGGAGCTTTGCTCCCACAACCCTGTGGCCTGCTTTCCACCCGCCTCCAACCGAAGTCCCCCTATCCCCCATTGGATAACATTGGGTGTCAACACTCTGCACCCGGCCTCCCGAGTGCCGCTGAGGGTGCAGCAACAGTGCCTCACTGACCCTAAGAGACCCCGGAGTCTAACCACAGAACCCTAACTCAAAAGACCGATTACTTACCTTGAAACCAATAACTAATTTTTCCTCATAGGATAACATTGACTCTTTTTCTCCCAAAAAGTTTCGAAGTGTCGACTTTTGAAAACTGCAAATATTCCTTACAAATCAGCCGAATAACCAAAACGCATTTACTCACCTATTTTCTGGAAATGACCCAGTGCTGAATCCAGGATCCAGTCCTGTGTTAGCAAAAGTAATCTGAAAAGTAATTAACTGCATTTTACTTCAAAAGCCCATTCAATTGAATGTACTGTACCTGCAATGTGTTGCAAACTGCTTTCTTAACACTGTAACCAAAACCAGTACAAGTTACACTGCTATTTTGAACTGTGTTCATACAAGTAATTTACTACTGAAACGTATTTTTATGCTTACCTGCACCAGGCTTGCTTGGATCTAGAAATAAAACAACAGTATGTTTTTTTATATAAAACAATTGGCCTAGAGTTCAGTTCTTGAGTGTGTGAGACCATTTGCTGACTGAGTGTGTACATCAGATGCTTTACACTGTCCTGATACTGCGTTACTGCTCAACCAAGCTACCACTTTAGAGAGTAAGGTTCTATCTAACTTTAGCCTCTGCCAAACCTCTGGAGACCCTTGGACTCTATACACACTGTACCTCACTTTAGTGCAGTATATATTAAGCCAGCTTCTTACAGGGCGCCATCCTGGCAATCCTGATGGGGAGAACGTTGGGGTGTGCATTCTCAGCAGTGGGTGCCGGGATTGTAGCCTCGCTGGTCGCATACATTGTACTGTCAATAAAGAAATGTGTACCCGTCCCCCTGACCTCTGTGATGTCCCACCCCCAGGCCTGCATATCCTGTCCCCCTCCTTCCTCTGGGATGTCCCTCCCCCAGACCTACATATCCTGCCCCCCTTCCTTTGTGATGTCACTTTCCCAGACCTGTATATCCTACCCCACTTCCTCTGTGATGTCACTCCCCTAAGCTTGAATATACTGGCCACGACTCCTCTGTGATGTCCCTCCCCTTGCCCATATCTCTACAACCTGTCCCCAGCCTTCCTCTGTGATGTCACTCTCCTCCCCAGGCCTGTACTTCCTTTTCCCTCCTTCCTCTGTGATGTCACTCTCCAAGCCTGCATATCCTGTTGCCTCCTTACTCTGTGATGTCACTCCCCTAGGGCTGCTTATCCTATCCCCCTGCTCCCTTTGTGATGTCACTCCCCTCGCCCATATCTGTACATCCTGTCCCCAGCCTTCCTCTGTGATGTCACTCCTTTGTGATGTCACTCCTCCATCCCTATATATCAAGAGGTGGCCAGTGAAACATCCAGTGATGGACAGTGAGGGCTGCAGGCTGCGGAGGGGCATCAGTGTCGGATGTAGGTGGGTAAGCCCTCTATGTAGGGATGCCCTCCCACTCTGGCCTTTTCTCCTCCACCCTGGGAAGGGCCAGGTAGGGGCTCTCCTTTGCCCCCGCTGCCTTGTCTCTTTGGCACCTTCTCAGGGCCCCAGCTTGTGTCCTGGATCTGTCGCGATACGCTGGGGTGTCCCTGATGGGGCTTCCCAGCATACGCCTGAGTCCTTGGGTTATGAATGGGGTGAACGACAGTGACTGGGCTGGGCCAGTATGAATGGTGTGCCTGGACAGTAGCGATGGTCAGAACCTTGACGTGGTGCTACTGCTCACTGGTTGTAACACAACTGGTGCTAATCTGACTTGTGTGCATGGAGTGCAGGTGGAGTGTCCTGAGGGGGGATCCGTAGGTCGCACTCTTCCGTAGGCTCCTGGAGGCGGAACTTCAGATGAACCCTGTGGGACCGCCCGCCGCACTGGTTGTAACACAACTGGTATTAATCTGGCCTTTTGTGTGCACGGAGTGCAGGTGGAGTTTCCTGGGTGGGGATCCGTGTGTCACACACTTCCGTAGGCTCCTGGAGATAAGATATTGTAGAGGGTTTAGAGGAGTGGACAGCACAAATATTACACTTGAGGGTGCAATAGAAGCGGGGGGTGTCAGTGGAGTGGTCTGTCAGACAATAGGAAGAATCCGAGGAGAGCCCTGGGGGGTCTGGCATGTAGAAATGGAGCCTCATGAGACAGAGTCAGGGAGAGTCAGGAAGTAATGGTGTGTAACAAGAGGGGAAAGGAGTGTCACTAGAGAGTCTGGGAGTGCCACTAGATGGGCAGGGGGGGTCACTAGAAGAGTGTTGGAAGGGATATGTGTGTCAGAGGGACAAGGAGTGTCTGGAGAGGAGTGGCAGGGAGTGTCACTGCAGGAGCAGCAGTGTCAGAAGGGCGGAGTGTGTCAGGAAAGAGGCAGGGAGTGTCAGGAAAGTACGAGGGAGGGGTAGGGAGTGGCACGAGAGCATCAGGGAGTGTCCCTAGAGAGTTGGGGAGTTTCACTAGAGAGTCAGGGAGTGCCACTAGAGGGGCAGGGGGTGTCACTACAGGAGCAGGAGTGTCCAAAGGCAGTTGCATAGCGCTTATGTGGCCTAAGAAGGATATCCATAAGTCTCTGAAAGGTAGCTGGTGCCCCAAGAAGGCCAGTAGGTGAGGAAAATGCTGTTTCATCTTAGGCTGATGGCTTCAGGGGGATCTGCCAATATCCGTTGATTAAGTCAAGGAGGATGATGTAAGAGGCTCGCCCCAGATTCTCAATCAATTCATCCAACTAGAGCATAGGATAGGTGACAAATGTTGATCTGCTATTCTATGGTCTAAAATCTATGCAGAATCTAATGCTACCATTAGGTTTTGATACTAATACCATCCGAGAACACCGTGCACCATTGGATGGTTCAAATATATCATGCGTCAACATGTTCTTTACTTCTTTTTCTACTGCTTCCCTCAGTGCTTCTGGGATTCGATAGGGTCTTAGACGGACAACCTGACTGTCCTCAGTGACCATATCATAATACACCAGCTTGGTTCGACCCGGTGCAGTGGAAAAGACACCCCTGTACTGCCTGATGAGTTTTTTTGCCTGATGTTTCTGGGTAATGTTTTGAGAATCGCCCAGCTGCGTTGAGGTCCCTTCACAGCCCCTATCCTCAGGATTGAAAGCTAGCTCTAAAAGTTGTAAGTCAGTTAAACACATGGCAGAGAATCTCTCCTCCGCCATTGTATATGGTCACTTTCCCATATCTTGAGAAGATTGACATGAAAGATCTGTTCACCCTTACGCCTTTAGGGTATGGCCAGCTTATAATTCACTGGTGCGATTTGGGATAATATTTTGCATGGCCCTTGCCTGCATGCTAATAGTTTATTAACCAAAGATGGAAGCAAGACCAGGACTTTATCCCCCCCTTAGTTCTCTCGTTTTATCAGTCTTGTCATAAGTGGTTTTCTGCTTGTCCTGGGCTTTCTCAACATTATTATGCACCTCCACCCATAGACTATGGACTTTCTCTTTGAGGTCGATAGTGTATTCTAGGTGTCCCTGCCCCTCAACCTCTTCATCCACGGTTCGGCTGTCATATCCAGTAAGGTTCCAGACTGTTGAAGAGCATATAATACTAGAGGAAGCTTGCGCTCCCTATACCTTGCTGTTTCAGATATCAGTTTTTTAGGATGGTTTGGTTATACTGCTCTACCAGCCCGTCCGTCTGTGAATGGTAAACGGAGGTTCGATTTTGGGTTATATCCAAGATGATTCAAATCTGTTTAATTAATTTGGGCATAAATGGAGCCCCCTGGTTAGTAAGCAGCTCCTTGGGGACCCCACCCTTGAGAAGAACTCAAGAATCACATGGTCTACTGCAGTTGGGATCATGCTGTAAAGTGGAATGGCTTCTGGGTAGCGTCTTGCATAGTCGACAAGGACAAGAATGGATTGGTAGCCACATACGAAGGTGACCAATGGACCAACGAGGTCTATGCTCACCCTGAAGGAAGGAAAAGACACACAGATGTTGGACTGAATGCAGGGCAAATCACACAGTCACCCCCCGTCAAGAGATCTGGGTTAAAATCCATCATTCTTTTGCTCACCATGCCAATCCAGTGTAGACCCAGCTATATGCAAATCAGTCTTGACCCTGTGCTTCATGGGAACAGTCCAGCCTGAACTGCCAAACTAGGTACTCCCTGGACCAGAAACAAGCATCCCGGGACAGGTTTCAGGGCATCACCCCTCATCAGCCAGGCTAGCTTGAATCCAGTGGCACAGTGAGCCCTGACCCACGCCTGGGCATACCCGGCGCACTTAGGGCAAGAAAGCAAAAGACACCCAGGTGATGGATGGAATGCAGAGCAAATGAGACATTCACCCCCAGTCTGACTGTGAACATTTGCCTCCTAAGTGAAAAGCACAAAACAGTCACCCTGTGGTGTGGTTTTGAGACCTAAATCTGGCCAGTACCAACTCAATTACTAGGCCCTATGTCCTTTTCTTCACAAGGGTATAACACACCTGCAGACACGGAACAGAGTTCAGGAAACCCCACTGGGAGAACCAGCAGAAGACACCGACTTTCAGCCTTATCTTGGAGTAACAAAACAGTTTCACAATAAAATTCATTATACCATAGTCGTATCTCATCCCTATTACTGTGACGTACCCCTAACCCTAAGAAGGTAACAAATGGATTATGCAACCGTGGTAAATGACAACACAGACTCCCAAGGAATCGTAACAGACCTAGAACCCTTTGGCTCAGTCAATCGTGCATTCACAGAGAGATACACAAGAAGTACACAAAGTGGCGTTTCAATATTTGTTGAAGCGTTGTGATCCTTGTATAAAATAGATGCGCTGCGATGAGTAATAGACGGAAGCAGACAAGAGTAATTATCATTCATAAAACAATGAAAATAATATACAATTCCAGGATTGTGTAAAGCGGTGTGTGGCATACATGTACTATGTGTACCGTACTCCTATCAAGAGCGACCTAACCTAGCAGTCCAGGGCGGGTCACCTGCCACATCCTGGGACTGGGTGATCTAACTCCTCATTACCTGTGGTCAATGTGTAGGGCACCGTCTTGGTCACAAGTTGGGCATCCCTCCTCGCAGAGAGAGAACAGAAGTCAGCTGGGCCGAGATTCCATCGTGCAGCGACCTCGCCAATGACAGCAGAGTACTCTTGTCTGCACACAGAAGTGCACGCATATTTATAACAATAGTGTCCATGCTTCGGTGCCGAGTCCTCAGCCAGGCTGGCATTGTTTACCCTCTTACGATAGACGTGTCGCCTCTAGGTCCGTCTACAAATCACAACATTTGCACAATGCACTGTTGGGCCTTGTACTGAATGTTCAAGGTGGTCGTGACAGTGTAACCACGAAGTAGGCACTGGGGCTTCAGAGAAACGAATCCTACACTGTCACGTAAGCATGTGTGTCAAACGCCACATGTCTTGACACTGTCTAGTCCTCTCCTGACACTTGTCTCCTGACACTCTCTTTTTTTTTTTTTTTTTATTGAAAGTTCACAGCTGCCAGATGTACATTAAGATCAGAAATATGCATATATAGATCAATGTAAAATATAGACATATATAAGTACATTTGATAATATAATAAATACAATATGAGCAACATTACCCAATAGCAAAAAAGACAGGTATAATTAAATAACCGGGTAAAAACAAAACATGCAGAGAAATGTCCGGGGCATCTCTTAATATTATCAAGTCTAGAGGGTCGCGCATCTTGCCTTCCTCCAGCTAGCCACTGGTGCCCATACACGTAAACCCATTTCTCTGGCTTTGATTCCTTTAAGGGCATAAAGTTCCGATTCAATATTGTGGATCCCTAGCAGCCGACACATCCACATTTGGAAAGTTGGAGGGTCCACATCCTTCCACGCAGCAGCGATTAATATCCTAAGAACAGCTGTCGAGATAAAAACCAACGCCTCTATTTCTATACTCAAACCTAGTTTTACATCACAGCCAAATATTAGCAGTGTAGGGGATAGGTCAATTTTGACAGCTAGCAGCCCCTCTAAGAACTTTTCAATTTCATTTTTGATTGGTCCCAAGTTTAAACAATTACAAAACATATGTAATACGTCTGCCGGCCCCTTGCCACACCTAGGACAATTATGATCCATTCTCTTACCCCATTTAAACAGTTTAGCTGGTGTGTAGTATAGGTTAAAAAGAGTCTTGAAGTGCTGTGCTCTTAAATTTGATGATCTCAGAAACCTTTTGTCCATTACCAGTGCTCTGTCGAGATCGATTTCCGGATCCTGCAGTTTGTGAGCCCAGCACTCCTCAACCTTGATCAAATCATCAGAAAGGCTCTCCATAAGTAACCTGTACAAATCTTTGATTCTATGACCTCCACCTTTCAGATAATCCAGTAAAGCACATTCATTAGATATATTCAAACCCGGTCTTTTTGACTTGATGGTATTAACCAGCTGCATATACTTAAATATTTGGACCCCTTGGAGTGAAAACCGTGTCCTAAGCAATTCTAGAGGTCTGCAGACATCTTTAATCATTACTTGGCCTAATGAATTAATCCCTTGCCTTTCCCAATGCTTCCATGGGCCATCATCGCTTAAATGCGGAAATAAATCTGAATTCCATAATAGGGTGTGCTGATTATACTTTGGGATGTCCTGATCTTTGCGGATTGATGACCATATCCCCCAGATATCTCCGATAGTCTTATAGCCTGAGGCTTTAAAGAAACGTTTGTCATGTTTCCTTGACAATATTCCATATACTTCCCCCCCCAGTGCCAGGTGGTAAATAGTGGGGATAGCTCCCTGGCTGTATCTAGCATCATCTGGAAAGAGAAGCACAGACATCCCTGTAAGGAAACAAGCCCAATTGTAATACCTGAGATTGGGCATTCCCAGCCCCCCCTTTTCTTGAGGAAGAGACATGAGCTTACTGGATCTCCTAACCTTACCATATTGCCATACAAAATTCATGAATATCGACTCCATTTCCTTTATCAATAGATCTTCAATTTTGAAAGGGATAGACCTAAATTTATACAAAATTTTTGGAAACATAGACATTTTAATAACATTTGCTCTTCCAATAACTGATAGATGAAGTTTGTCTATTCTCCTTAAATCCTGTTTAATTTTGATAAGTAATGGCTCAAAATTATCTTTGATAATATCCTTTGGCTGGGCATTAATTGTAATTCCTAGATAGACAACTGAATCCAGATATCTATTATCCGTTTTGTTTATATTACCGGTACATAATACCTGCGTCTTAGCTGCGTTAAGACGGTATCCAGATAGTCTCCCAAATTCAGAAGTGATTTTAACAATTTCATTCAGGGCACTATCAGGATCCGTAGTTAAAATAGCGATGTCGTCCGCATAGGCGAGTACTTTGGTCTGAAATCCTTTGGTAACCACTGGCTTAATTTTACTATCCATTAACAGATTTATTAGAGGATCTATATACAGAGCAAAAAGAATGGGTGAGCACGGGCACCCTTGTCGCGTGCCCCTTGAGATGTAAATCCTACCTGACTGCTCACCCATAAGATGGATCCTGGCCGTTGGGTTGACGTACATAGCACCAATTGCCTGTAGGAATTTAGGGCCAAAACCTCTGTCTTTCATTACCCGCCACAAGAACCTCCACCTGACGCGGTCGAAAGCTTTTTCTGCATCTAGAAGGGTCATAGCAGCCCTCCCTCCTTCGGCAGCTTGTATATCAAATAGTGTAATGACCCTCCTTATATGATCGGTCGTGTCTCTACCAGGAATGAAACCGTGCTGCCAGGGAGAAACCAGGGTCCCAATGATCTTGGCCAGCCGGGTCGCCATGATTTTGGCATATAATTTGTTGTCACTGTTTATCAATGATATAGGTCTGTATGACCCAGGACTCTCTTTCGGTTTCCCCTTCTTATGGAAGACCACAATATTTGTTTCGGTCCAAGATTCCGGGATAACCCCGGTATTGATAACCCCATTAAATAAATCCAATAATAAGGGCGTTATTTCTTCCCTTAGACATTTGTATACTTCCAAAGGAATGGCATCAGGTCCTGCCGCCTTTCCTGATGATAGATCCTGTAATGCCTCGGATAATTCATCTATAGTAATACTTCCTTCCAATTTTTCTCTTTGGTACCCATTTCTGGCCAGTTTATACCTGGATCATCATTTTCTGCCTCTTCCTTATAAAGCTCTTGGTAAAATCTCTTGAAAACATCCAGGATTTCATCTGACTTTTTATAAGTTTGATCTCCTTCCTTTATTTCGGTTATGATGTTCTTTGAGGCAACCTGCCTTATCCGCAGAGCCAGAGCCTTACCGGCACTTTCCCCTGTTTCGTACATTCCAGATCTATATGAATGATATCCGGCTGCAGCTTTTTTTGCCAATTGTAGCTGGAGTTCAGCCTTGATACTATTCAGTCGCTCTAAGCTTAAATTACCCTGGCACCCCTGACTTACATCTTTCCTATGCTGTTCCTCTGCATCTGCCAATTTACCCAATAGCCGTTCCCTCTCTATCTTGCCTTTCTTCCACATTCGCCCGACATAGCTAATTGTCTCACCTCTCAGACCAGCTTTAAAACTATCCCAGACAATGTTGCGGGGAGCACTATATCTATTTGCATCGAAAAATGACTGACACCAAGTTTTCAAATGCGAGATATAATTTGTATCCATTAAAAGCTTCCTATCGAGAGTCCAAGGTCTACCTTTTTTCCCTTGTTGACTGACAGCAATTGTTAACACAAGGGGATTATGATCCGAGATTATCTTGGGCAACCTTACTATTTCCACATTTGGAAGATAGTTAGCTGTTATCATAAAATAATCCAGTTTGGTATATTTGTTGCAAGGGTGTGAAAAATATGTAAACCCTGGATTATCTCGCTTTAAGCTTCCCCACACATCTACCAAGCCATGGGATTTAATAACAGAGGATAGCGCCTTATATACCCGTGGCTTCCGACCTGTATATACACACCTATATGTAAAATCTGCTGAGATATTTAGATCTCCACAGATTATTACCGGGGCTGACCAATTTGTTAACTCTTGCTCTAAATAATCCATTACTGCCGGATCATCAAGGTTAGACCCGTATATTGTGCAAATTGTGAGACCTATGTTCATTTCACATATAGCCCAACGTCCAGACATATCTGACTTACACCTTTTGACCCCCCCCAATCCTGTCTTTCCAATGATTGCTACCCCTTTTATCATAGATGTTTGTGAAGAACATGATAAAATATCATATCCCCTAAAATTCAACCAGTGTTTATTCTTCCAAGGCAAATGAGTTTCTTGACACTCTCTGCCCCTCTCTCTGTCCCTCTCCTGACACTCTCTGCCCCTCTCTCTGCCCCTCTCCTGACACTCTCTCTGCCCCTCTCTCTGCCCCTCTCTCTGCCCCTCTCTCTGCCCCTCTCTCTGCCCCTCTCCCTGTCCCTCTCTCTGTCCCTCTCCTGACACTCTCTGCCTCTCTCTCTGCCCCTCTCTCTGTCCCTCTCTCTGTCCCTCTCCTGACACTCTCTGCCCCTCTCTGCCCCTCTCTCTGCCCCTCTCTCTGCCCCTCTCTCTGCCCCTCTCTACCCCTCTACTGACTCTCTCTGCCCCTCTCTCTGCCCCTCTCTCTGCCCCTCTCTCTGCCCCTCTCTACCCCTCTACTGACTCTCTCTGCCCCTCTCTCTGCCCCTCTCCTGACACTTGTCTCCTGACACTAACTGCTCTCTTTCTCATTTGAACTTTTTAGGCCTAAGTGGCCATATCTTTTAACCATAATTGTGCTGAGCGAGGACATGTATTGCTGATGATAGTTGAAATTGCTCATTTTCTCTCTTCTTGGTCCTTAAAGATGGACAAAAAGGTCTTCATCAGCGTTGAGACCCACAGGTTGTTTGATTCCATCGTCTCGACTTCAATGTCCTGTCTCCCTCTCTCTCATGGGTTGGGATGTGTGCGATTCTATAGCACACGTCTCAACCCATGAGAGAGGGTTGGGACGCAAATAGATACTGCTTGAGCAGCGTTGTGATTGGCTGAGGGGAGGGAGGGAGTCTGGCTACCTGCTTCTGCTTCCTGTTCCTGGAGAGCAGGACAGCAGAGAAGACGCGGGACATGGGACCCGGTACCCGGCCAGGTAAGTTTAATTATCTTTATTTATTTTTAAAATTAAATTAACTCCCCCCCCCCCAACCGCATGTCCTGCCGGCCGCGACTGTTCATCCCCCTCTCTCCACACTCCCTGCCCCTCCCTTCCACTCTGCTGACACTCCCTCCTCCCTCTCTCCTCACACCTATGGCCCTCTACCTGTATACTGTGCACCTCTCCTGACACTCCCTGCTCCTCTCCTGCCCCTCCCAGGTGCCTGCCCCTCTCCAAACACTCCCCGACCCTCTTCTGACACATACGGCTTAGTTTGGCCGCGAGGTAACGATGGACAGAGCGTGGCCTCTTTTTCCTGAGCCGTTGCCAGGTGAGGTGGGGTCCACTCCTCGTCAAACATGGGTATGACCTGCGTCCAATGTCTGACAGAGGATTTAAACACCTGAAAGCCAGGTTATATGGTTGTATCTTTCCAATCTTATAATAGATAAAGTCTTTATAATCTTTAAACGTTTTCACATCGCAGTAGCAATATATGATTTTTGTGGCCCTGAAGAAAGCCTAGGATTAACTATCCCCATGACTGAAACATGTTGACCTATTAATACAGCTATTATTTAAAACTGTTTTTCACTGTTTTAGTGTGGGTAACAAGAGATACTCAATAAACTAACTTTTCTCTTGCGATCCACTGTTAATCTCACTCTCACTTTCTACGCACTACGCCCATCACCTTTAGAACCCCCTCTTCACATCTGCGATATTGCGGAGAGCTCTCTCTCTTGAATACCTAAAAACATCCATGAGCTCCCTTCTCAGCGCAAGAAGGTTGTAGCCCTTGGTCACAATAGCGTGGAGACCCAGATGATGAAGAAGGTCACCTTTGGTGAGTGATGGGAATCTTCATGACTGTGAGGAGTGGGAGGGGGACGAGGCCCTGGGCGGGAATGCTCGGATTAAAATAATCTTCAGATATGACCAACAAAGAGGGTGAAAATGGAGATGAAACAGGAGTGAGGGGAGAGATGGACTGAGACTCTGAAGGGCACTCACTCCCATAGACCTATCAAAAGTGTGCTTCACAATCTGACACTTTCATAACTGAGACATTTCCAGTTATAAATATTGAGTGTCCCTTTTATCTGAAATGGAATAAAGATGTCTGTAATTGGCATTGGCAAAGCTGATAGATCTGGCTTGCTTCAAGGGTAGGTTTATTGTTTTGTGATATATCTAGACACTCGCAGAGAGGTACAGAAATCCTAACCTCGGGGCATGCTGGGCTAAGAACAAGATTCAAGCTCACATGTACCAGACCCTGCCTTTAAATTCAAGGTTCACGCCTCTTCCCAAGGATTCCCCAGCTATGCTTCTTTGGCCACTCCCCTTAAGAAGACACCCCACCTTTTTCATCTGACTTCCATCACTGGAGCTGTGCCCAACCCATCAGTAGGGTGGCCATCTTTCTATCTTCAGTTTCAAAATAGCATTGACTGCTGCCATCTGAGAGTGATACGCGTCACTAATCAAAGTACAGGCAGTGATGCGGGCATCCCTTCTATTTGCGTTAGACGAACACGTGATGCGTGGCCCTTGGGAGAAGTGTGCGGTGCATTACAGAGGCAACAATGAGCAGTCGCGTGGATGGGAGGTGAAACACGGGGGTTCAAAGGTTATTCGGCACGTGCTGACCGTTCCCCACGCTCAGGGTAGAAGGGACACATATCATGAGGGGGAGGGGCTATACCATCCTGAAAAATGAACTTACTCCAGCTGCCTTCCCATTCCCCGCTCTCAGATACCCCTGCCTCTCTCCTGAGACACCCAGCCCTTCTGACACTCCCTGTCCCTCTAGTGACACTTCCTGCTTCTCTCCTTTCACTCCCTGCCCTTCTGACACTCCCTGTCCCTCTAGTGACACTTCCTGCTTCTTTCCTTTCACTCCTAGCCCTTCTGACACTCCTGCTCCTGTAGTGACACTCCTGCTCCTGTAGTGACACTCCCTGCTCCTGTAGTGAATCTCCCTGCTCCTGTAGTGACACTCCCTGACTCTCTAGTAACATTTCCCCTCTCTCCTGACACATCACCCCTTCTGATAATTCTTCTCCTGTAGTGACAGCCCCTGCCTCGCTCCTGACACTGGCAGCACTTCTGATACTCCTGCCTCCCTAGTGACACTCCCTGCCCCTTCTGACGCTCCTGTAGTGACACCTCCTGCCCCTCTAGTGACACCCTTTACTCCCTGACTCCCCCGATACTCTCATGAGACTCCAGTCCTACATGCCCGACACCCCAGGGATCTCTCCTCTGATGCTTCCTCTTTTCTGACAGACCACTCCACTGACACCCCCCCCCCTCTACTTCACCCTCTTGTCTAATATTTGTGTTGTCTTCTCCTCTGACCCCACGACAATATCTTATCTCCAGGTGCCTACGGAAGAGTGTGACCTACGGATCCCCCCTCAGGACACTCCAGCTGCACTCCATGCACACAAAAGGCCAGATTAGCACCAGTTGTGTTACAACCAGTGAGCAGTAGCACCACGTCAAGGTTCTGACCATCGCTACTGTCCAGGCATACCATTCAACTGGGCGTTGATAGCCCAGCTTCATTCACTCCCATTCACCTAATTCAAAACTGGACACAAAGGCCCAGCCCATGCACTCTCGTTCACACCATTCAAACTGGACACAAAGGCCCAGGCACTCTCTCGTTCAAATCATTCATAACCCAAGGACTCAAGCGTATGCTGGGAAGCCCCCTCCGGGACCCCCCAACATATCGCAAATGGTCAGCTGACGGACCCGGCTGCGACCCGGGGAAGGGCCCAAAGAAAGACTAGTCAACGGGGGCCAAGGTGAGCCCTCACGCCGGGCCTTCCCAGGGCGGAGGAGAAGTGGCCGTCACAGGAGGTATTAATCTAGACATAATAGATTTATCCCCACTAACATTCAGCACCAGCGCTCCTCTGCAATCCGCGTCCATCACTGACCATCACTGGATGTTTCACTGGCCCTCTCTGGCTATATAGGCAAGGAGGAGTGACATCACAGAGGAAGGCGGGGACAGGATGTACATATATGGAAGAGGGGAGTGACATCACAGAAGAGGATAGGCCAGGATTTTCAAGCTCAGGGGAGTGACATCACAGAGGAAGGCAGGGGACAGGAAGTACATATATGGGCGAGGGAGTGACATCACAGAGGAGGATAGACCAGGATTTTCAAGCTTAGGGAGGTGACATCACAGAGGAAGGCAGGGGACAGGAAGTACATATATGGGCGAGGAGAGTGACATCACAGAGGAGCAACCAGGATGTTCAAGCTTAGGGGAGTGACATCACAGAGGAAGGCAGGGGACAGAAAGTACATATATGGGCAAGGGGAGTGACATCACAGAAGAGGATAGGCCAGGATGTTCAAACTTAGGGGGGTGACATCACAGAGGAAGGCAGGGGACAGGAAGTACATATATGGGCAAGGGGAGTGACATCACAGAAGAGGATAGGCCAGGATGTTCAAACTTAGGGGGGTGACATCACAGAGGAAGGCAGGGGACAGGAAGTACATATATGGGCGAGGAGAGTGACATCACAGAGGAGCGGCCAGGATGTTCAAGCTTAAGGGAGTGACATCACAGAGGAGGCAGGGGACAGAAAGTACATATATGGGCAAAGGGAGTGACATCACAGAGGAGCGGCCAGGATGTTCAAGCTTAGGGGAGTGACATCACAGAGGAAGGCAGGGGACAGGAAGTACATATATGGGCGAGGAGAGTGACATCACAGAGGAGCGGCCAGGATGTTCAAGCTTAAGGGAGTGACATCACAGAGGAGGCAGGGGACAGAAAGTACATATATGGGCAAGGGGAGTGACATCACAGAGGAAGGCAGGGGACAGGAAGTACTTATATGGGCGAGGGGAGTGACATCACAGAGGATAGGCCAGGATGTTCAAGCTTAGGGGAGTGACATCACAGAGGAAGGCAGGGGACAGGAAGTACTTATATGGGCGAGGGGAGTGACATCACAGAGGATAGGCCAGGATGTTCAAGCTTAGGGGAGTGACATCACAGAGGAAGTGGAGTTGGATATACAGGCCTGGGAAAGTGACATCACAGAGAAAGGAGGAGACAGGATATGCAGGCCTGGGAAAGTGACATCACAGAGGAGGGGGTACAGGATATGCAGGCCTGAGGGACTGACATCACAGAGGAAGGCGGGGACAGGATGTACAGCCCTAGGGGAGGGACATCACAGAGGAAGAAGGTGGCAGGATGTACATATATGGGCGAGGGGAGTGACATCACAGAGGAGTAGCAGCCAGGAAGTTCAAGCTTAAGAGAGTGACATCAGAGAGGAAGTGGGGTAGGATATACAGGCCTGGCAAAGTGACATCACAGAGGAAAGGGCACAGGATATGCAGGCCTGGGGGAGGGACATCACAGAGGAAGTGGGATAGGATATACAGGTTTGGGGGGGAGTGACATCACAGAGGAAGAAGGGGGCAGGACAGGCAGGCTTGGGGAGTGACATCAGAGAGGAAGGGGGACATAGGATATGTAGGCCTGGGAGAGTAATATCACAGAGCAAGAATGGGGACAGGATATGCAGTCCAGGAAGAGGGACATCACAGAGGAAGGAGTTGACAGGGAGTGTCAGTGGAGAGTCAGGGAGTGTCAGTAGAGGGGCAAGGATTGTCACTACTAGAACAGGAGTGTCAGAAGGGCTGGGACTGTCAGAAGAGAGGCAGGGAGTGTCATTATAGCGTCAGGAGAGTGGCAGGGACTGTTACTACAGGTGCAGGAGTGTCAGAAGGGCTGGTTGTGTCAGGAGAGAGGCAGGGAGTGTCACTACAGGGACAGGGGTGTTAGAAGCTCGGAGTGTCAGGAGTTAAACATGGAGTGTCACTGCAGGAGTGTCAGAAGGGCTGGTTGTGTCAGGAGAGAAGCAGGGAGTGTCACTAGAGGAGCAGGGGTGTCAGAAGGGCTGAGTGTCAGAAGGGAGGCAGTGATTGTTGCTACAGGAGAAGGAGTGTCAGAAGTGCTGGGAGTCAAGAGAGAAGCGGCAAGGGTCACTAGAGGGGCCGTTAGTGTCACTAGAGGGTCAGGGAGTGTCGCAACAGGAGCAGAAGTGTCGAAAGGGCTGGGAGCGTCACTACAGAAGCAGGAGTGTCAGAAGGGCTGAGTGTCAGAAGGGAGGCAGTGATTGTCGCTACAAGTGAAGGAGTGTCAGAAGTGCTGGGAGTCAGGAGAGAAGCCGCAAGTGTCACTAGAGGGTCAGGGAGTGTCGCAACAGGAGCAGAAGTGTCGGAAGGGTGGGGGTGTCAGGAAATAGGGAGTGTTCACTACAGGAACAGGAGGGGCAGAAGGGCAGGTAGTGTCAGGAAGAAAGGTAGGGAGTGTCACTACAGGAGCAGGGGTGTTAGAAGCTGGGAGTGTCAGGAGTTAAACATGGAGTGTCACTGCAGGAGTGTCAGAAGTGCTGTGAGTCTCAGGAGAGGGGCAGGGAGTTTCACTAGAGGGTGTCCTTCTGACACTCCTGCTACATTAGTGATACTCCCAGCCTCTCTCCTGACACTCCCAGCCCTTCTGACACTCTTGCGTCTGTGGTGACACTGTCTAACTCTCCCTTGCCCTCTAGAGACACTCTCTGCACTTCTAGTGACCCTCCTTGACTCTCTAGTGACCCTCCTTGACTCTCTCGTGACACTCCCTGCCTCTTTCCTAACACCCGCCGTCCTCCTAACAGTCCTGCTCCTGTAACGACACTCCCTGTCCCTCGAGTGACCCTCACTGACCCTCTAGTGACAGCCCCTGCCTCTCCGGACGCTCCCAGCCCTTCTCACACTCCTGCTTCTGTGGCGACTCTCCCTGCTCTTCCCCTCTAGGTCAGCCACGTCCCATGCAGCTAAGAGCGGTGGGGCCCGGAAATGACGATTCTCCAATTATAATACAGAGAGAATCTTCATTTCATTAACACCATCCATGCTCATGACGAGCTGAGCTCGTCATGAGGCACGCTGCTCCGGTGCTCAGGACGAGCTGAGCTCGTCATGAGCCGTGGAACCCTCGCACGCGGGGATAATTCCCCTGCTGTGCTGAGCGTTCCACGGGAACGGGTGCAGCTGTGACGAGCTGAGATCGTCATGAGCCGTGGAACCCTCGCACGCGGGGATAATTCCCCTGCTGTGCTGAGCGTTCCACGGGAACGGGTGCAGCTGTGACGAGCTGAGATCGTCAATAGCATGGGGGTGCTGTGCGTGCCACCCCCCAGCACAGCGGGGGGATTACCCCCCGCAGCGAAGGGGCTAAAGACAACGGAGGCTAACATTATGCAATATACTTTTATTGCTGCCCCAACATGCATCCCTTTAACGAAAACATCCCATCATGAATAAGAAGTAGAGCTTGGAAGGAGAACCATAAATTCTTTGAAATTACTTCTTCGGCTCTAAATCTATAGAAAATGAATCGATTCTCAGAAAGACGAGGTGTCTGAAAGAAAAGAGAAGAAACAAATAGGTAATTCCGATGGATACGGATACTTATAAGTAATCACAAGTAAATTAAAAGCTTTTTTAAGCTACAGTGTTAAATGTTTAGTATTGAAAACGGGATCCAAACCCCGTTCCAGGCACCAACAACACCATTTTTTCCAAACCCGAGTGTATCTTCTCCTTGTTCCTGGTGCCCATGACTCATCCAGTAGATCTTTAGACTCTCCTGAAAGGCCTGAGTATCTCTTGGATCTCCTGAAACCACACAAGGTATATATCAAATATATATATATTTAATCTAAACACAACCCCTCTGCACTCTTCATGAGGTCAGAGGTCAAAATACAATACAAGTCACACAGTTAATATAAGATAAGTTGCACAGTACACGTTATGCCCTAGGGCCCTCACAAACCATATACTAAGAAAGTGGTATAAGTCCCACGTGAGAGTTAGAAAGCAGGCCTGGGGCCTGTAGAATCGCTGGGGCTACACTAGACAACCAAAGGTTAGGAAGTAGGAGGCCCACGGGAGACGCGTGCAGTGTCTAAACACAGGCGCGGGTTCCCATTGACTTTCTATGGAGATCGTAAAAGATACAAAGTTACAATTTAAGGACACTTCCGGATGGACTAGGATGGAACCCTTTTAAACTAGGACACTTCGAGAGTCAAGACCCACTGGAGCACCGGAGTACTCGTGTTACCTCACCCAGGAAAGCCGGGTGCATAGGTGTCTTTGTGTCGTGTTTCGTTGTCGTTTTCTATGTAGAGCTGCAAAGAAGTGCTGCAGGCGACCAGAGGAAAAGTGTCCGGGTGGATCCAAGGGTGGATCGGTGATGTGGAGAATCTGAAAGCAGAGGGGACAGAGTCTGGGTCACTAGCCAGTGACCAGGAAGGAACCAGGGAGGAACCAGGCGATGTTGGGTGCTTTAAGGTGAAGAAGGTGAGTTTGTCTCTTCAGCCACGAGGTCCAGGAGGCATCGACGATGACCAGGCACTGTATTCAAGCTGTGCTACAATGGATCTAGGTGACTGCAGTATCGGTATCCGGATTGGACCCAACAAGCCTTGGCAACCGCAACCCACGCAGGATGTCAAGATTGGCTCTGTTGAAGAGCAGCAAGGTCTGTGGCACTTCTCGTTTTCATGAAAGCTGGAGCAAGCCTGGAGCAACCAGGAAAGCAAAATAAATTAAAGATGGCCTCATCAGGGGGCTCACTAGCAAACAGGTAAGGAACCAGGAAGATGCACTGAGCTCAAATGCAAAGGCGGGGCCCACGGGACACTCGCGGAGTGTAGGGACCTGAGCTTCGGTGCAAATGGTGCTCGGGGATGAGGCTTCTTCTACCCCAATGCACAACTTACTGAGGCTTCAGGAAAGGAGTGCAGGTAGCAAAATGCAGGATGTTCAAGATATCCGGTCCCACATCTCTCGTGTCCGCCACGGGTCTCAGCTTTGCTGTGGATGTGGGTCGGGGTCAGAAAGGTCTGAAAGTCCAGTTCTTGTGTTGCAGAGTCTTTGGGTTCTGATGGGAGCCTTGAAACTGTAGACAGGTAAAGATGCTGTTGGTGCCTGTTTGAACAGGGTGGTCACTCCTTGACCACAAGGGAGATGTCTTCCGTCTTCTAGTCAGAATAGAATGTCGAAGGCCCAAGATATGTCTTTCAAAGATTCGTCCAGGACAATCTAAAGTCCTGGGGACACAGATCCTATACTTATACTAAGGATTGGGGCTGGATTACCTAACTAGGTCCCTCCTATGGGTGGGACCCAGGAAGGGGGTGGTTACACCCCATTCCCTTTCTCCAGTTTCACGCCAGAGCTGGGGCTGGAGTGCCCCAGCAACTGGTTTGAACCGGGCTATGCATGGGACACCTTGTGTGCCCCAGGCAGTGTCTAGATGCATTCACTGAATGCAGCCCTCCCTGCCCCAATACACAAACCCCTGTCTGGGGAGGCGCCAGCACCTCCCTGGACAGGAAGCCTATTGTCCAGGCCTCCCCTGCCTGAGTTTCATCCAGCAACAGGAGGTCAGACTCGTGTCTGTGGCAGCAGCATCCATTTTGTGATGCTGAGGCTCTGTTCAACTTCAACCGGGTAAAGCAGTAACTTACATGTCGTCTCCCTCTAGAAGAGTGAAATGCTACCCCCACCACCATAATTGGGCGGGGGGGGGGGAGTATTCCAAAGTGTTTGACACCTTACACGACATGTTTCGATAAAGCCAAACCAAAGTTAGCATTAACCATGAGGATTATAATGCACTTAAGAGTATATGGTATGGCTATATCATAGAACAGCTATAAGGAGATGGTTCCCAAAGCTGCAGAGGGGCTCAGCTCATGCTAGGGCACCCTCTCACATAAAACCAAGCACTCTGCCTTCAGGATTGTCGAGGCCTACCATAGGAGTGGCTTATAGGTGTATATGTGTCTATATATAAAGGTAGATATAGGTATACTATATCGAAGTAAGGGGTGATTATACCACCTTACCCAGGCTGTGTGAACAGACCTGTGGTGTCAGTTTGGAGGGCAAACCAGGGGTGGCACAATACATGCTGCAGCCCCTGGTATGCCTAGGGTGCACCTATGCCCTGGGTACCTATGGTACACTATACAGGGGCTCACAAGGGTGACCCAGTAACCAATCTGGTATGTACCTAAAGCACATTGTATCAATTTAGAGAGAGAACAGCTAGGCTGTGGGCCTGATTAGCAGGGCCACAGCCATACTTAAGTCGAAAAACCAGAGAATCACATCAAAAAGTGGGGGTAACCATAGGAAGCAGACCCTACTCTGCTACACAACCCTCCCCCCAAACGCAGGGACATTAAACTAACCTTGACCTGTTGAGTCTTCATGTTCTAACTGGGAATATCTGGAGAGTCCATCTGCATTGGCATGGTTACTCCCAGGTCTGAATGTCTGACAAAATATCGAAATCAAAAATATCGAAATACAAAAATATCGGAACAAAAATATCGAAGTCAAAAATATAGGAATCCTATCCCTAACAAGGTAAGTACAAAAATATCGAAAAAATAATATCGTAGTACAAAAATATCGATATTAAAAATATCGTTTTTTAAAATGTATTAATAATAATGTAAAAATAATTATAAAATACATATAATGTTACAAATATTAAATAAAAATATTAAAACATAATTAAAAAATTAAAACTAATACATATACATTTAAAATAAATTAAAAACTTAATAATTTAATGTAATTTTATATTTTTTAATTTCATTTAATTGATTTAATTTAAATTTATTTTATTTTTACCCTGTACGACTGTACCCCAAAACCCCAAAACTGACCCTGAACCCTAAAAATACCCCTTTACCCAAAAACCCAAAACTGACCCTGAACCCTAAAAATACCCCTTCACCCATGAACTGAAAACTGACCCTGAACCCTAAAAATACCCCTTTACCCAAAAACTGAAAACTGACCCTGAACCCTAAAAATACCCCTTTACCCATGAACTGAAAACTGACCCATAACCCTAAAAATACCCCTTTACCCAAAAACTGAAAACTGACCCTGAACCCTAAAAATACCCCTTTACCCAAAAACTGAAAACTGACCCTGAACCCTAAAAATACCCCTTTACCCATGAACTGAAAACTGACCCAGAACCCTAAAAATACCCCTTTACCCAAAAACTGAAAACTGACCCTGAACCCTAAAAATACCCCTTTACCCAAAAACTGAAAACTGACCCTGAACCCTAAAAATACCCCTTTACCCATGAACTGAAAACTGACCCTGAACCCTAAAAATACCCCTGTACCCATGAACTGAAAACTGACCCTGAACCCTAAAAATACCCCTGTACCCAAAATTAATTAATATTATTTAATTACCAATTAATTATTAATTAAAATATGTACAAACATATATCAATTAATTAATTATTATTAAATTACTTCCCACCCTATTCCCCTATAAACCCATAACCCGCTACAGAACATATTTATCTATTAATAAATTAATTAAAAATAATTAAAAATTAATTCTCAATTAATTAATTAATAATTCCTACTAATTAATAATTAATTTAACATAATTAAATTACTTCCCACCCTATTCCCCTATAAACCCACAACCCGCTACAGTAGTAAAAGACAATATTTAATAAAATAACATTAAAAATAAATAATAAAACATAATAAATACAATATAATATACACTAAATTTATTTAAAAATTGATATTAGTAACATCAAAGTTATTAATTTCGATATTATTAACATCGATATTTACAACTTCGATATTACTGATATCATGCCAATATCGATATTTAGACTGTCGATATTACTTACCTTCGATATTTTTGTATATCGATATTTAAACTTCGATATTTTTGCATATCGATATTTAAAAATCGATATTTTGTCTGTGTACCCCCAGGTCTATGTTCCACTGTAAAGTCCATCCCCTGTAGGGAAATGGACCACCTGAGCAGTTTGGGATTTTCACCCTTCATCTGTTTTAGCCACAAGAGGGGCTTATGGTCTGTCTGAACTTTGAAGTGAGTACCAAACAAGTATGACCTCAGCTTCTTCAGGGCCCAAACCACAGCAAAGGCCTCCCTCTCAATAGCTAACCAACGTTTCTCTCTAGGGGTCAGCTTCTGCTAATAAAAGCTACTGGCTGGTCTTGACCATCTTTATTCAATTGTGTTAGCACTGCCCCTACCCCCAAATCAGAAGCATCTGTTTAAATTTAGAGAGAGAACAGCTGGGCTGTGGGTCTGATTAGCAGGCCCACAGCCACACTAAAGTCGACAAACCAGAGAATCACAGCAAAAAGTGGGGGTGACCATAGGAAGCAGACCCTACTCTCCTACAATGATGACGCCTAACTTTTCTAAAAGATATACAGTCCATTTCATGTGTTTAACAAGTCCTCCTGATGTTGTGATATCAGAAGCATATCGTCTAGGTGGATTACTAAACGAACACCCCTCCTTCTCAAGGAAGCAACTACTGGCCTTAGAACCATGGTGAAGCACCGTGGGGCTGAGGAGAGTCCAAAGGGAAGGGACCGAAACTGGTATGTTACTCTTTCCATGAGAATCTTAAATCTTTTAGTCTTTGTCCATAGGTGTTGTGAAGTAGGTGTCTTTTAGATCTAATTTTACAAGCCGGTCCTTCTTTTTTAGGATGTCTCTTAAGGGGTGTATACCCTCCATTTTGAGGTGTCTGTAAACTAGGAAGGGATGCAGCTCTTTTAAATGCATAACCGGCGCCAGCCTTTGTCTTTTATCTTTACCAAAAATATTGTGCTCACAAAGCCTTGTTCTGAGTCTGTCACCCTGCAAATAGCATTTTTTAATAACATCTGATTCACTTCTCTGTCTACTAGAGCGGATTGTTCTCCGGGTTGTCGTACTTGGTAGGGTGTTGTGTTGAATTCTATCCTGAACCCCTTTATGGTTTCTAATACCCAATGGTCAATCGTTAATAATGACCAATTTTGGCTGAATAAACGTCGACTTCCCCCTGCCTTTGTACGGGGAAAAAGCAAAAGGAGGAGGCGTCCTTACCCTGCTGTCCATAGCTTTGTGATCTGCCTCTGCCCCCATCACGGATGCGGAAGTTTTTGCCTCTTTGTGGGAAGAAGGAGGAGTTGTATCCTCGGAAAGGTCTTCCGTATCCTCGCTGGTTTTGGTAGTATCGGGACCTGTATTGTCCGCGGCTAACAGCCAGTCCCATCCTGTCAGCCCTTCCAAAAAATTCTACCTTCGAACATCCGTCTCATATTTGTTTGTGCCTTACTGAAGGCCAAGAAAGTTGAAACATATTTTCCCAGTAGTTTAATAAAGTTTTCACCAAAGAGAAGGCCATTCGGGTCGCCTTGGACATCTTTAGTGGCAAGGTCCCCCAATTTAGGGTTCAGTCTCATGAGTATAGCCCTTCTTTGTTCTGGTGTTAAACCTGCGTTGGCATTGCCAAGCACGCTGACTCCATCCCCTCCTCCCCATCTATTGGGTGCCCTTCTGGGGCGCCTCTTCTGCCAAGTCCATGATCCTGGCTAAGGGTCCTAGAGTGTCCGGTACTCTATCTTGGCACCGTTTGAGACGGCGTTCGAGTCCCTTTCTAGGATCTCTGCCCGTCTTGAATAAAAAGATCAATAATTTGGGATCTAGATTTGGTGTTAAACCAGACTTATTGTCTAAGAAGAGTCTGTGGCACTCGGCCCTCATCAGGTTTCTGGTTTCTTTTTCAAGGGGTTTCCGGATCCAACATTTTATGAATTTGGATATGAGGTCCATGAGCCACCAGTCAGATCCCTCGGGTTTGTGTGATGCGGGTGTTCATCGTAGTCAGCCTGAAGACTGAGGTCATCTGTGCCGTAAAGGTCACTCTGTCTTGTGCCGCGAGGGCACCTGATCTTTTTGTGCCAATAAGGCTGCTCTTTCTGATTGTGTCGCTATAGGCACCTGTCTTTTGCGTAGCGCGTAGGCTACCTTGGGATAAATCCCGGTCTTTTGTAGAGCAAAGTCTACCTAGGGAGAAGTCCCATTCTTTTGTAGCACATAGTTACCATGAGGTTCTAGGTGCTTAGTCTTTTTAAGATTTGCCTCCTTTTTTTGGTGTGGGTTCATCTTCTTCAGAGAGGATCACGGAATTCGCCTCCATAACATAGTTCCTTTTTCTTTTATTCATAATAGTTTCAACTGCCTCTTTTAAGGAGGACTTAAATTCATTCATTAATATGGCTTCTTTAGGGGAGGTATTATCATCCTCCTCATGTGTATCATTGTCATTTTCCATTACGTTCTCTTTTTTTTTATAGGTTCTTATGACCTTTGAGTATCTAAACCCTTTTAATAATTTAAATTTGATTTTGTATTATATTAGTTCATTAGTTGAAAAGTTCAAGAGAAAAGGGGGGCTTACCGCCTAGAAATGCGTGTTTAGTGAATGGAGACCGTTAATCGCTCGCGCTGTGAGTTCCTATGACAAGGCACAGCGCGACTAGGTCTTGGGTCTGCCTCCCTTTCGTTGTCGTTTTGACAAATGTAGGGGCAGATTTACAATAACCGGCGCATCCCTGCATATCAGCAGGGTTGCGCCAGTTATTGTGCGTCACGGCTGCCACCATGGATGCGCCGCATTTACAATGCGCGCACCATGGGGCAAAAATGGACATATGTGTGTGACGCATCTGCTGCCGTAAAGGCGGCGCATTGCTGGAGTTGCGTCGCAAGCGCGACGCAACTCCAGCAAGGCTCGGGGGTGCCCTATCCTTTGAATGCTGTGTCAATCCTTACGCCTGCTTCAAGCAGGTGCAGGGTTTTGACGCAGAATGGCCTTAAAAGTGACTGAGTGAAATCGTGTAGATTTCACTCAGCCACTTTTAGGAGGTGTTCCTGCGCTGGAACGCCTCCCCCTGCGCCGGGACGCCTACATGTGGCGCAGGGCTTTACAACGTGACGCATCCCCCAGATGTGTCATGTTGTAAATACCCCGCAGCATGGTGCTGTCCGGTCCCACGTGTCTCGTCGCCTCCACGGATCTCAGCTATGCTGCAGACGTGAAGAGAGGGTCAGAGAGGTCTGGAAGTCTTGGTCTTGTCAGGCTCTGTGCTCGGGTCCCGGCGGGAGCGTCGACAAAGCAAGCCGTTGATTTGCTGGATGGTGCCTGGTTGCCTGGGGTGGCCACTCCTTGGCCACAAGGGATATTCTTCAGTCTTCAGCTTCAGCAGAATGTCGAAGGTCCAGAGTTTTGTTCCAAGTTTCAATTCAGGATCACCAGAATTGGCGAGGGGGTAGTATTCCAAAGCGTATGACACCTTACACAACATGTTTAGCTAAAGCCAAACCAAAGTTAGCATTCAACCGCGAGGATTATAATGTACTTAAGAGTATATGGTATGGCAATATCATAGGACAGCTATAAGGACATGGTTCCGAAAGCTGCAGACAGGCTCAGCTCATGCTAGAGCACCATCTCACACATAACCAAGCACTCTGCCTCCAGAGGATTGTTAAGGCCTGCCATAGGAGTGACTTATAGGTTACTGTGTGTCTATATTTAAGGGTAGATATAGGAATACTATACCTAAGCAAGGGGTGATTACACGACCTTGCCCCAGCTGAGTGATCAGCCAGTTGTGTCAGTTTGAGTGGCCAGCCAGGGGTGGCATAATACATGCGGCAGCCCCTGGTAGGCCTTGGGTCCACCAATGCCCTGGGTACCTATGGTACACTATACAGGGACTCACAAAGGTGACCCAATATACAATTTGGTATGTACCTACAGTACATGGAGTCCATTTTACAGAGAGAGCAGATAGCCTGGGGTCCTGAATAGCAGGATCCCAGGCCAACTAAGTCGAAAACCAGCTAAACACTAGGCAAAAAGTTGGGGGGTAACCATAGTCCGGTATCCACCTTCCTACAAAACCCCCACCCCAAACGAAAGGAGATAACTCTATCCTTGACCAGGTAAGCCTATATTGCCTAAGTGGCCATATAAGGAAGTACCTGCACTAGCATGGTTACCCCCTGTCTCATGGTCCACTAAGCAATCCGTCACCCCAAGGGTATCTGAGGGTCTCCACCATAAGGAATTTCTACCTGTGGTGTGTTTTGGCAAAGTAAAAGGCTGGTGTTGGGATGGAGTATTGAAGTGAGGCTCCACAACTTTTGGGCTCAGCTTCCTCCAATCATCATCCACCATATATGCCTTTCTTTCCATGACTGAGTTGTGTTGAGCTCTCAGGGTCAACCTCTGGCTACCTAAAGCTGGAGGCTGGGTCCCTCTGTTTGGCTCACTGGAGGGACAGGTCAGGTTTGGGGCCCTTTGGTCCCAGGTTTGGCTGTGCCCAACAGAGTCCATCTGGGGGAGGTTCCTAACAAGGTGTAAGGGAGATCCCTCAGGAGTGTTTGGAATTTTTACCTGGCCAGGGTTTCTAGCTTTGGTGCACCTAATCTGCTGATGGGGGAGTTCCTGTGGACAGGAGGCCCTTTGGGGTCCACTGGCCTCCCTGACCTCTACAGCCCTGGGCTGACTGAGGCAGGGTAGAGCGGGGCAGGTTACCTGCTCCAGACTGGGTCCCACCTTGGAAGGGTCCACTGACATCAGGGGCTCTGCCAGGCTAGGCCTGACTACCTCTGGGGTAGTTCCTTCACAAAGGGTAGGGTCAGTTCCCTGAGGAGGCTGACTATCACCTAATATCTGGTGGGAGGGAGACTTTTCTTCCTCCCCAATACTCTCTGTCTGAGTGGAGTGATCCATTGTTTCAGGCTGCACAACACAAACATCTGTTTGAGTGTGGGCTGTGACCATCACAGCCCTGCCAACCTGTTCAGGGAAGTCTGCTTGAGCTGGGGCTGTAGCCATCACAGCCCCACTAACCTTTTCTGGAAGGCCTACCACTTTGGAATGGGTTTCTTGTTCAACCTGAGCCCAGGCTGAGATCTCTAGATCATTTCCCAGTAGAAAATCTACAGGCACGTTTGTAGACACTGCCACTCTCTTTGGGCCAGTGACACCTCCCCAGCTGAGATTTACTACTACCATGGGATGATCTTTCTGCACTCCATCGATGTTAGTCACCTGATAGGTAAACCCAGGTAAAAGATGTCCTGAGGGGACTAGACTGTCAGTCACCATAGTGATGCTAGCCCCTGTGTCTCTGTAAGCGTCAACCTTCTAGCCATTGATGCGGGGCTCCTGTCTGTACTTGCCCAAAGTGTTGGGACAAGCAGTGAAGTTGGCAAACCCCATGCCATTCTCACAGACAGTAGTAGCTGCTGAAGGGGACCTGGTTAGGCCAGAGTCCACCTGAGTTCACACAGTAAACCCAGCAAAATTCTTGGGGGCACTCCCACCACCTGGGGGATTACTACTAATAGTAACAGGAGGTCTGGGAGTATTACTTGGGGGAATGTTCTCCTTATTGTTCGCCTTTGGGCAACTGCTGTCAGTCTTCCAGTGGCCAGGCTGTTTACAGACATGGCAATAAGGTTTCTTTTGGTTACAGGAAGTGTTTTGGGACCCACCCCCACCATTGGAGTTTTGGGGCCCTGTGGAAGACTTGTCTTTTGATTTATCCCCACCTTTCTCTTAAGGCTTGGTAGAATCTTTCTTTCTTCTGGTCACCACCCTGATTTTTAGGCCTAATCCTGGTTCTGACCCATTTGTCTGCCCTCTTACCCAATTCTTGTGGAGAGGTCAGACTGAGTCCACCAGGTGCTGGTGTAGAAGCTGGTTATGACAATTACTAAGGATCTGCTCCCTTATAATCAAATTATACAATCCTGTGAAGTCCTGTACTTTGCTGCCCAATAACCAGCCCTCCAGAGCCTTAGTAGCACAATCTACAAAATCAGTCCAGTCCTGAGTCTGTGTCTTCTGGGTATCCCTGAACATCAACCAGTACAGTGGTTAAGCGAAACCCATCAATCAGAGCACTCTTCAGGACAGAGTAGTTGTTAGCATCCTCATAACTAACTGTGAGGAGCTTATCTCTACCTTTTTCTGAAAAGGAGAGCTATAAGATTGCTGCCCACTGACTGGGGTACCTGCTGTACTCTGCAGGCCCTTTCCAAAGCAGTTATCCATTTGTGGATGTCATCCCCTTCTTTGTAGGGGGGCACAATCTTACTCAGGTGTCTATTATCACAGGACCTGTCTTTACCCTTAGAGATATTGCTGCCACCAGTGGGTTCTAACCCACTCTCTCTATGCTCTCTAGCACATCCCGGCACTAGCACTGTCATGCATCCAGATGACACCCCAGACACACACACCCAATGCTTCTCCCCCACCATCTTATCCCCAAAAGACACTAGACTTGATGAGATCATCTCCACACTCCATCTAATCAAAGAAGTCCTCCACGCTTTTAAGATCATGCTATCCAATCATCCATGTCTCCCAAGATCCAACACTCCTAGCAAATCCCCCACACACACCCCCAGCACCAAACACATGGCTCGGTGCATCTGGGGCCAGTAAAAGTGGCTCACTAGCCTTTCCTAAGTTTTGGTTTGGCCCAGATGTCCAGCTAGGGGGATGTCATGAGCTAAAGTTAGGAGGAACTCCCTGTACGTATGTGGCACTACCACTCTCCTGTCTCAGTGTACAGTAATCCCTCTTCCCAATAAGCTCTATGGGGTTATCAGTACCCGCCCGCAATCTACCCTCCCGCCCATCGCGTACTAACAATCATCTCTCCGAGACCGATCTTCTCTCTCTACTGCTCTCCTACGAACCGCCCTCTACTACCATAGATCCTCACACACATAAGCTCATCCCCTCTATCCCTGCAAACCTGGAGTTGTCTTTTCAGACACCCTCTCTGCCCAACTGCAGACTGACTGCAAGCAAGTCTTGCAACAGTATGCTAGTCTCTTTTCCCTGATCCCTGGTCTGACCAGCTGGTGTACCCATGATGTGGACACTGGTGACAGTAACCATGTCAAAAACACAATCTATCGACAATCAGACCAAGTCAAGGAAAGCATCAAAGCTGAAGTCAGCAAGATGCTGGAGTTAGGGGTCATTGAGCCCTCTGAGATCCCCCGGGCTAGCCCAGTGGTTCTGGTCCCTAAACCTCACCCACAGGCTGGAATGAGAGAAATTAGGTTTTGTGTGGACTATAGAGGGCTCAAATCTGTCACCAAGACAGATGCTCACCCTATCCCAAGAGCAGATGAGTTGATAGACAAATTGGGGACAGCTAAATTTCTAAATACCTTTGACTTGACTGTAGGGTAATGGCAGATTGGCATGACCCCAGGAGCAAAAGAGAAGACAGCATTCTGCACACCTGATGGGCACTATCAGTTCACTGTGATGCCCTTTGGTTTAAAGAAAGCCCTGCCACCTTTCAGAGGTTGGTGAATCAAGTCCTGGCTGGGTTGGAATCCTTTAGTGCAGCTTATCTTGATTATATTGCTGTCTTTAGCTCCACCTGGCAGGATCACCTGATCCACCTTGGGAAGGTTTTACAAGCCCTACAATCTGCAGGACTGAATATCAAGGCATCCAAATGCCAGATGGGGCAGAGCACTGTGGTGTACTTGGGCCACCTTGTGGGTGGAGGCCAAGTCCAAACCTTACAGCCCAAGATTCAGACCATCCTGGACTGGGCAGCTCCAACAACCCAGACCCAAGTAAGGGCATTCCTTGGCTTGACTGGGTATTACAGGAGGTTTGCGAAGGGCTATGGGTCCATTGTGACTCCCCTCACAGAACTCACCTCCAAGAAAATGCCCAAGAAAGTAAACTGGACTGTTAGCTGCCAAAAGGCGTTTGACGCCCTGAAAGAAGCAATGTGCTCAGCACCCATTCTAAAAGCACCAGACTACTCCAAGAAGTTCATAGTGCAGACTGATGCCTCTGAGCTGGGGATAGGAGCGGTCCTATCCCAGGTCAATGAGGAAGGCCAAGACTAACCTGATGCTTTTATAAGCAGAAGGCTTCTCCCCAGGGAGCAGCGTTGGAGTGCCATTGAGACGGAGGCCTATGCTGTGGTTTGGTCCCTGAAGAAGTTGAGGCCCTACTTGTTTGGTACTCACTTCCTAATTCAAACTGACCACATACCTCTCAGATGGCTAATGCAAATGAAAGGAGAAAATCCTAAACTACTCAGGTCGTCCATCTCCCTACAGGGAATGGACTTTGAAGTGGAACACCGACCAGGGACTGCCCATGCCAATGCAGATGGACTTTCCAGGTTCTTCCACTTAGAATATGAAGACTCCATAGGGCAAGCTTAGTCTCATCATCTTTCGTTTGGGGGGAGGGGGTTGTGTGAGAAAGTGCCCTCTTTTTGTATGGTATGCCCCCACTTTTTGCTGAATTGCTGATGTGCTTTGACTGAGTGTGCCCTGGGCACCTGCCAACCAGGTACCCAGGGCCTGTGTTTCTTCCCTAAAACTGCATTGAGGCCTAAACCCAATTGGCATCTCTGGCCACATGTCAGCCCCTGGTAAATGATACCCTAGGCACCCAGGGCACTGTGACCAGAAAAAGCCCCTAAGGGCTGCAGCACTTATTGAGCCACCCTTAGAGGCCCTGTGCCCTGGCACACACACACTGCCTTGGCAGGCTGCATGTCTGGGTGCAGAACAAAACCAAGAGTCGACATGGCACACATCCCAGTGTGCCATGCCCAGAAAACACTGCCCTGGCATACATCAGTCACCCCTCTAGCTGGGTGACCTATGCCAGTGGTGAGGGTACAGGCGCATGAGCCCTGTACCCCTACAGTACCCAGGTCCATTCCTGGGCACTGTAAGTGCAGTGCTGCCATTAAGAGTATATGGTGCTGGAAGGTTGTCATTACGAACTCCAAAGCACCATAATGGCTTCACTGAAGACTGACAAGTTTGGTATCAAATTTATCAGCACATTAAACCCGCACTGATGCCAGTGTAGGATTTAATGTTAAATGCATGACAGAGGGCATCTTAGAGATGCTCCCTGAAACTCGACCAACTCCCAGTAACCTGACTGAGTGGCTGCCGAGGCTGCCACCCCCAGACATGTTTCTGGACTCCTGGGTCGAGAACTTGCCGCTCTTGGGCCTGAAAAAATGCACATCCTGGGACGAGGTGCCAAGCCTCCTCGCCCTGGATGGGCAGGGTGCATGAAGGAGAAGCTTCAAAGGCATGCCGCCTTTGTGAGCCTTTCCAGACCACTTGCTGTACTCAACAACTGGTCCCCACTGGTTCTACCCCCCACTTTGGGCGGGAGACCTGGCGGGAAAAACAAAGTGAAGAAGAGAGGTGTGCCCACCTCTGCCAACTCCACCCCTAGGGTGGGGGAGGCGAGGTGAAGTACAACCTCGAGTCCCCGCCATCTTGAGGATGGGTGGACCCAGCCAGCCAGGGAGAGGCTCCTGCCCCCCCCCTCCCACGGGAGAGTGGCAGAATAGGGGGTGTACCCACCCCAGAGAAGGGACCCATTGGTCCCTGACCTTTACCTACCTGTAACGCCCCTAAATCTAGTATTTAGGGGCACCCTGAACCTCCCTTCCTCAGATCCAGCAACAACAAGTAAAGAAGAAGGACGAGAAGCTGGAGGACGCGCCCACTGACTTGGCCCCAGCCCTACAGGCCTGTCTCCCCTCGAACCTGCTCCTGCGAAATCCCGGCGTATCCAGCGGCCAGCAACCTCAAAAACCCCGGAGGACCTGCCTGCATTCACTTCCCAAGCTATTTCTCCGTGAACACCGGACGTGTTTGAACTGCAGCTTCTGGTGCCAGCTAGAAACCCTGAATCCAGCACACTCTGTACCCGTCGAGCCCGGCCATGTTTGAGTGAACAAACACCACAAGGAGGTCCCCGGGCGATCGTGACCCGGGATCCAGCGACCCCTGACCTGCCTCCAGACGACGCCTGCAGCCTAAATCCAGAGGACACCCCTACCAGAGCGGGTAAGAAAATCCGACGTCCAAAGCCACCCCTGCTCCCGGCGCCCCACGGCCTTGTGTGCCCAACCCAGTGGTGCCTAACCAACCCAAGACATCCCAACTTACCCCTCGAAGTGGTGGTCACTCCTGGAAGATCCTTGTCCCCAAGCCTGACGTGTTTCTTTGTCCCGGAGAATTCCCATTGAAATCAACAGGGCACCCGACCTCAAAACAGCACCCTGCACCCGGCTGCCCTAGAGCCGCTGAGGGTGCCCCTTTGGTGCTAACTTGGTCCCCAACATGCCCTGAGCTTAACCCTAGGAGCTTTGCTCCCACAACCCTGTGGCCTGCTTTCCACCCGCCTCCAACCGAAGTCCCCCTATCCCCCATTGGTTAACATTGGGTGTCAACACTCTGCACCCGGCCTCCCGAGTGCCGCTGAGGGTGCAGCAACAGTGCCTCACTGACCCTAAGAGACCCCGGAGTCTAACCACAGAACCCTAACTCAAAAGACTGATTACTTACCTTGAAACCAATAACTAATTTTTCCTCATAGGATAACATTGACTCTTTTTCTCCCAAAAAGTTTCGAAGTGTCGACTTTTGAAAACTGCAAATTTTCCTTACAAATCAGCCGAATAACCAAAACGCATTTTCTCAACTGTTTTCAGGAAATGTCCCAGTGCTGAATCCAGGAAAAGTAATGATAACCTAACTTACCTGCTAAGTGAATTTCCTCCCATAGGATAACATTGGTGATTGTACGTGAAAAAGTTTCAGTGTCAACTTTTGAAATGTAATAATATTCCTTAAAAATCGTGCCTTTAACCAAAACGCATTTACCTGTTTTCAGGAAATGTCCCAGGACTGAATCCAGGATCCAGTCCTGTGTTATCAAAAGTAATCTGAAAAGTAATTAACTGCATTTTACTTCAAAAGCCCATTCAATTGAACGTACTATTCCTGCAATGTGTTGCAAACTGCTTTCTTAACACTGTAACCAAAACCAGTACAAGTTACACTGCTATTTTGAACTGTGTTCATACAAGTAATTTACTACTGAAAAGTATTTTTATGCTTACCTGCACCAGGCTTGCTTGTATCTAGAAATAAAACAACAGTATATTTTTTTATACAAACACAATTGGCCTGGAGTTCAGTCTTTGAGTGTGAGACCATTTGCTGACTGTGTGTGTACATCAGATGCTTTACACTGTCCTGATACTGTGTTACTGCTCAACCAAGCTACCACTTTAGAGAGTACGGTTCTATCTAACTTTAGCCTCTGCCAAACCTCTGGAGACCCATGGATTTTATACACACTGTACCTCACTTTAGTGCAGTATATATTGAGCCAGTTTCTTACAGGGTGCCATCCTCGCAATCCCGCTGGGGAGAACGTTGGGGTGTGCATTCTCAGCAGTGGGTGCCGGGATTGTAGCCTCACTGGTCGCATACATTGTACTGTCAATAAAGACATTTGTACCCGACCCCCTTTCCTATGTGATGTCACTCCCCCAGGCCTGCATATCCTGTCCCCCTCCTTCCTCTGTGATGTTCCTCTCTCAGGCCTGCATATCCTACCCCACTCCTCTGTGATGTCCCTCCCCTCGCCCATATCTGTACATCCTGTCCCCAGCCTTCCTCTGTGATGTCACTCTTCAAGCCTGAATATCCTGTTGCCTCCTTCCTCTGTGATGTCACTCTTCAAGCCTGCATATCCTATTGCCTCCTTCCTCTGTGATGTCACTCCCCTAGGGCTGCATATCCTATCCCCCTGCTCCCTCTGTGATGTAACTCCCCCTCGCCCATATCTGTACATCCTGTCCCCAGCCTTCCTCTGTGATGTCACTCCTCCATCCCTAGATATCCAGAGGTGGCCAGTGAAACATCCAGTGATGGACAGTGAGGGATGCAGGCTGCTGAGGGGCGTCAGTGTCGGATGTAGGTGGGTAAGCCCTCTATGTAGGGATGCCCTCCCACTCTGGCCTTTTCTCCTCCACACTGGGAAGGGCCAGGTAGGGGCTCATCTTTGCCCCCGCTTCATTGTCTCTTTGGCACTTTCTCAGGGCCCCAGCTTGTGTCCTGGATCTGTCGCGATACGCTGGGGTGTCCCTGAGGGGGCTTCCCAGCGTACGCCTGAGTCCTTGGGTTATGAATGGTGTGAACGACAGTGACTGGGCTGGGCCAGTATGAATGGTGTGCCTGGACAGTAGCGATGGTCAGAACCTTGACGTGGTGCTACTGCTCACTGGTTGTAACACAACTGGTGCTAATCTGACCTTTTGTGTGCATGGAGTGCAGGTGGAGTGTCCGGGGTGGGGATCCGTAGGTCGCACTCTTCCGTAGGCACCTGGAGGCGGAGCTTCAGATACCATCGTGGGACCACCCATCACACTGGTTGTAACACAACTGGTGCTAATCTTACCTTCTGTGTGCATGGAGTGCGGCTGGAGTGTCCTGGGTGGGGATCCCACGTAGGCAACTGGAGTCGGAGCTTCTGATGCGCCCTGTGGGGCCAGCCGTTGTAGTGTTTGTAAACAAATTGGTGCTAATCTGACCTTTGTGTGCATGGAGTGCAGGTGGAGTGTCCCGGGTGGGGATCACTATGTCACACTCTTCCGTAGGCACCTGGAGATAAGATATTGTAGAGGGTTTAGAGGAGTGGACAGCACAAATATCACACTTGAGGGTGCAATAGAAGCGGGGGGTGTCAGTGGAGTGGTCTGTTAGACAATAGGAAGAATCAGAGGAGTGCCCTAGGGTGTCAGGCATGTAGAAATGGAGTCTCATGAGACAGAGTCAGGGAGAGTCAGGAAGTAATGGTGTGCCACAAGAGGGGAAAGGAGTGTCACTAGAGAGTCTGATAGTGCCACTATCTGGGCAGGGGGTGTCACTAGAAGAGTGTTGGAAGGGCTGTGTGTGTCAGAGGGACAAAGAGTATCTGGAGAGGACTAGTGAGCAGCAGGGAGTGTCACTGCAGGAGCAGCAGTGTCAGAAGGGCGGAGTGTGTCAGGAAAGAGGCAGGGAGTGTCAGGAAAGTATGAGGGAGGGGCAGGGAGTGGCATGAGCGCATCAGGGAGTGTCCCTAGAGAGTTGGGGAGTTTCACTAGAGAGTCAGGGAGTGCCACTAGAGAGGCAGGGGGTGTCACTACAGGAGCAGGAGTGTCCGAAGGCTGCTGCATAGCCCTTATGTGGCCTAAGAAGGATATCCATAAGTCTCTGAAAGGTAGCTGGTGCCCCAAGGAGGCCAAAATGTAAGACTTTAAGGTAGAGTCCAGTAGGTGAGTAAAATGCTGTTCCATCTTAGACTGATGGCTTCAGGGTGATCTGCCAATATCCGTTGATTAAGTCAAGGAGATGATGTAAGAGGCTCGCCCCAGATTCTCAATCAATTCATCCAACCAGAGCATAGGATAGGTGACAAATGTTGATCTGCTATTCTATTGTCTAAAATCTATGCAGAATCTAATGCTACCATTAGGTTTTGATACTAATACCATCCGAGAACACCGTGCACCATTGGATGGTTCAAATATATCATCCGTCAACATGTTCTTTACTTCTTTTTCTACTGCTTCCCTCAGTGCTTCTGGGATTCGATAGAGTCGTAGACGGACAACCTGACTGTCCTCAGTGACCATATCATAATACACCAGCTTGGTTCGACCCGGTGCAGTGGAAAAGACACCCCTGTACTGCCTGATGAGTTTTTTTGCCTGATGTTTCTGGGTAATGTTTTGAAAATCGCCCAGCTGCGTTGAGGTCCCTTCACAGCCCCTATCCTCAGGAATGAAAGCCAGCTCTAAAGGTTGTAAGTCAGTTACACACATGGCAGTGAATCTCTCCTCCGCCCTTGTTTTATGGTCACTTTCCCATATCTTGAGAAGATTGACATTAAAGATCTGTTCACCCTTACGCCTTTAGGGTATGGCCAGCTTATAATTCACAGGTGCGATTTGGGATAATATTTTGCATGGTCCTTGCCTGCGAGCTAATAGTTTATTAACCAAAGATAGAAGCAAGACCAGGACTTTATCCCCCCCTTAGTTCTCTCGTTTTATCAGTCTTGTCGTAATTGGTTTTCTGCTTGTCCTGGGCTTTCTCAACATTATTACACACCTCCACCCATAGACTATGGACTTTCTCTTTGAGGTCGATAGTGTATTCTAGGTGTCCTTGCCCCTCATCCTCTTCACCCACGTTCGGCTGCCATATCCAGTAAGGTTCTAGGCTGTTTTAAAAACAAATTCAATGGGACTGTACCCAGTGGATGATTGTGCACGGGTACGAAGAGCATATAATACTAGAGGAAGCTTGCGCTCCCCATACCTTACTGTTTCAGATATCTATGGCCCTCTACCTGTATACTGTACACCTCTCCTGACACTCCCTGCTCCTCTCTCTGCCCCTCCGTCTGCCCCTCTCCTGACACTCCCTGCTTCTCTTCTTCCTCCCTACTCCTCTCCTGCCCCTCACAAGTACCTGCTCCTCTCCAAACTCGCCCTGACCCTCTTCTGACACATACGGCTTAGTTTGGCCGCGAGGTAACGATGGACAGAGCCGTTGCCAGGTGAGGTGGGGTCCACTCCTCATCAAACATGGGTACGACCTGTGTCCAATGTCTGACAGAGGATTTGAACGCCTGAAAGCCAGGTTATATGGTTGTATCTTTAGAGTCTTTATAATCTTTAAAAGTTTTCACATCACAGTAGCAATATATGATTTTTGTGGTCCTGAAGAAAACCTAGGATTTACTATCCCTATGGCTGAAACATGTTGACCTATTAATACAGCTATTATTTAAAACTGTTTTGCACTGTTTTAGTGTGGGTAACAAGAGATACTCAATAAACTAGCTTTTCTCTTGCGATCCACTTTTAATCTCACTCTCACTTTCTACGCACTGCGCTCATCACCTTTAGAACCACCTCTTCACATCTGCGATATTGCGGAGAGCTCTCTCTCTTGAATACCTAAAAAACATCCATGAGCTCCCTTCTCAGCGCAAGAAGCTTGTTGCCCTTGGTCACCCTGGCGTGGAGACCCAGATGATGAAGCAGGTCACCTTTGGTGAGTGATGGGAATCCGTCCTATTTAAAGGATTTTCCTCTGTAAATGTGTTCTTTCCTGAGATATATCTTCCCTCTGTTTATCATACCATTGAGTCCCAGCTCTTTTATTGTTCATTGCAATCCGCCTCGATTCAGTAGACCCGCGGGTCTATTTACGTTATTGCCTCTTAGGACACTCCCTGCTCCTCTCCTGACACTCCCTGCTCCTCTCCTGACACTACCTGCTCCTCTCCTGACACTCACTGCTCCTCTCCTGACACTCCCTGCTCCTCTCCTGACACTCCCTGCCCCTCTCCTGACACTCCCTGCTCCTCTCCTGACACTCCCTGCCCCTCCCCTGACACTCCCTGCTCCTCTACAGACACTCCCTGCCCCTCTCCTGACATCTTTCTTGCATGGGTATGCCCCCACTTTTTTCTGCACTGCTGATGTATTTTGACTGAGTGTGCCCTGGGTTCCTGACAACCAGGTACCCAGGGCCTGTGTTCCTTCCCTAAAACTATGCTGAAACAAAAGACCCAATTGGCATCTCTGGCCACCTGTCAGCCCCTAGTACCTAGGTACCCAGGGCATGGTGACCAGGGAAGACCCCTGAGGACGGCAGCACTTTTTGTGCCACCCTCAGGGGTCCTGTACCCTGGCACTCACACACTGCCTTTGCAAGCTGAGTGCCTAAGTACAGAACTAAAACAAGAGTCGACATGGCAAACATCCCTGTGTGCCATGCCCACAGACCCCACTGCCCTGGCATACATCAGTCACCCCTCTAGCTGGGTGCCCCATGCCAGAGGTGAGGGCACAGGTGCATGAGCCCTGTGCCCTTACAGTACCCAGGGCCATTCCTGGGCACTGTAAGTGCAGTTTTGCCATTAAGAGTATATGGTGCTGGGAGGTTGTCATTACGAACTCCACAGCACCATAATGGCTACACTGAAGACTGACAAGTTTGGTGCCAAACTTCTCAGCACATTAAACCCGCACTGATGCCAGTATGTGATTTAACGTAACATGCACGAGAGAGCATCTTAGAGATGCCCTCCAAAACCAGAACCTACAATCCGTGTATGGGTTGAGTGGCTGCAGAGGCTGCCACACAGCAGACATGTTGCTGGACCCCTGGGTGGAGAGCCCCCCGCTCTCCTGGGCCTGCGACAATGCACATCCTGGGCGAGGTGCTACGTCTCCTCCCCCAGGATGGACAGGGGGAAGCTTCAAAGGCATGCCACCTCTGAGAGCTTCTCCGGACCATTTGCTGTACCCAGCAACCAGCCCCCCACCAGCAGTTCTGCCTTCACTCTGGCGGGAAGACTGGCGGGAACAACTATGTCAGGAAGGGGGGGTGTGCCAACCTTTGCCAACTCCACCCCCTGGATAGTCTCCGTCCCCGAGCCTGCAACCTTTGTTCCATTTTGAAGATCCTCTTTGGATAATATTGAGCGCCCGACGGCTCAAAAGCACCCTGCACCCAGCCGCCCGAGTGCTGCTGGCTGTGACCTCTTTGCCCTATCCTACTTCCCCCCTTGTCCTGAGCAAGTGACCAGGAGCCCAGCTCCCAGAGCCGCGTGGCCTGCTAGCCAGCAGCCACCAACCGAAGGGCCCCTTTCCCTCATTGGATAATATTGGGCGTACCTACCTCTGCACCCGGCCGCCCCTGCGCCGCTGGGACTGAACTAACTGTACTCACCTGACCCTGGGGGACCCCTGAGTCTATGCCCTGGTGTTAGAGAGCACACATGCCCTGGTGTTAGCGAGCACACATGCCCTGGTATTAGCGAGCACACATGCCCTGGTGTTAGCGAGCACACATGCCCTGGTGTTAGGGAGCACCCATGCCCTGGTGTTAGCGAGCACACATGCCCTGGTGTTAGCGAGCGCACATGCCCTGGTGTTAGAGAGCACACATGCCCTGGTGTTAGCGAGCGCACATGCCCTGGTGTTAGAGAGCACACACGCCCTGGTGTTAGCGAGCACACATGCCCTGGTGTTAGCGAGCGCACATGCCCTGGTGTTAGCGAGCGCACATGCCCTGGTGTTAGCGAGCGCACATGCCCTGGTGTTAGCGAGCGCACATGCCCTGGTGTTAGAGAGCACACATGCCCTGGTGTTAGCGAGCGCACATGCCCTGGTGTTAGCGAGCGCACACGCCCTGGTGTTAGCGAGCGCACATGCCCTGGTGTTGGCGAGCGCACATGCCCTGGTGTTGGCGAGCGCACATGCCCACAGCATGTGGGCTCCCAGACGCAGATCCTCATTATGCCACATCTGCCAGAGCAGTTTGTACCTGTGAACTGTGCTCACCCCTTGTTCTGCTGGATGTTACTGATAGAGATCGCAGGTCACCCGGCCAATAAATTTTCACCATACACATACCAGGCCCATATTTTTCCAATTTATCATATACATTAATCAGGTGACCTAACAATTCTTCTACCAGTAACCCTGGTTCCTTCCTATTTATTTCTATTGTACCTGACTTACCAATTCACCGTTACAGGTACCTAAGATCCACAATGGATCAGGGAGCTAGCTGTAAAAGAAAGGCAGGCAAAATACAAAACCCAACTTATTTTTATTTCGCATTAAATGATCACAGACAACTGGGAAGTTTTAAAAGTTTATCTAGAAATCAGGTTCGGAAATCAGCAAGTTTACAGTTAGAAGGCAATCAATAATCAAGATAACGAAAAGAATATAGCCATAGAGGAACAGTGTCAGGGCAACCATTTATGAGACTATAAGAAAGTTATAACGATGCGATCACAGTTATGATTCATAAACAGAATGGAGAGAATGTGTTCTAAAAGGTAGGGGAACATAGGAACATGCTAAGGAAAATATACTGAATTACTTTTATAATAGGTTGCGGAAAGCATGGAAATTCACAAATGCAAAGAAATGTCTTTATTTAAGCAAAGACAGAAAATTAGAAGATGCAGTATAGAGTTTTCGCACTATATTTACCTAGAAAGGTGTGCAGACCAACCCTGGCCACGGATCAGTCAAGGACAGGAAATACCCCAAGGAAGGACAGTCATCTATGGGACAGCAGGTGCAGATTGGACACCCCAGGACAGGACAGGAAAACCAGATTAGGACCAGGACAGGACCACCAAGGCACGACCAGCACCCGCAGTTCGGAAGCAACGCCTGCGCTCCACCCTCTCTGCAGCTATCAGTCAGAACCCCGATTGGGTTAGCGAACTCCCCACCCCCCAATGTTGCAAAGTGTCAGAATCCCCAATTTCGATTGGTCCCCACATAGGATAGGTTAACACACCAATCAGAACAGACTTCTACAAGCTCGGTTTTGCATTTTAAGGAACTGCCTAGTGAATTTGGGGTTCCCATGAGAGAATACACAGAATACAATAAAATTTCATTGTAACAATTTCAGTACATTCGAATCCCTCTCGCTGGGTCAGAGGTGGCTTTCGCAGGAGCATCTTGACTGTGGCTGCCAGCTGGCTGGGTTCCACTGCTCAAGGCTACCTTCTCCGAGGCTGCGCGACATGCGCAGAAGGGACCTCCAAGATTGTTCTCGTCTCATCCAGACCCCCCCAATTATCGCGGTACATGGAAAGTAAGCGAAAACAAATTAAAACATAGAAATAAATGATTTCACAATATACCATGAGTAGTTACTTTATACTTCTTACTATAAAAATATACTATGCCATTATGAATTAGTGCAACAGACAATAACACGAGAGCATCTGCGCAAGCTTCACCATGTGAGTATTCAGATAGCCATATTAGAGGCAACTACGCATGCGCACATTTTCCCACCAGAACTACAGCTACGTCACGTGAGTGTGACTAACGCATGCGCAGTAGTAAATTCCCAAGCGACGGACATTTTAAGACAAGGATTAATCGTATTAGTAAAACACATAGGCAAGCATCACTAAGATACATGTATATCAAAAATAAAGAAAATTAGTAAGACATATAATTTGGATTACAGAGTTATAAATGAATCGAGGTTCTTGATTTCAGCAAGTCGCGTAATGAGCGAAATCTTGCTTCATCAATCCCCTCTTTGATGATATTTACTATCATCACAAACTTAATGGAACCAGATGCCAACTTTTCTCACACTTTGTGCAGTTCGATTTCTTCCAACATCCTATTCAATTTCTCTTTCACATCTTTATTAGGGTGAGAATTTTTCACCCTTTTGTAAATTTGATTATTCAAGTCTTCCAATTCAAGTTCATCCACACTCCGTTTCACACCTCTCTTATTCACAGCGTATTTCTTTGTGTGTTTGCGACATTTGCAGCAGACAAATATGAGGAAAATGATGAAACCTATCATTCCAATTGGCATCAGTACCTTAAACAATAAACCTTTACCTAAATTAGCAAACCAATGACCTACATTGGAGAGACCATCAACCAGTCTCTTCCAGGCACTATCAACCTCCAGTGGTTTGAGTTCCTTTTCCAAATTAGTAATATTTTTCACATATCTTTTGATCTGTACACTTTTATCCGGTATGTAAGTGCAACAATGTTGCGCTTTCAGCATCCGGCAGACTCCGCCCTCTTTTGCTAATAAGGTGTCCAGCGCAAGTCTGTGCTGCAAAACCATTGATCTGATCGCAACCATTTCGGTATTGACCAGCAGGAATCCATGAGCTGTGTCAGTAGACAATACATCCACTATTGTGGATAATTTGCAAATTCTGTGTGTATTCAGAACCACTCCCACTCCAGGTATCAGTGCACTAAAAATACTACCCATTATTTCACCTACGCTTTCTCTTTTACTACGCACTAAGCCATTAGTGTTTTCATTGCTTCCAGCAATTTCCCTCACATGGTATATTTTCGGGAAGACAATGCCAAAGTAGCAGCTTCCATACCAGTGATCCGGCCATTTGAAATAAGCCTTGTTTCCACATATATAATAAATTCCGGGAAACACAGGTTCTGACCCATTTTTGAAACCCCAACCTCCAATTACCTTGTAATTGTGCTCACATTGACTGGAACCAATTAAAATGTTATTATAATAACTAGTCTTCTCGCGATGAAGACAGAGTTTCCCTTTCCTTTCGAAATCCAGCAACAAAGCAGGACACCTCCCACCATTTGAGGTGCTTTCCATGTTTTCAGCCCATTTAGGAGTTTTCTGTCTTTTATCATTTGCTTTTCTTTGGAAACTTTCCCTTCTTTTCTCTGCCATGTTTAAAAACATTTTTTCTTGTTCATGTAATGAACAGGTCAAATTATCTCTGTGTGCTTCATTCAAATCTATAGTACGTTTTGTCAGAAAGTATTCTCCCATATAACGTGTAACGTCACTTTTAGTATGTACAGGATTCAGATTTCCACGTATGGGAAGTTCAGAAAATATCACGTCTGAGTTAGAATAGTAGTACTGTAACGGTCCTCTTTTGTAAAATAAGCTAGCTAAAATGCTACAGGAAATTCCATAGGTCAAAGGTAGGTGATGGTAAGTCACGCCTTCAGCTACAGAAGTAGGTAGCTTCATGCAGACATAGCAGTCTTCTATTTCCATAGTTTCTACATAGTGCACTAAAAGATTAGCGAAAACATTTAACTGTGTCTGGTTTTTACCTCCATGATAATGTAGTCCTTCCTCATCTGATGCTTCTAAGTCTCGTTTTGTTTGTCTGAGTGCTTTTTCACGTCTTTCTACACTTCGTGTTGTCAGTTCTTCAGTGTCAGTGGTCACAGTCTGAGTAGGGTCAATATTAGTATTTTTGCTCACCATATAAGGAATGAAAACTGTTAGTCCTATCCAAATTATTAACACTATAGCTATGCTACATATACATACTCTGCAGCATGTTTTGCAACAACTGCGTCTAGGCCTTCCATTCACATTTGAATCAGACATTTTCGTGCAGAAGAAGATTTCTCAACCCCTCTTTGTACCTCTGCACAGGTAGCTTACCCTGCACAACTTCAGGTTGGTTCGTCTTCCTCGGCAGAATAATCAGCTGTCTGTTCTTCGTCACTTTCGTCAGTAATATCAAGATCTTCGAATTCTCCTAACACTAAATATGTCCATTCAGGATCTTGGTATTTTTCGTTCAGTCTTTTTATTCGTTCACTCCTCCTTTGTGAACTTTCTCCAGCTTGCTCTGTAATACGAGGACTTTTCCTTCTTTCTGCAAGTTTCTCCTCTACTGTTTTTATTCTCAGTCTCAGTCTCTTAATATATCTTGGTTCGATATGTTTCTTTTTCTTGAGTCTTTTAGCTGGCACTGTGTTTTGGCTTTCTTCTAATGTTCTTTTATTTTCGTTTGTTCTGATTCTTCCCTTCCTGTCTGACTAGTTCCAGGTCTTATCTCTATATCTTCTGCCTGGGTACTAAGCTGGCCTTGTTCAGGTGTATTCCGGGTTTTACTTTCGAGTGTCTCTGTTTCTGTGTCCTGAACACGTTCTTCTATTTCTATCTGATCCTGTTCAAGGACTTCGATCCCTTGATTTTCTTCTGCTCGAACCTTTTCACTAGTTCTAGTCTGACCCCTTTCAATTTCAGGAGTTAGTGGAGGTGTGTCAATCACCTGTTCTGTCCTTGTCTGAACTTCCTCTTCTTCCTCAGATTTGACGTGAATCTCACTAATCTGAGGCTCTTCGCCTATGCCTATCTCTTCCTCTCTATTCCACTCTCTATCTTCGTAGGTTCGCTCTCTTGTCCTGATTGGATCTTCGGTCAGGTCGATTAGGGGTATCCAATCCTCTTGACTGGTGCTTGGTTGTTCGTCATCAGCTACTTCAGGACCAACGTCCGCAGACCCCTCAGCTGGACAACCTTCAGCTTCAGTCTTCTTGTCTGGTATCACCTTCTGGGTATGACTGGCATGGAACTGCCACTTTGGAACACCAGCACACTTCACCGCTGTCGTGGTCACCAGTATTATTTGGCGTTTTTCTCCCCACCTCGGTGCAAGGCAACTCGAACGAGTATGTTTCTTGATTCTAACCCAGTCGCCAGGAACCAATTTGTGGACTGGAGTTGTTGGATTGGCGACAGCGTCTTCCCCAATCTGGCGAGAGATAGAACGCACTTGGTCACCTAGTTGCTTGCAGTACTCAAGTACCAAATCATCAGAAATGTTTAACAATTTGTATCCTGGTACCCATGCTTGTCTCATCACTCTTCCCATCAGGATTTCATGGGGACTCAGGCCTGTCTTTCGGTCTGGAATACTTCTGAGTCCCATCAGAACAAGAGGCAATGCATTTATCCAGTTCATGCCAGTAGAATCACACATTTTTGCTAATCTCGATTTTATAGTGCCATTTACTTGCTCCACCACTCCAGAAGCCTCTGGACGAAATGCACAGTGCAATTTTTGGGTGATCTTAAATGCCTTACAGAGCTTATCGATTACCTCATTCTGAAAATGTTTTCCTCTATCTCATTCAATTGTGACTGGAACCCCGAACCTAGGTATTAATTCTCGTAGTAACAATTTAGCTACAGTTATGGCGTCACTCTTTTTGGCAGGGTAGGCCGCCACCCATTTTGAAAACAGGCAGACAATGACAAGGACATATCTCATTCCCTCACAGCGAGGCATTGTGATGAAATCAATCTGTACTCTTACAAAGGGACCTCCTGATTTTCCAATTTTTCCCAATTCGACTACTGTCCTTTTCCCAGCGTTAAACTCCTGACATGTTAAGCACCTCTGGCAGAGTGACTCTGCTACCTTCCTGAACTTCAGATTGTACCATGTTTGTTGGAAAACCAGAACCATGGCATCCCTACCAGTGTGTGAATCTCCATGTATCAGTCTGGCCATAGAAGCAAGCAGATGTCTAGGCAACACAGGCATACCATTTGGGCCCACAATGACACCATCCTCACTTCTCGGTCGACAACCAAGTTTCTTCCATTTTTCTTTCTCTTTTGCTGGCACCGCATGCTGCCAATCTCTCAACTCTTCCCAGGTAGGCACCTCTTCAAACACCATAAGCTGGCAGCTGTTTCCAGCTCCCCCCAGTTTAATATTTACAGACATGCGATTTCTGGCACAATGTTGAGCCACTTCATCAGCAAATCGGTTTCCCAATGTTATAGGGTCAATGCCAGATTTATGAGCAGCACATTTAACCACTGCCAATTCTTTTGGTAATTGTATTGCTTCCAGTAAATCTTGTACAACTTTCCCATTTCTGATGGGAGTACCTGAAGAAGTCAGAAACTCCCTCTGTAGCCACAATTGGCCGAAGTCATGCACAACTCCATAACAGTACTGACTGTCAGTATATACTGTTATTCTTTTGTTTTTCCCAATTTTACAGGCTCTTATCAATGCAATCAATTCGGCTACTTGTGCAGACTTTACTCCATATAAACAGGAAGCTTCTTTAATGGCGTCCCTAGAGACTACAGCATAAGCAGCACTTAGACCTACAAGTTCGTGTCTCATACATGAGCCATCCACGAACAGCTCCTCATCTTTTATGGGCAAAGGTACTTCTTTAATGTCTGGGCGTGGTTTAGTGCTGAATTCTGTCAGATCTATGCAGTCATGTTCGTCCTCTCCCTCGGCTTCCATAATCATTGAGTCAGGGAGCAGGGTAGCTGGGTTCAGGATATTACACCGAGTAATGACCACATTTGCAGCACCCACGAGAATCCTCTCGTATTTAGTCAGCCGACTAGGGGTGAGATACTGGGTCTTAGTTCGGGTCAGTAAAATTACAACTGCATGTGGAACATACACAGTTACAGGATGTCCCATGATAATAGATTCACTCTGTTCTAGACTCGTGCAAGTTGCAGCTACTGCTTTCAGACATCCGGGTAATCCAGCAGCCACTGGATCCAAAGTGGCAGAGAAATATGCCACTGGACGTCTAGTCAGACCATGCTCCTGTGTTAAGTCTGACAGTGCACAATTGTCTTGTGTGTCACAGAATAGTGCAAATTCTTTAGAATAGTCAGGCATCCCTAAAGCAGGTGCTGTACACAGACATTCTCGTAATTTAGTGAATGCTGTTATGCCCTCATCATCCCATTCCACTGGGTCCTTTGTGTGAGAAGTTGTCCTGATATATTGTGCTCACTATTCTAGTGATCACTTTGTATCATACCAAACAACCCTTATTGATGATTGGTTGTAAGTCAACCTTATTAGACCAGCTATCCTAGTAGCGTGGACAAGCGCAGTCTTTAGGCTAAACTCTAGAGGGTGTGTTAAGCCAGCTGTTTTACCATCACATATACCCCTTGAACACCAAGTGAAAGGACACCACACAAGTTGTTATGAAAATAAAGGATATTTATTTATAACAAGACTACCCTGAACTCTTTATGAGTCAGGGAGCTAAGCACAATACAAAACTCTTACGAAAATACTATAAGTTGCACAATTTACACAAATGCCCGAGGGGCACGAAAAACCATATACACAAAAAGTGGAATGCGAAATACTAGCAGGTAAGTAACAAGATCCAGAGGCTTCAGGATCGCTAGGACTACACTACTGAACCTTAAGATTAGGAGCAGGAGGCCTAGGGAGATCGGGTGCAGAGTGTGCACTCTCACGCGGGATGCGGGAAGAAGTCTATGGATGCTAGCGTTTCTTAAGTTACTGTTTCCGGACGAATCCGACTAGATAGACTGAAAACGAAAAAGGATCTGGACACTAGGATAGTGAACCTGTGCTGGAGTACCGAGATACTCAAGTTACCTAGCCCAGGGGCCGCGGCTGCATAGGGTTCAAAAGACGTCGGGAATCCTCGTTGAAGTCTATGGAGCCTGAAAGAAGAAGTTGCTGGCAGGCGACCAGTGAAGATGTTCGGTGTGATCCAAGGCTGGATCAGTGAAGGAGACGACCTGAAAGCAGAGGGGACTTAGTTCTTAATCACTAGCCAGTGATTATGTGGGCACCAGGATGGCACCGGATGAAGTCACCTGGACCAGGTGAGTGGGCGACGCTGGACTCTGCAGTCACACGGGCTAGGAGGCGTTGTCGGCGTCCAGGCTGGAGATGCGAGCTGTCCCACGAGGCTGTCGGCTGTCGGCGATGCTGGACTCAGGATTTGAGCAACAAACCTTGGCAAAGGCAAGCCCACGCGGTGGAGTCAAGATGGCGTCTGGAGTGGACCAGGAGGGTCCAGGGCACTTCTTGTTGGACAAGAAGCAAGGGCCAGTCTAGGGGACCTAGACCAGCTGTGAAAACGTCGTGGTACGTCGTCAAGAGGGTCACTAGCCAACGGGCAAGTGACCGGACAACGTGGCAAGGAGCAAAGAAGCAGAAGGGCCCCACGCAGATCTCATGGATGCTGGGGGGCTGGACTTCGGTGCTGGAGCTGCTTAGGGTTAGGGCTTCTCAAACCCCAGTGCACTTACTCGAGGGTCTCTCGGGGGTCGTGCTGGTGAAGCGTCGTGCAGGTCTTGAAGATGGCCGGTCCCACGGGTCTCGTCACACCCACGAATCTCAGCTGGGCTGGATGATGTAGGTAGAGGTCAGAGATGGCACGGAATCCGGGTCTCGTCGAGCTGGGCAGTCTTGATCCAGAGGATGGACGTGCAGCAAACCGCAAGAGCTTCGATGGTGCCTGCTGGTGCAGGGTGGCTACTCCTTAGCCACAAGGGAGAGTCTTCAGAAGAGTCAAGAGTTCCTTTCGTGGAAAGTAGTTTCAAGATTCAAGATTATCTAATTTGGGAAGGGGGCCTGCTCCTACCTTTATCCTAAGAAAAAGGGGCTGGCACGCGACTAGGTCCTGCCCTATGGGTGGGACCAGGAGGGGGGTGGTTACACCCCTCTCCTTTGTGCGGTCTCTCCCCAGCTCAGGGGCTGGGGTGCCCCAGGAACTGGTTTGAACCAGCATATGCACAGTGAGCACCGGGGTGCCACTTGCAGTCACCTTCCTTTCAGCCCTGCCTACCTGGGATACACAAAATCCTGTCTGCGATGGTGCTAGCACCGCCCCTGACAGGAAACCCTTTGTCCAGGCCTCCGTTGCTGGAAGGACTCCCAGCAGCAGGAGGGCAGACTTGTGTCTCGGTGGCAGCATCCATTTTGTGGAGCTGAGGCTATGTCTGACTTTAACCGGGGTTCACAGTTACATACATGTCGTGTCCCTCTAGAAGGGTGGAATGCTAACCCCGTCGCCAGAATTGGCGAGGGGTTAGTATTCCAATTCGTATGACACCTTACTCGACATGTTTTGATAATGCTATACCAAAGTTAGCATTTAACCGCGAGGATTATAATGCACTTAAGAGTATATGGTATAGCGTTATCATGGAACAGCTATTTGGACTTGGTTCCGCAAGCTGCAAACGGGCTCAGCTCATGCCAGAGCACCATCTCACATAATTCCAAGCACTCTGCCTTCAGGATTGATAAGGCCTGCCATAGGAGTGACTGACAGGAATATATGTGTCCATTTTAGGGTTAGATATAGGAATACTATATCTAAAGCAAAGGGTGTTTACACCACCTTGCCCCAGCTGTCGTGCAGCCAGTTGTGTCTGTTTGGGTGGCCAGCCAGGGGTGGCATAATACATGCTTCAGCCCCTGGTAGGCCCTGGGTACACCTATGCCCTGGATACCTAAGGTATGCTGTACAGGGACTGATAAGGTGGCCCAGTACCAATTGGTAAAATGCACCTAAGGTACATGGTTGTAATTTAGAGAGAGAACAGCTAGGCTGTGGGTCTGATTAGCAGGCCCACAGCCAGGGAAAGTCGTAAATCAGTGAAGCAAAAAGCAAAAATCTGGGGTGGCCATGGGATTGCAGACCCCACTCTCCTACACTTTGCTCCTTTCTTTGTCATTTTTATCAAAGGTTTTGCCAGGACTGCAAATCCCACAATCCATTGCCTGCAGTAACCTACCACTCCAAGGAACATTCTGATTTCTTTCTGAGTACGGGGTAACTGCATGTTCCGAATTATTCTGACTCTTTCAGAAGTGACTTTCCTGATGCCTTTTTCTATCCGGTGCCCCAGATATTTCACTGATTTTGTACAGAACTGCAATTTGTCGGGGGACACTTTATGTCCTTTTTCACCTAGGTGATTCAGTAAAGCAATGGTGTCAACAACACAATCTCTATGACTTTTAGACGCCACTAAAAGGTCGTCTATATATTGCACCAAGACAGAATTTCCAGGTAATACTAAAGATTCAAGGCACTTTTTCAAAATCTGATTAAAGATAGAGGGACTTTCGGTGTACCCTTGAGGGACCCGATTCCAAACGTACACGTGACTGTCGAAAGCAAATGAGAAAAGAAATTTGCTATCTGGATGCAATGGGATCGAAAAGAATGCATGACGTAGGTCTATCACGGTAAACCACTCAGCATCCCAGGGAATCTGATATAGGATCACTGCTGGGTTTGGAACAATAGGACAACAAGGAACCACTATTTTGTTTACCTTTCTCAGGTCCTGCACTACCCTGTACTTGCCACTAGGTTTCTTGATTCCAATTATGTGTGAGTTACACGGACTACTCATCACTTCTTGTATGATGTTTGCTTCTAGCAGTCTTTTTATTTCAATGGCAACTCCTGCTCTCACTTCTGCACTCATTTTGTATGGCTTGGTATTGGGATAAACTGCATTTTCTTTCATGGCTATTTGTATTGGGTCTACATTTGCCATTAATCCTACATCCTTTCCTGTAAAGTCCCATACTTCTGGTTTCACTGTCTTTTGGAGTTCTGCAGGTAAGTCCTGTATAGTCATTTGTTTAATTTCTGAGTCTGGTCTAATCAACATTAATTTGTATATGCCATCCTCGTCTGGGGTTTGAATTTCGACGCCTTTTGGTGTGCAAAAGATGGTGCAGTTCATTTTGCACAACAAATCACGTCCCAGTAAGTTTACTGGACTGGTATCACAAACTACAAATCTATGCATTTCTTTGAAATTCCCTATTGTGATCTCCATGGGCTCAGTAACTGGGGTACTAATCAATTGATTAGACACACCCACTACTTGGATTGCTTCTCCCGAGAGGGGTAGGTTTGGAACGTCCGCTGTTCTCACAGTAGAACGGGTAGCACCAGTGTCCAATAGAAAGGTGACATATTTCCATCAACCTTTCCTTCAATGTATGGCCCTGACTGGTCTACCGGCAAGGAGGCGCCAAGAACACACTCCTTGTCCTCCCCTCTCAGGCCCCGTCAGTATTGGTCGTCACAGAAAAAAGTATCATTCAACAAAAACTGCGAAGTTGCTGCATTTCCATTCTCATTGCCTCCCCAGATCTCTATGTCATCACCTTGTGGTGATTTTCCCTTATAATTTGGTTTTGGCGCTCGGGGCAATTGACTTGCCTTTACCTGATGCTGAGTCTTTCTTGGTTTTTCATTCTGCGTCTGTGGAGTTAAATCAGGGGTTTGGGCATTATCATGCTGTAAATATGGACACTCGTCTCTCCAGTGCCCGATTTCTCCGCACTGGTGGCAGGGAAATTTCTTTTTAGCTTCTTCTCTGCTCATTTTTACCTTGGGTTTCCCTCCACCCCCTGAGCCTTGATTTTGGGTATTCTTATTCATCTTATTCAACTGCTTTTCCTGCTGTTCTGCCAGCTTCACTTGTGCCCACATAACCTTCTCCTTGAGTGCCTTTTTCTTATCTGCCATCTCGTCCTCACAGTACTTTGCATACCGTAAGACCTCATCCATTTTCTTAGACTGCCAACAAATCTTATTATCTTTGATCCACTGGCAAATTTCGGGTCTTAAACCGTTTACAAACCTGTAAATGAAGTGGGTCATGTCCTTCATCTCGATGTTATCTATTCCACTGTAAGTTTTGAACACCTGTAACAGTCTCTCATAAAAGGAGTGCACAGACTCATCCCTTTCCTGCATGGTTCTATCTATTTTGGTCCAATCTGTTTCTTTGGCAGGCACCTTCTTTTTCAGATGTAACATGACTTGGTCATATTTTCTCATTACCTCATCAGAGGGAGCACCGGTTACAGGGTCCCTATCATACTCCTTGTTGGGCCAATCAATGGCAACCTTGCATTCGGTCCATAAATCCACAGGAACCACAATGTCGAAAAACCCATCCAGGTCTTTCCACAAGCACTTTTGCACCTTTACAAACCTTTCCACCTGCCTGTACCAGTCCACAGGCTTTTCTCGTAATTTTGGAAAGTCATTGGTAAAGGACACAATATCCTGTTTGGACCATGGAACGTGCACATATTTTCCACCTGGCACTTCACGCATAGGGTATAACTGCTCAGGTTTGTCAGCTTCCTTTAGAACGAACTCAGAAGACGTCTGTTTAGATCTGGCCTCATCTTTCTTCTTTGCCCACCTGGCTTTCCACTTTTCTACGTCTCCCCATTTTTGCAACACAGTCAATAATTCTTTAACCTGCGCCTTTTTCCCTGGCACATTCATATTTTCCAGATCTTTGTCTGAAAAATCAGCTCTAAAGGGTTTCTGCAGTGGCTTTGATTTTGAAATATCGATTCCCATACTAGCTGCAGTGTCTGTTAATTTTTCATGGAGCACTCTGGTGTTTCAGGTAAAACTCTTGCCGATAAACAGCAACTCTTCTTCAGAATAGGTATTTAATCTGTCTAAACCTACATTTCCTGCCATTAGCTCTTCCATTTCTATTCTCAGCTTGAAGATATCTAAAGGTTTCGACTGAGGAGTTTGTTTTTCTAACTCTCGACTCCATCTTTCAATCTCTTCAGGAGTCACCAATGTGACACTCTTGGTACCCGAAGTCGATTCCATTTGAATCTCCCTCGTGTTGAACGGATTATGTCTTTTCTGTAACCTTTTTCCTGCACCCCTAATGGGCAGATCCATTAGCGAGACCTCAGACTCACATTCACTAGTCTGGTCATCCACAATTAAGGGCTCCGGTCTTGGCTGTGCTACAACTGGAGTAATAACTGGAGTCTTCGGACTTCCCTGTCTATCCCCATACAGCGGAACCACTGGTCCAATGGTTACCGGGATTGTCAAGGCTTCAGGACTTGTATTTAACTGGGAGATTTTCTGAATTATCTCGGCTCTCTGTTTAGCTAGAGCCTCTCGTTCCCTGTCCTCCAGTATCCTGTCTAAAGAATTGTCATGTAATACCTGCGGGGTCAAAGTTGGGGCATAACTCGGGGCAGTGGGATGTGTCTCACTTGGTCCTTCACCGTAATTAGGTTTTGGGAACAGATTTCCTGTGCCTAGGGATCTTGGTTCCTCCTCAGACGGGGGTCTTGAGAACGGAATTCCTGACGTTGAAGGCCTTGCCTCACCCTCGTAGGGAGGTCTAGAGCAGAAGTCTCTTTCTCTCGAATATCTTGACTCCCCACAAAATGGTGCTCCTTGACAGATATCTCTAGCACATAGAGGTCCCAAACCCTCATTATACGGAGGTATTTGACAACCCTCTCCTACACTTACTGATCTGGCCTCTTCCCGGGGAGGAGGTCTCCGAGAATTATCCCCTTCACTAGAGGGTCGGTGTCCTTCATTATAAGGAGGCGGACTTCTCATAAACATGTCATCTAATAATTCATCATCCGACTCCCCAATGGGCACCCAATGTTTGCATTTTTCGGTTCTCTTCTCATCTGCAGGAGGACCACCCATTGGCATCATGGGAAACAGCCCTTCTACAATCATATTCTGTCTCCATTGTTTCATCTTTTTATCACGGGTCTCTTGTTTTAACTTCGGATAAAATGTTGTTAATCCTTTATCCATTCGGGGCTTGTCTCTATCAAAAGCTTCGATCTCCCATTCCTCTAAAGCTTCGTACTGCGTTAATCTAGGTCTGGGATGTAAGTCATTCATTCGGGTTCGCAAACTAAATAGAATCCTGCCATTAAATGTACCCTCCAATGGGAAAGCAAATATTCCATCATCCTTTGTGTATTCCGCCCAGTTTTCCAACCATACACACGAGTGGTACCCTTTATCAAACATCATGAAAGATGCGGGAGTATTAGGTGGCGGAATGACAACACCTTCTCTGGTTTTAATCGGCTTGTCCTTTTTGAAATAATTCTTCACCTTATTTACAAGGGATATTTTTCTCTTATTTCCGTACATAATGTCGGTTTTATGCCCTTTCCACTGATCGTTCTCAAACCCTAAATGTCGTGGATCAGGTCTAGTATGCGGTCTATACGAGTGCCACATACGATTTCTGCTAGTGACTCTGTTTATAAATTACTCCCAATTCAAGTGCGTCTCTTATTTTCGTGCAACCAATGAAGTGCACGGTTTCAAATAATCTCGACCAATGGGTGCGCGGCCTTTCGCTAGACAGGTTCTCACGCTTCGGCACTCACCCCTCCTTTACAATTCCAGCTCCGCTACACACCCGCTGCGTCTACCAATCCCAGCGCGGCACAGAGTGACGTCAGATCAGCTCCGCAACTGACTCCCTCCCTCACAAGGTAACGGAAACTTAATTTCTTTCTAAAGTGCAAGTGCTTTGTTATTTTACAAACGAATACACATTCGCCACTGTACCCAAGTGTCTAGACAGCAAAGCTTTGTTTCACTGCAAGTAAACTACTTCCATTTACTTTTCATACACTACGGATAGATCTCTTCCACCTACCCTTCACTCAAGCATTAGGGAACCTGCTACTTCTTTGACTCATCCACTTCTTTTCGGGATATATACAGAGCCTAAAGTTTCACTAGCGAACCCCTTTGCTATCACTCAAGCTCCGACGGACCTGCTACTCTTTCCGGTGTGACCCTTACTAGGTTATATCACAATAGAGGTTTTGCCAATGATCTCGTTGCTATCATTTATTCAAACATACATTCAGAAAAACCCTAGTTAGTGCTTCCAGTTCTGCCTAACCTGCACTAACTTTCCTTAGGCCAGTGACCTCAAAGCAAGTGGATTCTCTTCACCACTCGCTTTATTCAATTCCCCGGGGATTCCCAACAAACATATAAACACTTTACTAACGAGTGGGTTAATACATATATCAGTATAATAATAAGAAAAACAATTTAAAACATTTCATAATTTTCAAAGCAAAGCATTTCAAGTGAGTGATCAGTTCACCAAAAATGTTTACCTTTTTTTAGCAGCAAATAATTTTCTCATTTAGCAGTATCCAACTTATCTAGCTTAACTAGTCCTACCTAACTTTAACTAGTCCCTAAACCATATCTCTGCTACCAGAAAATTACTGATAGAGATCGCAGGTCACCCGGCCAAAAACTTTCACCATTCACTTACTAGGCCCATATTTTTCAATTTATCATATACATTAATCGGGTGACCTAACAATTTTTCTACCAGTAACCCTGGGTTCCTTCCTATAAATTATTCTAGTGTACCCGACTTACCAATCGACCGTCACGGGTACTTATGACCACAACGGATCAGGGAGCTAGCTGTGAAGAAAAGGCAGGCAAACACAAATATCAACTTTATATTTTCTTTTGTATTTATAAAATGACCACTGACAACTGAGAAGTTTTAAAGGTTTATCTAAGATTCAGTTTCGGAGAACATTAGGTTTACAGTCAAAAGGCAATCAATAATCAAGATAACGAAAAGCACATAACCGTAAAGGAAATAAATCAAAGCAACCATTTATGAATTCTTAATATGAGATGAAAACAGGGAATACACTAAGCGGATTCAAAGGTGGAGTTTTAAGAATGTACAACTAAAAATGGGCAAACTAATGCACGTATTAGAATTACACTATTGGGATCTACGTCAAGAGTATGAATGGAAATTTTGGAATCCTATATCTCTATAGGAAGGGTGAAAAATGGAACACGCTATAAATCTAACAATGTTACTTCAATCAGTTTGCAGGAGAAAATTATAAACCACATCTATAGTTCATAGACAGTTGAAGAAAATATACTCTAAAAGGTAGGGGAACATAGGAACATGCTAAGGGAAAATATACTGTATGACCTTCATAGTAGGTTGCGGAAAGCATGGAAAATTAACGTTTGCAAAGAAATGTCTTTATTAAAGCAAAGACAGGAAAAATAGAGGATGCAGTGTAGAGTTTTCACACTATATTTACCTAGAAAGGTGTGCAGACCAACCCTGGCCACGGATCAGTCAAGGACAGGAAATACCCGAAGGAAGGACAGTCATCTATGGGACAGCAGGTGCAGATTGGACACCCCAGGACAGGACAGGAAAACCAGATTAGGATCAGGACAGGACCACCAAGGCACGACCAGCACCCACAGTTCGGAAGCAACGCCTGCGCTCCACCCTCTCTGCAGTTATCAGTCAGAACCCCGATTGGGTTAGCGAACTCCTCAGCAAAGTGCTCCGCCAGCACTTAAGGTTTAGTAAAACCTTTTTAGTCTATGGTCAAAATTCGGACAGAGTGCTCCGCAGCGCTCTGTATTCAGTCACCTATTGAGTGTGTTGGGTCAGTGACAGGTCAGCTATTCAGACAAGTCGGACAATTTCTCTAGCTGAACCTAGGCTAGATATTCTGTTTTCGGGTCAGTGTACCATCCCCCAAATGTTGCAAGTGTCAGAATCCCCAATTTCGATTGGTCCCCAGGTAGGATAGGTCGACACACCAATCAGAACAAACTTCTACAAGCTCGTATTTGCATTTTATGGAACCGCCTAGTGAATTTGGGGTTCCCATGACCTATTCTACAGAATACAATAGCAGAGTATACAATTGTTGCAAATGCAGTACAAATTCTGTTTCTCCGGCTGGGTGAAGGTGCATCTTCCCAGGCACATCTTGGCAGGGACCTTCAGTTGGCATCTTGTCAATGCCACAACTAGAGTTCGGACATGCGCAGACTATCCTCTTAATATGGAGTCTTGAGCCTTGCATCAGACCCTCAATTCCGCGGTACATGAAAAGTAAACGAAAACAAATTAAAACATAGAAATAAATGAATTTACCATATACCATGAAAAGCTACCTTATACTTCTCAAATCAGAAAAATATACTATTGCATTATAGTTAGTGCAACATACGATAACACGAGAGCATCTGCACAAGCTTCACCACGTTATAACACTGACAGCCATTTTTAGTTGTAAGCACGCATGCGCACATTTTCCCACCAGAACTGCAACTACGTCACGTCACGTGAGTGTGACTAACGCATGCGCAGAAGCAAACCCTCAAGCGGCGGCCATATTAAAGACACGAGTTATTCGTATTAGTAAACACATAGGCAAGCATCACTAAGATAGACGCATATCCAAAATAAAGGAAATTAGTAAAACATACGGGTTGTATTACAGGATTATAAGTTATTCGAGGTTCATGATTTAAGCAAGTCGTGTAATATGCGAAAACTTGCTTCATCAATCCCCTCTTTGATGATATTTACTATCATCACAAACTAATGGAACCAGATGCCAACTTTTCACACTTTGTGCATTTTGATTTCTTCCAACATCCGATTTAATTTCTCTTTCACATCTTTATTAGGGTGAGAATTTTTAACCCTTTTGTAAATCTGATTATTCAAATCTTCTAATTCAAGTTCATCCACACTCCGTTTCACACCTCTCTTATTCACAGCGTATTTCTTTGTGTGTTTGCGACATTTGCAACAGACAAATATGTGAAATATGATGAAACCTATCACTCCAATTGGCATCAGTACCTTAAACAATAAACCCTTACCTAAATTAGCAAACCAATGACCTACAGCGGAGAGACCATCAGTAAGTCTCTTCCAGGCACTATCAACCTCCAGTGGTTTGAGTTCCTTTTCCAAATTAGTAATGTTCTTTACGTACTTTTTGATTTGTACACTTTTGTCCGGTATGTAAGTGCAACAATGTTGCGCTTTCAACATCCGGCAGACTCCGCCCTCTTTTGCTAATAAGGTGTCCAGCGCAAGTCTGTTCTGCAAAACTGATCGCAACCATTTCGGCATTGACCAGCAGAAATCCATGAGCTGTGTCAGTAGACAACACATCCACTATTGTGGATAATTTGCAAATTCTGTGTGTGTTCAGAACCACTCCCACTCCAGGTATCAGTGCACTAAAAATACTACCCATTATTTCACCTACGCTTTCTCTTTTACTACGCACTAAGCCATTAGTGTTTTCATTGCTTCCAGCAATTTCCTTCACATGGTATATTTTCGGGAAGACAATGCCAAAATAGCAGCTTCCATACCAGTGATCCGGCAATTTGAAATAAGCCTTGTTTCCACATATGTAATAAATTCCGGGAAACACAGGTTCTGACCCATTTTTGAAACCCCAACCTCCAATTACTTTGTAATTATGCTCACATTGACTGGAACCAATGAAAATGTTGTTATAATAACTAGTCTTTTCGCGGTGAAGACAGAGTTTCCCTTTTTTCTCGAAATCCAGCAACAAAGCAGGACCACTCCCACCATTTGAGGTGCTTTCCATGTTTTCAGCCCATTTAGGAGTTTTCTGTCTTTTATCATTTGCCTTTCTCTGGAAACTCTCCCTTCTTTTCTCTGCCATGTTTAAAAAAAAATTTCTTGTTCATGTAATGAACAGGTCAAGTTGTCTCTGTGTGCGTCATTTAAGTCTATGGTACCTATAGTCAGAAAGTATTCTCCCATATAACGTGTAACGTCACTTTTAGTATGTACAAGATTCAGATTTCCACGTATAGGAAGTTCAGAAAATATCACGTCTGAGTTAGAATAGAAGTACTGTAACGGTCCTCTTTTGTAAAACAAACTAGCTAAAATACTACAGGAAATTTCATAAGTCAAAGGTAGGTGATGATAAGTCACGCCTTCAGCTACAGAAGTAGGTAGCTTCATGCAGACATAGCAGTCTTCTATTTCCATAGTTTCTACATAGTGCACTAAAAGATTAGCGAAAACATTTAACTGTGTCTGGTTTTTAACTCCATGATAGTGTAGTCCTTCCTCATCTGATGCTTCTAAGTCTCGTTTTGTTTGTCTGAGTGCTTTTTCACGTCTTTCTACACTTCGTGTTGACAGTTCTTCAGTGTCAGTGGTCACAGTCTGAGTAGGGTCAATATTAGTATTTTTGCTCACCATATAAGGAATGAAAACAGTTAGTCCTATCCAAATTATTAACACTATAGCTATGCTACATATACATACTCTGCAGCATGTTTTGCAACAACTGCGTCTAGGCCTTCCATTCACATTTGAATCAGACATTTTCGTTCAGAAGAAGATTTCTCAACCCCTCTCTGTAACTTTGCACAGGTAGCTTACCCTGCACAACTTCAGGTTGGTTAGTCTTCCTCGGCAGAATAATCAGCTGTCTGTTCTTCGTCACTTTCGTCAGTTATATCAAGATCTTCAAATTCCTCCAACACTAAATATGTCCATTCAGGATCTTGGTATTTTTCGTTCAGTCTTTTTATTCGATCACTCCTTCTTTGTGAACTTTCTCCAACTTGCTCTGCAATACGAGGACTTTTCCTTCTTTCTGCAAGTTTCTCCTCTACTGTTTTTATTCTCAGTCTCAGTCTCTTAATATATCTTGGTTCGATATGTTTCTTTTTCTTGAGTCTTTTAGTTGGCACTGTGATTTGGCTGTCTTCTAATGCTCTTTTATTTTCGTTTGTTTGTGGCACTTCTGATTCTTCCCTTCCTGTCTGACTAGTTACAGGTCTTATTTCTATTTCTTCTGCCTGGTTACTAAACTGGCCTTGTTCAGGTGTATTCTGATTTTGATTTTCGAGCGTCTCTGTTTCGGTGTCCTGAACACGTTTTTCTAGTTCTATCTGATCCTGTTCAAGCCCTTCGATCCCTTGATTTTCTTCTGCTTGAACCGTTTCACTAATTCTTGTCTGTCCCTTTTCGATTTCAGGAGTTTGTGGAGGTGTGTCGATCACTTGCTCTGTCCCTGTCTGTCCTTCTTCCTCCTCAGACTTGACGTGAATCTCAATAATCTGAGGATCTTCGCCTGTGCCTATCTCTTCCTCTCTATCCCACTCTCTATCTGCATAGGTTTGACTTCTTGTTCGGATTGGGTCATTAGTCAGGTCGATTATGGGTATCCAATCATCTTGACTGGTGCTCGGTTGTTCGTCATCAGCTACTTCAGGACCAACTTCTGCAGACCCCTCAGCTGGACAACCTTCAGCGTCAGTTTTCTCGTCTGGAATCACCTTCTGTGTATGGCTGGCATGGATCCACTTTGGAACGCCGGCACACTTCACCGCTGTCGTGGTCACCAGTATTATTTGGCGTTGTTTTCCCCACCTCGATGCAAGGCAACTTGAACGAGTATGTTTCTTGAGTCTAACCCAGTCGCCAGGAACCAATTTGTGGACTGGAGTTGTTGGATTGGTGACGGCGTCTTCCCCAATCTGGCGAGAGATAGAACGCACTTGGTCACCCAGTTGCTTGCAGTATTCAAGTACCAAATCATCAGAAATGTTTATCAGTTTATGTCCTGGTACCCATGCTTGTCTCATCACTCTTCCCATCAGGATCTCATGAGGGCTCAGGCCTGTTTTCCGATCTGGAATACTTCTAAGTCCCATCAGAACAAAAGGTAAAGCATTTATCCAGTTCATGCCTGTAGAGTCACACATTTTTCCTAACCTTGATTTTATAGTGCCATTTACTTGCTCCACCACTCCAGAAGCCTCTGGACGATATGCACAGTGCAATTTTTGGGTGATCTTAAATGCCTTACAGAGCTGATCGATTACCTCATTCTGAAAATGTTTTCCTCTATCTGATTCAATTGTGACTGGAACCCCGAACCTAGGTATTAATTCTCGTAGTAACAATTTAGCTACAGTTATGGCGTCACTCTTTTTGGCAGGGTAGGCCTCCACCCATTTTGAAAACAGGCAGACAATGACAAGGACATATCTCATTCCCTCACAGCGAGGCATTGTGATGAAATCAATCTGTACTCTTACAAAGGGACCTCCTGATTTTCCAATTTTTCGCAATTCGACTACTGTCCTTTTCCCAGCGTTAAACTCCTGACATGTTAAGCACCTCTGGCAGAGTGACTCTGCTACCTTCCTGAACTTCAGATTGTACCATGTTTGTTGGAAAACCAGAACCATGGCATCCCTACCAGTGTGTGAATCTCCATGTATCAGTCTGGCCATAGAAGCAAGCAGATGTCTAGGCAACACAGGCATACCATTTGGGCCCACAATGACACCATCCTCACTTCTCGGTCGACAACCAAGTTTCTTCCATTTTTCTTTCTCTTTTGCTGGCACCGCATGCTGCCAATCTCTCAACTCTTCCCAGGTAGGCACCTCTTCAAACACCATAAGTTGGCAGCTGTTTCCAGGTCCCCCCAGTTTAATATTTACAGACATGCGATTTCTGGCACAATGTTGAGCCACTTCATCAGCAAATCGGTTTCCCAATGTTATAGGGTCAATGCCAGATTTATGAGCAGCACATTTAACCACTGCCAATTCTTTTGGTAATTGTATTGCTTCCAGTAAAATCTTGTACAACTTTCCCATTTCTGATGGGAGTACCTGAAGAAGTCAGAAACTCCCTCTGTAACCACAATTGGCCGAAGTCATGCACAACTCCATAACAGTACTGACTGTCAGTATATACTGTTATTCTTTTGTTTTTCCCAATTTTACAGGCTCTTATCAATGCAATCAATTCGGCTACTTGTGCAGACTTTACTCCATATAAACAGGAAGCTTCTTTAATGGCGTCCATAGAGACTACAGCATAAGCAGCACTTAGACCTACAAGTTTGTGTCTCATACATGAGCCATCCACGAACAGCTCCTCATCTTTTATGGGCAAAGGTACTTCTTTAATGTCTGGGCGTGGTTTAGTGCTGAATTCTGTCAGATCTATGCAGTCATGTTCGTCCTCTCCCTCGGCTTCCATAATCATTGAGTCAGGGAGCAGGGTAGCTGGGTTCAGGATATTACACCGAGTAATGACCACATTTGCAGAACCCACGAGAATCCTCTCGTATTTAGTCAGCCGACTAGGGGTGAGATACTGAGTCTTAGTTTGGGTCAGTAAAATTACAACTGCATGCGGAACATACACAGTTACAGGATGTCCCATGATAATAGATTCACTCTGTTCTAGACTTGTGCAAGTTGCAGCTACTGCTTTCAGACATCCAGGTAATCCAGCAGCCACTGGATCCAAAGTGGCAGAGAAATATGCCACTGGACGTCTAGTCAGACCATGCTCCTGTGTTAAGACTGACAGTGCACAATTGTCTCGTGTGTCACAGAATAGTTCAAATTCTTTTGAATAGTCAGGCATCCCTAAAGCAGGTGCTGTACACAGACATTCTCGTAATTTAGTGAATGCTGTTATGCCCTCATCATCCCATTCCACTGGGTCCTTTGCTCCTTTCTTTGTCATTTTTATCAAAGGCTTTGCCAGGACTGCAAATCCCACAATCCATTGCCTGCAGTAACCTACCACTCCAAGGAACATTCTGATTTCTTTCTGAGTACGGGGTAACTGCATGTTCCGAATTATTCTGACTCTTTCAGAAGTGACTTTCCTGATGCCTTTTTCTATCTGGTGCCCCAGATATTTCACTGATTTTGTACAGAACTGCAATTTGTCAGGGGACACTTTATGTCCTTTTTCACCTAGGTGATTCAGTAAAGCAATGGTGTCAACAACACAATCTCTATGACTTTTAGACGCCACTAAAAGGTCGTCTATATATTGCACCAAGACAGAATTTCCAGGTAATACTAAAGATTCAAGGCACTTTTTCAAAATCTGATTAAAGATAGAGGGACTTTCGGTGTACCCTTGAGGGACCCGATTCCAAACGTACACGTGACTGTCGAAAGCAAATGAGAAAAGAAATTTGCTATCTGGATGCAATGGGATCGAAAAGAATGCATGACATAGGTCTATCACGGTAAACCACTCAGCATCCCAGGGAATCTGATATAGGATCACTGCTGGGTTTGGAACAATAGGACAACAAGCAACCACTATTTTGTTTACCTTTCTCAGGTCCTGCACTACCCTGTACTTGCCACTAGGTTTCTTGATTCCAATTATGTGTGAGTTACACGGACTACTCATCACTTCTTGTATGATGTTTGCTTCTAGCAGTCTTTTTATTTCAATGGCAACTCCTGCTCTCACTTCTGCACTCATTTTGTATGGCTTGGTATTGGGATAAACTGCATTTTCTTTCATGGCTATTTGTATTGGGTCTACATTTGCCATTAATCCTACATTTGCCATTAATCCTACATCCTTTCCTGTAAAGTCCCATACTTCTGGTTTCACTGTCTTTTTGAGTTCTTCAGGTAAGTCCTGTATAGTCATTTGTTTAATTTCTGAGTCTGGTCTAATCAACATTAATTTGTATATGCCATCCTCGTCTGGGGTTTGAATTTCGACGCCTTTTGGTGTGCAAAAGATGGTGCAGTTCATTTTGCACAACAAATCACGTCCCAGTAAGTTTACTGGACTGGTATCACAAACTACAAATCTATGCATTTCTTTGAAATTCCCTATTGTGATCTCCATGGGCTCAGTAACTGGGGTACTAATCAATTGATTAGACACACCCACTACTTGGATTGCTTCTCCCGAGAGGGGTAGGTTTGGAACGTCCGCTGTTCTCACAGTAGAACGGGTAGCACCAGTGTCCAATAGAAAGGTGACATCATTTCCATCAACCTTTCCTTCAATGTATGGCCCTGACTGGTCTACCGGCAAGGAGGCGCCAAGAACACACTCCTTGTCCTCCCCTCTCAGGCCCCGTCAGTATTGGTCGTCACAGAAAAAAGTATCATTCAACAAAAACTGCGAAGTTGCTGCATTTCCATTCTCATTGCCTTCCCAGATCTCTATGTCATCGCCTTGTGGTGATTTTCCCTTATAATTTGGTTTTGGCGCTCGGGGCAATTGACTTGCCTTTACCTGATGCTGAGTCTTTCTTGGTTTTTCATTCTGCGTCTGTGAAGTTAAATCAGGGGTTTGGGCATTATCATGCTGTAAATATGGACACTCGTCTCTCCAGTGCCCGATTTCTCCGCACTGGTGGCAGGGAAATTTCTTTTTAGCTTCTTCTCTGCTCATTTTTACCTTGGGTTTCCCTCCACCCCCAGAGCCTTGATTTTGGGTATTCTTATTCATCTTATTCAACTGCTTTTCCTGTTGTTCTGCTAGCTTCACTTGTGCCCACATAACCTTCTCCTTGAGTGCCTTTTTCCTATCTGCCACCTCGTCCTCACAGTACTTTGCATACCGTAAGACCTCATCCATTTTCTTAGACTGCCAACAAATCTTATTATCTTTGATCCACTGGCAAATTTCGGGTCTTAAACCGTTTACAAACCTGTAAATGAAGGTGGTCATGTCCTTCATCTCGATGTTATCTATTCCACTGTAAGTTGTGAACACCTGTAACAGTCTCTCATAAAAGGAGTGCACAGACTCATCCCTTTCCTGCATGGTTCTAGCTATTTTGGTCCAATCTGTTTCTTTGGCAGGCACCTTCTTTTTCAGATGTAACATGACCTGGTCATATTTTCTCATTACCTCATCAGAGGGAGCACCGGTTACAGGCTCCCTATCATACTCCTTGTTGGGCCAATCAATGGCAACCTTGCATTCGGTCCATAAATCCACAGGTACCACAATGTCGAAAAACCCATCCAGGTCTTTCCACAAGCACTTTTGCACCTTTACAAACCTTTCCACCTGCCTGTACCAGTCCACAGGCTTTTCTCGTAATTTTGGAAAGTCATTGGTAAAGGACACAATATCCTGTCTGGACCATGGAACGTGCACATATTTTCCACCTGGCACTTCACGCATAGGGTATAACTGCTCAGGTTTGTCAGCTTCCTTTAGAACGAACTCAGAAGACGTCTGTTTAGATCTGGCCTCATCTTTCTTCTTTGCCCACCTGACTTTCCACTTTTCTACGTCTCCCCATTTTTGCAACACAGTCAATAATTCTTTAACCTGCGCCTTTTTCCCTGGCACATTCATATTTTCCAGATCTTTGTCTGAAAAATCAGCTCTATAGGGTTTCTGCAGTGGCTTTGATTTTGAAATATCGATTCCCATACTAGCTGCAGTGTCTGTTAATTTTTCATGGAGCACTCTGGTGTTTCAGGTAAAACTCTTGCCGATAAACAGCAACTCTTCTTCAGAATAGGTATTTAATCTGTCTAAACCTACATTTCCTGCCATTAGCTCTTCCATTTCTATTCTCAGCTTGAAGATATCTAAAGGTTTCGACTGAGGAGTTTGTTTTTCTAACTCTCGACTCCATCTTTCAATCTCTTCAGGAGTCACCAATGTGACACTCTTGGTACCCGAAGTCGATTCCATTTGAATCTCCCTCGTGTTGAAAGGATTATGTCTTTTCTGTAACCTTTTTCCTGCACCCCTAATGGGCAGATCCATTAGCGAGACCTCGGACTCACATTCACTAGTCTTGTCATCCACAATTAAGGGCTCCGGTCTTGGCTGTGCTACAACTGGAGTAATAACTGGAGTCTTCGGACTTCCCTGTCTATCCCCATACAGCGGAACCACTGGTCCAATGGTTACCGGGATTGTCAAGGCTTCAGGACTTGTATTTAACTGGGAGATTTTCTGAATTATCTCGGCTCTCTGTTTAGCTAGAGCCTCTCGTTCCCTGTCCTCCAGTATCCTGTCTAAAGAATTGTCATGTAATACATGCGGGTTCAAAGTTGGGGCATAACTCGGGGCAGTGGGATGTGTCTCACTTGGTCCTTCACCGTAATTAGGTTTTGGGAACAGATTTCCTGTGCCTAGGGATCTTGGTTCCTCCTCAGACGGGGGTCTTGAGAACGGAATTCCTGACGTTGAAGGCCTTGCCTCACCCTCGTAGGGAGGTCTAGAGCAGAAGTCTCTTTCTCTCGAATATCTTGACTCCCCACAAAATGGTGCTCTTTGACAGATATCTCTAGCACATAGAGGTCCCAAACCCTCATTATACGGAGGTATTTGACAACCCTCTCCTACACTTACTGATCTGGCCTCTTCCCGGGGAGGAGGTCTCCGAGAATTATCCCCTTCACTAGAGGGTCGGTGTCCTTCATTATAAGGAGGCGGACTTCTCATAAACATGTCATCTAATAATTCATCATCCGACTCCCCAATGGGCACCCAATGTTTGCATTTTTCGGTTCTCTTCTCTCCTGCAGGAGGACCACCCATTGGCATCATGGGAAACAGCCCTTCTACAATCATATTCTGTCTCCATTGTTTCATCTTTTTATCACGGGTCTCTTGTTTTAACTTCGGATAACATTTTGTTAATCCTTTATCCATTCGGGGCTTGTCTCTTTCAAAAGCTTCGATCTCCCATTCCTCTAAAGCTTCGTACTGCGTTAATCTAGGTCTGGGATGTAAGTCATTCATTCGGGTTCGCAAATTAAATAGAATCCTGCCATTAAATGTACCCTCCAATGGGAAAGCAAATATTCCATCATCCTTTGTGTATTCCGCCCAGTTTTCCAACCATACACACGAGTGGTACCCTTTATCAAACATCATGAAAGATGCGGGAGTATTAGGTGGCGGAATGACAACACCTTCTCTGGTTTTAATCGGCTTGTCCTTTTTGAAATAATTCTTCACCTTATTTACAAGGGATATTTTTCTCTTATTTCCGTACATAATGTCGGTTTTATGCCCTTTCCACTGATCGTTCTCAAACCCTAAATGTCGTGGATCAGGTCTAGTATGCGGTCTATACGAGTGCCACATACGATTTCTGCTAGTGACTCTGTTTACAAATTACTCCCAATCCAAGTGCGTCTCTTATTTTCGTGCAACCAATGAAGTGCACGGTTTCAAATAATCTCGACCAATGGGTGCGCGGCCTTTCGCGAGACAGGTTCTCACGCTTCGGCACTCACCCCTCCTTTACAATTCCAGCTCCCCTACACACCCGCTGCGTCTACCAATCCCAGCGCGGCACAGAGTGACGTCAGAGCAGCTCCGCAACTGACTCCCTCCCTCACAAGGTAACGGAAACTTAATTTCTTTCTAAAGTGCAAGTGCTTTGTTATTTTACAAACGAATACACATTCGCCACTGTACCCAAGTGTCTAGACAGCAAAGATTTGTTTCACTGCAAGTAAACTACTTCCATTTACTTTTCATACACTACGGATAGATCTCTTCCGCCTACCCTTCACTCAAGCATTAGGGAACCTGCTACTTCTTTGACTCATCCACTTCTTTTCGGGATATATACAGAGCCTAAAGTTTCACTAGCGAACCCCTTTGCTATCACTCAAGCTCCGACGGACCTGCTACTCTTTCCGGTGTGACCCTTACTAGGTTATATCACAATAGAGGTTTTGCCAATGATCTCGTCGCTATCATTTATTCAAACATACATTCAGAAAAACCCTAGTTAGTGCTTCCAGTTCTGCCTAACCTGCACTAGCTTTCCTTAGGCCAGTGACCTCAAAGCAAGTGGATTCTCTTCACCACTCGCTTTATTCAATTCCCCGGGGATTCCCAACAAACATATAAACACTTTACTAACGAGTGGGTTAATACATATATCAGTATAATAATAAGAAAAACATTTTAAAACATTTCATAATTTTCAAAGCAAAGCATTTCACGTGAGTGATCAGTTCACCAAAAATGTTTACCTTTTTTTTAGCAGCAAATAATTTTCTCATTTAGCAGTATCCAACTTATCTAGCTTAACTAGTCCTACCTAACTTTAACTAGTCCCTAAACCATATCTCTGCTACCAGACAATTTTCACCATTCACTTACTAGGCCCATATTTTTCAATTTATCATATACATTAATCGTGTGACCTAACAATTTTTCTACCAGTAACCCTGGGTTCCTTCCTATAAATTATTCTAGTGTACCCGACTTACCAATCCACCGTCACGGGTACCTATGACCACAACGGATCAGGGAGCTAGCTGTGAAGAAAAGGCAGGCAAACACAAATATCAACTTTATATTCTCTTTTGTATTTATAAAATGACCACTGACAACTGAGAAGTTTTAAAGGTTTATCTAAGATTCAGTTTCGGAGAACATTAAGTTTACAGTCAAAAGGCAATCAATAATCAAGATAACGAAAAGCACATAACCGTAAAGGAAATAAATCAAAGCAACCATTTATGAATTCTTAATATGAGATGAAAACAGGGAATACACTAAGCAGATTCAAAGGTGGAGTTTTAAGAATGTACAACTAAAAATGGGCAAACTAATGCACGTACTAGAATTACACTATTGGGATCTACGTCAAGAGTATGAATGGAAATTTTGGAATCCTATATCTCTATAGGAAGGGTGAAAAATGGAACACGCTATAAATCTAACAATGTTACTTCAATCAGTTTGCAGGAGAAAATTATAAACCACATCTATAGTTCATAGACAGTTGAAGAAAATATACTCTAAAAGGTAGGGGAACATAGGAACATGCTAAGGGAAAATATACTGTATGACCTTTATAGTAGGTTGCGGAAAGCATGGAAAATTAACGTTTGCAAAGAAATGTCTTTATTAAAGCAAAGACAGGAAAAATAGAGGATGCAGTGTAGAGTTTTCGCACTATATTTACCTAGAAAGGTGTGCAGACCAACCCTGGCCACGGATCAGTCAAGGACAGGAAATACCCCAAGGAAGGACAGTCATCTATGGGACAGCAGGTGCAGATTGGACACCCCAGGACAGGACAGGAAAACCAGATTAGGATCAGGACAGGACCACCAAGGCACGACCAGCACCCACAGTTCGGAAGCAATGCCTGCGCTCCACCCTCTCTGCAGTTATCAGTCAGAACCCCGATTGGGTTAGCGAACTCCTCAGCAAAGTGCTCCGCCAGCACTTAAGGTTTAGTAAAACCTTTTTAGTCTATGGTCAAAATTCGGACAGAGTGCTCCACAGCGCTCTGTATTCAGTCACCTATTGAGTGCGTTGGGTCAGTGACAGGTCAGCTATTTAGACAAGTCGGACAATTTCTCTAGCTGAACCTAGGCTAGATATACTGTTTTCGGGTCAGTGTACCATCCCCCAAATGTTGCAAGTGTCCGAATTTCCAATTTCGATTGGTCCCCAGGTAGGATAGGTCGACACACCAATCAGAACAAACTTCTACAAGCTCGTATTTGCATTTTATGGAACCGCCTAGTCAATTTGGGGTTCCCATGACCTATTCTACAGAATACAATAGCAGAGTATACAATTGTTGCAAATGCAGTACAAATTCTGTTTCTCCGGCTGGGTGAAGGTGCATCTTCCCAGGCACATCTTGGCAGGGACCTTCAGTTGGCATCTTGTCAATGCCACAACTAGAGTTCGGACATGCGCAGACTATCCTCTTAATATGGAGTCTTGAGCCTTGCATCAGACCCTCAATACCGCGGTACATGAAAAGTAAGCGAAAACAAATTAAAACATAGAAATAAATGAATTTATGATAGAGCGCGCGAGGTCACCCAGCCAATGATTCCGCCGTTTCCGGCTTCAGGGCCCATATACTTTCAATTCACACTATTCATTGACAGGGCGACTTCACGGGCTGCTACCAATTGTGTGTGTTCCCTACTGTTATTACTCAGTGTACCCGACTTACCATCCACCGACACGGGTACCTATGACCTCAATGGATCAGGGGCCTAGCTGTAAAAGGAAAGGCAGCAAATGCAATTCTCAAATGACATTCAATACTGTTGTAAATGACCACGGACAACTGGAAGTTTTAAAAGCTTTATCTAAAGTTCGTTTTCTTCATGCATAAGATATACAAGAATAAGGCAATCAATAACCAAGATAATGTAAATTATGTAACTATAGAGAAATAAAGACAGAGTAATCATTTAAATGCAATTATGTGATGCAAAGGAAATATGCTATGCATTCAAGGCAAGAAATCTTTAGAAAACTTAAGTAATGCCGTTCTAGACCAAATCAGAAAATGACAAACTGCAATGCAAAATATGATTTCTAAAAGGTAGGGTAACATGGGAACATATCAAGAAAATATGCAAATGACTTTACGTTTCAATAGTTTGCGGCAAAGCATGGAAAAATCAACATATGCAAGATGTCTCTTTATCTAAGCAAAAGATAGAAAAAATAGAAAGGTGCAAGTTTAAAGAATTTTCAGAGCAGTATTTACCTAGACTGGTGTGGAAACCAAACCCTGGCCACGGGTCAGTTTAAGGACAGGAAACCCTCAAGGAAGGATACCCCTCAAAGGACAGCAGGTGCAGAATGGACACCCCGGACAGGACAGGATACCCTCAGGACGGGACAGCAAACCCTCAGGACAGGACCGCACCCGCAGTTTGGAAGCAACGCCTGCGCTTCACCCTCTCTGCAGCTATCGATCAAGACCCCGATTGGGTCAGCGAACTCCCAGCAAAGTGCTTTGCCAGCACTTTAAAGTTCAGTAGAACCTTAGTCTATGGTCAATTTCGGACAGAGTGCTCCGCAGCGCTCTGTATCTTCAGTCACCTATTGAGTATGATGGGTCAGTGACAGGTCAGCTAAACCAGACAAGTCGGACAATTTCCCTAGGTGAACCCAGGGTAGATATACTCTTTTGGGACGGTGTACCACCCCCCAATGTTGCAAAGTGTCAGAATCCCTCAATTTGGATTGGTCCTAAGGTAGGATTTGGGTAACACACCAATCATAACATGCTATTTAGATGCTTCATTATCATATTTGGGTACCGCCTAGCAAGATTGGGGTTCCCATGAGAAACTGTGCAGAAATACAATGGCAATTTTACAATGTATCATATGAGGAGCAACATTCTCCGTTCTCATAGCGCAGAGGTGGCTTTCCCAGGAGCATCTTGACTGTGGCTGCCAGCTGGCTGAGTTCCGCTGTCCAAAGTTGCCACCTTTCAGTGCTCCAGGATCATGCGCAGAAGAGACCTTCAATATGGCTCCCAATCAGTTTGGACCCCCATTCCCCGCGGTACATGAAAAGTAAGCGAGAACAAATTAATACATAGAAATAACATTATGAGATCACATCACAGGGTTGTACTTTCAACTTATCATTATAAAAATATACTTATGCAGTCTAAATGTTAGCTACATAGAAACGGTGACAAGAGCAGTGGCACGAGCAGTACCACATTATGGGCCAAGCTATGTATTACGCATGCGCATAATTTTCCCTCCAACTCTGCAGACGCGTCAGGACACGTGAGTGTGGCTGACGCATGCGCAGTAACTAAATACAAGCGGCAGACATTTTAAATGACTCGAGTAAATTATTTTAGTAAAACACATAGGCAAGCGTCTGGAAACCTCGTTTAAACATAAAATGAACATTAGTAAGACGTACACTTATTACCTTGTTATACATAAACGAGGTTCATGAGTACAGAAAGTCGCAAAATATGCGAAGCTTTGCTTCATCATTTACCATATACCATGAAAAGCTACCTTATACTTCTCAAATCAGAAAAATATACTATTGCATTATAGTTAGTGCAACATACGATAACACGAGAGCATCTGCACAAGTTTCACCACGTTATAACAGTGACAGCCATTTTTAGTTGTAAGCACGCATGCGCACATTTTCCCACCAGAACTGCAACTACGTCACGTCACGTGAGTGTGACTAACGCATGCGCAGAAGCAAACCCTCAAGCGGCGGCCATATTAAGGACACGAGTTATTCGTATTAGTAAACACATAGGCAAGCATCACTAAGATACACGCATATCCAAAATAAAGGAAATTAGTAAAACATACGGGTTGTGTTACAGGATTATAAGTTATTCGAGGTTCATGATTTAAGCAAGTCGCGTAATATGCGAAAACTTGCTTCATCAGAGCAATGGAGGGGGAGATTATTTTTTTGCGCTGCTTGTTGACTCAGGATAGCTGAGGTGGTAATGCTGTCTATTGTGGAGGCCGAGGACCGAAACCCAGTTTGAAAGTATGGTAGAATGTTGTTTTCCGCTACCCATTTTTCTAGTGACCTGAGAAGACACCGAACATATACATTAGCCTCAAGATCTAATAGGGCAATGAGTCAGTAATTAGCTGAAAGAGAGGGGTCTCCTTTCTTAACAAGCATTTGCAATGCAATAGGTCTCGCATTTGGGAGAGTTTGAGCTATTGGCATTGTAAATGGCAATGCCTTTTATTTTTCTGTTGGTTTTTGAAACAGAAGTAAAAGTCATTGTCATTTACAATGTCAATAGCTTAAACTCTCGCAAATGCGAGACCTATTGCATTGAAAATGCTTGTTCCCTTTCTTAACCCCCACTCTCCGTTTTGCTCACCTCAGGCTTATTTACAGTGACTAGTGCAGGCCGATGCTCAGCTAGCACCTTGGGCACAAAGAAATATGCCACCCTCGCTGCTGCTCGTGAATAAAACGATGCAGCAGGGGGCCCTTTGCACAGGTCAGTCCCTGGCTGGCTGTATTGAAATCAGTGACATGCCTCTGAAAACAAACATCTTTGCCCTTACCGGCTCATCTGAATCACCCATAGCTGAGCTCCGGCAGGCTACTGCCAAGTTGTTTGTAGGGATGAGGAGGGTGTATTGATGTGTGGTGGCAGGGGCTGAGAGCTAGATGGGAGAATAAGAAAGGGAGCTGATAGGGTGTTTAAATAGGGTGACCAGATTCTCAAAACAAAAAACGGGTCAGGTCATAGACACAGAAGTAGGACTACGGTTTTCAGTAACCATCGACATAAAAGTAGGACTATTTGACAGCTGTAATAGACATAGAAAAGGGACTACAATGACAGATCCCTCCACAGACCGAGATGAAGCATTACAGATAACAAATCCGAGGTCTTTTATTGGCACCCCTCTCCTTTACGCAGCAGCATTAGTACTTTTTATTACATTTACACTTTTAAGGACTATAGCATATAGGATTTTCCTTCCTGCTACAGCGCTCACCCCAGTGACGACACACGCCGTAAAGAGTGCAAAGAGAGCATGCACGCGCATGCTCAACCGGCACAATGAAAAACAGGGACATTTCTATGTTTAAGCAGGACACTGTTTGAAAACAGGGACATTTGAGTCACTTGGAGAAAAGTGTCGGGACACGGGGACACTTCTCCAAAAACGGGGACCATCCTGGGAAAACGGGGACGTCTGGTCACCCTATGTTTAAAACACCAACCATGGCACTTTAAAAACGATTAGGAGCGCTTTAACCCCAATCCCTGGAGCCAATGTAGAGGTCAACGCTGCTTACAGGACCCCAATGGAGAGTCGCTCATGAGCTCCTCTGAAGACTGGCACCCTGTGCTCAGCTCGCCCATTCCAAACTCCCGCCCTTTGGACAGGTTTCACCTGTACCCGGGCCCCCAAGAAGAGGAGGGGCGCAGCAGAAGCATGCTTATTTTCCAAGCTCCACATTTTAAGGGTCCTCCGCTCCACGCTGCAACAATTATTTACAAATATTAATACAACTACCATATTCATTAATGACGAGGCTGCTAACACAGCTAATACCACCGGAGGCACCAGACTCCGGATCTGCTATGTACTCCCTTTCCTTGCAGGATGCTTTTAAAAATTAGAAACAGGACCTTATTTTATGACGGGCTTGCTTCAGTTTGTTGACTTGGACCACTCAAAAACTTCTGACATGTCTAAAAGTACCACTTTAGTGGACAAAACAGCTGTCTAGAGTGAGACCTAAAGAGGGTATTGCAATATGATGCAGAGACGTCTGACTTTGCCACGGTTTTGCATCCTAGTGTAGCCGTTCTCTTCTGCTCTACAACTTCGCTGTGGATTGAAATATCATTTTCAAGTCAGATTATTAATTTGATTCAAAGTAGAATAAGGCCTCGAATTCCAGAGGTCTGCTATGTACGCAGGCCCAGGCTTTGGCATGGGTGAATGGGCGACTAGCAAGGGCACCCTGCACGAGGTGGTGTCACCGTCTTGTCAAGTAAATGTGCAAAGTTTGGCAGTGGTGTCTCTCTCCCATCAGAAATCAATGTATAAACCAGATACTTTGTGCAAAAGTGTCCCTATACATAGGACCACCCCTTCCTCAGACATCGGCCCAGCAAAACTAAATGTGGCACCCCTTCTGATCCTCCTCCCCACCCCTTACCCACTGGATCCCTCCCATTGGTGGTGGTGATGATGATGGGGGGGGGGGCTTTTGGGCTCACAGATCTTGTCCAGCAAAATATCTTGGAGCAGTGACCGGCTTGTGAAGACACATTTGGCCCTTGGTCTCGGACCTCAATCCCCTATTCAGTTGCTAAACTGGAACAGAGTCCATGGGAGGTGACAAGGGCGAGGGAAAGGGGCGTGGAGATAAAAGGCATCAGAGGGAGGGTAAGGAATGTAAAGAAAACACTGGGGCACATTACCAAGCAGTAGCGATAATTATCGCTATTGCTTGGTTAGAGAAAAAAATTAACCGCTGAGCTGCGGCGATTTTTATCGCAGATAAACCTTGGTATTACCAAGGTTTATCGCAAATGCGATAAAAAACGGCCGCAATGCATGAATATCGCTGAAAAGTCAGCGATATTCATGCATTACCGAGCTAATGCTCTCAGCCATGTTATCCACCTCCCATTGGATAACATGGCTAAGAACTGCTCAGGGCAGGTGTTAGCATTTGGAGATATTCGCGCTTAGCGCGAATATCTCCAAAAGTTGGTAATAGGAGATAGCGATGTTTCCAGTCGCTAACATCTTGGCACGCCCACTTTGCTTGTCATTAGTGATAAATATCACTGACATGCAAAGTGGGGCCCAAGATTGTCGCTATCTCCTACTAGCTGTCGCTAACTGGTGTTAGCGACAGCTAGGTAATAGGGAGATAATTTTATCTCCGCTTTCTTGGCTTTTAAAGCCAAAAAGCGGAGATAAACCCCCTTGATAATATTCCCCACTATTTTATAGAAAGCCAGGCGCAGGTGATGAACGGAACCGGCATCCTGGAAGAAAGCATTATACAATGAAGCTCGCAAGGTCAGCTATGTGTGCGCCCCTCTAAATCTAGGCGCCCTGGGCAAAGGCCCAGCTTGCTGTTGCCATACGTCCTGCCAGTGACAAAGTAGATCTCAAAATTAGTCTCCGGACATCTACACCTGCTAATGCAAAAACACTTACCATCCTAATTTGCTAGGGAGGGTAACATCTGCCCCGACCTGTGAATGTAGCCCAGTCACTTGAGGTGTCTGTTGCATATCTCTCTTTCTGTTTACAGAGCCAGCCAGTGCTACGCCATTGGCTCTGCATTTCCGGAAAGAGATGGGATCCGCTCAGCTGATATGAAGCTGAAGTAGTGGCACATCCACAGCACCATAAAGAAGGCACTCTAGGAAGGAAATGCCTCAGTCTTGTTAGTTGTGGAAGAGAAGCTGCCTGCATTTTTTTTAATAGCAAATTTATTGAGCTTATATAATTGCCATAATATGGCAGCAAATGCAGTGAAAAGGGAGGGAAACAAAAAAGGAAAAAAAAAAGTGAGCAGTGAAATTAAGACAATTTACGAGCATCACAGTGTTTATATGGACAGTCTCTGGCGCATTCTCTAAGGGACAAGTATATTATAATATTCCCACCATCTCCCTTAGATCGTGTGGGGCCATCCCCTCGCGGTGTGTGTGTGGGTTCCTCTAACTACGCACACCTGTCCATCGCCTTTCTCTATTCAGCCTGTGAGGGGACATAGACCGCTCATAAGTTTAACGCATCTCACGTTAGGCAACTGTGACCCCAAAGGTGCGTTCACTCACGGGGCCGACCACGTCCTCAATGATCTCCCGTAGAGCAACGAAGGGGGAGCAGTCGACTGGCCAGTCAATGATTTGGAAAAGTGTCGAAAAGATCCTATTCCAATGCTGGGCAATAATAGGGCACTTCAATGTGAAGGAGTCCACAATCTTCAATGGTGCACCTGGGACATGTCGTATTAAAAATCGCACCCAGATGTGACTACAGACCAGGTAATGCCCCCCTAGTCTCAAGAGAGCCGCTGCCTTTTTTACATACTTTGGCAGTGGGAGCCCCGTCTCCACATCAGAGACAGTTCAGGAAAGGGAGAGCGAGAGAGGAGAAAAGACAGACGGGGACAGAAAATTCTTATTGTGTTCGACGTCGGGTTGAACAAAAGCAGCCTGCAGATGCTGGCTGTTCTGCTGGAAGGATGACAGCCTGGCATTTAACGAACAGCGCGCGGACTGGCACAGAGATACACAGCCTTGCACCCTTTTCATCTCCTATTTAAATCTACCCGCGGTCAGTGGGGACTCGAATAGCCAGTGAAAGCTCGATAAGGTTGAATAGTTTACACAGCATAAAATAAAAATCCAGATTTCCGGGCAGAAAATCATATTTTGTATGGAAGCGTTTGCCTTCGTAGGCAAGGAGGAAGACAGGGTGAGGGGTGAACAAGCTGGCTCCGTGGAGCTGACGGGGGGGGGGGGGCTGAAAGCGTGCAATACACCCACTGCCAGCCTCCAGGGACAGGAGATGTGCACGTCAGTACGCGTGCACATCTCCTGTCGCACGTGCCACCTCCTGTCTGCCTTCCAGCACCAGAGCGGCAGCAATAGATCCTCGCTAGCGAAGTAGCGCATGCGCTGCATTCGCGATCGAGACCTAAAAATTGGGCATAAGATTGAGCCTTTCCATGAGTCTGGTAACCTATAGGAAGTAAACACGTAGTTGTATAAGGGAACTAACACTTAGCCCAATCTTCCAACGCACATTTGAATACCGCAGATGGAAGGCCGTTGGGCCCGGAAGCGCCATCGTTTATTATGGATTTCAAATACTTGCAGACCTCGGCCGGAGTAGTCGGCTCATGGGTTTCTATCTGCGTAGTATCGGCAGGATCTCTAATTTCGTCCTCCTCAGGATCCAGGGTATCACTGCAGTCTTGTTGAATCACATACTGGGACCAGACTTCTTCATGGACTGCGTTCTTCCTGCTCTTAGTGGAGGAACGAAACTTGTTTATGTGGTTCCAAAAGTGGGTCACGTTTTTTTCCTTTAACAGGGCAAATATTTTTAGCCAGTCATTCTGTTCTTTATGTTTCTTGGCTTCCCATGTTGATTTTTTGTAGGCTCTGCGCAGTGAAGCCATATTATTAGCAGAAAACTCTGTACCTTTTGATTTGTGCAGGCCTGGGATGTTCCAGGCAGGACTCTTCTTTGGATGGCTTCTTTGGGTCACGAATATTGATCAAAGTTTGAAATGTGTCCCTGACGAAGGAATTTCAATAATACTTTTTGGTACTTTCCGAAACGCGCGTCGGCGCTTTTCTTCTGTGTGTGTTTTGTATTTTTGTGAATTGTATATTTTTGTTCTTTGTAATGTCCGATGTTTTTCATTTTTTGTAAACAAATGTATTTTGGATCCATTGTATGTGCTTGATGTATTTATTTCTTGGTTGTTGGGTATATAGTGTGTATTTCTATTTTTGAATATTGTTAATTGTGGGCTGGATTTTTGTGCTTTATGAATATTTGTGCAAAGCTGACATAATTACAGCGCAATGAGATACATGTTCTCTATGAATTAATTTATTTATGTGTTCTGTTTGACTGTTTTTTAAGAAAAATGATAAAATATTTAATAATGATAAATAAATAATAAAAAATCAGTTGAGCTGCTCTGTGGGTGTACTTTTTAAGATTTTGGAGCTATTGCCCTTTGTTTAATTAAAGTGGGGACATCTTCGGATGTTCTTTAGTTTGCTTTTTTCCCTGGTTGGATGTTCCCTTAGTATTGGTTTTCTTAGGGTCACTTTTCTGTTTATTTAGTTGTTACCGGCACTCTGCCATGAGAGTTCTGTGGTCCTTGGTCTCTTGAGCAAGACATAAATGTGTGTGTTGTTTTAAGCTTTCTAGCTTTGTTCTATTTTTTTAGTCACTTTATTTTTTTGACCTCATTCGTTATTTTGGTTTTTCTGTTTATTATTTATCCCTGTCTGAATATTGTGCATTTCGATATGAAGGCGATTAAAACCTTTGACTTCATCGACGAGGATTTTACTCGTCTTTGGGACAAACCGCTTCCTCTGACCGTCCTTTTTTCTTTAAATAAAGGCTACAATGACGAATGGCTTAAACTCCTTAATCTTAAAAAAAAAAGGCTAGGAGGACGGAATCACATGCAGAGTTCAGGATTCAATACCTCAAATCGGGAGTTATCCCTAATGGCCTCCGCATTAGGAACATCCCAGGCCTATTTGTGGAGATTCGCCTATTTCTCGAAAGATGGTCCCTTATTGCAAATAGATGCTCAAGGAACCTCATGATGCTTATTATTGAGACAGCAAGAGAGGTCGTCCTAGGTCTTCTTAAGGAAATTGCTGAAATTGAGGAGACGCTATTGAAAAACAATCCTGTGGAAGATGCAAAACGAAAACTTGAGGAGATCAATCTTGAACTTGATTCGTTTAGTGATTACCTCACTAAGAGGAAAACTGACAAATTGAGGAAAGACATCCGGTATTTCTCAGAAGAGAGAGTCTATCCATATCTAAATGCCCAGTATTACTCCTCTAGATATCCGACCCAACAAGGTGACCAGCAACATTGGTCTAACAAAAAAATATAAATTTTTTCTGACACCTCGGAGTCTGAAAATGAAGGGGGGTCCAGTTCCTCGGATGGCTTCTCCAATAGACGTGCCCAATTTGACAGCCCTCAACGTTCTAATCGTTTTTTGGGGAATCGCCGGGGCACTACCCGAGCCAGGTAGAGACCTCAAGAGAGGGGACGCTACCGGCAATCAGAGAACCACCCTCATTTTCTGGAGACAAGGAGAAACCAATATTGGAGGGAATGAAAGCGTCTACTGATTCTGACCTCATTCCCATATTTAACTTGTCAAAAAAACCACTTGATGAACCCGCTATTAATCTTCTATCTCGAAGATTGTCATTTGTACCTAGGACTTTTTTTAATGCTTTTGAACTCAATAAAGATATACAATCTTTCTTTCGGAAAATTAGACTTCATACGTTTTTTTCAGGTCAAGACACTTTACCTAACGATAATGTTTCTGGCTTCAAACCAACCTCTGTGTTTACTCCTTTGTTGTGTAGTGTAGTTCCTATCTTCCCAATAGGCTCTGCGCATTGGAATAATACCTACAGCAGTAAAGGCCTAGACCAGACGTTAACTAGGTCTACTACTGTCGATACTAGACTTAATTTTTGGGTTTGCCAGCGTAGCTCAGAGTTCGCTAGAAACTTTCTCGAATGTTCAAGGAGGAATTAACTTCCCTGATTAGACAAGAAGGGATTTAGTTTCTGACAACCATAGAACATGACAACTTTGCTCTCCCCTAATCAAGAGTCAATCTCCAGAGTCGTGTGAGCACAAGGCAATTATTTTACTCAGTCAGTACGTGCATTCTTAGTCTCATCAGATTGTAGAAAAAAGGAAGAGACGGGCGTGTTCAATAAAAAGGTGTTATTTATTGATCAGTCTCTTTTCTCGTACAAGAGAAATGGATCGATATTATTGCAATACTTATAGTTAAGTAAAGTGCATACATTAAAAGCAATAGTATAAAATAATACTGTAAAAACATTGATATGGTTTCTGAGCCATATGATGTTTAAAATGATTAAAATATATTTACATACACATATACATTTGACTAAACGTACTCAACTGGTGTTTCTAAATACGCCTACCCCGTGTACCTGACCTAAGTCTAATGCGTGGGCGGGAATAGAAAGTTACAGTTTAAGTTAAGTTTGTTTTTGCCAAGTGAATAACTAAAGAATTCTCTGTGAGGGGTTATTCAGTTCTGTACCTGGAATTTAGGATGAATGAGGAATGGTATCTCTTTCTCTGCTCTCGATATTCCAGGCTGCCTGCGAGGGCTGCCCAGAAGCGCCGGGTCTCTCGGCTTGAGATAGCAGCGCGTCTCTCAGCGCGTCAGGAAGGCGGGGCTGCTGCCAGCGGGGTCTGCTCCTGCTCTCGGCTTCGGCAAGTGTGGCTGCTCCGTCTCGTCACCACGCGTGTGTTTGCATAGGGCAAGATCGGCAATATTTATACCTTAAAGGTGCCGAGATTGACGTAAGGATGGACATAGATACGTCAATAAAGATGTCATACGACTTGCTCGTTAGCACATTCTTTACTAAAGTTCTCTGTGAAATCAAAACAATGGCCGCACGGATTTTCCAGGTTGTCATAGGTTTGATTTGTTATGAGAACGTCGTATGCCTTATCAGGGGCTGGAGGAATGTCGCTTGTCTAATTAGATCTCAAGCGTTATGACCTAATCAGATAACACGTTCCTGTGCCGTAGTGTGACTGCGTCAGATAACGGTATCTGCATCATGGGGGCTTTTCTTGCCTCATGGGCTGACTGTTAGTTAACTTGATAGTTAGTTTAACCAGAATAGGGTCAGGAATAGGGGGATTGATTCAGAACCTATAGGAATACATGACACCCACTCCACGCTAACTATGGTCATATTTACTAATCTATGCATAGTATAACATAGTACAACATACTATAGAGTATAGTGTATACCTTACCACCCCAAAATACATAAATGCATTTCGAAATTTTCAAATATACTGAAAAATTGCAGTCATATATATTGTATGCACTTAAGCTATGAATTAAACGCTAAAGTAAACACGCATTTGTAGACATTATTGCTCATTTGGTATATGAGAAATACACATGAAATGGCTCTTAATATGGCTATACAGAAAGAAAGTTCGAGACCATTTCATCACATAATAAAATATTTGTGAACATCCCAGCGGGCAACTAAAGTTCATAAAATATCTAAAAATAGAAATCTTAGTTCTCTAGGAATAGTTTCTTACTTTAAGCAGAAGATAAGTGTCCCGAAAAATTTGTGAAAAATAATTTGGGGCTGCTAAAAAATTGTTGTCCGTGAACTGGTGGGAAGAATTGTTCATGTGACTTTATTTTTAAAGTTGAAGGCCGAATTCAGGGAACGCCGTGTGCGAGCTTGCTCAAAAGTCTCTATTTCTGTTCCGGAGAGAACATCATATCATTAAGGCTTTCGAAAAAACTGTCAACAGCTTCATGGGAAAGTTCCACTAAGTCGGAAATAGGGGTAACCATGCATTCGTGCGCATGATTGTCTGCATTGACATTCTGTATCGCATTGCTGACAGAAGGTCGTACCTGTTCAATGCTGCTTTCATCTTGAACTTCACTACTCTTCAATCGTAGTGGTGAAGATTCCAGGAATGCCGTCATCAGGATTGGCAGCCTTTGAGGGCAGCACAAAGCGTGAACCTTGGTAGGAACCAACAATGTATCCGCATCCACTGGCGCATCCAATTGTAGCGTCAGACAGGTGTCTAACACGCATTCTTCTCCGCATAGCAGACATCTCAATACAGGTAAAACACATCTTTGCCACATTGGTCGAAATGATAGAAACCAAGTCATGTTCAGGTCTCTAAGCCGGGATAGTCCCAGGATTTTTGATATCCGGTCCCGGTATCCAATGGCTAGGATCGTTTCTTCCATTGTCGCGAGAGTTTGATCTGTGACATGGGTTGCCATAACGAAAAATAAGGACTAAGAATAGGATTCCTGCAATTAGTCCCAGGATCAGGGGAAGTCCGCCAAAAATCGAATGGACGAAATCTGGAAAAATACCCAGTATGGCTTCGAATGGTGTTAATGCCATCGAAAATACTGTCTTAAATACCTTTGAGACCCCAGTGGTATCAGAAATATTTAAGATTTCGCTCAGGATTTCCGCGAAATGTACGGGGGAATTAGTTGATAATAATGTATGTATCTCTGCAGTCGTCCTTGCGACTTGTAGATCATACGTTTCTTTTGATGACGTGAGCCTTGTCGGCGTCTGAAGAAGCACTGTTTTCATTCTGCTTAAAGTATCTATTCGAATAGAAGTAATTTTCAAACTGGGCCATGCCCTTGCCTCCCTGTCTGGAAAGGAGCTGGGGAATAAAGAACGTCCACAGCACTTGACCTTCGCCGTCGTAGTGACTAGATAAGGAGTCCCGGGCATAAGACTACAACATCTGCGGTCTACAATAAGAATGTAACTCCCATTATAGAGTCTTTGAAAGAATGGTTCTATTTCAGTTGCAGGTGCGCCTTGCTGGTGACATGAAAGGTTGTATGAATTCCCTTCACAGGCTCCATGCAAACTAATTCCGTTACACAGAAGCGTGCCGCTTAGTGACATAGCACAATTGTTGCCACTAAGAAACACTTTCTGTCCTTTATTACTGACACATGCATGTGAATAGGGCAGGTTCCAAGTTGTTTTAAGGTACCCCTTTCCCAATTTCTCGTACATGCCAGCCTGTATATATTTTTGGCAGTATTGAAACCTGAAGGTTGAGATTGGAATATTTATGATTCCGTGGATTATCCATTCACTGACAGGTCGTTCTGACATTGTCATTGGTAATCTTTCTAGTTTTTCAATGCTCAAGATTGTATAATCAGCACCCTTTTGCGCCATACCGATTTGTCTATCAGTAAGGTTAAAGATTTGGAATAGTGACGTTGAGTTGATTAAACGCCAAGGCACATAGCCTGAACGCAGATTTTGCAACGTCCAGCCAAGCTGTACAATAGAACGCAATTGTGACTGACCATGTTGTAATAACAGTAAGTCTTGCGATAATATATCGATTGCTGACGACACAATGCTGTCCAAAGAAAAAATTCTGGAGGACAGAGTCATTAACCCATTGTCCACTACAGAAAGTGATTTTTCCAAATTAATACGGTCAATTTCCCGTATTCTCTCTGCTGTTTCAATTTGAGTAACCTTCCAGGCCTCATTGTATGCTGCATATACAGAGGCTGCTATGAAACGCTTTTGACGCTGTTTGCGTGGTCCCATTATGAAATCACGCAAGTCAGCACCATCAGTAAGTAAAGTTAGGTGTTGCTTAATTTCGGGCAGTGTGGAAGTTTGTAGCCATTGAAGGCATAATTTGCCCACACTGTAGGTTGTTATTATCCCTGGGTGATGTCTTTGGGGATATCTAGGGTCTGGCCTGGTCATTTTGAAACCCTGTGTTTTATTCAGGAATCTATCTTGACAGTTATTTGTATCTGTGGGCCAGATCAACCATTGTTTCCAATCAGGATGTGTTCTGTTTTGGTTTAATATATGGTTTACGTCTATCTCTTCATCTGTATCAGAGTTATTGCTAAACATGATTGGCTTTGGAATAGACGGTTTATTTAAATCTTTGATTTTGGCTAAGCCAAGACAGGTGGTTTGTTGAACAGTGTCATTTAAAAATATCATTTGTTCTGGGATCATGCAGGCTCTAAACAAAGCTTCTATACCCTGTATTTGCCAATCTTTTGTACCCCAAACACTTTTCAAATCAACATTTTTGTCCCAATAATCAAATCCAAAAGTATTCATTTTTACGAAGAATGAATCTGAATATATCAACTTTGTGTTGGTTATCATGGTTTTCATCCCTGTCTTGTTTGACATTTTATAATAAAATGTTTCAGCATTACTTGTGTTAAAACCTGAAAAATATGAATATTTGTCGTAAACAGTTCTTGAGCTCCCTTTTGGAGGTGTTGCACAATGTTCCCATTGATTATAATTTAAAACATTTCTAGGTTGTGCAGATTTATGCAAAAAATGATTACCATAGTGGTTATAGCAATACATACTATCATAATTTGTAGAACCTTGCAAATAATCGTGTTTTGTAAATTTAGCAGACATTACTAGATCAGACATCATGTTGTTAATGCTTTCGAAGTCCCAATCATCAGCAAATGAGTTTGGTTTTGCAAAGTCACTCAAGGAGATCTTGATTTGGTGTGGATATTTCAGGATCTCGACCGGACCATAAATTTCATAGTCAGTGTTGTCCCAGGCTACCCCACCAGGTATAGGATTGGCTGTGAAGTTGGCTGAAGAAAGTTCTCTTTTCTCGACGTGTGAAGATGTGTGTGGTTTGAGGACCAAGTTGATGTTCTGGCTTGCTGTGTCCATTTTAGCATATTTTCCCTCAATGAAGCGTCCCAAAGTAAATACCATGATGAGCCAAAGTATGAGGATAAATGCACCAAAACCCACCCAAAATTCAATCCATGGAGAAATCAGATATGTTTCTTTCAGTTGGTTCAAAAGTTCCTTAGCTTTGTCTTTAAAGGATTTTGATGATGGCTGTGTCTTTGATTCACTGAAGCCTTCAGAGGAATCATCGAAGTTGATGAAGTACCCGGATGCAGTTCTGTCAATTGTTCCAATTGCTTCAGGATTTTTGTTTCTTGCATTTTCACTTGGTACTTCATTGTAGATTGGTGTGTCTCTGCTAAATGTTTTTATTTGGGTTGTCAGAGGTCTGAGTTCTATTGCATTGTTGCATATTCCTTGTTGTTCTTCTGTAGGCGTGTCGAATGTGATGAGCCTCTTTGTTAGGACCTCTGTACTGGTAGCAAACCTTGGTGTTCTGCTACTTATTGGGAGTCCACTTGGCCTACTGTTTGTTATCGGCCACATGTTGTGGTTTTACCAGGTCGATGGATACAACTCTGTTCTCCTTTTTACCAGCAAGTGGCGGTAGTACAACTGATCTTGTCCCGTTGACAGACAAGACAGGAACTGCTTTTCTGTAAGAAGGCCCAAATTCCTTCTTTACCGCGATCTTCTCCCTGACTAGATCCCCGACTTTTGGAATCCAGACAGGTCTTGCTGGGACAGGTGGTGATTCTTCAGTGGTTGTTGGATGTTGTTTCAACTGTATGTTGCTCAGGTCTTTTCTTGTTTTGTTTAAGTCCTGCAAAATAGCCAAACGGTCTTTGACATCAAAGCTTTTTTCTTTAACCACTGAAGTCTGACTATCAAGGTCAGAGATTATCATTCTAGTTCCAAATAATAATTCGTACGGACTGAATCCCTTCAGAGAATTTCTTGGCAAGTTATTTAGACTACGTTGGACACTTATTAGATGTTTGACCCACCCAGCTCCCGAACCTAATATCCTTTCCATTATAGATTGCTTTCTGCCTTGGTTTTTTCTTTACACCATCCCGTACCCTCAGGAAGGAAGTGAGAAGATTCCCGCTGGACTGTGCTCATTCGGCCATGTTTCCCCCCAGGCTGGTGGGCTTGAGTGAAAACAATGGTCAAACGTAACATGCTCTTAGCGTATATGCCATTTAGACTCGCAAATCTTTGTATAACAGTCCGGACGTCAGCCGAGTGCTGAGGATCGACATTATAAGTGGAAACTAGCCTGTATATGTTAATCGCAAGCCCTGCTTTTTACTGGTGATATTATCTGCCTTGATACGACGAGGTATTAAACTGTTTCTCTCCCCACTGCGATCTCTGTTGCAGTTTGGGCAGTTTTTTACAAACATGGTGTAATGCAGGCTCATGCCTGGCCACCAGTACCGTGATTGTAATTCTTCCAGAGAATCTTTCAGTTTGAGGTGTCTGAGACCCTCGCCCATATGTGCGTCTGCGATTAACAAGCTTCTCCTGTCCATGTTTGGAATCACTCTATCCCCCACTCCAGGGATTCGAGCAAAAGGGACGGAGTTTGCATCGATTATGTATGTATAATTGAGTGGATAGTTGATCGGTAACGCTGAGCAGTCGCCTTTTGATGACGTTTTCACCGCCAGCATTGTTTCACCGTCAATGTATTTTAATGTACGCTTTTTTCGATCTACGGGAGCCGGTATAGTGGCTGCCGCTGCGGCTGTTTCAGCCAATGAATTCCCTACAACGTGAACGCCATCACGCTGATGACTCAGTGAGTGAGTCACGTGAGTCTTTGGTAGTTCTTTTTGTAAAAGAGCTATTTGTTCCCAGAGCAGTTTCTGCTTTATTGGTGCATCTGTGTCATCTTTGTAACCGTTCTGAATCCATGTCTGCAAATCCTTGTTATATGCTTCGACGCAGTAATATGAATCTGACACTATAAGTGTCGGGAATTCGCGATCCGCATTATCTAGCGTCATTTTCAAAGCTATTATTTCAGTTTGTTGTTCTGAATTAGTTTCTACTGAGTGCGATTTTGTTAATAGAGGTCTTAGTTTACCTCCGCGCCACACTTCTTTTGTAATCTCACATGTGGGGTTGTATGCATGTTCTCCCCAAACGGAGGGTTGAGCATGTCCGTCTGTATAGATTACACAGGCGTAATGTCGTAGAGGCAGAATGTCGATTGGCAGAGGATACGTCTTTTCATATTTTAGATTTTTTAATTCTTCAAGTTCTGGATCAAAGTAGTAGTATACTTTGTCCGTTGTGATTGAATTCACCCATTGTATCCATTCCGGATTCAATGTTGTTGTTGGTAAATTACAAGGTGTTGTTAGTGCCTCAAAGGCTGATTCTGCTGTTCTGACTGTGATATGTCTACCGTCAGCTATGTCTTTTTCTCTAGCTATTGCGGTTTGAACTGCACGAATGATTTTTTCTGTGTTACTGAATTTCTGTTCAGCTTCTGTATACAAGTGTGATTTGAATGCAATTGGTACCTTTTCTCCCTCATTAGAGGTCAGGTATGTGAATCCGCATCTCCCTGGGATGACTCGAATCACAAGATTGCGTGTGTTATCACGTGTTTCTAATTTTGTTTTAATTAGCATGTCTGTTTGTAAGGATCTCAAAATTTCTGTGTGTGTTTGAGTCCAATTGGATCTTTTAAAGTCTGGTTTAATTAGATCATAAAGGGGTTTGACCCTTTCTGCGTAATTTGCAATGTATGTTCTTCCGAAATTTAGGAAGCCTAGAATTGACTGTAGGTTTTTTAGTGTTTTAGGAGCTTGGATTACGGCACATTTCTCTAGGAAATTGTCTGCCAGGCTTTTACCTTCACTTGATAACTCATATCCTAAGAATAGGACTGTCAGATGGGCAATTCTGGACTTTTTAAAGTTGAATTTGTAACCCTCTGCTGCGAACCCAAGTATTATGGTGTTCACTCTTTTCAAGTGAGTATCCAAGTCATCATCTGTTAAGTAAATGTCATCGACATAAGATAATGCTTCATTATCATATAGCTGTAGTAATTCTGTTACTCTCGCTGAGAATACCCCCGGGCTGTTCTTGTACCCCTGGGCTAACCGACAGAATTGCTTTTGAGTGCCATTTACTGAGAATGCAGTTAAATATCTGCTCTCTGGTGCTATGTTTTGACAAAAGGATCCATTGGAGATGTCCAAGGTTGTTTTGTATTTTTTGCACACTATGTTATTCATTAGTGCAGCACTGTGTGAGTTTTGCACTGCAAAGGTTTTGCAACATGTGTTAAGGTGTCGGTAATCCAAAACTAGACGATATGAATTGTCTGGTTTGGAGACCGGAAACAAAGGGTTGTTCATTTGTGAGGTGCAAGTTTCAATCACCCCCTGGTATTCTAGCTGATCTAGTATTTCATTTACTTGTTTTTTAGCTTCTTGCTTAATTGGGTACTGCCTTTGTGCAGTAGGTTGTGATTTTAACTGGATTTTGTGAGGAGGAGAATCCTCATCCCATCCTACATGATTTTTATATAAAGCAGGTGCTTAGGCCACTGCCCACTTTCTAGCAAGTGTGTATTTTTTATGAATCGGGATTTGATTCGAGAAGGCAGGCATAATTACTTCTTCGCCATGAGGGCACTCCCTGACAAACTCTGGTGGCCAGTCTTTTTCAGCTAGAAGGATGTCATAACCCTTGGAGAGGTTATCCCAAAATAGTCCCCTAATTTTCCTAGTCTTATCTCCCTCTATACGTAATGTTATCTCGTATATCTTGTGGGGTTTGCTAACTCTGGTGTCTGCAGTTTCCATTTGAAGGTATTCATTCGTGTCCACTGTCTCCAGATGATTCATAAGGACTTTGCGAGCTATGCTCACCTCTGCTGCGCTGTCTAGCATTGTCTGAGCCCATTCTCCGTTTTTCAGTTGTGTCCTCAGTATTCTCGGCATTTTTAACTACCTTGATACTGGCTACCTTCTTTTTTGGAAATTGTAATTTCTTTTTTAGTTGAGCAGGTTCCTTGTCTTTGGACTTGGCGTGCTCTTCTCTTTGTTCTGATCGTCCTCTTCTTTCCGATTTCTGCGAGGAATTCTGAAAAGATTGAGAGGGACGTGTATCAATGTCTTGATATCTATCAGGTTTTTTAATATTATCCCTATTTCTAAGGTTATATCTATTCCCAGAGGGGTCACTCTGTGGTGACCTCTGTCTTCGGTTTGGAGATTTCTCCCTTCGCCTAGGAGACCTTCCTCGGGACTGGAATTTCTTTTCTTTTGGATTGGATTGTTTGTTTCCATCCCAGTTCTTTTTTGGTGAATTATTATTAAAAAATATTTTTTCTGGACTTTCAGTCAGTTGCGGTTTTACTGGTATTCCACCTAAACTATCTCTACCTAGTTCCTCATAGGATTTTTCTATGATTCTGGCAATTTCAGCTGGTTGGTCTGCTATATCTGTCTCTTTTAACCTCTGGCGGATTGCCACGTTTGCTGCTTCACCTTTTATGTTGGCTAATAATATAGCCGAGACCTGCTTGAAGTCTTTCAGTAATTTCATACCAAGAGTTAAAGCTGGTTCTGGACCGTATTCATCTTGAATTTGTTTTAGCACATCTGGTATCACCGAAATGGATGGAACACCGTGCGTTTTTGTGTACATGGAAGCAAAGACTGTACCCCAAGTGTCACAGTCCTCTATGTGTGGTGCGATTCCCATTGGGAGACATATAGTCAGAATCCTGTGTTTTTCTATCGAGGTGGTGTCAGGAAACACCGCCTCTATTTGGGTGATTTTCTGTGCCAACCAGAATGGTATCTGTTCCCGTTTAGCCGGAACTTTACCTAGGCAGGATTGGATGTTCTGTGGTGTAATTTTATTTGTGTTCCCCTGGTGAGGGGTCAGCTGTGGAAGTTTAATCGCTGGCTGAATTGTTGAAGTCCGCATTACATACTGAACTAATTGTCTATGAATTTTTAGTAATTGTTTTAGCTGTATTAACAGCTCTCCTGTAGACATTCCTTCGATGTCTGGGTGTGGTGTGTATCCGGCCAAGACCGGCCACGTTGCTCCTGGTCTACCTAAAGGACCGAGCCTTGTAATGTGATTGTTATGTTTTAGGGCACCATCAAATAAGAGCAAATGCTCTTGGAATTTGAGTGGTACTTCCACCTCCTCGAAAGGAGTGTACTCATTAGGAGGTTCCTCTATTTTGTAATAGTGGAAGTACTTTGTTACAGCATTTGCTGCTGGAAAATGTATCCATGAATAGTATACCTCTGTCTGCCGATATTCGTGTGCCTCAATTACGAATATGACTGTGCCACCTCTAGGTGTCAGTCCATTTTCTATGAGTTATAGATTTTCTTTTGATGACCGGAATGAGTATTATATCCGCGTCTGCTGCTTGCATGGTAGCATCAGCATCTGCGATTTCAGTTGCTAATCTAACTGCCTCTCTTTCTTCATCACTTTCTGACATTTTACTGTTAGAAAGGTTATTTTGTTTATTTGCAGATCAGGTTTCTCAATGGAATAAAGATTAGATGCACAATATTTTGGAACAGTGTATCCTTCAACGTTGACTAAACCAAGAACCTTACATAGGAGTTCCCTCCTGCGAGGTTTTGGAGGATATTACCTTTCACCCACTCCAGACGTCTTTGGAGTATTTGGGAAAAGGGGTCTGAGTGAGAAAGCACGACTGAGTTACTCTAAATGTCTTACGTTAGTTTTATCGCCTTTTCCAAACGCGTTGGGCGCCATGTAGTGTAGTTCCTATTTTCCCAATAGGCTCTGCGCATTGGAATAATACCTACAGCAGTAAAGGCCTAGACCAGACGTTAACTAGGTCTACTACTGTCGATACTAGACTTAAGTTTTGGGTTTGCCAGCGTAGCTCAGAGTTCGCTAGAAACTTTCTCGAATGTTCAAGGAGGAATTAACTTCCCTGATTAGACAAGAAGGGATTTAGTTTCTGACAACCATAGAACATGACAACTTTGCTCTCCCCTAATCAAGAGTCAATCTCGAGAGTCGTGTGAGCACAAGGCAATTATTTTACTCAGTCAGTACGTGCATTCTTAGTCTCATCAGATTGTAGAGAAAAGGAAGAGACGGGCGTGTTCAATAAAAAGGTGTTATTTATTGATCAGTCTCTTTTCTCGTACAAGAGAAATGGATCGATATTATTGCAATACTTATAGTTAAGTAAAGTGCATACATTAAAAGCAATAGTATAAAATAATACTGTAAAAACATTGATATGGTTTCTGAGCCATATGATGTTTAAAATGATTAAAATATATTTACATACACATATACATTTGACTAAACGTACTCAACTGGTGTTTCTAAATACGCCTACCCCGTGTACCTGACCTAAGTCTAATGCGTGGGCGGGAATAGAAAGTTACAGTTTAAGTTAAGTTTGTTTTTGCCAAGTGAATAACTAAAGAATTCTCTGTGAGGGGTTATTCAGTTCTGTACCTGGAATTTAGGATGAATGAGGAATGGTATCTCTTTCTCTGCTCTCGATATTCCAGGCTGCCTGCGAGGGCTGCCCAGAAGCGCCGGTGCTGGGTCTCTCGGCTTGAGATAGCAGCGCGTCTCTCAGCGCGTCAGGAAGGCGGGGCTGCTGCCAGCGGGGTCTGCTCCTGCTCTCGGCTTCGGCAAGTGTGGCTGCTCCGTCTCGTCACCACGCGTGTGTTTGCATAGGGCAAGATCGGCAATATTTATACCTTAAAGGTGCCGAGATTGACGTAAGGATGGACATAGATACGTCAATAAAGATGTCATACGACTTGCTCGTTAGCACATTCTTTACTAAAGTTCTCTGTGAAATCAAAACAATGGCCGCACGGATTTTCCAGGTTGTCATAGGTTTGATTTGTTATGAGAACGTCGTATGCCTTATCAGGGGATGGAGGAATGTCGCTTGTCTAATTAGATCTCAAGCGTTATGACCTAATCAGATAACACGTTCCTGTGCCGTAGTGTGACTGCGTCAGATAACGGTATCTGCATCATGGGGGCTTTTCTTGCCTCATGGGCTGACTGTTAGTTAACTTGATAGTTAGTTTAACCAGAATAGGGTCAGGAATAGGGGGATTGATTCAGAACCTATAGGAATACATGACAGTTGGACCAGGTCGGTCCTGAAGTGGGCATCTTCCAAAAAAGTGTCTACTCTAAAATTCAGAGCATAACGAAATCTGTTCCCAAACCAGCATACAATCTTGACTATGAGGAATACCAGGCACTAAAAAGACTCTCCTCCGACCACACCCTTACCATTAAACCTAGTGATAAGGGGGGGTGGCATCACAGTGTTAGATAGTCAGGAGTATAAAGAGCAGATACTTCTCATGCTCAATGTTACTGAGCACTATCGGCGGGTCCCTTCGTATCCATCGGGAAAAATTCAAACTGAGATCCTTGAGATCACCCGCAGAGCCCTTGATCGTGGATCCATTTGCAATCAAGAAATTGAATTTTTTAATAAAACTTTTTTTAAAGTTCCGGTTCTTTACGGTCTACCGAAAGTGCATAAAAATATCCACTCCCCCCCATACAGGCCTATTGTGTCTACGATTGGGTCTCTCACCGAACCTTTGTCGAAATTTGTAGACGCTTGTATGTCGCTCATGGTCTGCCGTCTACCTGCCTATGTTCGTGATACGTGACACCTCATCACCAAAATTGAGGGCCAGGGCTTTGATGTTAATACAGATATCTTGGTCTCAATGGACATTGAGGCCTTATATACTAACATCCCTCAGGGCGGTGCTCTGGAGGCGGTTAAGAACTTGCTTAACCTTTTTGACTGACCGTCTGAGAAATTGTTCATCCTGGAATGTCTTGCCATTGTCCTCAAGGAGAATTTCTTTGAGTTTGATAATTTCATCTATCAACAAGTCCAGGGCATTAGCATGGGGCATGCCCCGAATGTTGCTAATGTCTATATGGGTACTTTCGAGGAGAGTTTCATCTATAATGAGATTGCCCCCTTTTTTGAGAATGTTACCAATTGGAATCGTTTTATAGACGATATTTTCTTTATTTGGAAGGGCCCTGAGGAACAGCTGAATGAATTTATTTTATGGATCAATCTTTGTGACCCACACCTTAAGTTCAGTACTAACACCAGTACTGCTAAAATTGAATTTCTAGATGTTTGAATTCAGGTCACTCACCAACTTATTGAAGTATCCCTTTATATGAAACCAACGGCATGGAATACTCTTCTTTATTATGAAAGCTTCCACCCAAGGAGCCAGAAGAACAGTATACCCATTAGCCAAATTTTGAGGCTTCCCCGAAATTGCACTGATATCCGCAATTTTGAGTTACATGCTTTACAACTTAAGACAAAGTTTCTCCAGAGGGGATACCCACATAGATTGGTCAGAGAATCATACAAGAGGGCAAAATATTATAATCGTGATGCCCTGCTGTGCCCCAACAAAGAGAAAAAAGATCCCAAGTTGGTTGTGGTTACTACCCATTCCAACTTTAATGACAAACTCAGACATATTGTCAATTCTCAATGGCACATTTTGAACACCGACAAATCGATGGAAAAACCCATCTTCCCGTTCAGACGGAATAAGAACCTCAGAAATGCCCTTGTGAGGGCCTTGGTGCCCCCGGACTCTGGGCTTGCCCAGAGATCTATCACAGGCTCTAATCCCATTAATGGGAGTCAGAGATGTGGCAATTGGCATGTATGTGATGCCGTTATAACCACTTCTGAACTTGTGTGGGGCAAGAGAAAGTATCCTTTTAAGGAAATGACAAATTGCCGCACTACCAGTGTTATTTATCTCCTTCTCTGGCCTTGTCGGAAGGGTTATGTTGGTGAAACTGGTAGACAATTTAGAACACGGTTCAGCGAGCACAAGTTGTCCATCCTTAATCACCGGATGGGAGCTCCTCTGGTTGGCCATTGGAATGAACTTAAGCATACCATCGAGGACCTTAAATGGCTCATTCTCGAACGGGTGGCCTGCCCTAAGGATGGCAACGTTGATGCCCTTAGAGGTAAAAGGGAGGTGTTCTGGATTTTCACCCTACAGACAGTAACCACAGGTTTGAATGAATGTCTCCCGTGGGCGAATGCCAATATTTAATGGCTGTGTCACCTCTGATCCTTTTTCATACTCTAGATCCTTCCTTACTTTTTTAGCCTAAGAGGACTGGTCTCTACCCCTGGAAATGTCACTGATGGGGTTCTTTTTAGGTTAGCCCTGGTATATATTCTTTATAAAAGCCTTTGGGAGTTACACCATCTTTCTGTCGTACCTTCGACCTGATTAAGAGGTGAGGCCCCCTCTCTTTCTTTGTAACTCTTTGTATTCTGTATACGTGTTTTTTTCACTGTGTTGGCTGGTGCACCGGTGGGTAGGTAATTATTACTTTTGTTTCCTGTTTATTTTTCCCTTCAGCATATTGGAAAAATGGAATATTTCGAAAACTTCAAACAAACCCAGGTACGCTGTTTCGGCATACTTTTCAAGATGGCGGATGTTTATTTTGCCCTTACGATCGCTATCATCCTGCCTTTTGATTCGCATTCTTCTTAGCGCTACCCTCTGGTTTATCCCTTTCATCTTATTCGCGTTTTTTATTTTTATTTTTTCTTTAGGTTTTGACATTGTGGTTAAATGTAGCGATATTGGACTGGCCGTTTAATTACCGGCTCAGCGATTGCGTTTGCTTGGGTCTTACGGTTTTGTATTTACATGCTGTGTAGACTCTATAACATGGGGGGGGCACTGCTGCTTCTTTCCTTCTAAGTCCCTCTTCACCTTATGTAGATGGATGCGGTTATGTTATCTTGCCACGTTGGAAAATGGCCGACGCATGTTATTCTCCTCCGATGTATCAAGAGACGTCTAGTTCTTCTTCCGTTGACACAGGTGTAAGTTTTTGTGGCTCATTACGCCTGGTTGGGCGTTGTATTTAAAGGAGGGCCGCTTTTGTCGTTTTTTACCGGCTCCCCCGTCGGCGGTATGTTTCGGTCTTGGATCCCGGGAAGGGAATAATTACATTAGGTAAGCGGTGTGGGTGGCGATCTTTCTTTTTATGTAGAGTTAATATACCCATTTCCCTTTGCTTGGCTTTTATTTATCCTCCGCTCATTCTTTTGTGTTTTAGGTCCTGAGTGTAAGTGTGCCTGCTAAATATTCATCTTGCGGCCAGAAAATAAAATAAATACAATAAATAGACATTATATATTTACATATACTTCCACATTCACAAAAACGTGATAAAACCTCTATATATAAAAATAAGTTATACAAGTAAATATATACTAGCCTATATTTGCAATCGTGAATCTCTCCAAGTTTTCAGGGGCGCCCAAATTTTTAGCCCAAACTCCTGTGTTTTCCTGCCCTTGTGTGCATAAACTGTAGACTCGATGTTATGAAAACCCAAGAGTCTGGTCAGCCACATCTGAAATGAAGGAGCGGTAGCGTCATTCCATGCTGCTGATATGATTACCCAAGAGTCTGGTCAGCCACATCTGAAATGAAGGAGCGGTAGCGTCCTTCCATGCTGTTGATATAAGGATACGCAGTACTGCCGCCGATATAAAAACAAACGCTTCAGTCTCTTTATTTACACCCAGCTTACTATCACTTCCGAAGATCATTAAGGTCGGGATAGGCTGATCTTAAAGCCTAGCAGCCCCTCCCAGAATGTCTCTATCTCCTCTTTTATAATACTTAGTTTCTCACAATGATGGAACATGTGCAACAAATCCGCGGGCCCTTTCGAGCATCTGGGGCACCTATTATCTTCCTTTTTGCCCCAGTCAAATAATTTAGAGAGTGTAAAATAGAGATTAAATAGTGTTTTAAAATGTTGTGCTTTTAAATTAGAAGAACATAAAATCTCCTTATCTAATTGTAACGCTTAATCCAGATCCACATCTGGGTCATCCAATTGTATGGTCCAGGAGGCTTCATTTTTTTCCATATCATCTTGGATCCCAGATATTAAGACCTTATAGATAATTTTGATCCTGCGTCCCCCTTTTAACAAATACTCCAAAGCACTACAACGATTGCCAGGGGAGATGCAGGCAGATAAGGATAGGTTACTAGCTGAATTGACAGAAGCGGAAGAGCAACATGGCCAAGATATTATACAAAGGAAAGAAAGTCAGCTGAGAATTAGCTCTGTTAAAGCAGAGATACACAAACAAATGGCCGAAAAAGCTGCTTCCGAATATCAAGCATATAAAGGCAAAATGTACGAAGCAGGCGGGCAAGGCGTTGGCACTCGGGATCAGACAGGGCACCACCAAAAATATAATAACTAGCATACAGGAGAACGGCCGGGAGTTTGTAGAACCACAGGAGATTCTCGAGGTGTTTAAAAACTTCTACCAAACATTGTACCAGGAAGAGATGGAGGGGGAGAAGCCACAGGGGAGTATCCGGATGATAGTGCCAAACTGGATGAGTTAGAGAGGGAAGTATTGGAGAGAGACGAGACGGCCAATGAAGTGCTAGAGGCATTACAAGAGCTAGAGGCTGGTAAGGCAGCGGGGCCGGATAGTATCCCATTGGAGGTTTATAAATGTATCTCTAGTGAGGTGGCACCATTGTTACTAGATCTATTTGATGGTATAATGGGCACTGGTAAAATACCGGGGACATGAAAGGACACGAAAGGACACAAACATAGTGGTATTCCACAAGAAAGGGAAGCCTAAAGAAAACCCCGGGTCCTATAGGCCGATATCGCTTATAAATGCGGACAATAAAATCTATGCTACAATCTTGACGAATCGTTTGGGGAGTTTCATTGGCGGTCTCGTCTCCCCCTGGTAGCATGGGTTCATTCCAGGGCGGGAAACAACTGATCATATAAGACGAGCAATATCCTTGTTTGATACCCATGCTGTCGGGGGTAGGGGAGGGGGGTGGCCATGATCCTCCTAGACGCTGAAAAAGCCTTTGACCGCGTTAGGTGGGATTACTTGTGGGGGGTACTTGTAGGAAGAGGGTTTGGTCCAAGAATCCTGACTGCCATTAAAGCCATGTATTCCGATCCAGTTGCTAAGGTGCAGCTGATGGGTGAAAGCTCAGGGAGAATTAATATAACAAGAGGGACCCGTCAGGGGTGTCCCTGTTCACCCATCTTGTTCGCAATGTACATAGATCCACTAATTAGGCAGATTTTACGTAATGAGATCAAGCCGGTTATAACGAATAGTTTTGAGACCAAAATATTAGCTTACGCTGATGACTTGGCAGTAATCTCTGTGGAACCTGTTTCGGCTATGCGCGCATTAGTTGAAATCACTAAGGAATTTGGGAGGCACTCAGGATATCGTCTGAATGAGGGGAAAACCCAGGTAATCTGCACTAAAAATATAGCTAAATCAGATTATAGATACGTGTATTCTGCAATATATTTGGGAGTGGCAATTAACGCAGCAACAGAATTAATTATAAAGGATCATTTTGTCCCACTATTAAAAACAATTGAGCGAGATCTTAAAAGAATGGACACTGCATTTGTCACTAATAGGTAGATCTGATGTCCTGAAAATGACTATGCTACCCAAAGTCCTTTACTTGTTTCGTTCCATTCCCTTTTTAATAGATGAAGCGGTGATAAAATCAATGAAAGCCATTTTTATGAGTATTTTATGGCAATATGGGAAGATTAGACGCTCATTAAAATTCATGCCTCTCTCACAGGAATTGGGTGGTTTAGGAATCCCGAATGTAAGGTATTATAATTGGGCATGTCTTTAACCCAAATGGCAATTTTATTTGATCCATCTACAAGTAAACCACTTACCGAAGACCTGCCACATAGTAATCAAAATATCCCCTCTATATATGAGCTATCAATGGTGAGGGAGGTGGTGGGGGTTCTGTTAAGGAAAATGGATTGTAGGTACTGTGCTTTAAGATATTGGATAGCACTTGGGACTTGTGGAAAAAACTACAGAAGTTATTATTAATCCCAAAGATTAATTGGTATAGGCCACTCTGGAAGTCAGGGTTCTTCCCAAACTTAAGTATGGATGGTGCATGGAAATACTGGGAACAGCAGGGTATTCGGACAGTAGGGGACATAATGGAGGGAGATGGTGTAATGAGTTTCTGTGCGATTCAGCAGAAATATGGTATATCTAGTCGTCAAGGCTTTAAATATGTTCAGGTCTCGCAAATACTCAAATCCAATCCTCTGCTCCTTGCGGGCTGCGATTGTTTATGAGGCAGGAAATTTTGGTCTCCTGTTACGTGACCTTATTATATATATATATATATATATATATATATATATATATATATATATATATATATATATATATATATATATCTTTTCTTCTTTTTCTCTTTGTCACTCTTATGTTATACATGTTCTGCTTAGGGGTTCTTCCCTCAGAGAGGTTGTCCCTAATTCTAGATTTTTTTTCACTATGCCACTCAGGTTGCCTTTCGGGTAATCCGTTTCGTTTTTTAGGAATTCAATATGTCCTATGGCTGATGACAGCAGTTCAGTGCTGCCTAGTATGACCTACTTTTTTCTTTTCTGTTTCCATTGATTTAGGTTCCTCTGCATTTTAGGATGCTTATCCTGCTCCATTCAGACTCCAGATTAAGAAAGTAGCCTGTACCCCTAGAGTTTTAAGGTGTGTACTTCATGATATTGGTGATGGATATTCCTTCTTGACTTTTACATGGTTGACTGGGATATAAGGTTTAAGCTACGGATGGATAATTAGATATATATTCATTTTTTCTAGATATTATGTTCTCTTGTCTTTATCTTTGTTGCCTATTATTTTTTCTGTTGAGTTTATGTATTTGGGTGGAAACCTTGTGAATGTCTTGCTCAATGTGTGACCCTGATTTGTCCTGCTTTTAATCATCTTTTATTCTTTGTACATTCTTTTCCTAGTCTCTTCAGCCCTGCTGTGCACACTGTACTATGTACCTATATTTTTGGTGTCCACTTTTGGATCACGAATATTGATCAAAGTATGAAATGTGCGCCCTGACGAAGGAATTTCAATAATACTTTTTAGTAATTTCCGAAACGCGCGTCGGCGCTTTTCTTCTGTGAGTGTTTTATATTTTTGTGAATTGTATATTTTTGTACTTTGTAATGTCCGATGTTTTTCATTGTTTGTAAATGAATGTATTTTGGATCTATTGTATGTGCTTGATGTGTTTGTTTCTTGGTTGTTGGGTATATAGTGTGTATTTCTATTTTTGAATATTGTTAATTGTGGGCTGGATTTTTGTGTTTTATGAATATTTGTGCAAAGTTGACTTACTTACATGTTCTCTATGAATGCATTTGTTTATGTGTTCTGTTTGACTGTTTTTTAAGGAAAATGATAACATATTTAATAATGATAAATAAATGAATGATAAGAAATCAGTTGAGCTGCTCTGTGGGTGAAATTTTTAAGATTTTGGAGCTATTGCCTTTGTTTAATAAAGTGGGGACATCTTTTGATGTTCTTTAGTTTGAATTTTTTCCCTGGTTGGATGTTCCCTTAGAATTAGTTTTCTCAGGGTCCCTCTTCGGTTTATTTAGTTCTTCTTTGGATGGCTAACACCGGGTCAAAAATCCCCTGCGGGCAAGACCTAGAGTCTGTGGTGAGCTTCAGGGCCTGTTAAAAGGTCTCGTAATTTGGCAATGGCGTAGTCCCACCAGTGATAATAGTCTGTAGGAGGATTGTGAGTAAACTTTGGAGTTGTTCCCATGAGCCAAGTGCCCACCTTATCGGCACCCAAAGTGTACCATTTAATTCGGCTGACTAGAGTGTGGAGTTCGACCTTGGTTGAATGCCCCACTTCAGTTATTTCGGCAGCGACAGGTACTTGCAGGTCCATTGTTACAGTCAAAGGGTTATGGTCGCTCTCGGTGCGAGTGGGGATTTCAATCATGAGTAATTTGCTTACCAGAGATGGAGATAAAAAGATGGTGTCGGGGGAGGAGCTTCGCGCGCATCCGAGATGGCCGCGTGAGCACAGGGCTCCCGAGACCCTCGCCACCTCCCGCATCTATCCTGAATCATATCCTGATTACGAAGACGGGTTATTGAAGACGCAACCCAGCTGATATAATAGCTGCTTTCAGAAATTGATTTAGACTCCGGGAACCGCAACTACGAAACTTTTGTGTCCCGCCCCATGGAGGTACCCGGGGGCTCGAGTTGTTAAAGTGCCCAGGCAGTAGTCGAACAACAACGGCCTGCGGGGCACTGATCACTGCCTTGGAGTTCACTTTCGGTTTCGTTTCTGGGTCTTTGGCCTCATCCTATCTCAAGACCGATCTGGTAGCCTGAGGTGCAGCCGGACCCCGTGAATTCATCGTGTGCCAACGGCAGCGTGTTTATGGTTGCTGCGATATAACTGCTGAAATTCGCTTTTGGAGCTTCCGGTGGGTGAATCGTGTGGAGCCATTTTACCAGGTCTCAAAGGCCCCTCTGGGGCACATTGCCCAATATGGCGGGCAGACCCCATAGCGAGAAATGAAAAACCAAGACCATTCACCGAGGGGGTACTATTCAAACGAATGTTATGGATCGTTATACCCAACCCAAGGGGTCCCCCGGTGGCGCGAGTAGGACTCTGGAAGAGGCAAGTGAAGGCCCTACCGCGTTGGCCGATTTAACTCTAGAGGATGTCATGGGCGCCATTGATGGTATGAAGACTTCAATTGGCCAGCAATATGAGGCTCTCGTCCTTAAGCTTGACACTGTGGCCATCGACGTCAATTTGATCAGAGTGGACTTATCAAAGACTAACGAGAAGGTCAAATCCTTAGATTTGAAGACCTCCAGCCTCACGACTGATGTGTCCGACCTACAGACGGAGGTTCGCAACTTACGATCCTCGTAATGATCTCCTTGCTCATCGGCTGGAGGATTTTGAGAGTCGGGCCAGACGCAATAATGTACGTATTATTGGAGTCCCTGAAAAATCGGAAGAACCCGCTGCGGATCTCCTTGTGGAGGACCTCATCCTAAATCACCTCGCCCCCAGAGGCCTGAGTAAATTCTTTGCGGTGGAACGTGCGCATAGAGTGCCGGGTGGGAAGCCGAAGCAGGGTGCCCCTCCGCGGCCGATCATCGCCAGAATTTTCAACTTTAGAGATAGAGACGCTATCCTGCAGGCATCACGGGTGGGCGGCCCCATGAAGTTCGAGAACACTACGGTGAGCTTCTACCCGGACTTCACCCAGTTCGTTCAGAAGCAAAGGATGGGATTTCAGGGGGTGAAGCAACGACTGAGGGACATGGATATGAAATACGCGATGCTTTTCCCGACACGGCTGCGTGTTGAATATGAGGATCGGACGTTTTTCTTTGACCGCCCTGAGAGAGTGAGTGACTGGCTTGATACATTGCCTGAGCGGCGTGATCGCACGGAACATTCTGGTGGAGCTGGAGGCGGCCCGTCGGAACAAGAATGAGAAGTGGTTTCCGGTTTCCGAACATTGTGCATAACATACAGCTGTGGTTCGATGACTTTTATATTTGCGTGACTTATGGTGGGATACCCAGGGGTGGCGGGGGGAGTGGAACTCTTTCCTCCTCCGGGTTTCTTTTTGTAGATTAGTTTCATGTTAGGGCAACAGGCACACTGCCAAGTTGGGGTGGCTTTTGAGTCTAACGCAGGGGTGCAGGGTGGGGGGGTTGTATCGGGTTTCTGTTGGGGGTTGGGGGGGTTTGGGTGTGTTTCATTTTCTCTCAAGGCAACGTATTGTTTTACTTCTGGATCTGGGTGTTGTGTTCGCTATGGGGTGGGTTCTGCATCCACTTCTGGGATGGGGGGTAGGGGATTGAAATAACTGTGTTGGAATGTTAACGGGTTGGGGGATAGGATAAAACGTGGGGTAGTGTTGCAACTGTTGAGACGCCTCTCCCCTTATGTAGTGTTATTGCAAGAGACACACTTGATCGGAAACACTTGCTACGCTATGAATCGGCGAGGATATCGTCTTGCTGTACCTTCTGGGTTCACTACTGGTTCTAGGGGGGTGGGTATTCTAGTTAAGAGCTCTCTCCCCCTGGAGATAGACGACATAATCCTTGACGATAGGGGACGCTATGCTGCTCTCACTGGTAGGTGGGAGGGGAAGACTGTCTCACTGCTTTCTGTATATGTCCCACCTGGTCTGCAGACCACGACTTTTGCTGATTTGGGGCGGGTAGTTCTGGGGCTTCCGGATGGCATCCTGGTGATGGTTGGAGATTTCAATTGTGTCATCTCCGGTAGGGAAGATCGGTATCCCCCCCAGGGACCTCACGAGATCACAGTCTTGGCTGAGTGGATTTCTGGAGACGCTGGGACTGGTAGACTGTTGGAGGTTGATGCATCCGGGACAGGCACAATACACCTTCCACTCGGGTGCCCACGGTAGTCACTGCAGGCTAGACTATGTCTTGATGCCGGCAGCACAGGCCTCGTCAGTTAGGGAAGTAAGACATCTGGCTCGGGGTATCTCAGATCACTCCCCACTGTGGCTCCTGATGGACACGAGGATGGGTGCTGAGGGACGGGTGGCCCCGATTAATCCCTGGTATCTCCGTAACCACAAAACCCGGGCTGAGTTGGTCAAGTCTCTGGATCAGTATTTTGCTGAGAATGAGGGGTCGGTGTCCTCTTCTGTTTCACTGTGGGAGGCATTTAATACGGTTATCCATGGACAGGCACTATCGTTAATTGCTGGTGCCAAGAAAAGCAAAAATGAGGCGGTGGTCCGCCTCGAGACCGAAATAGCTGAGCTGGAAGGGGATTTGGAGTTGGGTATTACTGGTGACAAGGTTCATGTCCTCAGTCTCAAACAACTTGTTTATAGGGTGTTGGTAACAGACGCCGCTAGAGTTATGAGTAGAGAGCAGCAGGGACGGCTGTATGATGTGGGGGACAAGGCTGGGAAACTGATTGCGTGGTTAGATAGAAAGGAGAGGGCGAGTCATGTGGTTCCTGTGATTGAGAGAACTGATGGAATGCGAGTGTCTGACCCTGTTGAGATTGTCGAGTGTTTTGCTGAACATTTTAGAGATGTGTATTTCCCAGTTTCCGATAGACCTGAGGAAGACTCCCATTTGCTGTTGCGAGACATTGCGTTGCCCTGTCTGTCAGATTCAGATAGGGACTTGATGGACGCAGCACTTTCGGTTGACGAGGTGGCACTCGCTGTTCGTTCTGTCCGTTCGGGAAAAGCTATGGGCCCTAATGGTCTTCCCATCGAGCTTTACAAGCGGCGTCCTGATAAAATGGCGCCGTATCTTCGTGATATGTTCCTAGAATCGCGAGACATTGGCTCCCTTCCTCGTGATCAGCGTCTTGCGACCATTGTGGTGATTCATAAGGAAGGGAAGCCGCGGGATCGCTGTGCGTCCTATAGGCCTATTTCGCTTCTGAATGCGGAACCCAAGATCCTCGCAAAGTTGCTGGCAAACCGCTTGATAAAGATAATCAGTGACTTGATTCATCCGGATCAATCCGGTTTCATTCCACATCGCAATACAGCACTGAACTTGAGGCGCTTGCATGGCGTTCTCGCGAGAGCGGCGTCACTGCGTGAACCGGCCATCTTGGCTTCCTTGGACGCTACGATGGCCTTTGATACAGTGGAATGTCCGTACCTTTGGGCTGCTCTTGCGAAGTTTGGTTTTGGTCCTAGTTTCATTGGCTGGGTGAAACTTTTGTATGAGGAACCATTGGCGCAGATTGTGGTAAATGGTCAGGTTTCTAAGTCCTTTGTTCTTGGGAGGGGTACAAGGCAGGGATGTCCGTTGTCTCCGCTTCTTTTTGCCCTTGCCTTGGAACCTCTAGCTGCCTGGCTGCGATGGGAGCCATCGATGAGGGGTATTCGGTGGACCCCGGAATTTGAGGACCGCATATCGCTCGATGCAGACGATATTTTGTTGTACCTCACGTCGCCTCGAAGGTCGTTGATTGTATTGTTTGATGTGCTAAACTCGTTCGGAAGGAACTCCGGCCTTGTGATTAATTGGACCAAGTCCTGCGTGTATGTGCTCTCGGGTGACATTCCTCCTTTACCGCTTGGGTGTCCCATCCAGGTGACGCAGAAGGGATTCAAGTATCTGGGGGGTCTTTATAACATTAGACCCCAGGGTTAGCTACGATCGCAATCTGCTTCCTCCGCTCCAACGGTTAAAATCTGACGTTGTGGGCTGGCGCAGGTTGCCGCTATCCCCCCTCGGGCGTGCAGCTCTTTTCAAAATGATGTCCTTGCCGCGGTTTTTATACGCGCTCCAGAACACGTTTGATGTAATTCCGGCGAGCTATTTTCGGGAGGTGGAGAGTTTGCAGAGGCGGTTGATATGGGATGGGCGTTCGCATATTGCCCTCGCCAAGCTGACGCTTCCCTGGTATTACGGCGGTATCGCACTTCCGGATATCAGGCGATATTATTGGGCCTCTCAGCTGGGAGCGATCAATCATGGAATGTATGGTCCAGCGTTAAATCCTGCGTTTGAGATGGATAAGTGGTTGCTACCGGGTGGGGATTATAATAGGGCGCTTTATTCCAAATCTGCTGGAGGGAAACTTTCGGGACCCACTAAGATAGCGGTGCGAGTGTGGCACTGTGCGAATGCGGCAATGGGATGGAGGGATCGACTGACCCGGGCGACTCCGCTCTATGCGTCTGAAAGATTGGGTAGCCTGTGCAAGACGAAAGGATTTGAGAAGTGGGATATGATTGGTATTTGTAGGGTGAGTGATCTCTGGGTCAAGGGCAGGATTAAGACTTTTGAGGCGTTGAAGGTAGAATATAAGCTGAGTGACAGGGAATTCTTCCGGTATGCGCAGATTCGCCACGCGTTGAGTTCGGTTTTTCCTGAAGGTATTGAAATCCCGGAATCATCCCCACTTGAAGATCGGGTGCTTGATGGCCATGTGCCCGACAGCACTATTTCTTTGATATATAAGAAATTGATCAACGATCGAGCGGACCTGTTGGCGCAACTGAGGAAGGTCTGGACCAGTTACGGTTTAGAGTTGGATGATGAGGACTGGCAATCAGCGATATCCTCGCCTAAGGAGGTCGCAATTCCGGCCCGTCTCCGACTCGTCCAGCTTAAGATCTTGCATCGGATTTATGTGACTGGCCCTCGCCTGATTCGTATGGGTTATTCTGTGGATGGGTTGTGTAAGCGTGGTTGTGGTTTAATTGGTACTTTCCTCCATATAATTTGGGAGTGTCCGGAAGTGGTTGTGTTTTGGAATCGAGTGCATGCTGTGATGAAGGAGGTCACGGGTGTCGCGCTGTCGCCTGAAGCCAGGCATTGTCTGTTGAATGTATGGTAACCGAATGACTATGATGTGGAGCAGATGCAGTGGGCGACCCTTGGGAATATGGTTGCCAAGAGAGACATTGCGCAGTTGTGGGGTTTCCAGAGACCGCCCACGGTCTCGGCATGGAAGGAGAACATGGGCTGGTGTATGTTTAGAGAGAAGACGGTGTATGTGGCATGGGGCAGACCTAAGAAGTGGGAGAAAATCTGGGGTCAATGGAACTCTTAACGTGGAGATATATGCACACCTCCCCTTGCAGATATTCCGGATGTTCCTCTTTCCCCCTGACCCGACATTCCTAGTGTTGTTTAGCTTCTATGTTTTTTTACTCTGGTTTCTCCCCTGCACTAATGATTCTTGTATTATACTGTAATGCACTTTCCTTCCTCCTTGAACACATATCCAGCTGTACTGCTTTTTATTGCCTTGTCTGTTTGTTTCTTATCAATAATAAAAAGTTACACAAAAAAAAAAGATGGTGTCAATGGTCGAAAGATTCTTAAATGCTGGCGACAGATGGGCACCAGGATCCTGTTCCAATGCAATTTGCTTAGCAGAATGTAAATTGTAATTGGTTAAAAAAGTGGTCATGACTTCTTGCTCTTTAGTTTTGGTAGCTGAATGGGCGTTGGATCCCAGGTCTTGGATGTTCAAATCGCCTAATAAGAGTACTTCTGCAGAAGCGAATTCCAATAAAAGTTCTTCCAGGGGTTTGACCAACAGGACTGTTGCCAGTGATTTTGATGTTTTAGCTGTGTTGTGGTAACAGTGGATTAAAAGGAAATGCCCTGATTGAAGTTGGAAGACCGGTAGATAGTACAGTTTGCCCGGCCGTTGAGGTCCGATAGAGGGGGGTAGCTGCGATCATGCACATGTGTTTGATAAAAATGGAAAGGCCCCCAGAAGGTCTTTCATAGGAATTAGACTGGGAGGCTGAATGAAAGAGTTCATAATAACTGTGGAGAGCCGATTGAAATAGAGACCTTGGGCCAGATGTAGGTCACCAAATACCGGTCGGTAACGGCCGATTTCGGCAGTTACCGACCGGTATTTGGTGATTGAGATGTAGGGGGCCTTAAATTTACCGATTCGGTATATTTACAGAATCAGTATATTTACCGATTCTGTAAATTACCGAATCGATAATTTTACCGAATCTCAAGTTTGTGATGTAGGTGGCACTGAAAACAGTGCCACCAGCCCTTAAGAATTCGTTATTTACCATGACATACTATGTCATGGTAAATAACGGATTCCTGTGTACATGCACATCTGTGCATGTACACCTGTGCTACACATACATGCCCTAAGGGCATGTATGTGTGCCACATGGCACACAAGCCAGAATCAGGGGTGCAACAGGGTGTCAAAGTGACACCCTGTCCCCCTATAAATTCGGTAATTTTACCGAATCTGTATTTACCGATTCTGTAATTGACATTGATTCCTATGGGCCTAAAGGCCCATAGGAATCAATGGCAATTACAGAATCGGTAAATACCGATTCATTAATTATCGAATCATACCGATTCGGTAATTAATTCGGTAAAATTACCTACATCCCGATTGCCAGTTCTTAAATACCGAATCGGTATGATTCTGTATTTAAGAATCAGTAATCTGGGATTACCTACATCGGGCCCTAAGTCTCTTGAAAACAAATGATGTCACTTTTGCTCAGATATTCCACTGCTAATTTGGATGAAAGGGTTGACTTTAACCCAGCCGCGTTCCATGAAGTGATTGAGATGTGTTTATCAGCAATGAATAATCCACTCTTTACTGTATCCAAACCTGATGGGTCGTACCGCATAGTATTTTTTTTTTATATATGTTTTTATTAATTGAAGACAGCAAGAACGAGAAGTGGACATATCTGGTATCATACAGCAGAACACAATATGGAGGGGAACAGGCAGAAAGATTGAAGCGATACATCTCAGTTAAACAATTACAAAGACAACAACACTAGCGAAAAGTTGGCAGGAGCAATGACATAACAATCCACGACCCCGCTAGGCTGAGGCCCTCAATGCCTGTCGACCCACAAAATCAGGATATTTAAAAGGAAGCCCACGACACCCAGATATGAAAAACAATGTAAATAAGGATAATTCACCCACATCTCGTATAAGAAGAAAGAAAAGTAGGAAAAGAAAAGGGCCATAGAAACAAAATAGGAAAAAACAAAAAAACCACCATCCCCCCACCCTGCACCCCTGCAGTTGGCTACAGCCCAACCCCACTAGCAGTGCGCCTGTCGCCCCAGTTAACTAATCCCTAAAAGTAGGAAAGAAGTGGAGGAGGAGCATCTCAATACGGGCCCCGGAACGCTCCCTCCCCCCCGCCAGAACCAAACATCCCCATAAAATACACAGATCTCTATAGGCAGACATAGCTAAAAACGAAATAGGGGAAACAGTAAACACCACCCAGCCTCCCAACAACACAATGGCAACTGAACCCAGTTCAAGAACCTATGGTGCCAAGCCCTGACAGTCAGTCTCAACCTTGACCCTTCCGGTCAATGACACGGGCTCCCTCCAAACAGGTCGTCTCCTCCGCAGGATAGTCAAAATGTGAGAATAGTTCAGGAAAGTTCCATGTGGGTCGAGGCAAAGTTATAAGGTCCCTGGAAGTTCCATCGGTGACAACGGTGACCCTCATCGATATGAGCACGCTGCGTTTTTGTCCCCGAGAGGATATGGAAAACTTCGAAGAGGGATAAAACACCGGACCATTCCACAGAAAGTTCTGATCACGAACGTCTGGTAGGGGAGCGACAAGAAGAACCAGCTCGGAAGGCGATGTTGAAGGGCTTGGTAATCCACGTGGGACATCGAGTACACGATCATCAGCCATCACGTTAGAATGAAGCTCCGACACCTCTCGTGGCACGGGGTCCATCACTGCTATGGGGACTGCTGTGGGTGATATGAACTGCTCAGGACATTGAGACGGTGTAGGGTCCGGTTCCACTTGGCCGATGCTGTGAGCAGTTGCAATCAAGTTAGATTCCACCTGGAAATGGAAAGCCCAGAGCGCTGCCAATATGGATCGCATCGACGGTTCAGACTCAGCCCGTCCCACGGAACCTTGCTCCGAGTCACCCATGTTTACGTCCCCCGAGTCCGGTTTTCCCCGGGGGAATCGAGTAATTCTGGAACGGGCTGGCGCAGAGGGAGACCAGGGACGTACCACAGCGGCGATCGAAGTGCCGGCGCCAAGCGGAGACCCCAGCCCGGAGAACACCGGCGGGGGGCAACCCGGGTCCCCGGGCCAGGGACCCACACCGTCAGCGCCTTGTTGTGCCCCGTCAACCCTCCATCGATTGAATGCTAGAGAAACAACCGCCGTCAAAATCGGGCTCGGAAATTTTTCCCCCACATCCAAGGACCGGACCCTGATGATCACCCACAGCCGTTGTTATTCAACTGGAACACGGGTGGGCCAGTACTAGAGTACCCGGCTCACAAGCTGGTGTAGGCCCAAAATCAAACTCGACGTAACTTCATCCAGAAAGCTGGTAAAAATCCCGGGATTGCACCAAAATGATGCGCAGCGATTCACACACCCGGAGGCAGGGTGGAAAATCAGGATTTGTAACAGGATGATCCGGCGGGGGAAGGAGGTCGGCGGAGCCGGGAGCCTAAGCGGCCATCTTAGTTGCAAGCGTAGCTCCTCCTCCGCATAGTTTTTGATTACCGGCATTTGAACTCCCATTGCCGGACTTTTGCGGTACAAAATACCCATAGCTCTGCCTTGGTGGACAGCCTAGTTCGTAAAAAATACAAGACGATACTGGATATTTCGAATAGTTTTTACAGCCATAATCTGTCCCCTGAATGCAGCCAATGGACCGCATTCACAACGGGTGGAGTCAAGAAAAAATGCTGGAGTCTCCCAATGGGATACAAAAACAGCCCTGGGGTATTCGCTGCACAAGTGTTGTCTCTTTGTTAGACAGCATTGACCCAGATGCATATTCGTATGTTGATGATATATATCTCACAGTCGAAGAATTATGGCCGCATCTGTATTGAGTTGACTGCATAATTCTGCATTTTGCAGATTACGGTTACAAGTTTAATTTTAACAAGTCTCACATCGCAGGTTATGCGGTGCTCTTCTTGGGCTACGAGCTCAACAATGACGGTCGAGGCCTGGCTCCTCATTTCCTGGAGAAAAGCGCACGTTTGCAATCTCCAACCACACTGAAAAAACTTCAGTCTTTGCTAGGATTTTTTAATTTCGGGCGTACTTTTATTCCAGAATATGCCCAGCGTATCAAGCCAATTTATGCCTTGATACAACCTACTTTTTGAAAAGCCAGCTGGTTACCTGAACATTCAGCTATATTACTTTCTTTGCAATCTAATTTGCTTGAATCTAAATACTTGTTAACACGTGACAACCACACTAACCTGGTGATACCAATCGTACCAGGCGCAGTGGGTTTCACTTAGTTGACGTACAATAAAGGAGACACAGTGCCAATCGCATACAATTCAAATTTGTACACTTCGGCCGAAATGAGGTTTTCAAATGTCGAGAACGTTTTGACAGCATGTCAAATGGCGGTTTTGAAGGAATGCGCTTTCGCACAGGGAAAACGCATTTTGGTGGTTACACCGTATCCTGCTTTAGGACAGTTACGAAGGCAAGTGGGCCAAACTCAAAAGCTTTACATTCCCGCTGGATACAATGGGCAACTTCTTTGACTTCCCCGGATGTCACTTTTATCTTTTACGCTTCTCTTCAGACCCAGGAGTTCTTGCAGTATGAACATGTTCATCCACCTCCCATGTCTTTACTTACTTTGGAAGACTATGCGTGTATTATTTACACCGATGGTTCGGCTCAACCGGCCACGAATTCTAAATATGCTTACTCGGCAGCGTGTGCTATAGTTGCAGGTACAATGGTGAATGGAGAATTCAAATATTCCATAGTGCACACTCAGGCACTGGGGGACTGTACTGCACAATTAGCTGAGCTGCGTGCCTTAGTTCTTCCTCTTGAGTTTGCGGATCCAAACGTTTACTCTTATTGTCTGCGATTCTAATTACTGTGTTCAGTCTTTCGAGGACAACTTATTCTTCTGGTTTCAAAATGATTATCGAGATTCTAAAGGCAGCACAAATAATCATAAAACACTTTCGGCTCGAGTGGCAGATCTTAAACAACATTTACCACTCACACGTTATACATACTCTTGGCCACCAGCGTGTCGGGGCACACGCTGATGGGAATAGTGATGGATCAAACCCAGATCTTTTGACTGGGTGTGAGTGTTTGATTGGTTCAGATGCTCCATCCATCACCACCCCCTTTTGTACCGCTTTTGGCCGCCATAAGTGTGGCAGGGTATACTCAGACGTGAGTCCCTTGCTCACTTTGCCACTGGATTCAAGCAAGCCGGGCTGAAGATGGCTGGAATGCCAGAAACCGGTCCTCTGAAGCTTGTTTCCGGTCCAGGGAAGGCATGGCTTGGCAGTTAGGGCTGGACTGTTCCCATGAGGCACAGGGTCAGACTGATTTGCGTATAGCCATGTCTGAACTGGTGTGGCAGAGTGGGCTAAAGAACGGTGATGGATCAAACCCAGATCTTTTGACTGGGTGTGAGTGTTTGATTGGTTCAGATGCTCCATCCATCACCACCCCCTTTTGTACGCTTTTGGCCACCATAAGTGTGGCAGGGTATACTCAGGCGTGAGTCCCTTGCTCACTTTGCCACTGGATTCCAGCAAGCCGGGCTGAAGACGGCTGGAATGCCAGAAACCGGTCCTCGGAAGCTTGTTTCCGGTCCAGGGAAGGCATGGCTTGGCAGTTAGGGCTGGACTGTTCCCATGAGGCACAGGGTCAGACTGATTTGTGTATAGCCATGTCTGAACTGGGGTGGCAGAGTGGGCTAAAGAACGGTGATGGATCAAACCCAGATCTTTTGACTGGGTGTGAGTGTTTGATTGGTTCAGATGCTCCATCCATCACCACCCCCTTTTGTACCGCTTTTGCCCGCCATAAGTGTGGCAGGGTATACTCAGACGTGAGTCCCTTGCTCACTTTGCCACTGGATTCAAGCAAGCCAGGCTTGTAAAGAAAACACTATTTTATAGACAGCCAGGCGCAGGTAATGGACAGAACCGGCATCCGAAGAGAAAGCATTATACAATGAAGCTCGCAAGGTCAGCTATGTGTGCGCCCCTCTAAATCTAGGCGCCCTGGGCAAAGGCCCAGCTTGCTGTTGCCATACGTCCTGCCAGTGACAAAGCACATCTCAAAATTAGTCTCCGGACATCTACACCTGCTAATGCAAAAACACTTACCATCCTAATTTGCTAGGGAGGGTAACATCTGCCCTGACCTGTGAATGTAGCCCAGTCACTTAAGGTGTCTGTTGCATATCTCTCTTACGGTTTACTGAGCCAGCCAGTGCTACGCCATTTGTTCTGCATTTCCGGAAAGTGATGAGATACGCCCCGGTGATATGAAGCTGAAGCAGTGGCACATCCACAGCACCATAAAGAAGGCACTCTAGGAAATGCCTCAGTCTTGTTGTGGAAGAGAAGCTGCCTGCATTTTTTTATAGCAAATTTGATTGAGCTTATATAATTGCTATAATATGGCAGCAAATGCAGTGAAAAGGGAGTGAAACAAAAAAGGGAAAAAAAAGTGAGCAGTGAAATTAAGACAATTTACGAGTATCACAGTGTTTATATGGACAGTCTCTGGCGCATTCTCTAAGGGACAAGTATATTATAATATTCCCACCATCTCCCTTAGATCGTGTGGGGCCATCCCCTCGCGGTGTGTGTGTGGGTTCCTCTAACTACGCACACCTGTCCATCGCCTTTCTCTATTCAGCCTGTGAGGGGACATAGGCCGCTCATCAGTGTTACGCATCTAACGTTAGGCAACTGTGACCCCAAAGGTGCGTTCACCCACGGGGCCCACCCACGTCCTCAATGATCTCCCGTAGAGCAACAAAGGGGGAGCAGTCGACTGGCCAGTCAATGATTTGGAAAAGTGTCGAAAAGATCCTATCCCAATGCTGGGCAATAATAGGGCACTTCAATGTGAAGGAGTCCACAATCTTCAATGGTGCACCTGGGACATGTCGTATTAAAAATCGCACCCAGATGTGACTACAGACCAGGTAATGCCCCCCTAGTCTCAAGAGAGCCGCTGCCTTTTTTACATACTTTGGCAGTGGGAGCCCCGTCTCCACATCAGAGACAGTTCAGGAAAGGGAGAGCGAGAGAGGAGAAAAGACAGACGGGGACAGAAAATTCTTATTGTGTTCGACGTCGGGTTGAACAAAAGCAGCCTGCAGATGCTGGCTGTTCTGCTGGAAGGATGACAGCCTGGCATTTAACGAACAGCGCGCGGACTGGCACAGAGATACACAGCCTTGCACCCTTTTCATCTCCTATTTAAATCTACCCGCGGTCAGTGGGGACTCGAATAGCCAGTGAAAGCTTGATAAGGTTGAATAGTTTACACAGCATAAAATAAAAATCCAGATTTCCGGGCAGAAAATCATATTTTGTATGGAAGCGTTTGCCTTCGTAGGCAAGGAGGAAGACAGGGTGAGGGGTGAACAAGCTGGCTCCGTGGAGCTGACGGGGGGGGGGGACTGAAAGCGTGCAATACACCCACTGCCAGCCTCCAGGGACAGGAGATGTGCACGTCAGTACGCGTGCACATCTTCTGTCGCACGTGCCACCTCCTGTCTGCCTTCCAGCACCAGAGCGGCAGCAATAGATTCTCGCTAGCGAAGTAGCGCATGCGCTGCATTCGCGATCGAGACCTAAAAATTGGGCATAAGATTGAGCCTTTCCATGAGTCTGGTAACCAATAGGAAGTAAACACGTAGTTGTATAAGGGAACTAACACTTAGCCCAATCTTCCAACGCACATTTGAATACCGCAGATGGAAGGCCGTTGGGCCCGGAAGCGCCATCGTTTATTATGGATTTCAAATACTTGCAGACCTCGGCCGGAGTAGTCAGCTCATGGGTTTCTATCTGCGTAGTATCGGCAGGATCTCTAATTTCGTCCTCCTCAGGATCCAGGGTATCACTGCAGTCTTGTTGAATCACATACTGGGACCAGACTTCTTCATGGACTGCGTTCTTCCTGCTCTTAGTGGAGGAACGAAACTTGTTTATGTGGTTCCAAAAGTGGGTCACGTTTTTTTCCTTTAACAGGGCAAATATTTTTAGCCAGTCATTCTGTTCTTTATGTTTCTTGGCTTCCCATGTTGATTTTTTGTAGGCTCTGCGCAGTGAAGCCATATTATTAGCAGAAAACTCTGTACCTTTTGATTTGTGCAGGCCTGGGATGTTCCAGGCAGGACTCTTCTTTGGATGGCTTCTTTGGGTCACGAATATTGATCAAAGTTTGAAATGTGTCCCTGACGAAGGAATTTCAATAATACTTTTTGGTACTTTCCGAAACGCGCGTCGGCGCTTTTCTTCTGTGTGTGTTTTGTATTTTTGTGAATTGTATATTTTTGTTCTTTGTAATGTCCGATGTTTTTCATTTTTTGTAAACGAATGTATTTTGGATCCATTGTATGTGCTTGATGTATTTGTTTCTTGGTTGTTGGGTATATAGTGTGTATTTCTATTTTTGAATATTGTTAATTGTGGGCTGGATTTTTGTGCTTTATGAATATTTGTGCAAAGCTGACATAATTACAGCGCAATGAGATACATGTTCTCTATGAATTAATTTATTTATGTGTTCTGTTTGACTGTTTTTTAAGAAAAATGATAAAATATTTAATAATGATAAATAAATAATAAAAAATCAGTTGAGCTGCTCTGTGGGTGTACTTTTTAAGATTTTGGAGCTATTGCCCTTTGTTTAATTAAAGTGGGGACATCTTCGGATGTTCTTTAGTTTGCTTTTTTCCCTGGTTGGATGTTCCCTTAGTATTGGTTTTCTTAGGGACACTTTTCTGTTTATTTAGTTGTTACCGGCACTCTGCCGTGAGAGTTCTGTGGTCCTTGGTCTCTTGAGCAAGACATAAATGTGTGTGTTGTTTTAAGCTTTCTAGCTTTGTTCTATTTTTTTAGTCACTTTATTTTTTTGACTTCATTCGTTATTTTGGTTTTTCTGTTTATTATTTATCCCTGTCTGAATATTGTGCATTTCGATATGAAGGCGATTAAAACCTTTGACTTCATCGACGAGGATTTTACTCGTCTTTGGGACAAACCGCTTCCTCTGACCGTCCTTTTTTCTTTAAATAAAGGCTACAATGACGAATGGCTTAAACTCCTTAATCTTAAAAAAAAAGGCTAGGAGGACGGAATCACATGCAGAGTTCAGGATTCAATACCTCAAATCGGGAGTTATCCCTAATGGCCTCCGCATTAGGAACATCCCAGGCCTATTTGTGGAGATTCGCCTATTTCTTGAAAGATGGTCCCTTATTGCAAATAGATGCTCAAGGGACCTCATGATGCTTATTATTGAGACAGCAAGAGAGGTCGTCCTAGGTCTTCTTAAGGAAATTGCTGAAATTGAGGAGACGCTATTGAAAAACAATCCTGTGGAAGATGCAAAACGAAAACTTGAGGAGATCAATCTTGAACTTGATTCGTTTAGTGATTACCTCACTAAGAGGAAAACTGACAAATTGAGGAAAGACATCCGGTATTTCTCAGAAGAGAGAGTCTATCCATATCTAAATGCCCAGTATTACTCCTCTAGATATCCGACCCAACAAGGTGACCAGCAACATTGGTCTAACAAAAAATATAAATTTTTTCTGACACCTCGGAGTCTGAAAATGAAGGGGGGTCCAGTTCCTCGGATGGCTTCTCCAATAGACGTGCCCAATTTGACAGCCCTCAGCGTTCTAATCGTTTTTTGGGGGAATCGCCGGGGCACTACCCGAGCCAGGTAGAGACCTCAAGAGAGGGGACGCTACCGGCAATCAAAGAACCACCCTCATTTTCTGGAGACAAGGAGAAACCAATATTGGAGGGAATGAAAGCGTCTACTGATTCTGACCTCATTCCCATATTTAACTTGTCAAAAAAACCACTTGATGAACCCGCTATTAATCTTCTATCTCGAAGATTGTCATTTGTACCTAGGACTTTTTTTTTATGCTTTTGAACTCAATAAAGACATACAATCTTTCTTTCGGAAAATTAGACTTCATACGTTTTATTCAGGTCAAGACACTTTACCTAACGATAATGTTTTTGGCTTCAAACCAACCTCTGTGTTTACTCCTTTGTTGGACCAGGTCGGTCCTGAAGTGGGCATCTTCCAAAAAAGTGTCTACTCTAAAATTCAGAGCATAACGAAATCTGTTCCCAAACCAGCATACAATCTTGACTATGAGGAATACCAGGCACTAAAAAGACTCTCCTCCGACCACACCCTTACCATTAAACCTAGTGATAAGGGGGGGTGGCATCACAGTGTTAGATAGTCAGGAGTATAAAGAGCAGATACTTCTCATGCTCAATGTTACTGAGCACTATCGGCGGGTCCCTTCGTATCCATCGGGAAAAATGCAAACTGAGATCCTTGAGATCACCCGCAGAGCCCTTGATCGTGGATCCATTTGCAATCAAGAATTTGAATTTTTTAATAAAACTTTTTTTAAAGTTCCGGTTCTTTACGGTCTACCGAAAGTGCATAAAAATATCCACTCCCCCCCTTACAGGCCTATTGTGTCTACGATTGGGTCTCTCACCGAACCTTTGTCGAAATTTGTAGACGCTTGTATGTCGCTCATGGTCTGCCGTCTACCTGCCTATGTTCGTGATACGTGACACCTCATCACCAAATTGAGGGCCACAGCTTTGATGTTAATACAGATATCTTGGTCTCAATGGACATTGAGGCCTTATATACTAACATCCCTCAGGGCGGTGCTCTGGAGGCGGTTAAGAACTTGCTTAACCTTTTTGACTGCCCCTCTGAGAAATTGTTCATACTGGAATGTCTTGCCATTGTCCTCAAGGAGAATTTCTTTGAGTTTGATAATTTCATCTATCAACAAATTCAGGGCATTAGCATGGGGCATGCCCCGAATGTTGCTAATGTCTATATGGGTACTTTCGAGGAGAGTTTCATCTATAATGAGATTGCCCCCTTTTTAGGTTTTGCCTAGCAATGCGTACGAAGTACGCATGCGCTAGCAAAACCTCTTGAGTTCTATGTCGGGTGATAACCCGCCTCTGTCTATCATTGGCTAGCTCCATAAATGGAGGCTAGCCATTGGAAGACATTGGCTGTCAATCATTCTTTCCCCTCGGAACGCGATTCGGGGGCGTTTCCGTGACTTTTTTTAAGTCCCGCCCCTTTTTCGTCATGGCATTCGGTGGGCGTTTCATCTGGCAGCTTCCAGCCCTCACCTCAGGTCAATTTTTAATTGTATTCACAGTTGACAAATGTAGACAATTCGGGGCCATCTTTGATTAATTCATTAACTTGCTATAGAAACATAAAACGTTTTGTTGATGTTACTTAAATGTTCAGCAAACCGAAAAGCAAAAATCTTAAAAAAATACTACGTTTACGTTTGTATGGCTCATTTTTTAAACGTTGTTTAATTAAATGACTTATGCGAGAAATATTGTTGGCCCGTAGCAAAAGGAATATTTTCCTTCATGTGACTCGGGCTGCGGCATTTCACAGTAGCTGTTGAACTCAGTATAAAAACGCATAAATAAAGTATCACAGTGTTTCGCTCTGTGCAGGAGTCCTTTCACTATGTCTATGAAAGCCAGTTTCTATTGCCCTGGGGAGGAGTAGAGGAAGCCAACATCTCGCCATGGCTACTAACCGGAAGTGCGCGCGGATTCGGCAAAAGTGACTTTTCAAACCTAGGAGGCAGGCGCGAGGTTTCATGTTTGAGTTCGTTTACTTACTGAAGAAAGGGGTTTAGAGGACGAGCGTGCGGGGCTGGATGTGAGAACAGGGAGCGAGCGAGCCGGCCGCAGAAACGGACACCTGACCCGGTGCTCCTGGGGAGAGGGGGGGGGGTGAGTTGTGTGTGAAGCCTCGGAAGATTGTACTACATGTTGGGTTTTTGAATTAAACTGTGTTGTGGCGAGCTGCGGGAGGAGGGGCGATATGACATTCACAGATTCAAATTAGGGAAGCTGCTTTCCCTCGGACTCCTTTGAGTCAGCTGTGGCTTCTGTTAAAGAATCCAATAGAACAGCCTGCAGTTTATGATTTACTTCAGGGTGGGAGGGAGGTTGGGTGTTCAACTGAACTACTGATCCCATAATGCATTGTTCGAGAGTAACAGAACCAGCATAGCTCCCATTGCTCCTTGTTAGCAGCAGGGATGTCCCCAGCCCCCCAACTGTGCATTACCCCCAGTCACTGAGGCATCACTCACACTGGAGAGACTTGGCAAGATCGCTAAATCGGTCATCGATGAATCCAAAGGGACAGTCCCCATACTACTGTCCTCGTCATGACTGGGAGCCGAGACTGGGGCTGGTACTGGTGAACATACAGGTACTCCCTCCCCCTCCTTCACAAGACGGTGTTTAATCACTTTCAATGGATCAGCCAGCTTCTCTCCCACTCCGATACCACTGACCTCGGGGGGCACTTTCCCTTTCAAAGACCGCCGACGGAACAGCTGCGGGACAGTCCGCTTGCCTTTCGAAGAAACCGCAGAAACAGGCTTTGTAGTGCCGATAGGCACCGCGACCTTTTCAGCACCCCCGCTGGCAGCTGACGGCTCCTTTCCATCGGAATCACCGGGACCGGCAATGCGTGTGATACCGCGTGTCTTCGCTGCTGCTGATGCAGTCTTAGAGGCTGTCTTTGGGGCCATATCGGGGGCAGAGCAAAATGTGAGGTCGATACACCTGAGGGAGCAGGAGCCGGAGGCGGAGCGCACGTAGACCCAGAGCGACTTGGCGGTAAATTTCGCTTGCAACTGACTAAGTCTGTGGATCATGGTCATCCAACTATGCAGCAATAGTCACCTGAGCATTGGCTGGCCAAAAGTCAAGTCTGCATACTGCCTACAGCAAACACCACAGCAGACTGAAAAGCGGACAATCGCCTGGGCAAGAGGAACAGGGGGTGGTCGAGGCAAAAGACGATAGGGGAGGAATTCACCAGGGGAGCACTGACACCAGCCTATTCAGCCGAGCAAAATCCTAGATTCGTTCCCACTTAACTATGTGTTGGTTACTACATTTCGGATTGTTAACAACACTCTTAATTCGAAAGCAGAACTATGAAAATCATAATGCAGCAGTACTTAAATCAGAACCCTGTTAATGACTGGACTGCTCGTCTTTGAATAAAAAATGTATTCCTTTTATGGATATTGATTCTATCCAAGCAAGGAGCTGGGTGTGGTTACTTTTCAGTACAATGCAAAATTGTAATAAAGAAAAGGATAATGACAAACTACCAGCCGTGCCCACGTCATACAAGTCCGCTTCCCCCATGCCGCGAGGCTTACGCAGGCAGGGAGGGGTGCCTGTTTCGCGGCTTGTCCAGCCCTGACTGACCAATGAGATGCCGAGCCCGCCTCCCTCCTACAGGTGAGCTCATTAGGCTGCTATAAATCACTGAGCCTGACACGGCTTCTGTTTGTTGGGTCGGGAGGCGACAGGGGAAAGAGGGTAGTTTTGGCGGTGCATATTGACTCCGAGATGACTGAAGGACTAAGTTGTTTATTTTTGTGAACAGTTTGTGAGAAATCGTTTTTCTTTGTCCTCGTGAACGGGTTTACTTTAAAGCGCCATTAAATGTAATAATATGCAATTATTTAGTGGTAGGCCTTGAAAGTGTTTAGAAGTTTGGTTCTCTTTGCCCCCAAAAATGTTGCTTTTGAATAAATACTTGCTGGAAGAATAGCTCTAACTTTTCCAAAGGCGAAACCGTTGCATTGTAAATGCTTGTTTGAGAATGTTACCAATTGGAATCGTTTTATAGACAATATTTTCTTTATTTGGAAGGGCCCTGAGGAACAGCTGAATGAATTTATTTTATGGATCAATCTTTGTGACCCACACCTTAAGTTCAGTACTAACACCAGTACTGCTAAAATTGAATTTCTAGATGTTTGGATTCAGGTCACTCACCAACTTATTGAAGTATCCCTTTATATGAAACCAACGGCATGGAATACTCTTCTTTATTATGAAAGCTTCCACCCAAGGAGCCAGAAGAACAGTATACACATTAGCCAAATTTTGAGGCTTCCCCGAAATTGCACTGATATCCGCAATTTTGAGTTACATGCTTTACAACTTAAGACAAAGTTTCTCCAGAGGGGATACCCACATAGATTGGTCAGAGAATCATACAAGAGGGCAAAATATTATTATCGTGATGCCCTGCTGTGCCCCAACAAAGAGAAAAAAGATCCCAAGTTGGTTGTGGTTACTACCCATTCCAACTTTAATGACAAACTCAGACATATTGTCAATTCTCAATAGCACATTTTGAACACCGACAAATCGATGGAAAAACCCATCTTCCCGTTCAGACGGAATAAGAACCTCAGAAATGCCCTTGTGAGGGCCTTGGTGCCCCCGGACTCTGGGCTTGCCCAGAGATCTATCACAAGCTCTAATCCCATTAATGGGAGTCAGAGATGTGGCAATTGGCATGTATGTGATGCCGTTATAACCACTTCTGAACTTGTGTGGGGCAAGAGAAAGTATCCTTTTAAGGAAATGACAAATTGCCGCACTACCAGTGTTATTTATCTCCTTCTCTGGCCTTGTCGGAAGGGTTATGTTGGTGAAACTGGTAGACAATTTAGAACACGGTTCAGCGAGCACAAGTTGTCCATCCTTAATCACCGGATGGGAGCTCCTCTGGTTGGCCATTGGAATGAACTTAAGCATACCATCGAGGACCTTAAATGGCTTATTCGCGAACGGGTGGCCTGCCCTAAGGATGGCAACGTTGATGCCCTTAGAGGTAAAAGGGAGGTGTTCTGGATTTTCACCCTACAGACAGTAACCACAGGTTTGAATGAATGTCTCCCGTGGGCGAATGCCAATATTTAATGGCTGTGTCACCTCTGATCATTTTTCATACTCTAGATCCTTCCTTACTTTTTTAGCCTAAGAGGACTGGTCTCTACCCCTGGAAATGTCACTGATGGGTTCTTTTTAGGTAAGCCCTTGTATATATTCTTTATAAAAAAACTTTGTTTCAGCCTTTGGGTGTTACACCATCTTTCTGTCGTACCTTCGACCTGATTAAGAGGTGAGCCCCCCCCCCCTCTTTCTTTGTAACTCTTTGTATTCTGTATACGTGTTTTTTTCACTGTGTTGGCTGGTGCACCGGTGGGTAGGTAATTATTACTTTTGTTTCCTGTTTATTTTTCCATTCAGCATATTGGAAAAATGGAATTCTTTCGAAAACTTCAAACAAACCCATCATAGGTACGCTGTTTCGGCATACTTTTCAAGATGGCGGATGTTTATTTTGCCCTTACGATCGCTATCATCCTGCCTTTTGATTCACATTCTTCTTGGCGCTACCCTCTGGTTTATCCCTTTCATCTTATTCGCGTTTTTTATTTTTATTTTTTCTTTAGGTTTTGACATTGTGGTTAAATGTAGCGATATTGGACTGGCCGTTTAATTACCGGCTCAGCGATCGCGTTTGCTTGGGTCTTACGGTTTTGTATTTACATGCTGAGTAGACTCTATGACATGGCGGGCACTGCTGCTTCTTTCCTTCTAAGTCCCTCTTCGCCTTATGTATATGGACGCGGTTATGTTATCTTGCCACGTTGGAAAATGGACGACGCATGTTGTTCTCCTCCGATGTATCAATAGACGTTTCGTTTTTCTTCCGTCGACACAGGTGTAAGTTTTTGTGGCTCATTACGCCTGGTTGGGCGTTGTATTTAAAGGAGGACCGCTTTGGTTGTTTTTTACCGGCTCCCCCGTCGGCGGTATGTTTCGGTCACGGATCCCGGGAAAGGAATAATTACATTAGGTAAGCGGTGCGGGCGACGATCTTTCTTTTTATGTAGTGTTAATGTTAGAAGCGGCTGTCTCTAGTTGGCAGAGGTATACACGTCTGACAAATAGGGACACACCTTTTCTAGTCAGGGCAAGGGGATCACACACTTAGATAACCCCTGCTCACCCCCTTGATAGCTTGGCAAAGCAGACAGGCTTATCTCAGAGGCAGTGCATTAAGCATTTATGACCACATACAGTAATAAAGTGAATACACTACCAATGGACACGACACAGTAGTATTATAAAAATAAGGATGTTTATATAAGGCTTAGCACAAGACCAAATAACGACAAAAATATACCACAACCTTAATAAATACTCTTGGAAGGAAAAATAATAGTTCAAGCATAGTTTCTTCTTAGCACAACGTCTTTAGTAACAAAAGCAACTCTTCTTCTGTAAAACACAGTTCTTGGCAACAATGTAACCCACACGGGAGTCACACGACGTCGAGGCAAAGTTAATCCAAAGGTTCGGCGTCGACCGCGAGGAGCGCTACGTCGAGCCCGGAGTCGCACAGACCCCCACAACACAGTACCTTGGAAAAGTGAAGCACTCGATGATCAGCGGCGTCGAGATGTCCAGCGTCGCGTCTTCGATCGGGCCTCGGAGTCGGGGCGATCTGCAGCGGCGTCGACAAATGTCAGGCAGGAGCAGCGCTCACGAGGTGAAGCAGAATACGGGGTCGATGTTGAGGTTGCAAGAGTGAGCAGCGCTCACGGCGTCGAGAGGGCTCGGCGTCGATGCGATCAGCGGCGGCGTCGACACAGGGTCACTTGGAGCTGGAGCCGAACTCGCTACTCACTGGCGTAGCTACTGGCGTCGATCGGGCCCGGCGGGCGGCGTCGAAGGTGCAGGACACGGGAGCTGCACTCACGATGTCGAGCTGGATTCGGCGGCGTCCGTCGGCGTCGAGATTGCTGGATTCTTCAGAGGTGCTGGATTTTCAGGTTCCAGCAACAAGCACTTTCAGCAAATAAATGAAGTCCTTTGGCCCTGTGACTTCAACAGGAGGCTGGCACTCTTCTAGCCCTTGGAGATTTTCCTTGGCAAAGTTTGAGAGTACACACTCAGTTCCTCTCTCCTGGTTCCTTGGCAAGAATAAAGAAGCAACTGCAGGATTCCCCCAACAAACATCACGCTGGCAGAAGGGGTAGGCAAGTCCTTGGATCAGCAGGCTTCTTGTCCTTGGTTCAGGTTTCCTTGTCAGAAGTGATCTAAATTATTGGTTCAGGGGTCCTTCTCTTATACCCCTTTTTGGCTTTGATCCCTTTGTCCATGCAGGGGAATTTCTCTTCCATCTTGGGTTTGTTGTGGGTGTTGCCAGGCCGAGGCACCTGGCCTATTCACTGTGCAGGGCAGAGTCTTCAGCCGCCCAGCAGGAGCGGAGCCAGCATTGTCACTGGCAGGGGCAGTGCCATCAGTCGCCCGGTAGGAGGTGGGGCCCGGAAAGTCCCTGGCAGGCACAGAGTCATCAGTCGCCTGGCAGGGGGGTGGAGCCAGCATTGTACCAGGCAAGGCAAGCTATCAGGAGCTACTCTTCCCCTACTCTCAATGCAAATGCCCCACTCACCCCACACTGACTCATTCAGACCTCTGGAGCCACCCAGCTCCTGTCACACGCACACCAGAACCAGCAGAGACCGGTAGACAGTTAGACAAGAAAATAGCTACTTTCTAAAAGTGCTATTTTCAAACACAGAGTACAAAAACCACCCACCCAAACGGATGCGTTATTAAACCCTGAGTTCAGGGATACCAAACTCGACATTGCACCATGCTCCCAGAGCCCGCTAGGATTATAGCATTAATAATCCTGGCAGCCCATTCTAACTGATGGAGAGCAGGTAACCTTACAATAGTGAAAACGAATATGGCTGTAATTCACTATTAGGACATGCCAACCTTGTCAGGCTTGTCCTACCTTATGCTTACAATGTACCCTGCCCTCGGGCCTATCATAGGGGTGACTAACATGAAGTTAAGGGAAGGTTTAGGGACTGGCAAGTAGGTGTACTTGCGCAGCCCGCGTGACAGTCAGACTGCACGTGGTCTAGCAATGGCAGACCTTCAGACATACTTTTACTAGGCCGCTCTTGTGGGTGGCACAACACGTGCTGCAAGCCCACGAGCAGCATTTGTATTTACAAGCCCTGGCACTCCTGGTGCACTCGACTAGGGACTGACAGTAAACCCAATAAGCCAAACATGGAATTCAATCAATACAGCAATTTCACATAGGGAGCACTTGCACTGTGGCACTGATCAGCAGTGGCACAGTGCCCAAAGCATTATACCAGCAAAAACATCGTAAACAGAGGAGGCAAACAGAAAAAATGGAGGAGAGACTCATGCCAATGATGCCAGGTCTAACAGTTAATATACCCGTTTCCATTTGCTTGGCTTTTATTTATCCTCCGCTCATTCTTTTGTGTTTTAGGTCCTGAGTGTAAGTGTCCCTGCTAAATATTCATCTTGTGGCCACTCGTATTCCTATTCGGGGCTCAAAATTACCACTACACGTATTGATATAATGATGGCCCATGAACACATGAGGTGATGCCTAGGTAAGCAGTGCCTGGGGTCTCTTGTTCCCTCATTTTCCGTGCTCCCATATCAGTATGCTAGTTTCACCGTTTCTTCTGTCAGTAATTTTACTTATTGGCCCTTTGTGCATTGTTTTTTGCAATTGGCTTCTCGTTTAGGCTATAAGTAGACCGACTCCCGGCGTTACCCATTTGGGGGGCCGTCTACGCATGTCCTTGGGACGTCCCTGTATTGGCTTTTGGAAACTGCATGTAGAGTGTACCTGTGTATCTTCTGCATCTATTTTAAGGTGAGCGCCTTCCACCTAGCGCTTTTAATTTAGATAGTGTTCATCTTTAGGTTTCTCTATTTATATGCCTAGTGCATCTATTGCAGCTCTTTTCCAATCCTCTGCTCCTTGTGGGCTGCATAGTGCATCGAGCGCTCTTAACTTGGGTAGTGTTCACCTTTAGGTTTCTCTATTTATATGCCTAGTGCATCTATTGCAGCTCTTTTCCAATCCTCTGCTCCTTGCAGGCTGCCTAGTGCATCGAGCGCTCTTAACTTGGGTAGTGTTCACCTTTAGGTTTCTCTATTTATATGCCTAGTGCATCTATTGCAGCTCTTTTACAATCCTCTGCTCCTTGCGGGCTGCCTAGTGCATCGAGCGCTCTTAACTTGGGTAGTGTTCACCTTTAGGTTTCTCTATTTATATGCCTAGTGCATCTATTGCAGCTCTTTTCCAATCCTCTGCTCCTTGCGGGCTGCCTAGTGCATCGAGCGCTCTTAACTTGGGTAGTGCTCACCTTTAGGTTTCTCTATTTATATGCCCCCTAGTGCATCTATTGCAGCTCTTTTCCAATCCTCTGCTCCTTGCGGGCTGCCTAGTGCATCGAGCACTCTTAACTTGGGTAGTGTTCACCTTTAGGTTTCTCTATTTATATGCCTAGTGCATCTATTGCAGCTCTTTTCCAATCCTCTACTCCTTGTGGGCTGCCTAGTGCATCTATTGTAGCTTTTTTTTTTCCAATCCTCTGCTCCTTTTTTTTATGGTGTATTTAATTCTGGTACAAAAAGAGAATAAACATGATTTCATACATTATTCCATCAGGTAGGGTTAAAATAAAATAAATATACATTATATATTTACATATACTTCCACATTCACAAAAACGTGATAAAACCTCTATATATAAAAATAAGTTATACAAGTAAATATATACTAGCCTATATTTGCAATCGTGAATCTCTCCAGGCTTTCAGGGGCGCCCACATTTTTAGCCCAAACTCCTGTGTTTTCCTGCCCTTGTGTGCATAAAGTGTAGACTCGATGTTATGAATATCCAAGAGTCTGGTCAGCCACTCCTGAAATGAAGGAGCGGTAGCGTCCTTCCATGCTGCTGATATAAGGATACGCAGCACTGCCGCCGATATAAAAACAAACGCTTCAGTCTCTTTATTTACACCCAGCTTACTATCACTTCCGAAGATCATTAAGGTCGGGGATAGGCTGATCTTAAAGCCTAGCAGCCCCTCCCAGAATGTCTCTATCTCCTCTTTTATAATACTTTGTTTCTCACAATGATGGAACATGTGCAACAAATCCGCGGGCCCTTTCAAGCATCTGGGTCATCTATTATCTTCCCTTTTGCCCCAGTCAAATAATTTAGAGGGTGTAAAATATAGATTAAATAGTGTTTTAAAATGGTGTGCTTTTAAATTAGAAGAACATAAAATCTCCTTATCTAATTGTAACGCTTAATCCAGATCCACATCTGGGTCATCCAATTTTATGGTCCAGGAGGCTTCATTTTTTTCCATATCATCTTGGATCCCAGATATTAAGACCTTATAGATAATTTTGATCCTGCGTCCCCCTTTTAACAAATACTCCAAAGCACTACAACGATTGCCAGGGGAGATGCAGGCAGATAAGGATAGGTTACTAGCTGAATTGACAGAAGCGGAAGAGCAACATGGCCAAGATATTATACAAGGGAAAGAAGGGAAAGAAAGCCAGCTGAGAATTAGCTCTGTTAAAGCAGAGATACACAAACAAATGGCTGAAAAAGCTGCTTCCGAATATCAAGCATATAAAGGCAAAATGTACGAAGCAGGCGGGCAAGGCGTTGGCACTCCGGATCAGACAGGGCACCACCAAAAATATAATAACTAGCATACAGGAGAACGGCCAGGAGTTTGTAGAACCACAGGAGATTCTCGAGGTGTTTAAAAACTTCTACCAAACATTGTACCAGGAAGAGATAGAGGGGGAGAAGCCACAGGGGAGTATCCGGATGAAAGTGCCAAACTGGATGAGTTAGAGAGGGAAGTATTGGAGAGGGACGTGACGGCCAATGAAGTGCTAGAGGCATTACAAGAGCTAGAGGCTGGTAAGGCAGTGGGGCCGGATAGTATCTCTAGTGAGGTGGCACCATTGTTACTAGATCTATTTAAAGGTATAATGGGCACTGGTAAAATACCGGGGACATCCCCGGGTCCTATAGGCCGATATCGCTTATAAATGCGGACAATAAAATCTATGCTAAGATCTTGGCGAAGCGTTTGGGGAGGGTCATTGGCGGTCTCGTCTCCCCCTGGCAGCATGGGTTCATTCCAGGGCGGGGAACAACCGATCATATAAGACGAGCAATATCCTTGTTTGATACCCAAGCTGTCAGGGGTGGCCATGATCCTCCACGACGCTGAAAAAGCCTTTGACCGCGTTAGGTGGGATTACTTGTGGGGGGTACTTGTAGGAAGAGGGTTTGGTCCAAGAATCCTGACTGCCATTAAAGCCATGTATTCCGATCCAGTTGCTAAGGTGCAGCTGATGGGTGGAAGCTTGGGCAGAATTAATATAACAAGAGGGACCCGTCAGAGGTGTCCCTGTTCACCCATCTTGTTCGCAATGTACATAGATCCACTAACTGGGCAGATTTTACGTAATGAGGAGATCAAGCCGGTTATAACGAATAGTTTTGAGACCAAAATATTAGCTTACATTGATGACTTGGCAGTAATCTCTGTGGAACCTGTTTCGGCTATGCGCGCATTAGTTGAAATCACTATGGAATTTGGGAGGCACTCAGGATATCGTCTGAATGAGGGGAAAACCCAGGTAATCTGCACTAAAAATATAGCTAAATCAGATTATAAATACGTGGATTCTGCAATATATTTGGGAGTGGCAATTAAGGCAGCAACAGAATTAATTATAAAGGATCATTTTGCCCCGCTATTAAAAACAATCGAGCGAGATCTTAAAAGAATGGAAACTAATAGGTAGATCTGATGTCCTGAAAATGACTATGCTACCCAAAGTCCTTTACTTGTTTCTTTCCATTCCCTTTTTAATAGCTGAAGCGGTGATAAAATCAATGGAAGCCATTTTATGAGTTTTTTAAGGCAATATGGGAAGATTAGACGCTCATTAAAATTCATGTCTCTCTCTCACAGGAATTGGGTGGTTTAGGAATCCCGAATGTAAGGTATTATCATTGGGCATGTCTGTTAACCCAAATGGCAATTTTATTTGATCCATCTACAAGTAAAACACATACCCAAGACCTACCACATAGTAATCAAAATATCCCCTCTATTTATGAGCTATCAATGGGGAGGGAGGTGGTGGGGGTTCTGTTAAGGAAAACGGATCGTAGGTACTTTAAGAAAATGTGCTGTAAGATATTGGATAGCGCTTGGGAGGTGTGGAAAAAACAACAGAAGTTATTATTAATCCCAAAGATTAATTGGCATAGGCCACTCTGGAAGTCAGGGTTCTTCCCAAACTTAAGTATGGGTGGTGCATGGAAATACTGGGAACAGCAGGGTATTCGGACAGTAGGGGACATAATGGAGGGTGTAATGAGTTTCTGTGCGATTCAGCAGAAATATGGTAGTTCTAGTAGTCAAGGCTCTAAATATGTTCAGTGTAGGACAGTAGGGTCTGCTTTCCTATGGTCACCCCACTTTTTGCTTCACTGGTTTTCGACTTTAATGTGGCTGTGGGCCTGCTAATCAGACCCACAGCCCAGCTGTTCTCTCACTAAATTCATACCATGTACTTTAGGTACATCACCAATTGGGAAATGGGTCACTCTTGTGAGTCCCTGTAGAGTGTACTATAGGTACCCAGGGCATAGGTGCACCCAAGGCCTACCAGGGGCTGCAGCATATCTTATGCCACCCCTGGCTGGCCATCCAAACTGACACAACTGGCTGATCACTCAGCTGGGGCAAGGTCGTGTAATCACCCCTTGCCTAGGTATAGTTTTCCTATAACTACCATTACATATAGACACATATGCACCTATAAATCACTCCTATGGCAGGCCTTAACAATCCTGAAGGCAGAGTGCTTGGTTTTATGTGAGATGAGGCTCTAGCATGAGCTGAGCCGGTCTGCAGCTTTCGGAAACATGCCCGTATAGCTGTTCTATGATATAGCGATACCATATACTCTTAAGTGCATTATAATCCTTGCAGTTGAATGCTAACTTTGGTTTGGCTTTATCAAAACATGTTGTGTAAGGTGTCATACGCTTTGGAATACTACCCCCTCGCCAATTCTGGCGACGGGGGTAGCATTCCACCCTTCTAGAGTGAGAAGACATGTTGTTCCTACTAATCCCAGTTAAAGTTACCCAGAGCCTCAGCATCACACAATGGATGCTGCTGTCACAGACACAAGTCTGACCTCCTGCTGCTGGGAGTCCTTCCAGCAAGGGAGGCTTGGACAATAGGTTTCCTGTCTTGGGAGGTGCTAGCACCACCCCAGACAGGCCATAGTGTATTGGGGCAGGGAGGGCTGAATGAAATGAGACACTGCCTGGGGCACTGAGGAAAAGTATTTTTCGATCAACAATCATTCTTACCAGGACTCCATTGGTTTTTAACATTGCCATCTCGTTGCAAACACCTTCACAGGACCCACCTGGTCGTTTTTCTTTTGTACAAGGAAAATTCTATCAGCACGACAAACATCCATTTTTGTAGGCCTGCATTTCTGCCCAGGAACTGTCACCCGCCAAACCCGTGGAGAAGTGTGGCTCAATGGTTAGAGCGGCAGACCCTGATGCAGAGGTCTAGCCCGGGACCAGGGTTCATTTCCCCGCCTCGGCGGGTCTTGGGCTCAAAAATTCCACGGACCTGATAATTCTCGCCTCAGTGCCTATTCCAATCATGGAGTCCCACTCTGCACCTCTGGGCAATAGCTTGCTTAATCTCCACAACGGCCCCTACAACGCTAAGGATGCCTGGCCTCCACCTTGGGGGTGCCCAGGAGTGGACACCTCACAGGGAAAGCCAGGATGGGTTCCACAGCGGTATTCGTACAAGCGCCTTGAGACCCTTGCGGGTGAGTAGTGCGCTATACAAGTATCAATTTACATTTTTACATTTTACCCCCTGTTCTCTGCAGTTCATCAGAAAGCCACATGGCCCTCACCCCAAGTTAATGACTCATCTTTCCTCTCCTGCTCCCAGCCTGATAACACATCCTTGACATCCTGATCAAGTTATCTGGACAGGGTGGGTAAAAAATGACTTGAAAGACCCGGCATTGATCAGGCAGTTGAACAATTGTCTGAAAGAAAGAGCCCTGATCAAAGCAGAGTGGACAATGCTCTGTGTACCAAGCCTTGACCAGGTCACCAACTACAAGCATAGAGTGGACAATGCTCTGTGTACCAAGCCTTGACCAGGTCACCAACTACAAACACCACCTGGGTCCAGCTAATCAACAACAAACACTGCCCTGAGTGAATAATGGACTAACAGTCAAATGAATGTACTAAGAAACATATAAAAGGCATGTAAGCTACCGAGTGAAGTAGCAGCCTCCTTTGCACTGTCCTTTGACTCGCTTGGGACTCTGTTCCATAGCCCGGGCTATTGAAATAAATCTGGGTTCCTCCTGCAGACGAAGGCTCCTGTGTCTCCTTTTACTACGTATGAAGGGTATGGAAGATTTGGGCGGTTCCCCCGCCGCAGAGACCCTGTAAGTGGGTTAATCCGGTTCTTCAGCACACAAGGTGTCCCATGCATAGTCCGGTTCAAACCGGTGCTGGGGCACTCCAGCCCCAGCTCTGGCGCGAAACTGGACAAAGGGAAAGGGGTGTAAACACCCCCTTTCCTGGTCCCACCCATAGGAGGGACCTAGCAGGTAATCCAGCCCCTAAATTTGGTATATAGGTAGGAGCTGAGTCTAGAGACTTTAGATTTATCCTAACTGAAACTTGAAACGAAAGTCTGGGCCTTCGACGTTCTACCTGAAGATAGAAGACTGAAGAATCTCCCTTGTGGTCAAGGAGTGACCACCCTGTGTAAGCAGGCACCATCAAGCGATCAACGGTTTGCTTTGTCGACGCTCCCGCCGGAGCCCGAGCACAGAGCCTGACAAGACCCGGACTACCCGACTTCCTTCAGCCCGATCCACAGCCACAGCAAAGCTGAGACCCGTGGAGGCGACGAGAGACGTGGGACCGGCCATCTTGGAAAGCCAGCGAATTGCTTGCCGTGCAACTTCTGAGGCACCCTCGAAGTTGTGCATTGGGGATGGAGAAGCCCCAGCCCCGAGCATCATCTGCACCGAAGATCAGCCCTCCACACTCCACGAGTTCTGCGTGGGTCCCGTCTGCATTTTCCTGCTCGACGCGTCTGTCCGGTCGCTTGCCCGTTGGCTAGTGGCCTCTGTGACGACGAACCTTTGAATTTACACCGCTGGTCTGGTTGCTCCAGACTGGCCCCTGCTTCCCTGAAAAGGAGAAGCCCATCAGACCTCGCTGGTCTGATCCAGAAGCCATCTTTGATTCCTGCGTGGGTTGCCTTTGCCAAGGCTTGTTGACTCCAATCCGGAACCCGACACCGCCGACAGCGAGAGCCTTCGTGGGACAGTCCGTATCCAGCTCCTGGTCGTCGTCGACACCTCCTGGTCCACGTGGCTGCAGAGACAAGCTTCACGACATCACCTGATTGCTTCGCGACATCGCCTGGTTCCTTCCTGGTCACTGGCTAGTGACCCAGACTCTGTCCCCTCTGCTTTCAGGTACTCTTCATCCTCGATCCGCCCTTGGATCCAACCAGACACTTCCCTCCTGGTCGCCTGCAGCATCTTTCTTCAAGGCTCCATAGGATTCAGCGACGAAACCCGACACACTTTGACACCTATGCACCCGCTTCCTGTGGGTGAGGTAACGCGAGTACTTCGGTGCTCCTGTGGGTATTAACTATCCTAGTGTCCTAGTTTTCAGTAGGTTTCACCTAGTCCATCCGGAAGTGGCCTAAAAGAACTAGTTTCCAATTCTTTCGTTCCCATTCTAACTCTATGGTAACTCGCGTGTGTGTAAAGACACTGCACACGCATCCCGTGGGCCACCTGCTCCCTATCCTTTGGTAGTACAGCGTAGCCCCAGCGATTCTCCAGGCCCTAGGCCTATCCTTTGTTCGTGACGTGGTTCTTATACCAATATTTTAGTATATGATTTGAAGTGCCCCTAGGGCATTACTGTATTTTGTGCAACTTATTGTATGATAATTAAGTATCTTGTTATGTGCTTGTGCCTCTGACCTCATAAAGAGTTCAGAGGGTTAATTTAGTAATAAATACATATATATTTTATATATATATATAACCTGTGTGGTGTCCTTTCATTTGGTATTAAAGGGGTTACATATGGTAAAACAGATGGCTTCACATGCCCTCTTGAGTTTAGCCTAAGACTGCTTTGTCCATTCTACCACTAGGATAGCTGGTCTATAAGGTTGACTTTACACCCATCACCATAAGGGTTGTTTGGACTGGTGCAAGGTGCTCACTAGAATAGTGAACATCATATACCAGGCCATCTTCTCACATTCAGGTCTCGCAAATACTCAAATCCAATCCTCTGCTCCTTGTGGGCTGCGATTGTTTACGAGGCAGGACATTTTGGTCTCCTGTTACGTGACCTTATTTTATATTTATATATATATATCTTTTCTTCTTTTTCTCTTTGTCACTCTTATGTTATACATGTTCTGCTTAGGGGTTCTTCCCTCAGAGAGGTTGTCCCTAATTCTAGATTTTTTTTCACTATGCCACTCAGGTTGCCTTTCGGGTAAATCCCTTTAGTTTTTTAGGAATTCGATATGTCCTATGGCTGATGACTGCAGTTCAGTGCTGCGTAGTATGACCTACTTTTTTCTTTTCCGTTTCCATTGATTTAGGATCCTCAGTATTTTGGGATGCTTACCCTGCTCCATTCAGGCTCCAGATTAAGAAAGTAGCCTGTACCCCTAGAGTTTTAAGGTGTGTACTTCATGATATTGGTGATGGATATTCCTTCTTGACTTTTACATGGTTGACTGGAATATAAGGTTTAAGCTACGGATGGATAATTAGATATATATTAATTTTTTCTAGATATTATGTTCTCGTCTTTATCTTTGTTGCCTATTATTTTTTCTGTTGAGTTTATGTATTTGGGTGGAAACCTTGTGAATGTCTTGCTCAATGTGTGACCCTGATTTGTCCTGCTTCTAATCATCTTTTATTCATTGTACATTCTTTTCCTACAGACAGTCTCTTCAGCCCTGATGTGCACACTGTAGTATGTACCTATATTTTTGGTGTCCACTTTTGGGTCACGAATATTGATCAAAGTATGAAATGTGCCCCCTGACGAAGGAATTTCAATAATACTTTTTAGTAATTTCCGAAACGCGCGTCGGCGCTTTTCTTCTGTGTGTGTTCTGTATTTTTGAGATTTGAATATTTTTTTTCTTTGTAATGTCCGATGTTTTTCATTGTTTGTAAATGAATGTATTTTGGATCCATTGTATGTGCTTGATGTGTTTGTTTCTTGGTTGTTGGGTATATAGTGTGTATTTCTATTTTTGAATATTGTTAATTGTGGGCTGGATTTTTGTGCGTTATGAATATTTGTGCAAAGTTGACATACTTACAGCACAATGAGATACATGTTCTCTATGAATGAATTTATTTATGTGTTCTGTTTGACTTGGTTTTTTAAGGAAAATGATAAAATAGTTAATGATAAATAAATAATAAGAAATCAGTTGAGCTGCTCTGTGGGTGAACTTTTTAAGATTTTGGAGCTATTGCCTTTGTTTAATTAAAGTGGGGACATCTTTTGATGTTCTTTAGTTTGATTTTTTCCCTGGTTGGATGTTCCCTTAGAATTAGTTTTCTCAGGGTCCCTCTTCTGTTTATTTAGTTCTTCTTTGGATGGCTAACACCGGGTCAAAAATACCCTGCGGGCGAGACCTGGAGTCTGTGGTGAGCTTCAGGGCCTGTTAAAAGGTCTTGTAATTTGGCAATGGCGTTGTCCCACCAGTGATAGTAGTCTGTAGGAGGATTGTGAGTAAACTTTGGAGTTGTTCCCATGAACCAAGTGTCCACCTTATCGGCACCCAAAGTGTCCCATTTAATTTGTCTGACTAGAGTGTGGAGTTCGACCTGGGTTGAATGCCCCACTTCAGTTATTTCGGCAGCAACAGGTACTTGCAGGTCCATTGTTACAGTCAAAGGGTTATGGTCGCTATCGGTGCGAGTAGGGATTTCCATCATGATTACTTTGCTTACCATAGATGGAGATAAAAAGATGTTGTCAATGGTCGAAAGATTCTTAAATGTTGGCGACAGATGGGCACCAGGATCCTGTTCCAATGCAATTTGCTTCGCAGAACGTAAATTGTAATTGGTTAAAAAAGTTCTTGCTCTTTAGTTTTGGTAGCTGAATGGGCGTTGGATCCCAGGTCTCTGATGTTCAAATCACCTAATAAGAGTACTTCTGCAGAAGCGAATTCCAATAAAAGTTCTTCCAGGTGTTTGACCAATAGGACTGTTGCCAGTGATTTTGATGTTTTAGCTGTGTTGTGGTAACCGTGGATTAAAAGCAAAGGCCCTGGTTGAAGTTGAAAGACCAGTAATTAGTACAGTTTGCCCGGCCGTTGAGGTCCAATAGAGGGGGGGTAGCTGCGATCATGCACATGTGTTTGATAAAAATGGAAAGGCCCCCAGAAGGTCTTCCATAGGAACTAGACTGGGAGGCTGATTGAAAGACTTCATAATAACCGTGGAGAGCCGATTGAAATAGAGACCAAGTCTCTTGAAAACAAATGTCACTTTTGCTCAGATATTCCACTGCTAATTTGGATGAAATGGTTGACTTTAACCCAGCCGCGTTCCATGAAGTGATTGAGATGTGTTTATCGCCAATGAATAATCCACTCTTTACTGTATCCAAACCTGATGGGTCGTACCGCATAGTTTTTGATTACCGGCATTTGAACTCCCATTGCCGGACTTTTGCGGTACAAAATACCCATAGCTCTGCCTTGGTGGACAGCCTAGTTCGTAACAAATACAATACGACACTGGATATTTCGAATAGTTTTTACAGCCATAATCTGTTCCCTGAAAGCAGCCAATGGACCGCATTCACAACGTGTGGAGTCCAGAAAAAATGCTGGCGTCTCTCAATGGGATCCAAAAACAGCCCTGGGGTATTTGCTGCACAAGTGTTGTCTCTTTTCTAGACAGCATTGACCCAGATGCATATTCGTATGTTAATGATATACATCTCACAGACGACGAATTATGGCCGCATCTGTATCGAGTTGACTGCATAATTCTGCATTTTGCGGATTACGGTTACAAGTTTAATTTTGCCAAGTCTCGCATCGCAGGTTATGCGGTGCTCTTCTTGGGCTACAAGCTCAACAATGACAGTCGAGGCCTGGCTCCTCATTTCCTGGAGAAATGCGCACGTTTGCAATCTCCAACCACACTGAAAAAACTTCAGTCTTTGCTAGGATTATTTAATTTTGGGCGTACTTTTATTCCAGAATATGCCCAGCGTATCAAGCCAATTTATGCCTTGATACAACCTACTTTTTGAAAAGCCAGCTGGTTACCGGAACATTCAGCTATATTACTTTCTTTGCAATCTAATTTGCTTGAATCTAAATACTTGTTAACACGTGACAACCACACTAACCTGGTGATACGAATCGTACCAGGCGCAGTGGGTTTCACTTAGTTGACGTACAATAAAGGAGACACAATGCCAATCGCATACAAATCACATTTGTACACTTCGGCCAAAATGAGGTTTTCAAATGTCGAGAGTTTTGACAGCATGTCAAATGGCGGTTTTGAAGGAATGCGCTTTGGCACAAGGAAAACGCATTTTGGTGGTTACACCGTATCCTGCTTTAGGGCACTTACGAAGGCAAGTGTGCTAAATTCAAAAGCTTTACATTCCCGCTGGATACAATGGGCAACTTCTTTGACTTCCCCGGATGTCACTTTTATCTTTTACGCTTCTCTTCAGACACAGGAGTTCTTGCAGTATGAACATGTTCATCCACCTCCCTTGTCTTTACTTACTTTGGAAGACTATGCCTGTATTATTTACACCGATGGTTCGGCTCAACCGGCCACGGATTCTAAACATGCTTACTCGGTAGCATGTGCTATAGTTGTAGGTACAATGGTGAATGTAGAATTCAAATCTTCCATAGTGCACACTCAGGCACTGGGGGACTTGACTGCACTATTAGCTGAGCTGCGTGCCTTAGTTCTTGCTCTTGAGTTTGCTGATCCAAACGTTTACTCTTATGGTCTGCGATTCTAATTACTGTGTTCAGTCTTTCGAGGACAACTTATTCTTCTGGTTTCAAAATGATTATCGAGATTATAAAGGCAGCACAAATAAGCATAAAACACTTTGGGCTCGAGTGGAAGATCTTAAACAACGTTTACCACTCACACGTTATACATACTCTTGGCCACCAGCGTGTCGGGGCACACGCTGATGGGAATAGTTTGGCTGATGAAGCAGCCAAATCTGCAGTAGCCACTTGTTCCGTAGCAGCCGTTACTAGATCCATGACGAAGATTGATAATTACATTTTGGCAGCGATAGCTGCAACAAAGGGGGGCCTTAAGAATATTTTGAAGGGAAACCCTGCAGGTAATTATCAGTTAACTCCCGAACAAGTTTCTTTTGCTAGAATACCAGACGTTGGAGATTGGCTGGTTCCCATCGCAGACTGCAGACATACTCTGATTAAAACCCCACATGCAGGCACATGCTGGAGTGTCTGCTACTGTTTCTATTGCAGCAGCGGTACTGGTGGCGTGGTTTATATAAACAGACCCGCAATTATGCGCTTTCTTTGACATTTGTCAGCAGATCAAGCCATCTGTGGTTACACGTCCTCCACAAAGACCGCTTAGCATTGCTAATCGGCCTTTTGCTTGTGTGTACCTTGATCACTGCGGTTCTCTCTTCTGATACTGCATATAAATATATTTTAGTTGCAGTGGATTTGTGCACCAGATTTCTTTGGGTGTGGCCACAACGCAGTGCGGACACGCGAACTGTCATCAGGGATTTGCGTGTCTTTGTATGGATTTTTGGCTGTGGCACCTTTCATTCTGACCAAGGTCCAGCGTTCGCCTCTAAGGCGTACAAGGATGCTATGCGGTCTATGGGGGTTCTGGTGCAATTTTCATCTCCATATAGGCCTGAGGGCAACTCAATTGTGGAGTGAATGAACTGTGACTTAACGCAATGCTTGACAGCTAGAGTCTTAGGTATAGGCATGAACTGGTTAGCCCATTTGTATAGCATCCAACGTGCACTTAATCTCCCTAAAAAACCTCCGGGTGGGCGGACCCCATACAAAATGCTCTTTGGCATTAAAATGTTTGTGCCAGACCTTGATGGTCTAGACGTTGTGGCGGCTGCCGCAACCTTTGACGTAGATAATCATTCTGCTATGTTACAGAATCTACAAGAGACCCGTGCCAGCCTTGCTACTGAACATTTGTCTTCAGCAACTGACGCAGTGCTACAGAATTCAGTGGCCGGCTCGCTTCCAAAAGTTGGAGATCTGGTCTGAGAATTTGGTCCCTCTTATCGTGCCCCGGTTCTAGTGCTAGGCCTGAAGGGTACTCGAACAGTCATTTTACCTCCCCTACCAGGTCGCAAAGACAACAGATAAATCTCAGTGGACAATGTCAAGTTACAACATCTGGCCGATTCTGAATAGTGTGACACCTGTTGTTTCCTATCCCACAATTTCAAGAAACGATAACATCTATTAATTTGCCAAATGACACGGTCATCGAGATGGTCACTAATATTGATCTTTCTGCCTTCCTCCAGCATCAACATACACGACGGATGTTGAATACACATATCCCACAAGTGGCTCTGTCCATGATTTGCCGGATACTCCTTTGCACCGTGGCAGATATTTGTTTAATGCATCCTCCACATCCTCAAGTGACCCGACAAAATTGTCCATTTGTCTCATCTTGGTTTAAAAAGACTTATCTGGTTCCTCCCTGGACATACATTTGGTTGACTCTGTTTTTAAATTTTCTTTTTATGTCCGTTGGGTTTCTAACTGCATTTTTTTAACTCATCAATGGTCACTACTTGTCTGAACGTTTTGCTGCAAATTTTAATCAATGGAATTCTGGCCCCACATTCATCTTCACACATCATGAAGCGTGACCAGACTCTTGTTAAAATTTCAGCATTCCCTGTTTCGGATGGTATTGTTTGGGATAAAGTGGGTTTCCAAATTCAGAGGCCTTCAGAGCTGATTAACGTACTGTACATCTTTAGAGTCTCTATGGGTGATGTGGTTACACAAGACATTCGTTCAAATGATTGGGATGTGCATGCAATTCAAGCTTTGTTTTCAGATTTAAAATATTATGCTGCTTTCGATGCTGAAGACTTGCATATGAATTCGGCTAATTATGTGGACCTCTTCTGTTATCAACAATATGGCCATCACTTCATACACAATACTAGTACATTACACCCGGTTGTAAATTACACTCAGTGGTAGCATTGCCCCACGCCAGTAAAGGGCAGCTCTAAAACACTCAAGAAAAAGTTTACCCACTTTACAGAATTTAGCCCATCAAATCCTGAATCTTTCTATTTCAAAATGAATAGCCCCTTCTCTCAGAAACTGATGTTGACACATAGTAAATTAATATATTCTTCTTCCTTTCGCCATGATCTAGCCCTAAAGGGTTATGACCATTGGAAGGAGGCCATTGATCTAAAATCAATTTGGGGCTTTAAAGAATGGCAGGTGCAGGACTCCGAGGCCCTGCAGCAAACGTATTCCACTACCCAATGCCAGATAGATTAATAGAACTCACCCTGAACGTCAGAGGTCTAAATCACTCCTTGAAAAGAAACTCTATCATATCATATCTAGAGAATCCTGAGGCACATATCGATCTACTACAATAGACGCACCTTCTTCCCAAGGACGAACACAGGCTCTGTTCCCATCCCTTCCCTCACCAGTATTTCTCATCTCTTCCAAACAAAATCGGCAGTGGTAGCCATATCGATTTCACAGCACTTTAAGGGCATGGTGATATCGAAGGAGGCTGAAATAAGGGGAAGGATGCTGGCATACTTGCTACAAATAAGTTTGGGCTCAATCACAATAGCTCCTCTGTACTTACCTAATGAGGGGCAGGTATACGGGCCTATCTTCTGGCGGGAGAATCTGTGCGGAGTATAATTCTTGGTAGTATTACTGAAATGCCTCTGCTATTTGTGGGTCTTCGTTCCGTACCTGGAGTCAAGTACCTCTTGGACCAGATACTCCTGCAGGTGGATTTCCAGTCTGTTGGCGAGAAGGCGCCCGCAAATGTCCTCACCGATATAAATTCTATGTTTGAGGCAGAGTGCTGCATATTCTGTCCTGTCAGTGTCAATGCCAGCCAATTGGGACCTGGCGGCTTCTAGCTGTCTCCAGACTTTAGGAGCCCCCATCCGTTTATGGATGCGTTCAAGTTCTGGGACTTGAAGGGAGAACTGCACCTGCTTGTCCCAGCGGATTTTATTCTCGAACACAGCGATGGCCATCACCTCCCCCCGGACTACTGCCTTTAGGGCATCCCATAGGGTGGATATGGCAGTGTCTGGGGTGTCGTTGATAGCCAGATAATTGTGGATAGCTCTGGGAATTTGTTTTACATTTTTAGAGCATTGTAGGAGACCTTTCCATAGGTGCCAGGTCCTGGAGTAGGGTCTATGTCGTGGGGTTCAACAGCAGAGATGAAAGGGGGCAGTGAAGATGCATGGAACAATTAGAAAGGAAGAAGGAAAACATTGCACAGATACCTCCATCTCCCAAGCCAGTCACAGCTCATACAGCAGCATTTTGGATCCACTGGGACCACCCCAAGGTCTATGCAGGTGCTCCCATGAAATGTGAACAGCCTTAAATGATCTAAAATGCTGATATCACAAGCAATGGTACCTCTATTTAATCTCTAACAATAAGAGGAGCAGTTTAGTCATTATTTGGATTAACAGCCACAGGTCTTAGCAACAGTGTTCACCTGATCTTCCATAGTAAGCTAACAGACAACTCCCAAACATCTCAACATTCCTCGATAAACTCACTACATAATAGCTCACTTCCCAATCCTTATGAGTAGAGGCAGTTTATTCCAGCACTGCCATGAACCCAAATAGCTGTATCTACAACAGGAGCTACCCGTAAATATCAGAGGGTTGGGTATGTAATATTATAAACAAAACAAAAGTCTTACCAACTATCATTAAAAATACAAGAGAATTAAGAATGTTAAATATGATCTAATACCACAAACTGTGCAAATACAACATTAAGGAGACTTAGGTTTGTTACAAATATTTGTATAGAAACAATTTCAAAATAGAATAATAAAGTATACACAGAGGCCTACATAAAACAAATGAGCTCTTTGAGCGAGCTGATCACACAGAGCCAATAAACCCAAACAGAAGTAGTCCAGTTTTGCTGCATTCAATGCCTGTGCTGCTTCATTCAATTTTAGATATCGCTGTAATGTTAGCCAAACTGTTTTACCTTTGCCACGCTGGGGATGCACCAGTTTTGTGTCATCAGAACAAATACGAATATATAAAAATGACATGTAAGAAATGAAACCTGTGCCACCTATGAATCATGCAGTGCGTTGATATACAGGCTTAATAATACAGGGATAGAGGGGAACCCCAAAGCTGTCCACAGCTGACACTAAACTGTACCCTTATAGCTATACCGGACCACCTGGAAGGCCTTCATATATAGAAAGACCTCGTGCAACCGGTGCGAAGAATTGGTAATAGCTGAGCAGGCGGATGATGGTCTCAAACGCGGCAGAGGGGTCACAAAGCACCAAGTGTTGCGGATCCATCATCTACTGCTTTGAGCAACCTGTGCCCAACATGAAGTTCAGTATTCCTCTGTGGAAGTAACCCAGACTGCTCTTTCCCTAGGAAGCCATGCTAGAAGTTGCAGTCACTACTCTCCCACCACCAGGAAAGGAGTCCTTGAAATAAAGCTATAGCTGACCGATTGTCTGGGTTATGAGGGCACATCTTCAGCACTAGGGACACCCAAGATTTTTTTTCTTTTAGACAGGCTGGGTTGCAGCCAATCATAAATGAGCTTTTTTGATCTTAGAAAGACCTGTAACTAAAGGAAGGCCCTTCAGCATAAAAGAAAGGGCATGGATCCACAGGGCACTGGTGGTGTTGAGGCTTTTAATAATACCCTTCAGTTCTCCAGATGAACTTTTGTTTGGGCAAATAGTGGAATAGATCAGTCAGAAAGGCAGAAGCACACGCTTCCCTCCAAGAACCCCTGAGTGGGGAAGGTAATTCTTTCCCAAATCAGTCTGACTTTATTGCTGAAGAAACCCTAGATTCACAGTGCAGAGCCAGCGGCTTGAGACAGACTATAAAGGAATACAAGGTGTTTTACCTACTGTAACGTGTTTAAGATACTTACAATGTTCTTAATTTCCCCATGCAGATCTTATTTGATGTGCTCAACCATCCTCTTATATTAGAAACACTTTATTGGATCTTCCCTTACAAGAAATCACCCCAGACTGCCCACTTTACTCTATACACTGCCAGCCAGTTTTATATCTAAATGCTCACAAATGCAGCATTCACCACACTAACGTCATGTCTGCGCCGAAGGTAGCAGCAAGTCTGGTGCCTCATACTACAAGACAAATATATAAGGATTTGTGTGGGTGAAGGCATGCACAGATGGCTACGAAGGCATCCATCAAAGTGCATCATGGCCCATGGCTTACACTATTCCAGGAATGACGCTCAAACTTCACACTTACCCTGCCACCTCTTCCTTTTAAGAGCGACTAATGACATCAAGGGAAGAGACGGCTGGCTCCATAAGTCAAAGCACGCAAGTCCGTATTTACTGTACCTTGTCTCTAAACACTCAGTAATGCTAGTTGATCAAAACATACTTTCCTTTCATTGCTTTACATAGTATTGAATAATTATACAATTTTCTGAGACAATTCCTGATTTTTTTGGGAATGTTTTCAGATGTTTTATATCTATAAGTACAGGGAATCTGAAATAAAAGACCCCCCCCCCCCCCCCCACCCCCATTTTTTTTTTTTTTACAGAGCAACACAATGTCTGCACAGATCCATCTCACAAGCAGGCATTACACATGCAGTCAGGCGCACTTAAAACAAGTAGGTTTAAAAGTAAAACAAAAGCTTCAGGTTTTCTACAAAGTGCAACATTTTTATCTTCCAAACTGTCCTTTAAGACAAGAGGAAAACAATCTGTCTATGAAATGCCAAATCAATTTTCTCTCCAATTAACCCACACCTCAGAAAACTAAAGATCCATTAAAAAAATTATAAATAAATAAAAAGTGTTTTCTCGTGCCATAAAGATTTCACAGAAATAGGCATTATTTGCGTACGTGTGTCCCCCCATGATCAGTTTTTTCATCTTTATTTCAGACACCCAGAGCCCGCAGTAGGGCAGGGTGGGTGCCATCTGTTAAGTGTGCAGGCACTGTGCAGATACGCTTCTGGCTCCTGCACCATGCCACATGCGCCAGTCAGTACCGAGCAGCCGGCACTGGCCTGCATGCCACAGCCCCAGGCACTTGGGAGACTCCCTTCTCCTTTGGTCTGCCCTGTTAAAAGGTCCCTTGCTGCTGCTTCCAGGTCTGCACAAGTCACGGTTCGGTCTTTCTCCAAGAAATGCTAGATTCTGGCTCCCCCCCTCCAGTCGCCATCAGCTCTCACTGCAGCTTCGTACCCAGTTTGCGCTGTCGGTTTCTGCGAAAAGAACAGACAGGTGATAAAATAAAGTATCAGCATGCTAACAGGCAACCAAGATAAATCCTATTGAAAAAGAAATTATGTAAACTGTGGCATCTCTCCGTCATGCCTCCATTTAGGTACCAGGCAGCCACCGAAAGGTGGAACCTTTCTTCTATTTACTCTCTCAAACTACTCATAAATGAACTCTGCATTCCCCGAAGACAGGATGGCACCCACACATCCTACTCAGTCAAACACCCTAAGGCACAAGTTACTACTTGTGTAACGATATATCTATAAGAGACATTAGTTAGTATTAGATTCCTTACCTTAGAATATCCCCAGGCGTCAGACTGGATCCGGAAATTTTTGCGTAGCAGTACCCTTGCGCGTCGGTAGGCGTTGTCTGCGGCTCCGCGTCCGGCGTCGTGATGACGTCGGAGTACTTAGACGCCGCCTCCGCGTGCTGACGTCAGTTCTTAGACACAGCTTTTCCGCGCCAGAAATGCAGAGCCATGTTAAAAACCAACACTGGTGCCATTGAAACTAGGGCCCTGAAAGGGGATAACCCTAACCCTAGATATTGGTTCGCAGAACGGGGAGGATGGGTGGGTCGGTAAGGAATCTAATACTAACTAATGTCTCTTACAGATATATCGTTACACAAGTAGTAACTTGTGCATCTGAAAGAGACACGTTAGTATTAGATTCCTTACCTTAGAATAGATACCCCAGCAATACTAACCCCGGTGGTGGGTCTGCGAACCAATAATCACACCAGAAAGTCCTGGAGGACGGAACGGCCAAAGAAACCATCCCTCCGGACTTGACTGTCCAGGCAGTAGTGTCTTGCAAACGTGTGCAGCGATGCCCACGTAGCTGCCTGACAAATAGCTTGTAAGGGCACACCCCGGCCCAGGGCAGTTGTAGTCGCCGTGGCTCGGGTGGAATGAGCCCGTAATCCAACAGGAGGCTCCTTACTAGCCAAGGAGTAGCATGCCTGGATACACAAGTTGGTCCACCGGGAGATGGTCCTCTTGTGCACCGCTTTCCCCTTCTTAGCGCCCACGTAACCAACAAAGAGTTGGTCATCCACCCGGAACTGGCGTGTGCGGTCCAAGTAAAATGAGAGCGCACGTTTTGGGTCCAGGCGGTGGAGCCGCTCTTCCTCTTTAGAGGAATGCGGTGGCGGGAAGAAGGTTGGCAAGGTGATAGACTGCCCGATGTGGAAGGCCGTGACAACCTTGGGCAGGAAAGAAGGTTTGGTACGCAGCACCACTTTGTCTGGATGGACAGAAAGGAAAGGTGGGGTACAAGAAAGGGCCTGGAGCTCACTCACTCTCCTGGCAGAGGTGATGGCAACCAGGAAAGCAGTCTTCAAAGTCAGAAGGCGAAGAGGACAGTTGTGAAGTGGCTCAAAGGGAGCGCACATCAGAAACGTAAGAACCAGGTTCAAGTCCCACCGAGGCATCACAAACGGAACAGGAGGAAACGTGTGAGTGATGCCCTTTAGGAATTTACAATAGGGGACTTGAACAAAGAAGGTTGATCAGGGAGCCTCAGAAAGGCCGAAATGGCAGAAAGGTAGCCCTTGATAGTGCCCAGAGCAGAGCCCTGCTGGGCAAGAGAAAGAAGGAAGAGAAGAACCTCAGAAAGAGGGGCAGCAAGAGGATCCACAGCCTTTGCTGTGCACCATGCCACAAATCTGTTCCACCTGCAGGCGTATACCGACTTTGTGGAGGGACGCCTGGCTGCCAGAATGACGTTACAGACTTCAGGAGGCAAGTCAAATGGCCTCAACTGTCGCCGTTCAATCTCCAAGCATGGAGGTGGAGACTGGACAGGTTCGGGTGGAGGACCGTCCCCTGCTGCTGCGACAGAAGGTCCTCCTGAAGAGGCAGACGAACCGGGGGAATCGACTGACATACTGAGTAGCTCTGGATACCAGTACCTTTGTGCCCAGTCCGGAGCCACAAGGATGACTTGGGCCCAGTCGCGCTTGATCTTCTTCAGCACTCTGGGCAGAAGTGGTATAGGCGGAAAGGCGTACAGTAGACCGCAACTCCACTCGCGACGAAAAGCGTCTCCGAACGAGTGCCGCCTTGGAAATTCCAACGCGCAGAACTGATGACATTGCGCGTTCTCTTCGGTGGTGAATAGATCTAACCAAGGCTCTCCCCATCGCTGAAAGAGGGCTTGCGCCACGTCCGAGTTCAGACGCCATTCGTGATCCATCATGCACCGACGGCTAAGCTTGTCCGCCCTGGCGTTCAGAGAACCTGCCAGGTGTTGAGCCACCAGGGTCACGCCCTGGCGTTCCAGCCATTGCCAGAGGCGCAGAGCCTCCTGGCAAAGGGTCCACGACCCCACCCCGCCCTGTTTGTTGCAGTACCACATGGCGGTGGTGTTGTCTGTGAACACCTGCACTACACTCCCCCGGACAGAGGGGAGGAATGCCTTCAGTGCTAGACCAATCGCCCGTAGCTCCAACAGGTTGATGTGGAGCCGGGCCTCCGCCGGAGACCAGAGGCCTCTGATCTCCGCCTCTCCCATGTGGCCTCCCCAGCCCTGGAGGGACGCGTCCGTCACAACTACGTGCTCCGGTTGGGGAAGGGAGAGGGATCTGCCGCTGACCCAATCGCGGTCCGTGAGCCACCACTGCAGCTGTCTCGCAGTGCCCTCCGAGATCAGGACGTGGTCGGACAGGTTGCCCTGATGCTGGGCCCACTGAAACTTCAGGTCCCACTGCAGAGCCCGCATCCGCCACCTGGCGTGATGCACCAGAAGGATGCAGGAGGCCATCAGACGCCGCAGCGTCAACATGACCGAGACCCGGGATAACGGCTGAAAGATGGGAATCAGAGCCTGAATATCCCGGACCCGCTGTTCGGGTGGGTAAACCCGAAACCGCGCCGAGTCGAGAACCGCTCCGATGAAAAGGAGCTTCTGAGAGGGGCACAGGTGTGACTTCGGCACATTGATGGAGAACCCCAGCCGGTGCAGGAGGTCTGCCGTAGTCTGGAGGTGGCTGACGACTGTCTGGGGCGAGCCCGCCTTCAACAACCAGTCGTCGAGGTTGGGGAAGACTAAAACCCCTACCCTGCGCAGGTGAGCTGCGACCACCGCCATCACCTTTGTGAACACCCGTGGGGCGCTGGTAAGGCCGAAGGGGAGCACGGTATACTGAAAGTGCTCGTGGCCAACCGTGAACCGCAGGTAGCGCCGGTGAGCCGGCAGGACGGGGATGTGGAAATAAGCGTCCTGCAAGTCCAACGCTACCATCCAGTCTCCTGGGTCCAGGGCAGCTAGGACCTGAGCCAGTGTCAGCATCTTGAACTTCTCCTTCCGGAGGAAGCCGTTGACGTTCCTTAGGTCCAAGATAGGGCGTAGGCCCCCTTTGCCCTTCTTGGGTACCAGAAAGTAGTGGGAGTAGCAACCACACCCTACTTCTGGCCCAGGAACGCGCTTGATGGCCCCTTTGGCCAAGAGGGCCGTAACTTCCTCCTGCAGAAGTCGCAAATGATCCCCCGATACACGGTGGTTCTGCGGTGGCATGGCTGGAGGAGTCGCCTCGAAGGGGAGGGAGTAGCCCCTTCGGACGATCTGCAGCACCCACCTGTCCGAAGTGACGGTGCACCAGTGGAGGTGGTGATGGCGAACCCTGCCCCCACTGGCGTCACATGGGCCTGAAAGCACGGACTAGGAGGGTTTTGAGGCAGATGCTGCGGGGGAAGGTGTGGACTGACCTCGCCGTTGTCCCCGACCGCCGAGACGGCGTTTCCCACGGCCGCCACCGCGTTGGGTATTAACCTGTGGCGCGTGGCTGGCAGCACGTGTGGGTACACCCCTTCCGTGGCCACGAAAGGAGTGATAAGCAGCCGATTGCTGGCGCGGGGCTGAGAGGCCCAAGGACTTGGCCGTAGCCCTGGAGTCCTTAAAGCGCATGGTCTGCTTTGTCGCCAAAGAGGCGACGGCCATCAAACGGCATGTCCATCAGAGTGTTTTGGACATCGGCCGAAAAGTTGGCGGACCTCAACCAGGCGTGGCGTCTGACCGCCACCGTCGTTGCCATCGCTCTACCCAGTGAGTCGGTGGTATCCAGCCCACACCGTATAGAATATTTGGCTGCATCCCGGCCTTCCACAAGGGCTTGGCCCGTACCTCCAACTTCCGCGACCGTATCCCACAGAGAGTGGGTGTAGCGGCCCAAGAGGCATGCGGTGTTGGAAGACCGCAGTCCTAGACTAAGGGACGAGAAGATCTTTTTGCCGTACTGCTTGTACCTCTTGGATTCCCTGTCCGGCGGTGCCGACGGGAATGCGGTCTGGGAATTGGAGGCCTGGATGACCAGGCTCTCGGGGGTAGGGTGGGTGGACAGGAAACATGGGTCGCCCGGGGCGGTGGCATCTGGCCACGTTCCTATCTACGGGCGAACCCGTAGCGGGCTTGGACCAAGTGCCCAGAAGAACGTCGGTCAAGGCTTCATTAAAGGGCAGCAGAGGCTCAGCCGAGCTGGACTGCGGTTTAAGGACCTCAGTGAGAAGATTAGTCCTCACGGCCGCGACGGGGAGCTCAAGGCCCAAGGCCTTGGCAGCCCTCATCAACACCACACTGTAGGTTGCCCCCTCCTCCGAAGCCACGGTAGGAGGGGAGACAAAACCAGTGTCTGGAGAGGTGTCCAGGCCACTGGCCTCCCCAAGGTCTCCTGCCCAGTCCTCCTGAGACTGACACTCTGGTCAGAGGGTCCTCAGACCCCTCCTAATCCTCTTCATCACCCATCTCCTGAGACTCAGGGTTTTCAATCAATGGGGCCTGCTCATAGAAGTGAAACTCTCCAAACGACGTCTGGAGCGGCGCCCATCGGGGCCGTCCCGACGTCTGAACAGGAATGAAGGGGGCATCGGGGACGGTGCCGGCCGAGGACGGCGCCGGGGGCGACACCTGATGGTCCGACGCCGGGGAGGTCGTAAGGTCCACCGGCAATGATCCAGATCCCGAAGAAGGTCTAGCGGGGTCCCGAAGGCACCGGCGGCGTCGGGATAACGGGAACCTGCGGCGCCGGGCCCGAAGGCGTCGGGGCCGAAGCACCCGACGGCATCGGGGCCGAAGCCCCCGACCCGCTTGAGGCCCCAGACGGATCCGCTGGGCCCGAAGGCGCCGCGGAGCCCGTCGGAGGAGAGAGTTTCCTCATGGCCATGAGGAAGCGCTCGATCTCCTCCGGCGCCGCGTTTAGCCCAGGGACCGGAGGGTGTGGAGCTGGACGCGGCGCCCGCGACTCCGACGGAGCCGCGTGGGTGGTGTCACCCAAACCCCTGGCCACATCGTGCGAGCGTCGGGGGGAGTCCGAAGAGCGATGACGCCGCTTGGACTTCTTGTGCTTCTTACCTGACGACGACTTCGACCCGGAGGAGTGCGGCCTACTCTCGGAGCTGTGGTGGCTCCGAGCCCGCGACCTGTCCCTCGACCTCCCGTGGGACCGAGACCTCTCGCGGCGCGGGACCGACTGCCGGAGTTCGAGTCGCCTGCGGGACCGCTCCCGTCTGGCTTTCGAAGAGAGGGCCCGGCAGTCGGAGCAGGCCTTGTCGTCGTGATCGACGCCTAGACAAGTCAAACACAGGTTGTGAGGATCCGTGACCGACATCAGGCGGTCGCAATCCTCGCAGTGCTTAAAGCCAGGCATCCCTACGGCACCAATCGGAGTCGAAAGACTTTGAGAAATGATCAAAACGATCAAAAAAGGTTAGTAAAAAATTGACTAGGGTTACTGCTTTTTCCAGATCTGCGCTTCCTGGCGCGGAAAAAAGAAGAACTGACGTCAGCACGCGGAGGCGGCGTCTAAGTACTCCGACGACGTCATCACGGCGCCCACGACGCCGACGACGGACGCGGAGCCGCAGACGACGCCTACCGACGCGCAAGGGTACTGCTACGCAAAAATTTCCGGATCCAGTCTGACGCCTGGGGATATTCTAAGGTAAGGAATCTAATACTAACGTGTCTCTTTCAGATATGCACACACATACCAATCAAGCCAATGTGTGCCTTTCCAGAGCAAGCGTCAACTAATAGAGAAGATGCAATGTCTAAATCCAGCAGGGGGTTGCTAGAGTCAAATTCTGCAGCGTGGTATCCCCATCCTACTAGGAGCAGCAGAATAATCACAGCAGATGTAGCAGGATGGAAGATCCCCGGAATTACTCCACCTTCCTTAAAGAGGACAATCCCCCATGACAGTGAAGTACAATTATAGACAAGAAATGCGCCTCATTAATGGTGGCTAGACATTTTCCCTGGGAATCCCATCTCGCGGCTCGCTGATATGATGCCAGTGTCCAATGAGAAGGATTGACAGGAGTGATAATTGCATGTACAGCAAATACAAATTTCCCCCCTACAAACCATACTGAATGCCCACCAATACCAACCCTCACCCAAATATTGATGAAAAATCAACCTCACCAGGGAAGCTAGGTTATGCTCAAGTCATTTACACATTAGTCGCTTAAGAGACCAATGCATCCACAAAGAAAAGGAAAGACATTAACCAGAGGTCCCCTTTAAATCCGGAGCTCTACACACTTTGAGCATTTCGATATTAAAACTCCAAAAAGATGTAACCTGGCAGTTATCAAGCATCCCAGCCTGATAAGTTCAGGGGTGCCCCTAAATACCTAGATTTAGCGGCATCACAGGGGCGTGCAAGTTGAGCCCAATGGGTCCCTTCCCTGGGGTGTCTACACCCTCCCTTACGCCTACCTCCAGTGGGAGGGGGCAGATGACTCGTTATGATTGGGGGGAGGGTGTGTCCCCTCATCTTCAAGATGAAGGGGACTGCAATGTGTGTTTCACTTCTCCTCTCCACCTTAGGGGTGGGGTTGGCAAAGGTAGGCACGCTTCCCTTTCTTCCTAGGTTTTCCCACCGATTGTCTCGCCCAAAGTGGGGGTCAAAACCGGTGGGATCCAGCTGCTGACAGCAACAGACACTGGGGCTAGCTCACAAAGGCGGCAAGTCATTGAAGCTTCCCCTTTGTGGAACAGGCCCATCCTGGGGAAGGAGGCATGACACCTCTGCGCAGGATGGGCTTTGTTTCAGGCACCAGAGTGCAGAGGCTCTCTGCCCAAGGGTCCAGGAACCTGTCTGATGGCGGCAGATGGCTCGCAGCCAGTCAGGAACCACACCAGGGCAGGACATTTTTCAGGGGGCATCTCTAAGAAGCACCCTCTGAGCGCATTTTACATTAAATCCAACACTGGCATCAGTGTAAGTATAATGTGCTGAGAAGTTTGGTACCAAATTCCTCAGTCTTTAGTAAAGCCATCATGGAGCTTTGGAGTTCCTGCTGACAGACTCCCAGCCCATGTACTCACGATCGCTTCGCTGCACTTAGGGTGCCAGGGGAAGGGGTTGAGGGGGGGCCAGAGGTCGCTGGGCTGGCCAGACCTCTTGCCGCCTGACGTACGGGCCAAAACAACCCATGGCCATGCAGACGTTGTTGGACTTGCAGTCTTGTGGCTGGGATATGGCTGGAGCAGCTGAAAGCCCCTTCCATAGCCACGAAAGGTAGACTGAGGACGAGTGGCCACAGAGAGGCCAAAGGATTTGACCGTAGCCCAGGAGTCCTTAAAGCGATCCAGTGCCATGTCTGCCTGGTCTTCGAAGAGATGGGCGCCATCAAAGGGCATGTCCATGAGAGAGGCCTGAATACCCCCCGAAAAGCCAGAAGTCCTCAACCATGCAGGGCGTCTAACAGCCCTGTCATTGAAATTGCTCTGCCCAGTGAGTCGGTCATGTCAAGTCCACAACGGATGGCGAACTTTGCTGCATGTCTCCAGTCTGACACCGATTGGGAGAGCTTTGCCTGAGCCTCCTCCAGAACCTGTGGCAGTACTTGAGCAGCCGCTTCCCATAAAGTGTGGGAATAATGGACCGATAAGCACATGGTGTTCAGTGACCGCAAAGAAAGGCTGGAGGAGGAAAAAATGTCTTACCCCAAATATCCAGCCTCTTGGATCCCATATCTGAGGGGTGCAGGAGGGACTACGCCTTGGGAGGTAGAGGCTTGGACCACCAAACTCCAAGGGTTAGGGTGGTTGGCGAGGAAAGATGGGTCACTCAATGGTGGGCAATTGTCCTATTCACAGGAGCCATGTGCTGGGCTTGGACCAGGTGCCCAGTAGGACATCAGTTAAGGCCTCGTCGAAAGGCAGCAGAAGCTTTGATGAGGAACCACCAGGCTGCAGGACCTCTGTGAGTTTAGTCTTGACAGCCACAGGAGAGCTCAAGGTTCAGGACCTCAGCACCCTCCACAAAACCACAGAGTAGGATGCTGCCTTCTCTGTAGCCAGGGTACGGGGAAGAAGAATGCAGGCCAGAATCTGGAGAGGTACCCAGTCCACTGGCCTGTTCCTCACACCAGTCTTGTAAAGTGTCCAGCGACCCTCCCAATCTTCCTTTATTCGTAGCCCTTCAGAATAGGGCTGAGGAAACTATACAGAATCCAAGAGTTCTACAGCCTATCTGGCTCCGGACCATCGGGAAAAGAAGTGTGGCTGGGGCTGGTGCTGCCAGTGGGCATGTGCAGCGCCAGGTTCTTGGCGCCAGGTTCTTGGCGCCGGGACCGACACCAGGGAAGTTCACAAGGGTACCACTGGAGCCGCTGGTGCGGAACCCGATTGAGTCTCCTCAGCCTACGGGCCTAAAGGCAAGCTGGTAGAGTTGGGTCGCCCAAATAGGAGGTGCATAGCATTATGGAACTCCTTGAGCTGGGAGGGTGTCGCTCTGGATCCCAGAAACACTGGAAAGAGCAGAGCCAACCCAGGCGCAGGTTTTGAAGAGCGAGGCCTAGAACACAGAAACTCCTCTGTCGCGTCGGCCAGCGGACGGGGAGAAGCTGAATGATGCTTTGACTTCTTATGTTAATGCTTCTTACATGATAGACACTCAGACTGAGTGGGAGGACAAAGACTTGGGGCTCCCGAAGTGGTGGCCAGACCTTCCTCACGACCGGGACCGTGACTGAGACCACTGGGGTGAACTACAAGGTGCCGAGCACCCGGCCGCAGGCAGCTTTAGGGTCCGCTCCCTCAAAGCTTTCAGAGCCATGGCCCTGCAGGAGGAGCATGACTTGCAGTCATAGTCGTGATTTAGGCACCAAAGACGGTAAACCAAGTGTGAATCCGAACGGACATGGCGCTGCGCCAGGCACTGCATGGCTTGAAGAAGTCTTCTTGGACATGGTGAAAAGACCTACACACCAAAAAACGTTTGACAAAATGTTGAAAAAAGCCTGTCAAAAAGCGAGACTCTTGACGGATCTGTGCTGGCTGGCGTAGAAAGAAAAGAACAAACGTCAGAGTGCTGGGGTGGCACCTATATAGGTGACGCAGACGCCACAACAGCGGAGACGACACCAACATCACACAGAGCCAACCGATGTAACCTAATGGCACGCAAGGGTACTGCTCGAAGAAAAATCTTCCTGATCCAGTCTGATGCCTGGGAAAATCAAAAGGTAAGGAATCTGCGGCTAGATGTCTATGTTAGGTTATGTTATTGAAACTTGTATAGCACGCGTATACTCGTGGGTGTCTTGGCGCTTTCAGGAACATGGACAAACTATGGTGAGGTATAGCTAATTTCTAAACAGTCAAGTCGTGAGTTCCTATCTAAAGACAAGAAGGGTAGATATAGTCCTAAGATGTAACGGAAGAGAGCTACTGAAACTCCTTCCTCCCCAACTCGCTTTTCTAACTCTTACGGCGATAACCAATCTAGCCTTGGCGGATCGAAGAGTTCTACTAGGCGTGTACCAGCTAAAAGCCTTCCATATAAATCTTGGTCCTTCTCTGTGCAGGGCCTTATGAGCAACACAGAGTGCCTTAAATTGAATCCACTGTCGCACCGGGAGCCAATGAAGATCCTGAATGCCTGCCAATATCGAACATCCAGGATCAATCTGGCGGCTGCATTCTGTACCGCCTGAAGCTTCCCAAGTAATCAGACCTGGAGATTCATGTATAAGCCGTTACTACAATCCAACTTAGAATGAAGGTTCGAATGGTATAGAAAGGGGAGGACACTACCTTAGACACCTGGGTCTCCTAGCTGAGCTTCTCATCCATGATAAAGCCAAGATTTTTGGCTTTAATCACTGGAATGGGGTGGGGGGGTGGGGGTGGTAACAGGGGGGCTAGGCTGTCTGGTCAGCAAGCAGGAGACCATGTTGGAGAGAGGTTACCGAATAAGAGAACCTCTGTTTTGCTTGAGTTCACTTTTAAGCAGCATTTGCTCATCCAGCTACTCAGGGCGATCATACAATCGTGTAATCTTAGGGAATAGTTGTCGTCATTATCCACAGCTGAGATCACCAATTTGGTGTCGTCAGCATCGGATGTTGGATTCAGGTGCAAGTTCAGATACACATATTAAAAAGCGTCAGGCTATATGAAGGGCCCTGAGGGAGCCCACAACGTAAACTAAATGGTGAGGATTTAAACTGACCCAGATTCACAGTTTGCGATCTCCCTGATAGAAAGGATGTTAGCAAAGTAAGAATTTTTCCTTTAATTTTTATAATGTTCAAACAAGGGATCAATAGACCATAGTGCAACGTGTCAAACGCCGCGGACAGGTTCAGTAAAATAAGAGCTGCTTACCCTTCTCTGTCTAATGTCATTCGTATTTCTTCTGTAGTATTTATCAATGCGGTCTCAGTGCTATGAATTGCTCTAAATCCATACTGACTGGGGTCTAAAAGCTGATTCTCAGATATAAAATTAGGTAGTTCTGCATTGATTATCTTTTCTACAATTTTAGCTGGCAGCGGAAGTCTTGAAACGGGGCGATAATTAGCAGGATCGCTAATGTCAAGGTTTGGCTTTTTAGGTTTCGCCTGGCGTCCGCTGCCATCTAATGTTAGAACAGTACTGGCTTTGGTCCCGCCTTCTCTTCCATTGGCTAGCTCCATAAATGGAGGCTAGCCATTGGAAGAGCGATCTGTCCGTCATTGCCGGAGCAGATTCGTGGGCGTTCCCGCCATTTTTACTCATCCCGCCCCCTTGCGATCGTCATGCGGCGGTGGGCGTGTTTTCTTTTTTTTTTTTTGGTCATGTTTTTCTCTTTTTCGGAGTGTCTTCTGTTGGAGTGGACTGCGAGTTTTAAGTTGCCAGGAAGTACTGTGTATTTGCGATCAGGTAAGAAGCATTTGTTTCTAATATCCTTTCCCTTTGTACGTCTATCTCGCTTCGTTGTCTCCCTGTCTGTGTCTTCGTGGTGTTGTCTCTGTTGCCCCAGTCTCATCTCCTTTCCAATGTAATGCTTACGTCGGCATGTTTACGTTGTGTCTGTGCTAATGCTAAGTCTTTGCGTGTCTCCGTGGTGTTGTCTCCGTTGCCCCCGTCTCATGTCCTTTCCATTGTAATGCTTTCGTCGGCATGTTGACGCTGTTTCTGTGCTAATGCTAAGTTTTTAAGTTAATCGTGCACGTTTAAACTAAACACGGGTTGACACTGGGTTTGTGTAATATGCACGTTTATTTTGTTAAGTCCCAGCCTCTCTGCACAGCTATCCTTATTAAGGTATTGTTGAAAAAATGCGCTTTCATTAATACACATCAAAAGTATGTTTATTTTCTCGGTTTTTATTATTAGTATTTATGTAGGAGTTGGTGCGATGCAAGTAACCTACTCGCCTGCGTTACTGTGGTGCAGCGCTGTGCGCCAGGATTTTATGTGCACTGGAGCATTAATCGTTCTTCTCACGCGATATCACTACCCTCCCCGGGTTACGTCCCACTGTTGCTAGGCAAACAGGCAGCCTCCAGCTCCGTCCATTTATAGTGCTTTGCTGTGATTGGCTGGGCTTGCATTGCAGCCTGTGACGTCATGTGGTGTCACAGGGCGCGAGAGCGCCGAGGGCGGGACTAAGGTGACTCCGACTGAACTGGCTGTGGCCGGCCTAGCCCAGAGCCCGAGGAAGGTTTACAAACAAACATTGAGACATCTGTCAGTTAGACGCCTAGACACAGTAGTGATGCTTTCCTGCTGTCTATGCTAAAGTGTATATCCACACAGTCGTAGCAACGCTCCCTTTTACATCACCCCATTCACTCGTATTTTATTTCATCATACTTTGCTTTCGCGTGGTTCGGTAGATGATGGGATGTCCATACTAGACAGATCAGGCGCGTGTAAGCTATTGCACTCTCGAGTAGTCTAACCATTTCTATAAACTTAGGAAACGGTTTTACAAATTGGCAGGGCTTAAACCAATAAAAAACTGGTGCTCCGTAACACGCTCTGTCCTCTCAGATGTGTGTACAATGCGCGTTCCTCCACTAGTTCTCATCCATTCTTTCAGTTAAAGGTCACAATAGGGACTACTTGTTGTTTATATTTTTCCCTTTATTGTGAAGTACACTATGATAAATGTTAGTCTCTTTTCACTGGTATTTACTTTACCCACTTGGTCATCAGTATAAGCAGGGAGTGGGACTATATTTCAACCCTTGTCAGTATTAAAAAGGTCGATGGCCTTTCAGACTGCTGGTTGTAGGTGTTTTAGCAGTGCCCTGCAGTGCTTAAAGGTTTAGGCATAGTGTTTGGCTGCTGCATTCCAGCAAGTGCAATGGCATCTCATGTAGGCCCTTTTTACATCTCGTCTACCAAAACAGCCCAAGCGGTTTGATTTTGACCATTCTAGGAAGTTCGTTATCGTTAGTCATTGTAAATTTGTAATATTTTCTTATACATTCCTTGCTTGCTGTGTTTGAAGGTGTGTTCTTGCCTTCTATGTTTTTCCCTACCTCTTCTCGCTTGCTGTGTTTGATATTGTGTCCTGCTATTTTTGTAGCGTTCTATTTTGTAACATTTCTCTCCAGTAACATAACTGGTTCTATTGTACAGCGCTCTGACACCTTTGGGTAAAGATGCACTTTATAAAAATGCATTAAATAAAATAAGCAGATGTAAGTACATGCTCATGAGCTGCTAACACCTACCTGTATAGTGATTAAAAAGCACCGCGCAGCTTTTCGGCGCAACGCAATGTGTAAAACGTTAACAAGCAGAGGAAACGCTGTGTGTGTGTGTGTGTGGCTCTGTTGGTGTGTGTGTGTGTGTGTGTGTGTCTTTGTGTTGCATTTGCCAGAGATTAAACTATTGGCATTGTAAATGACAATGCCACTTATTTATCGGTTTTCAAAACCAACACATAAATACAAATTTTGTCATTTACAATGCCAATAGCTCTAACTTTTCAAAAGGCGAAACCATTGCATTGTAAATGTTTGTTAATAAGAGGAAGGATACAGGCTTGTTTCCAAATAATAGGAAATGATCCTTGCAAAAGCATTTGATTGAACACGGATGATAGATGGGGGGTAATGTACTGATTTGCAAGCTGTAAAAGCTTACGGGGGGACGAGTCTTCGGGGGAGCCAGATATGGCAGCTAAAAGAAGCGTGACTACTTGATACGGAGAGGTTAGAGTGAATTCAGTGAGCAACATGTCATCAGTTACTTCCTGGTCTTTTAAGTCTGTATTAACTTCAGTTTTGTCGAAAAGGTCAAAGGTTTTGTCGACCTTCGTTTTAAACGTCCGGGCAAGCATGTTGCAAAATTCTTAGTTGTAGATCGAAGAATTGTTTTTTGAAACTGAGGTGAGTTTTGTTACAACCTGAAACAATTTGTTACTAGAGTTGCCAGCTTTATCAATTAGTTGAATGTAATAACGGCTTTTTTCATTATTGACCATCTTTTTATAGTTTGCAAGGATAGCTTTATAACAATGTTTTTCGGATTTGTCATAATGTTTACGCCAATTCCTCTCTTGCCTCCTGCATGCTTGTTTTTCCAGTCTTAAAGCCTCGCAAAACCAAGGGGTGAGGGTTCCCCTTTATATTTGTTTACAGAGATGGTGGGAGCTAGTTTTCCAAATTGGATTCAAGCCATGTGGTATAGTTTATGGCTGAGGAGTTCGCTTCCATACCTAAGTCGGGTTGATGCTGTGTCAGCTGACGTGTTAATACTGCAGGATCAATTTTATGCTAAGGTCTACTCAAGACCTTAGTATCTGGTGTAGTAGTGATCTGACAGGAGGGGGGGGGATAACTTATAATAAAAAGGTACTGCACAATGGTCAGACCAGACTAATGGAAGTGTAGTAAGGTTGGCAATGGCGGATTATTGGAAAAAGTCTATCCAACGTATGACCAGCTAGATGTGTACGGTCATATATAAATTATTTAAGGTCTATTTCAGATGTAATTTCAAGGATATTTAATGTATCTTTATCTGTCGCTGATTCTAAATGAAAATTGACATCTCCAAGTGATTAATATTCCTTTAAAAGTCTCTTGCTTAAGAAGTGTTTGTTTTAAAAGAAAGGCCTCACAATCTGTGGTGGGGATCTCTGAGGAATGTGTACTTAGCTCACTGCGGTGGATTAAAGCAAGTCCTCCGCCTCTTTTTGATGGTCTATCCAGTCTAAAGATTTCAAAACCTTGAGGTACTGCTATTGTAAAATCGGGATCGGTTGCATCCTGTTGCAAGTTTCTGTTAAAAAGAGTGCATCTAGTTTAGAGTCTTTAATAAATTCTGCTATTTTAGATTTCTGTTTCACAAGGGTCATATGAGACTCAGAGGGCTTAGTGATGTCATATTTTATCCTGCATGGTAATATTGGAATTGCTATCTTACAATGCACTCATTGCGTTTCTTCTAAAGGCAATATTTCAGGGATAAACATTTTTATACAAGTGTGGTGGTCAGGAGGGCGTAACGCGCACATGGCATCACTTGAAAATTGACGATGAATCTTGTGTTCTCCTGAAAGAGGATCAGGGTCTCTGGCCATGGGCCCGGTCCTGACACAGATGGGCTTGTCTTAGGCGCGCCAGCAGCGCTCTCCAGCATGCTCCTAAATAGGGTAAGCAGGAAACTAGACTGCTAACCCTGCCGGAAGCGTGCCACTGGAAGTGTGAAAAAATAGAGACATCCCTCCGCAGCAAACGGCAGGAAAGCCGCCGCGGACCGGGGAAGACCAGAGAGTTAAAGAACCGTCAAACAGTTTTAAAAACCACGGAATCAGCAGTAAATTAGAACAAAATAGGCTGGGCAATATAAAGTTAGAAACAGAAAATGTACTAGCATCGAATAGATGCAAATATGGCAAAGTAAGCTCTCTGCGAAATCAGCTATAGGACAGCGGTTTGTTGCCGTCTACCAAATCTACTGTTTTTTTTTTACGGTAACCCAGGAATAGATTGCAGAAAAAAAGCTGCAGCGGAAGTAGAACAAAATCAGTGCCCCATCAATATTTATTGCTGAGTGGAATGCAAACAAGTTGGGGTAACAAGAGGGTGAAAAAAGGTCCTTACCTGGCCTCAGCCCTGGTGACCGTGTACTCAAACCACAGGATGTTGGGGATAAGACTAGTATCTCGGATCAAGAGGAACTCTGAAATCGGCCTAAATCAAAGGGAGACAAAATAAACAATTTTTGGAGACTACTTCCCATGTTTGTAGTTTCTTTTACTCAATCAGCGCCCTTCCTTTGCTAAGGATATATGCATCTGACCACACTCACTGCCGCCAGTACCACTACATGAGTGTCCCTTTTGACTCACTGCACTCAGACACTGGTGTCTGAAGTCATTTAAAAGCTGTGCTAGCAACATGTAACAAGTTAAAAATCAACGCACAGATTGAATGGTTCAGTACTCTAATTTGACACATTCTCATTTGATGCAGCCCACAAAGTATGATTTTAAAGATTTACCATGCTGCGATCCTAGGAAACAGCGGGGTTAGAATCTCCTGTGTGAAGGCGAACCATGCGATGGCCATCACACATCCCACGACACCACCATATGCCACTTGGCTCCACGTGTGGTACAGCAGGTACACTCTGCATAAGAGAGGAAGCGGTACATACCGGTCATCAGAAAGCAATCTGAGTCCTATAGACAGCCGTGCCCATTACAACTGGTCGACCACACAAGTCCTTAAAAATTACCCCTTTCATTCTCAGGGTGTAAAATGTATGTATGTACCATAGAGGCAGTGAAAGAGCTAACAGAGAAGGCAAACTTCACAAGCGATCAGCATCACACGTCAGAGCATTCAAGCTGAAGACAAGCTCACCCCAACTTATACGGAGCAGAAAAAGCAGAGTTCAGAATAGCTCCAATGCAGCATCGCCCACAGAAGCGGGCGGACTGCGCTAGAACGGAGAAACAGCGACACCCGCTGAATAGGCAGACTCCACTGGAATGGAAGCACCACATCAACCGTCAGAGCAGGCAGATTACAGAGAAGCTCAGTCACAACTTCAGTCAGAACATGGAGACTACACCGACGCTCAGACAAAGCATCAACCGTCAGTAGAAGGAAACTCCAACAGGGAGTGAAACACCAGGGCACTCATGTAGACTCCATAAAAATTGAGACATTGCAGTCCCCAAGTGATCACACAGACTTCACAGAAGCTTAAGATACAGCATCAAAGGAGAAAGCATGGAGACTCAATAGAACTGCATTGTTGCGACAGGCAGACTCCACAAGAGCTCAGGGTAAGCAGACTAGACACTAGAGGAGATCAGAGAATCACGCAGAGCTCGAGTCTCCCATCCTCAACCACGCTTAACCGGGTGCAAAAAAACCCATTAATGGCACTTCAGAGACGAAGGCTTGGAAATCACAATGAGCAAAGTAAAGGAGCAGCATCTGTGCCGCAACAGTTCTACAAGCTACAGACACACCCAGCCAGCCCATAAGGAAGACTGGCCAACTGTTCAGCTACATCCAAAAATGTCTACGTGTGTCTACGATACAATAGTAGCACTGAAAAAAAGAGGCCTCACTCTTTGTACGAGAAAAAAAGCTTGGTTATTCATTGCTTCTGCTTTCTTCCAGGTGTCTTTTGCCAGGAAGATGGAAAAGGGACAATTCAAGTTTTTAAGGAAGACGTTTTTTAAGTGAGTTGTGGGCCTTATAGTGTACTCCTCAATCCAACCTTTCCTAAGGCAAGCAAACGGGGCAAAGGTACAGCCCCTTCATATGTCGAACCATAGTTCATATGGGGCTGATGGCCACCAGAGTAGAACGGTACAAAAGGGGGTAGTGATGCATATAGCCATGTCTGAACTGGGGTGGCAGAGTGGGCTAAAGAACGGTGATGGATTAAACCCAGATCTTTTGACTGGGTGTGAGTGTTTGATTAATTCAGATGCTCCGTCCATCACCACCCCTTTTGTACCAGAGTAGAACAGCACAGAAGCTGGTGGCTAAGCTGGAGGAGGTTATTTTCTGGAACTCTTAACCCCTTATGATAAAGCAACACAAAACAATGAAGTCACAGAAAGTATGAAAGGAAGGTAACAGGAGCACAGCCAGGTCCAAGGAGAGAGTGAACAAGCAGACTTCAAAAACATATAATGGACTAGCAAACATCCCATACCGACTATAGGATACGAGCAGAGCTCCCGTCACCAGGCACACAGATAGAATGTGTCTCCATAATAAGTCCAGGCAGCGAGCGTTGTTCGTTTGATGCATTCTGTAAAGAAAAATACAAAAGCAGGTGTTGCAAATGAGTCAGCCATACTGTCCTGTTTGAAAGTAGAGCCCCAAGGAGGAGCTTTGCTACTCCTGTGAAAGTGAAGCATGGCTCGCTTAAGCAGCCCTCAATGTCCCTCCTCAAAGGGATGAGGAGATCCAGCCTAGAATGAGCGAACAATTAACTTCTTGCAATGGGAATCGTCAATGAATTCATTAACAAGGAACAGCTCTGCATCGGTGTGATGAAAATCTCTACAAAATAGATCTTGTTTAATTATACATATTGCAACACATGGCTGGCTAAAAGCTTATTTTCTTCCCTTTAAAAGATAGCATTGTGACTGTTTATTTGTTGTGACCTCTTCATTGTCAAGTTAAGGTTTTTAAAAGGCTATTTATTAAACGGAAAAGTGAAAAAAGTGTTTTTCTCCATATTTTAATCGCTAGTTTTTACCTTTCGGATTATCGTATATCTGAATCACTTATAACTGTGTTTGCTATGTCTACTTTTGTTTCCTACATCTACATGTAAAGCGCTCGGATACCCGCAAGCGTCTTGTTCGCGCTATAGAAAACCTTCAAAATATATCTGTGATTTACAGAGCAACAAATGAACTGTGCATTCACCCCCCAGGCGGAGCTCTGACTCCTAAAGGAAGCCAGCTCTGGCACGTGACCAGCACTTCATTGCCAAGCTTCTGTGATTCGCTGGGATCCTACGACAAGCCTGACGCCCTAACTCCACCTCCTGGCTTCTCAGGGAGGTGGGCAGGGATTACATTAACCCCTTCCATGCTCATGACGGAACGGTTCCGTCATCAGCGTCGGTGCTGATGACGGAACATTTCCGTCATGAGCCAATATGATTTATAACCCTTCAGCACTGCAGCGAAATTCGCGCGGCACTGAAGAGGTTAAGATTCCGGTGACGGCGTGCTATAAGTCCTTCATTATAACATTTTACTGATACTTGTAAACACTGAATGACAAACTCAGCATCAAACTATCAAAGTAGAGGTGAACTGAGAGAGGCAGAGTGCTCCTTAACCACAGAAGTGCCAGAGAGACTCATATTAAGAGTCATATTGTGGACAGCTGTGTCTTCAACAGGAGTTAACTGATCTCCTGGAAGCCGCTCTGCAAATAGGACTACTATGGATGTTTCTACGAGGGGCTCCTGGTAGCCATCTCCCCCTAACCCACATGAAAGTAGTCTTTTGTAAGAAATGTAAGACCTGGTTCTTTCCACAACCTAGGTTGGTCCAGCTTGTTACTTAGGGTCAGTGCAGGTCTTAGCTTGAGTAGCGTGGGGGACACGACCTAGGGAGTAACCAGGCGGTTTAGAGATCATATTATTAAAGGAGCCTTTGGCGTTAATGAAATGGATGTATTTCCCCTTTGCAAGCAATAACCCAATAGGATCTGGACTGGTTAAAGGTAGTCATCCCTCTTTGGATGAGAATCATAACTTACAGAAAAAAAAAGTGTTCAAACTTTCCAATCTGCCTTTTTGTCAAAGGAACTGCCATATGCTTCTTTTGTCGCCCAATGTCCGATGGAACCTTTCTGCTAGAAGAAGGTTTCAATAAAAGAAACAAAATGTGGAAAGGAAAAGCTCAATGGGTTCTTATAACAACCTTTCGGAAGTACTGGTGTACATTCATCGGAAGTGTATGACAGCAATGACCAGCCTGGGCAACTCAAAGGCAGCAACTATCTGAGGTCTATTGCTTCATGACCTAATTTATTTATTTTAAGTATTGTATAGCACGAACATGACCCAAGTGGGTATCAGTGCGCTTTACATACGATTGAGGCAGACATAGGAAAACAGCTAGGGGAGACAGATCAAGGTAACAGTGGGACAATATACAACAGGAGCAAGATGACATTATGGTGGACATAGGAAGTCGGCTGGGTAAGAGCGAAAGGTAGGGCAATAAACATCAAGAGCAAACACTACAATATGGCAGGTGACATTGGGCCGCAACAAATGATATGTATTCAGTAAGCTAGAGGCAAGGAGTAAAGCATCTAAATCAGCGCCTTGATCATTAGTAGAGCTTTAACTTCCCTTTAAAAGGCAAGTGTGGAGGGAATCAGTCTTGTTTACACTGGAAGGGAGTTTCAGATTCTCGGGGAGATGCCAGAGAACGTACGATTGTAGGTCTTCAGCTTATTACATTTCTTTGGCTTGAGCAGCAGTGTGCCGGTGCTCCTTGTGGACCTGGAGACACCAGATAGTTCCAGCTTGTTTGTCCGGTAGAGTGGGGTGTTGAAGTGTAGTGCTCTATGGGTCATACAAGCGATCTTTAGTTGGAGCCTCGTCTCAAAAGGAAGCATATTGAGCGATTTCAGGTCTGGCGAAAAGTGGTTAGTCTTCTTAGAACCCGTGATGAGTCTCGTAGCAGCATTTAGAGATTCTCTGATGGGGCTAAACTGAGTTTCGCCAGTCCATATAGAGTGGCACTGCCATATTCTAGTCTAGAGATGAGAAGTGCTTGCACCACCAATTTGATGTCTTCATGGGGAAGGTAGGGTTTGAGTTGTCTTAGGGTGCAAAGTTGGAAGTTCGCTCCTTTGGTCGATGATCTGATGTGATCTTGCATGTTTAGGCTTTTGTCTAGCACCACTCCCAGTGATTTAGTGGAATCAATGATGGGTGGTGTGCAGTTGAGAGCGGTGAGGTTACAGAGATATTTCACAACAGTGGGGGTTTGCCTAGCGGGTGCAATGAGGAGGGATTCCATCTTGAGGGTGTTTAATTTGAGATAGTTGGAGGTGAGCCAGTTGAGGGTTTTGAGAAGGGTTCCATTGAGGGAGTTGATGTCTTCGGGGGAGGGGACTTTCATGTGGAGTTGGGTGTCGTCCGCGTACCTGTGATATTGGAAGCTTTAAGAATTAAAGTCAGTGGTTCAAGACAAAGGTTTATGAGTGTGGGGGAAGAGTGAGGATCCTTGGAGAACACCAAGTGTGCATGGGCTCAGGTTGGAGACAGACTAGTTGGATTTGACTCTTTTTGTCCTGTTGTTGAGGAAGGGAGAAAACCATTTAAGGACCGTGCCTGAGAGCTTCATCCTGCGATCCAAGAGGTAGGGTAGATTGTCATGTTTGACCATGTCGAATGCAGATGATGGATCGAGAAGAATTAAAAGGCAGGCTTCATTTTGGTCAAGTAAAGTGAGAGCATCGTCAACTATGTGAGTAATGGCCGTTTCGGTGCTGTGGCCAGAGCGGAAATCCGATTGGAATAGGTCGAGAAGCTGGAAATGCTCAATTGGGCTGGATAGTTGTTCATGAACACATTTCTCCAGTAATTTTGCTAGGATGGATATGTTTGTGATTGGTCGGTAGTTGTTAAGGTCAACAGGGTCAGCCAAGGGTTTATTGAGAATAGGGCGGACTAGGCCAGCTTTTAGGCAGTCCGGGATCTCACCTTGAAGAAAAGAGGCGTTGATGATCTTGGACCAGAGCGGTGCTAGTGATCCAATCATTTCTTTAAAGAAGTTGTGAAGAGGGGGTCATTGAAGTGATTTGAGGGTTTAAGGTCGAGAGAATATGGAGGATGATAATGCAATCAAGGGGAGTGAATTGACTCCAAGAAGCATTGTTTTTGAGGGAGAGACCACAAGGGGTGTAGAGACAGAGGAGTCAAGAGAGGGCGAGAGATTAAGTGCAGCAGACCTTAGAACTGATTTTATTTTATTCGTCTTTGAGGAAGAAGTCAGCAACCGCATCGCAGTTTGGTTGCCGGCGAGAGAGGTGCTGAGATTGGGTAGAGGTGTTGTTGGATTGTGAATTAATCTGCTCAAAAAGTCGTTTCGGTTGATTTTTGGCTTTGTCAAGTTGGTCTTTGAAGAAGGTAGCGTTGGCCGTTCTAATAAGTTTGTTATAGCTACTTCTTTTGAATCTTAGAGTTTTTAGAAGATCCGTGAAAGGAGTGGATCTCCAGGTGCGATCAGCTAGTCTTTGGCTGCGTCTGTCCGCATTTAGGCTGTCATTGAACCAAGGTTTGGAGTCTTTGATGGGTATTCTTTTTAGTTGAAGGGGGGGCCGTACCATTCAAGGCAGATAGCATGGCATTGTTATAATGTTCAGTGAGGTCGTGAACATTGTTCATATTTGAAGGCGGCGGAAGGGAGAAATTGTATCGTTCTATGAGCTAATTTAAGCTTGTGTTATGGAGCGATCTTTTCCATTGTTTTAGTTTTAGTGGTTGTGCACTTTTGTGGTTCCAGCTTTCAAGTATAAGGAAGTTGATTTAGTGATGGTCAGACCAGTCACATGGGAGAATGGATTAGAGGTGAATGGAGTTGGGGTTGGAGATTATTAGATCCAGTGTCGAGCCTATGTTGTGTGTGGAGCTGTTGCAAAATTGAGTCAGGGAGAGGTTGGTTAGAAGGTTTTGGAGGGTGGTAACTGTCTGATCATGTGGGTCATTCCAGTTGAGATTGAAGTCACCAAGCAAGATCTGAGGACAGTGTCGGCCCAGGTTTCCATAGTTTGTTCAATTAGAGGGAGGTTATCACCTGGGGGTGGTAGAAGATGTGAAGGGTGCATAAGGGTCTGTGTGTGCTAGTGATATCTATGCATAAGTATTCACAGGATGAGAGATTAGATGAAGGGGACTGTTTTGCTGTGAGAGAGTTGCGGAAGATACAGGCTATGCCACCACCCGTTTTCTTAACTCAGTCGAATCTGATAATGTTGTGGCTTGGAGGGACTAATAAGTCAAGTATTGGGCCAGAGGAATCGTTGAGTCAAGTTTCTGTGAGGATAAGGAGGTCCAGTTCTTGGGCAAGGATGAGCTCAGCAAGGTCTGTGGCATGTTTCACCGCTGATCTACAGTTAGGTAACATGCATTTCAGTTGTGATTTGTGCAGGCTGTCAGTGAGGATGGTGAAGACCGATCTTCTGTAGAAAAAAATGTACAGAAAAGTTCTGCCACAAAAAAAAATGATTGAGTTGAGTAAAATACCACACCAAAAGAGGTTTAATGGTATGTAGTTCGAGTCAATAGTACACAAAGTAGGTGAATTAGAACAAAAAGAGCAGAACCCCTGAAATGTAGACACTGACAGAATTCCAGGGGAAGATAAACTGCTCAAGTTGTGTCCTCTGTCACTGCTGGGCTAACCTGAGGACGAAAAGCACATTTCACTCCTGCAAAGGATTTACTGATCATAATGATTACCAAGGTTGAAAGCAGCTGCCCCTTCATAGTCCATAATATTTTGTTTTATTGGCTCTCTGAAAGGAAGGAAATGTGCCTGGAGACTGGCAGGTAGTTTTTTGTTTAAAATAAGAGACTCTCTAGAAAGGTGTTCTGGGATCTCACACACAGGTTGAGCGAAATTCATTGACCATCTCACACTGAAGAATGTGCAGCAGCATAGAATGAAATGTAACGAAATGAAATGAAAGTGGGTTTTGTAAAGCGCATTACTACCCGAAGGCCTCGTAGCGCTATAATTGCATACTTCTGGGGGTCTACTGGTTTATTCAGAGAAAAGAAAGGTTTTGAGGGTTTTGCGGAATTTTAAGAGATTGGACTCGTTCCGAATCATGGGGGGTAAGGAGTTCCAAGTCACAGCCGCATTCAGGGAGAAGGAGCGTCCGCCCCACCTAGCTCGTTTGATTTTGCGTGTAATTGCTAAAAAGGCCGTACTTGAACGCAGTGATCTTTGCGGATGGTAGGGTGTGGCTAAGGAACAGATCATTGCGGGGGCGTTTTTCCACATGGCCTTATGCATTATGCACATCGCCTTAAATTTTACTCTGGCTTGGATGGGTAGCCAGTGTAATTTCCTTAGGGCATCGGTGCCTGAGTGGCTACGGGGCAGGCCTAGCAATAGACTTGCTGCTGCGTTCTGGGTGACCTGCAGCTTCTTAAGAGTGCTGGTCGGTGCACCCAGATATAGGGCATTCCCGTAATCGAGGCGGGACAGGATGATGGCCTGGACCATTATCCTGCGGGCCTGAAAAGGGAGGAGGGGTAGAATTTTCCGAAACATGCGCATCAACCCAAAGCAGGTGGCGGAGAGTACTGTGGCTTGCTGGTTGAAAGTGAGAGTATTATCCAGCCACATACCCAAACTTTTAATTTGCTTTTTTGGTTCTGGGGGAGGGCCCATACAAAGTGGCCATTGTAGAGGTGGTCTGGGGTCAGCTGTGTTTCCCAGGAACATCAGTTCAGTTTTGTCTCCATTAAGTTTTAAATGGGAAGAGGCCATCCATTCTGAAACTGCTACTAGGCAACTATTCAAGTTCGACGGCGTGTGACCTGGCTGATTCATGGCCAGCACAAGCGGAGTGTCGTCAGAGTAGGTCACAATTTCAAAACCAAAAGGGTGAACGACCTCCGCCAATGGTTGCATATAAACATTCAAAAGCGTGGGGCTCAGGGAGGACCCCTGAGGTACGCCTTGATTGAGAGGCCAGGTTTTGGAATCAGTGTCACCCTCCACCACCTGGAATGTACGGTTTTCCAGAAAAGACTGTAGCCATAAGATGGCGCTTCCTGTCACTCCAAGTTGTTTTAGTCGGGAGATAAGAGTGTTGCTATTTACGGTATCAAAGGCGGCACTTAAGTCCAACAGCATAATTACTGTAGTGCCGCCTTGATCCATGTGCCTGCGGGCTAATTCTGTGACAGTCAGTAGTGCCACCTCCGTCCCCAATTTCGGGCGAAAGCCCGCCTGAGAGTCATGGAACAGATGGTTGGTTTCCAGGTAAGACATCAGACTGGTGTTGATGTGTTTCTCAAGCAGCTTTCCTACCCAAGGAAGGAGTGAGATGGGGCGGTAATTAGTCATTTTTCCAGGGTCAAGGTTGGATTTTTTTTAATAGGGCCCTGACTTGTGCACACTTCCAGATTTCTGGAACTCTCCCTGTAGTAATTGACATATTTACGATATTTAAAATTATTGGTCTGATGGTATCTGCAATTTCCAGGAGGTATCGTGGGGGAGCCGGGTCTGAGGGGGAACCTGTTGTGACTTTCAGCATAAGAGTGTTAAGCGAGTCTTCTTCAAGTAATGGAAATTCAGCTAGTTGACAGATCATGGTTGGAGGGGGGGTCTCTGTTTCCCCTGGCTGTTGGCTAACCAGGTCAAATAATGAGGAGATAGCTTGAATTTTTTTATGAAAGTACTCCGCCTGATTGTCACAGCGAGTTTGGGCTTCATGGGGGTCCTGTGAGTTGGAGGGGATACTAATCAAGGATTTCGCTATCCGAAATATTTCCCTCGGGGAGTTGGCGGATGTTATAATTTTTTCCTCGTAGAATAGAGCTTGTGCCAATATAATCTTAGCTTTGTATTTTTTAATTGCCTCTCGATGGCTACTTCTGTCCAGTTCCTTGTGAGTACGTCTCCACGTTCTCTCCAGCTTCCGGCAATTTAGTTTTAATTCTTTTAACGCTGGAGTGAACCACTGTGATTTTTTGGACTTGGTTCTCACTTTGAGAGGTTTTTGGTGTAGGATTGTGTCTAAGGTGGTCTGTAGCCAGTTAGCATAATGGGTGTATAGTGTGTCTACGTCGCCCCCGGTCTGTCGAGGGGTGGTAGAGAGGCACTCCACCCACTTATCTGTGGATAATTTCGCCCAATCCCTTCCTCTTAATGTGGCTCGAGGAGGTGCGGAGAGGGGGTTAGGTATGTGCCAGAGAAGTGGGACCAAGAAATGAGCGGGACTGGGTTCCCAGTTTTAAGTCTCTGATCGTTACTTAGAACCGCGTCTAGCAAGTGACCTTTGTTATGTGTAGGTAGAAAACCCTTCTGGACAATTTGTATGGCAGCTAGACTGTTCCGAAAGGTGGTAGCTAGTGGATCCATAGGATCATCTAAGTGAATGTTCATATCGCCCAAAAACGTGAAATGAGGCAGAGAAACGGCTGATTCAGCGACCTTAGAGGGGAGACAGTTCATAAAATCGCCCATTTGGCCTGGGGGGCGGTAAATAAGTAGGCCAGAGAAGGTTAAGGTTGGGGATAGGTCAAGTGCGAAATTCATACTTTCGCAAGTAGGAATTGTCGCAGAGCTGGTTCTGCATTGATAGCAGTCCTTAAAAAGTAGGCCTAATCCTCCTCCTCTGCCCTCTACCCTTTGTAGTCTGTATCCTTTCTGTAATATGGCAGCAATGTCAGGGTCAGCTTCTTCACTTAACCAAGTTTCCGTTCGGAATATAGCGTCAGGGTTAATATCCTCAAGGAGGATAGACATTTCCACTGCATGTTTGGTGAGGGAACGACAATTTAAAAGGAACATTTTTAAAGGGGGACTGATAATCTCGGACTGCTCCAATATAGGGCTAGGTGTGTACTGGCAATGGGGGCATTTACCCCGCAGGTGCATCTAGATATATGGAATGGCAGCATGGGGCCTCTAGGATGGGCATGAGAGTTCTTAATTGATCGGAGGCATACCTTATCTGGTTGGGCAGATCCTCTAATGGTTGGGCAGGGGGCCTGGACCATGGGCGCTGCAAGGCGCGGACGGGCGCAGACGGGCTTGCCTTTGGCGCGCCCGCCCGCTGCGCGGACGGGGTGGCCTATTGTTTTTATCCATATTGAAGGAGAGGGGGAGGAGGGTGGGAGGGGGGGAGCAACTCGACCGGCAGCCTTACCCAACTCAAAATGGCGGCCAAGATGGATCGAGGAACTGCTTTCCAGTGCCTAACAACAGCAGCGCTGTGCCAGGGAAGCTTAAGAGCAGCCTCGGAGCGACGCTAATCTCGTTCCGAGGTGTAACAGGTAATTTAAAAGCTGCAGACTAAAATATATACAAGTTTTAAAAATCGCGTTATTTTTATTTCAATAACGATTTAACAATGTAAGAAGTGGATAGCAAAGAACCCCCGGCTTCCGCCTCAGGGGAGAAGTAAGCAAAAGAAGTAAGAGTATCTCACCCACATCTATGCAGATACAGTAGAGGCAGTGAAAAAAACAATGCAATAATTATACTATTTTGCCTCATCTGAGGCCTTACTACTTAAACTTTAAAAATACATTACCAATTGGTACGTTTCTTAGCTGAATATACGTTACCTAAATTGTTTACTTAATACACTTAAAATTAAAGTGATATGTTCACATCCACAACCGGATCGAAGTGCAGGAAGGAGACTTAGACATCCATAAGCACTTTCAGACAGACAGGCATGGCTGGGTGATGTGAAGATATTATAGAGTGAGTACATTATGACAGTGTGCAGACACTGAAACACTATCAGTCAGGGATGGCAGAGTGATGGGAAGGCCCTGTACTGAGAGTATGAATCAAAGGAGACACTGCACACTTTGAAAAAGAGTCCTGGCCAGGATGGGTCCTGTCTAGGCTCTGTGCACAAGTCATGGTGATATGTGGACACTGTGAAACCATCGCAGTCTTGGTGCGCACGTGTTGTACTAGATAGTCACGGCATGGGGCAGAAATGTAAAACAAAAGTACACAGTCAATGCTAGGGAGGGTGATATGCAGACACTGTATACTGTGCTACGAGCCACTGGCATTGGACTCTTGTTTCCTCGAATAGAGATATACAGAATGGACCGTCAGGTGTTGAAGTACAAAAGTCTCCCATTAACAGCATTAAAAAAAGGTCTCACCTCAAATACAGGAAAAGGAAGGCGTAGACGGAGAAGAACCACATGAACTGGGAATGACTGGAGGGCAGGCCGTATTCCGTGGTGACCGTGGTGTGGGCTCCTAAGAGAGAGAACACGGCGCACAGCTGGTTGAACCGTTTCAGCAGCCCACCTGGAGCGCTACAGGAAAGCCAAGGTTAATGCTAAAGCTATCTACGCAGAACTTGCACCCACAAATGCTGCTCTATGAAGCCACCTCAGCCATGCAAGCCCACATTCAGGCTCAGAAAGAAGCACCTTAGATAAGAAGGAACACCCCAATCCTCTACTCCGACACCCGCCCACCCTATACCCCTAAAGTGTCCTCACCTTAAACAGAAACAATTATATATAGGCAAAATGATCCCACCTCGAGTTCCACTTTGACACACCTCGTACAGCACATAGGAGAATCACATGCAGAAATCACTCTAGTGTCTCAGACAGATGACAAGCTCAGGCATCAACCCCAGAATTTTACCAGGAAAGCGACTCTGATAACACATACCTCAACTCCACCACGACAGAACCTTGAACATCACTCCTGAGCCTTCCATTAAGGAAACAAGGATGAGACAGCCCATAGACGCATTCCACGTAGACAAGACTTTTATATATTACAGGCAAAGGAATCTTTCTTCAGGAGGTTTCATCGGTCCTCCTTTCGCAAACACTTGCGCACTCAGGAAAATTGTTTACTACTACTTTTCATGACACCACTTTTAGCAATTCTCCTTCATGTTCAATCTGCTCCCTTTCATTGGCTGGGAAACAACGGACGTCTCGTTCATAATTCCCAAAACCCCACTCCACGTGATCATTCCAGAAGTCTACTTTGCTACCAACAATGGCTCAGTGCCATGCCCTAAGGAATTTTATCGATAACCCACAGGTGACATTGGAAGACAACTTGACATTTGTACCAAAAATCAATACCACCATCAAGACTGCCTTATACTATGTAGAATACTCATGGGAGGGAGAAACCTACTCCTAACTATTCCCCACAATGTTACTTTGATCTTAGAAATAGGCTTATTCCACCAAAGAAATGGAACATTAAGAGGCAACGGCATACACAGAACTATGCTGCGCGTCTTGCCTTCCACCTGAAGCAGTGTGATCATAACCACCGTGTAATGAAGACCGGACACTAACGGACTACCAAAGAAAGAAAGCATGGAATCAAAAGTGCACATCAAGTCCTCACAAGTGCTCTAACCTAACCAGGTGGCCTGGATGCAATTGATGAACCTATATAAGATGCTGGACTTCCATTAGTAAAAGAACAAACGCAAGATGGCAGAGGTTTACAGGGCTTGCATCTCTGAAACTCCTTTTTCACGTGTAATCCGCCTCAATGTCTGAAATGGAGGAGAGAACTGAGGACCAACTTCAACTCCAAACAATCTTTGGCTGGGGACTATTCTGTGGAACTACCTCACCGTACTCCATGCATTACACATGCAAAAGCCCTACAAGTGATCTACTTTATAATCAATGTTTATTCACCCTCCTTAAAGATGTCCCATCTGGGGCACTTCCCTTCGTCCACTACTCCTATCCCTGCTCCAAGGGACCCTATGTCTGCATTCTCCTCTTACAAGTTCAATTCCACTAGACCAGGATTATACACTCTTAATTCGGGACTTTGCCAGTTTCCTATTTCAAGCGCTCATGCTGTCCGTCACCTTCAACGACTAAGACCTGCGCCACAACACAAATGGTTAGCCTGTAACGATACGGATTTATCTATTAATCCTCAGTCACAGTGCGCTGTACAGTGAATGATACTTTAGTGTAGAAGCCAAGGACTGATTGATTTCAAGAATCTCAAACGTTTCAACCAATATAGCATGGCAGTAGCTTAAAGTAACAGCACATATGTCTATAACGTCTCTTAATGGCAATCCAAAAAAGTATCAGTAAAACATCCTCACAACGCAACTGACTCTTTCTGAGGAGAAGCCATGTTTTCACTGCTTAGATTGGATTTGAGAAAAAAGGACACAAGAAACAATTTGGGCTGAATATGAATATTGTATATTAATTTTGGAAGTTCAGATGGACATCTAACTGTAGTAGAATATACTGCATTGTTTAGGGTTCGGTGCTTGAATCTCACTTTCTTTTCTTGCTAGACCCATCACCGGTAGAAAAGCCAGATGCCACGATATATAGCGGGGTTTCCACTTCTGCAGAAATTCAAATCGAGGGCCACATCTGCTTGGACAAGTCTATAGTCAACTACTAAAGAGGGAGGGGCTTCCCTGACAAAAGGAACTTTTTTTGTAAATAAAATGTTTCCTGTGATTCATTTAGACAAAATGTCACGTATAATTACGAATAGACAATTCAAGGTAATGGGTGAAATACTTTCAAAAAGTCCCAGCCACAGGCAACTGCGTGGGCTGAATTCCAGTCAATCATTTTCCGCTCACTATGCCATTATTATTATTATTATTCCAAAGAACAGCCATATGTAAATCAGCACTGATTCTTTGTCGAGACCGCTTGCATAACCCACAAAGCCCTTCACACACATAACCCTAACTATCTGGAGAATAAACTTTCGAAAGCTGGAAGAGCCAGATCTCTAAGGAGCTCCAACTCACTTCTTCTCGTACCTCCCAAACTAAAAAAGAAATCTACCCAGACACGCTCATGTTCTCGAACTGCTCCCGGGATCTGGAACTCTCTCCGGAGACACCTGCGCTGCAACCCCTTTTTCCGGCTTCAAACGGGACCTTAAACACCTACTGCTCAACAACTACTTTAACTCGCACCCTAACTGAGCTAGGTTCCCTAACCTCATGCACATTCTCCCTTCACCAGGTGAAGCGGTAAATGTATTGTTTCAGCGGTCTACTATGTCTTGTACTCTTTTAGCTCATGCTGTTCGTATGTCTGCATATTATAACTACCCTTGCGGCCCACCAACTTTCTTTTTCTGTATTTATGCATGTACTTCATTGTTATGATTTCACATTACATGTAAAGCGCTCCGATACCTTCAGGTCTAGCTAGTGCTACATAAAACTTATAAATAAATAAATGTCAGTACCGGAAACTACGAATTATGCTTCTCTTTCTTTACAATTAAAAATTACAGCAGCCAATCATAACGCAGAAACAGTAAAACAACATTTTCTAAGAGGCACAGCACAGCCCCAACATCATCCACTTCCACCAATCAGGGCCCACCAGCCCCAACAAGACTCCATAGACCTTCCTCTTTCTTTGCTGCTTAGCAGCCACAGATAAGTGCTATTGGACTTATTTTGACCTCTCTGGCCTGGGCCCGTCCAGCATGATGCTCTTAGCAGTGACTCCGGGCTCATTAAAATGTAGGACTGTCACTGAAAACCAGTATTTTCATTTTTTCCAACAGGTCCACTGTATCGGCGGAGCAGAGCTAAAGCAGGAGGACGCGCCCTTCAGAAGTTTGTCCTCTTTGCATGGTGGGTCCCCCACATGCGCTGTACACCCATTCTGGATTTCTCCGGTGCGCACCAGGAAAGAAATGTTCCCTTCGCCACGCGGCTCAGTCCAGCGCTCCTCTGCCGAAGGGGCTGGTAAACAGATTAAAGGGCTCTGCATTAGGGATACAGGCAGATTCCTCTTCGTTGTGCTGATCCTGCAGGTGGGGGGGGGGGATTACTTTCCCTGTTCCATCACCTGCTTGGGACTGCCCCTCCCACTCGGACTCTCTTCTTTGAAGGCCTTGACTCGATGCATTGCACCATTATGGCTCACTACATCCCTGAGTGTATAAGACCTGTGTGGGGTATGCTCCTTGCGAAGAAAGGCTAGTAATTACCTTGGATAACACTGTCTGTAAACCTTGCACTGGTACTAGCACTGTGCCCCTTCACAAAACTATTAAAACGCTATGCCTGAAAAGAATTGGGTACCGAAAACTCAGTGGATCCCTTTATCCTGGAGGTTAGGTTGGTGGACCTCTCCCCCTCCCCAACCTGAGACTTCCAATTGGAATCACTTGGAGCCTCTTCAAAGGAGAACTCCTCCCGCCTTACTAGACAAAGGCTATGGTGCCACTTCAGTGCCAGGACCTTCTGGGGCATCTCTGAGGGGTTACCCGTCACTCGATGATTCTTCATCTCTCTTCCAGATCTCATCAGTCCCAGGAGGACCTACAGCCCAGGACTTTAAAACGAAAGAGAAAGTTTGTATCAGGTGGAGGCACTTACTAGGTCACAATCCAGGCTGTTCGATTGAGCCAGATGATACTACACACCTGGACTCGACTGAGTGTGTCGTAATTTGGCAGTACCTGAGTTAGCGTTTAGCTCTGCTGTCGACGACATTTTGCTGGCGGCCGATACACAGGACCAGTGCGAGGAGAGTACACTCTCCCTGCTTTCTTTTCTTGCTGAACACAATCACAGGGTTTCACGAAAGAAGTTACAATATTGTAGACCAAAGGTGACCTACCTCGGTCATCTTTTGTCTAAGGAGGGACGTGCATTAACATCAGATCGAATTCAAGCAATTTTAGTTACACCAGTCCCTTGCACGCAGAAGGATGTTCGCGCTTTCATAGATTTGACGTCCTTTTGTAGGCAATGGATACTAGGATTTTCGTACATTGTAAAACCTTTGTTAGCATTGCTGTCCAAAACTGCACCAACTCCCCTTGAATGGACGGATGAATGCCAGAATGCTTTTGAACAATTGAGACAAGCTCTTTGTTCTGCACCAGTGTTAGGTAAACCAGATTATACAAAGCTCTTTACACTGTAGGTACATGAGAAGGATGGGTGTGCATTGTCAGTCTTAGTACAATTACACAGAGATAAACAGAGACCGTGCGCATATTTTTCAGCGGTACTCAATCCTGTGGCTCGAGGACTGCCTGGATGCCTCCGAGCAGTTGCAGCAACAGCAGTAGCTATACGGCAGAGTGAGGGAATAGTTTTGTCACACAAATTGCTGGTGTTAGTTCCCCATGCAGTAGATGCGCTATTGAACCAAACGAAAACGCAGCATCTAACCAGTGCCCGCTTAACAGGATACGAGCTAACGCTGTTGGCGCCACACATTACATTAAAAAGGTGCGCCACTTTGAACCCTGCTACGTTATTGCCATATCCTGTTACTGAGACCCAGGAAGAAGAACAACATGATTGTGTTTTTCTGACTGACGAACAAACAAAGGGTCGTGTCGATTTGCAGGACACGCCACTTCCAGATGTAGATGGGGAACTGTGGGTTGATGGATCGTGTGTGAGATTGCCAGATGGTACGGCTTCCGCAGCCTATGCGATCACGACACTTAAGACAGTGGTAGAAACAGCACGAATACCGCAAAAATCTGCCCAAGCAGCTGAACTGATAGCCTTGACGAAAGCATGCGAGTTAAGTGCTGATCTATGTGTGAATATCTATACTGATAGTCGTTAAGCCTTTGGAGTAGTGCACGATTTTGGCCTACTCTGGAGGGAACGAGGGTTTATGACCTCACATGGAACACATATTATGCACGGAGAGTTGGTATGCGATCTCCTGAACGCACTATTATGTCCAAAGAAGGTTGCGATAATAAAATGTAGTGCACATAAGAAAGTGACAGACAAAATAGGGCAAGGAAATGCTTTTGCAGATCGCATAGCGAGAGAGACTGCTATGTTGCAAAACGACTCCCCTATGTATGTGGTGAGATCACAAGCCGAGCGATGGCATGATGCTAGAGAAGAAATTCAAGATATACAGAAGTCAGCATCTGAAGCAGAACTCGTAACCTGGGCAACAGAAGGAGTACTGGATGATGAGGGTTGTTGGAGAAGCAAAGACATGAAGAGATGGAAATTACCCGCTGCTTACTTGCAGGCAATGGTTCAAATTACGCATGGGCTGGCACATATTGGAGCTCTTGCAATTACTAAATTGCTTGCACAAGTTTGGGAGCATCCTGAGATTACCAGCACGGCTAGGAGAGTAGTGCAGACCTGTCTGATATGCCTACAGTATAATCCTGCTAAAGGGACCTATACTCCTAAGGGAGGGTTCGTTCCACCTACTGCACCATTCGAAGTACTGCAAATGGATTAAATCCAGCTGGAGCGCTGTAATAACCTCAAGTATGTCCTAGTGGTGGTGTGTGCTTTCAGTAAATGGATTGAAGCCTACCCCACGAAGGATAATACAGCATTAACAACAGCCAAGATGTTACTCAAAGAGTACTTCCCACGTTATGGTGTTTGTAAATTTTTGTGGAATGATAATGGTCCTCATTTTGTTGGGAAGGTAGTGGAGCATGTCCTGAAAGGATTGGGAATACAACAAAAATTTCATGCTGTATTCCATCCGCAGTCAGCAGGTCTGGTAGAGAGGTACAATGCGACTCTGAAGCTGAAGTTAGCGAAGATCGTGGCATCTACGTCTTTGAAATGGCCGGACGCTTTGCCATTAGCATTGCTGTCTATCAGATCAGTGCCACATTCCCGATCTGGCCTCACACCCTATGAAGTGGTGTTCGGAAGGCCCATGAATATTTGGTGAGTTCCAAAGCCTCGTTTGATACATAATGTGCCTTGTATAATGATGAACGATTATTTGGCACGATTAACAAATGATTTATTTTCTATTCACCAACAGGTTCGAGAAGCGCTCCCCGACAATTACATTGGAGAGGTTCACAATCTTCGTCCTGGCGAGTATGTCATGATTCGGGTGTTTGAGAGGGGGGGGGAATCAGTTCTGTCCAGTGTAGCGACACCCGTCTTGAATCTCGGAGAAGAAATCAGCGGCAGCCTCGGTTCTCAGCACTATATTTTTAATTTTTAGTTGGTTTGTTTTTGAGACTTTGTTCTTTGTACTATGGCACCTATGACAATGAGAAACAGAAGAATTTTGGGTGCGGTTCTTTTTGTTATGACAATGGTGGTGATAGCAGTAATAGCTTGGATTACAGAAAGACTGTTTCCTGTACGGGACTATGTACTGCCTACCACTCCAATTCCATCTGAACATTTCCATTTTACTTTGCCCTATCATGAAGAGAGACATAGACAGACTTATTTGAATAACAGTTTCATTCAAATTTTACACCACACACATAATATGACAAATACCACTAATTGTTGGGTATGTGGTATGTTGCCTGGACATCAGAAGAAAGGAGGAACTCCACTTATTCCTCTTCCTTTTTCTCACAATGGTTCGTGTAATGCTTGGTACACACTTCTCTTTACATTAAGATGGCCGACAAAGGGTGGACTACTTTTTCGGTTGAATAAGGTCTGTTACAATGATCGAGATGGCTATCCACAAGCAGAGGGAACTAAATTTGAATGGGAAGAATATCGACCGGACAATGTATCTGCGCCTCGTATCTTCACCAACCAGAGACTTACAAATATGTCCAGCTTACATGTGATTAGTTATTGATACAAAAGCAGATCTTTGTATTAGAAATAAAGGAACAATTCCGGTAAGGAGAAGTGAATGCAATATTACCCTCACTTTTGATACACCAAATGGTATTTCATTTGTGGCCTCACGAAACACTTACTTTATCTGTGGTAATAAAGGTTATCATCGTCTTCCTCTTGGATGGTTAGGCACATGTTACATATCTTTTGTGTTACCCCCTGTGTTTATTGCCCCGCCTATGTACCATAATGACTTTGTATTGTATCACGATTTTATACTGAATAGAGTGAAGAGAACATTGGACATTGATGACGTCGACCAAACTGACACCTCACTACAACAATATGTGGATTTTAATTTAGGGTTGTTCTCTTTTGTCGGTGCTGCTTTAAACAGCAGGAAAATTAGACGGCTAACACGTGTTGTGGAGGCAGTTGCTAATGAAACTGCCTCTGATTTAGGGAATATAACTGAAGAGCTCCAAATTACAAGAATTGTTACGCTTCAGAACCGGATGGTTCTGGACGTAGTGCTAGCTGATCGTGGGGGTGCATGCCGCATCATTGGAAGTAGTTGTTGTGTTTATGTCCCTGATAATTCGCCATCTGTGTATGATGCCATCTCTAAATTGCACAAAATTGCTGCTGAAATTCATACTGTCAATGGTACTTCGACTTTTTCTGGCTGGTTTTGGACTCTGCTTAGTACATGGGGTTGGAAACTATTAACGGTTCTATGCGTGATTATAGGGATATTCTTCTTTTGTTGCCTATGTATTCAATGTGGTCCTACTTTATGTTCTGTATGTATTACAGCCTGTATCCCATCCAAACGAGCTATTGCTAAAAATGTACAGATGAGTAATGCTGAAGTAAAGCAAATTATGATGATCGATATTGACGATGAACATCCGGATTACTTCCATTATGAGGTAGCTTCAGCTAAACGCTAAAAGGGCCGTCTGTCGTAATTTGGCAGTACCTGAGTTAGCGTTTAGCTCTGCTACACGAGCTCTTACTGTTAACTTGACCAAATTTTCGGGGGCCATTTTGTATTTGGTGGCTTCCATTTTGTATGAACATGCGGCCTCGTGGTCAGCATGCCCTTTCGTCCTTCCTCCATGCCAATGAACTATACCCTGCCCAGCAACAGGCTATTTTTAGCGATGGTCAGTTTTCGCGCATGCGTACACATGATCTTTGGACTAACGAGTGGTCACTCCTTAGGAATGTTCCCCCAACTGACCAGTGGTATTAAGCCCCTCCCACATGCTGGCTGTGTTCCAAAAATGTCCTTATATGTACCTAAAACTGTTCAAATGTATACCGCCTACCTTTTTATTGCTGTTAAACTGTATAAAAGAGGTCGCGCACCGATGTTCGGTGTGATACTTCTTGCATTGCCGAAGGGTGCTGTAGGAATGTACCACCACCCCATGGGGTCCTAATAAACTTGTCTTTTGCATTTCCAGTTTCCCTGCCAATCTCTGTTATAAGGTGTTCGAGAGTTTTGCAGAGTATGTAGGCCTGACAGAACCCGATACCACAAGTGGACCCCCCCAGTCAGGAGGTAGCAGACTATGTCCAATCCCATCTACCAAAGGTTTTGAGAGGGAGGTCCCTGTGAAACTCTGTTCCCAAATGCCCTAGGCCTGTGCTTGGGGGTAAGGTCGCAGACCCCTCCAACCTTGATCCCAACCTGACAACTTTCCTAAAGAAATACTCCTGTGATCCTAACAAAGGGATTGACAGAGCCTGGCATGCTTGTAAATACAAGCTTCTGGATCTGTTGGGTTCTTTACCAAAAAATCTGGAAATGGTAGTTCAGGCCAAAGAAACAAATGTTCCTGTTGACCCACATAATTTACTGGGGTGGTTCCAGAGAGAGGTTTGCCTCCTCTGCAATGACTGAAAATATTTCTAAAGCGCACAGCTACTACAGGAGTGCCCCAGCACAAAGGTAAACGACCAGGCAAGAAACATCCACCCTACAATTGAAACAGAGGAGTTTTTAATTGCTTCCGAAAAATAGTTTTGTCTGGAATGTATCAGAGTTGTAAGGGAAGCTCATTCCAGTGCTTGGCTGCCAAAACAAAACAGGCCAAGCCACCCAGCTTCTTGCACTTGGTGTGTGGGATAACAAACAGTTGGGCAGACTCTGACCGTAAGGTACTTTGTGGGCTGTATTCATGTAGGTTGTTGAACAAGTGTTTAGCACCAACCTTGTAATAAGCTTGGTGCGCCAAGACCTAGGCTTTAAAAATTCTCTGTTCTTTATCGGTTGCCAATGAAGTTGGTTACGGTAATGTGCTACCAAAGCACGTTTACGGAGCTCAAACAAAAGTTGAATTGACTTGTTCTGCACAGTTTGCAGCAGCTGTATTAAATCCTGGTTTCCCAAATAGAGAACATGGGCGTAGTCTAATCTGGAGAGAATCAGAGCCTGGACCACTGATTTCAGAGCTTCCCATGGTAGGAAATCAAAGAATTTGCTCAAACGCTGTGGAGAGGTCTAACAAAATTAGGGCGACATTGTGAGCAGAATCCAAAGTTAGCTTAATGGAATCCGTTATTCCCATGAGCTCAGTCTTCATACTAGGCTGAGCCCTGAAACGCGATAAGATGAGTGAAGAAGATTGAAAATATCCAAAAACGTAGATAATTAGGTGTTAATCTTCTCAAGTAACTTTGAAATCCAATGGTGCAGGGAAATGGGTCTAAAATTAGACAGGATATCCAGGTCAGAGTTAGGTTTTTTTAAGGAGCCGGATATCATTTGCCCTTTTTCAAGAGTTAGGAACTACTACTGATCGCAATGAGGCAGCAAAGAAATCCAGATGTATTGGACTTAAACTGTCCTCTATTTGCCTCAATGTCAATTGCCCCAGTTCCGCTGAGTGATGTAAATCATTACTGAAGCGTACTGACCCAAAGTTGGAGAAATTAGCCATGTCCGAAGCAGGCAAACTGTCTTCTCTTTGGTGACAGGTTCGTAAACGACCTAGGCAAATATGTTGCCACGTTTGTGGCTTTGGATAATGTCCAAACCTCTCTAAAGAAAGTCTTCAACAGTGGCCTTTTTACAAAGGGTGGACGCTTCAAAGGTCGAGCGCCAGTCTGTAGTTTTCAGTAGACCTCCAATCGAGGTTACAGCTCCAAAAGAGAGGTGCAAGGGCGAATGCTGGGCAACAAACCTTCTACCCCTCCAGAGCCAGAGGGGGCGTGGTCATTTCCAGAAGAACTGCAATCGAGGAGGATCCTCCGACTCCACTTTTACAGGTGAAGATTATCCCCACTGAAGATGTGGTATTGGGGGACAGGATCATGCATTTCCTCCACAATTGGGAAAAGATCACAAAGTAAGCATGGATATTGGAGACAGTTCAGGAATACAAAGTGGAAGTCTTTGGTACCCCAGGCAGGACGGTTGGCCTCTTCCTCCTCATTTTTCCCCAAGCAGAAGAGTTGGTATGCAAGGAAGCAATCGTTTCCTCTGTCACACCCCAGGGGTTTTGCCAGCATGATTTTTGTGGTACAGGCTTTCGGTTAGTCCTCAATCTCAGACCCTTCAATTCTTGGGTGGTGTACCGCCACTACAAGATGGCAGGTATCCATCTTTTAAGAGACCTTCTACAGGAGAGAAACTGGCTGGTCTGGCTCTATCTGAAGGATGTCTATTTGACGATCCCGGTCTCTCCCCACTCACAGGCGGTTCCTCCAGTTCCAGTGCAGCAGGGGCACTAGTACGTATTCACAGCCCTCACCTTTGGTCTGTACTTCAAGTTGCTAAGGCCCATGGTGAAGTCCCCCAGGGAGAGAGCGGTACCCTTAATAATCTACTTGGACAACCTCATGATCATGGCTCAAAAGAAAGACACAGTTCTCCATTTCTCTTGGATGGCCCAATTGCTCCAGGAGCTGGGATTAGTCACAAATGTAGCAAAGTCTCTGTTGGTTCCCTCTGAGACCTTGGATTTCCTGGTTTTAAGTCGATACAACTATTGCCCAGCTCAAAACTCCCAGCCTCAAAGATTGCATCCATCAAGAAAGAGAGGAGACAAGCATGGTTTTCCCAGACAATTTTCTTGAGGGTCCTGTTCAGGCCATTTTCCCAGCCAGGACCCCCCCTTTAATGAAATGAACTCTACGACAACTCAAAATTCTCCACATTAGCCTAACCATAGGCTGCTCCCGTTTGAGCATTTGTATTTCACTTTTACCCTGCAATCACCCTATTTACTTATTTATTTATTTTGACATTTATTAAGCGCACAGCTACCCCCAACGGGGGTGTCCCGGCGCTGAGGAATGCAGATCGAGGGGGGGGGGGGGGGGGGGGGGGGAGTTATTGGCCCGAAAATAAGAAAGTTTTCAGTTTGCCCCTGAATTGAGACTCGATGTCAATGAGCCGAAGGCTGATGGGTAGGGAGTTCCACAGTTTTGAAACTGCCACTGCAAACGCTCTGCCACCCTTTCTCGCAAAACGGAATCTAGGGGTGAGCAGAAGGCGAAGGTGGTTAGACCTGAGATTGAGAGAAGATTGGACTGGTTTAAGTCTATGTCTCAGGTATTTTGGGCCTTTTCCGTTGAGGGCCCTAAAGGCTAGGACCAGGGCCTTAAACTTAACACGGGCCGTAATTGGGAGCCAGTGCAGTTTCCTTAAGTGGGGGGAGATCGAGTGTCGATAGGGGACTTTGCAGATCAGCCAGGCAGCGGCGTTCTGCACAATCTGCAGCCTATGGAGGAGGTAGGCTGGAAGTCCTATATAAAGGCAGTTCGCATAGTCCAGATGTGAGGTGATTAGGGCATGAGTCACTGTCTTCAATGCTTCAGTGGGGAGGAAGGGGGACATTTTTCTGATCATATGGAGTTTCCCAAAACAAGCAGAGGTGACTTTCTGGATCTGAGTTTTAAAAGATAAATCATTATCAAACTGGACTCCAAGATTGCGAGCCACTTTTACCGGAGAAGGTGGAGGGTTGAGTTCCACAGGCCACCAGGTGGCGGGCGGCAAGGGAACAGTTTGATTAAAAAATAGCACCTCCGTCTTATCCGTGTTAAGTTTTAACGTGTTAGAGGTCATCCAGGCCACGATATTGGAGAGACAGGTTCTAAAATTTTCAGAACCAGACAGCGAATGATCTCTAAGGGAAAAAATAAGCTGCGTATCGTCAGCGTAGGATATCACTCTGACCCCCAAAGACTCGATCACCTTTGCCAGGGGTGCGACATAAATGTTAAAAAAGAGGGGGCTGAGGGCAGATCCTTGGGGCACCCCGCAGCCTAGAGGTTTCCTGTCCTTAGACCAGAAAGGTCGGCACCAGACTTGTTGTGTACGGTTTGTAAGGAACGAGGTAATCCAGGCCAGAGGGGAGCCACAAATTCCTATCTCTCGGAGTCTGGTCAGGAGGATGGCATGGGAGACCGTGTCAAAGGCTGCGGACAGGTCGAGGAACACAAGCATGGCTACCTCTCCCCTGTCCACAGTCTCCCGCACGGTCTCCGCCACCTCCAGAAGGGCAGTCTCCGTGCTATAACCGGTCCTAAAGCCGGATTGCGAATCTTGTAACAGGACATTGCTTTCAACATAGTCCGAAAGTTGTTCTTGCACTAATTTTTCCAAAATTTTGGCCGGTTTAGGTAGCAAAGATATCGGACGATAGTTACTGAGAACAGTGGGGTCTGCATCAGATTTTTTTAAAAGAGGAATGAGGATAGCCTGCTTCCAGGTCTCCGGAAACTGGCCTGATACGAGAGAAGAGTTCCATATCGATAGAAGGGGCTGTGCAATCGCAGGAGCGACTGTAGAGAAAACTTGAGCAGGCATGGGATCTAAGGGTGAGCCTGATTTGCATAATTGCAGTTTATTCATTGCCATGTCAAGAGTAATGGGTTTGAACGCCCCAAACCTAGTGTCTTTGGGCGTAAGATCGCTGGGGGGTAAGCCCTCTGTGTCTGGGTTATTCGCTATATTAAACGAGGCATAGATGAGGGTAATTTTCTCATGAAAAAAATTAGACAATTTGTCGCAGAGTTCTGTCTTATGCAGAAGGGCAGCGGGGTTAGTAAAATCTTTCACAACTTGAAAGAGTGCCTTGGACGAATTGTCTGCAGATTTGATTTTGTTGGCAAAATAATCCCTCATAGTTGTTTGTTTGAGTTTGTGGAAATTTTTTAGAGCCCCGTTAGGCGTTCAAGTCTTTTGCATTTACTTTTTTCTTCCCTCAGCAGCTGAGAGAACCAGGGGGCAGAAGGCTTGGTTCTGGCTGAGGAGAGGACAATGAGGGGGGCAATGTTATCAATGGCCGTAGTCAGATGTTGATTCAGCTTAATAACATCCTCAATGTTCGCAGAGGGTTGCCAATTAAGTTTGGCCAAGGCAGGCTTAAGCTCCTCCAAAGATACTTTGAACCACTTTCTTCCCGTCCTCTCCATCCTACAGACCGTGGTCGCAGTAGGTGGGAGTATAAGGTTGAAAGGAATCATTCTTTCATTGTTTCCAATTGCTTTTTATATACGCCCGATTCATTCTTTTTACCTACTGGAGTATTTGTACCCTGCAATTCGTTTTATACTGCGCCACATTCACTGTTTGAAAGCCCTCGAGTCATTCACCTTTTTAAAAAACTGTGCCTGCACCCTTGTAAGGATATCACACTCATTCCCTGGTCAGCCACTGCTTTTCAATTTGCCTATTGAGCAGAGAGAAATGAGCATTCGACTCACGTCTGGGGACTGCCCCATGCAAGTCAGCTGGCTAGACTCATGTAGGAGATTGCATATCGAATTCAGAAGGCACAACAAAGGAATCCCAGTCTGTGCTCGGCATGTGCCTAGTGCCAGAACCCCTGGCAGTTTTGTCCAGGGTATGGCCCCTGACTTGACCTATTCTAGAGAGCAGCTCGCAAGTCTGCAAAACTATGTTAACTCATCGAAATGTCTATCTTTTACTGCATTCAATGAACTTCACCGTAGCAACAACAGTAGCTGCCCCTCTTGTGGATTTGAGGCCAGTCCCTCTGCACTCATCCTTAGCTCCGTCACTTCCTCTACCAAAAATTGATTCTACTATCCCCCCCAGGGAACTGAAGGTTTCCAGGAAGACAACTTAAATGGGATAACCGATTAATGCCAGGTCAAGAACAAAGGGGAGTTTGCAGAGGTTATTGTGACACACAATCCCGATTGGTCCATGAAATAGAAACCTGGGCCCAAGAGTTGCCTGGTTCTGACCCGGTGGATACTATCCCCCAGGCTTCACTATCCTCCTATTGGACAGGATAGGTAGAGCAGGGGGAGGGCTGGCAGTTATTAATAAAACAAAGTATTCATGTCTCTTCTCAAAAAGCAAATGCATCCAGACAGGACAAATACAGAATGTGTGTCAGAAAATAACTGAGAAACACTTGTAACTCTAAAATACATCAAGTTTGTTTGGTTTGGAAAGGTTTCCAATGTTCATTCCAGTGCTTTGGAATCCCGCACATGGGCGGGACAATTCAGGGCTTATCGCCACTGATGAGGATCACGTGGAGGAGAATATGGGGACATTCTAGATTGGAAATTATACGTTTCATGCAGCAGCAAGAAGCCTGAGATTCTGAGTCAGAAGATGTCTCCAAGCACAAAGTGGTTCACCACTCGCTCATGCTCTCCTAGGACTCTGGGTCAATCTCTTTGAGCCTCCCTCAATGTGGTCCTTGATTTTAACCTGGACAGGTTTTACAATCCAGAAAACATGCCAGGGAGGAAAAGGGCTGCAGTCTGAGCACCCACGATTGTCCAGTAGAGCCCACCCTGCCGCCAAATAAGCCCCAATGCCTGTACTTGAAAACATTTAACGTTTATGGGCCTTTATAGTCTAAACATCACTCTGCTTTATATGGTCTTAATTTCTTTATTGAGCATTTGATTTCATATTGTGTTTATATTAATTCTTTGGAAACAACTATTCTTTATATGAGAAACAGCAAACACATTTCACAAAGTTAATCACTTATATAGGGCGGATGCTCTCTCCCAATTGCATCGTTTAAGTATTTTATTGCTAATTATTAGTGGCCATTAGTTAGGCCAATCAGCCCAAACGCCCATACGAGTAGTGATGCTGCAGTATGTAGTAATCCACTACGTGAGTGGAGATTGTAGTACATTGTCATTTGAACAACTAAACACAAAAGAAGGATTGTCACACTATATATATAACAAATGTTTATGTTGCGATATGGTGCAATGCTACCAATAAAACTGTTTTAAAAAAATGTATTAGTGGACATATAATAGTATATGCGGGCCATGATAAGCCGGCATAGCTCCATCATATTTTGAGAGAGTGCACTTATTGAGTCCTGGTTATATGTGAACAAAGGAGTCTGAATGCGAGTAACCTATGCTCATCTTGGGAAGCGATGGCCTGCCCCAACAAAGCAACCCTCAGGGAAGTATGTATGTGTGGTGTGTATCTATGAAACAAATAATTCAGTTAAACAATTTATATTTCGATGCACACCAACCTAAGGAAATAACAGTAGGCAAAACAAAACAAATGGAGATAATTGGTTCAGAAAAAATAACAAAAACAATTGATTCAAAACTTCCCAATGGAAAAGAAGAGTGTAGAAACAGTGTCAAACTGGCAACAATCCAGAATAAGCATTTACAAATACATTTAACCTTATGTAGTCTATAGCTTTTAGAACCACCCCATGATGCCACGGCTAGCAATATTCCACAAACAAACCCCATATTGAGAAGCATGCCCAAAATATGCCAAGCTTCCTCATTATACCCAGGGTGTGCAGCATCGTGCTAAGGTTACAAAGAATGGTCACCTTTATGAAAGAGTTGTTAGTATCAAGTGGGGGCACTGTGCCAAGGGCCCATTTACGAGACCCCCAAAAATTGTCAATAGGTGGCACCTTGATGTGAAAGAGGTAGCTGTATACTAATGGAGGCTACCAGGCGGAATGTGACCCACAATGCTAGATGTTAGTCAGGAGGCCAACCGGGACAGACACCACATCAGAGGGGTCTCGGTTTCTCAATTTATTTTGGTCGCTCCCTCTCCAGTCTTCCCCACCCCGAACAGCAGTCCGGCGCCTCTAATTACAACCTGCTCATTCATCGTATTTTTGTGGTCAACACAGAAAAGGGTCAGAGCAGGCAATAAACAGATAAATAATAATCAAAATGCCCCGATGCTGGAGGTGTCATACTTCCCACATACCAATTGTACTTTGTTTACATTGGCACGGGCTGGTCAGCTTTTCCCTTGACTATGTCCCCATACAGCATTTCATTACAGAAGCAATGAATGACAGAAAAGTATCATAATACCCAACTCTAAGTTCTGTAAATTGTGCCACAGAGTTGTACGGGACGACGGGAAATCAAACAAGGAGGGTCCTAGAACAGCGTGTCAGGATGCCTGGTTAGGAGGAGCAGACGAACACGAGAGTGCACAACCAGGTCAGGAAATGCAAGACAAAGGACACACGAACAAAGGACCAGAAAGCAAGAAAAACGGACACGAAGATGACAAAGCTATATCAATTGCAAGTAGACAGGAAACAAGAATGTCACTGCTCCACTATAATCAGGTTCAGCAACACCCTCCCCAGACAGGAATCAGGGGAGGTTCAAACACAGACACACGTGCACAGGTCGATCGACGAGCACGAGTCCTTGCTACCGCTCAATGATCAACAGAGTCCCAAGGAGTCCTGCTATAGCCAACAAAGGAGACGTGAAACGGTGCGAGACTTAGCGCTTGTTATCCCTCCTCCCCTCAGATCAACGAGCAGGGATAACCTATTGTGCATTCATTCACACTACGGTGGAAGGTCAAAATACTCCCACTCCAACCCAACCTCTCACAAAAACTTGAGAAATAACATCAGAAAGGAGTCCACATCTTTGTCTGGTGTCACATGGTCACAGAGTCTCCTCAACTCAGTACCATGCCTGCTTTGACGAGGTGACCTTTCACGGTCTTTGTTCCCCGTAAGGTAGATCCTTACAGCCTCCGGCTGCCTTTGTGACTGAGGCACAGCTGCCAGTTGCGGTACCAGAGGAGGCACCAATAAAAGCAGCCGCTGCTGAGGGACATCTCTCAGAGTAAGCAAAGACTGAAATCTGGGCCTCAACTGGAGTGTGGTCCCTCAAAACCGACACCATCATTTTCCTCTTTCCAGTCTCAAAACCTTCCTACCTCGCTGGTCCATTTGCCAAGGGTCACTGTGAGGTAAAATGACTGACTCTTCGATGTAAAGTATCTTAATAGCAGCAGCAATTATGTCAAGGAGACCTCTACAGTAAACCTCAAACAGGTTTGCAGCAAATCTGCCCATCAATACAATAACAACAAAACCCAAGTTAGGCAAATGAGCAGTTTCTGGTGGGCCTCGTGATGTCAAAGTTCTAAAGTGGCGAAATTGCCCCTTCCAGCCCTTTCTCCCGAGGGGGGGATTTAAAAGTAGAAGAGCTTCTTTTCATCTTCAAGCGCCTCAACAATAGTCATAGGTGAGCTCCCCCTCTGTCCTTTAACCTCCAGTACAATACCTACTGCCATGGTACACTCAACTATGAGAGCCTGGAAGGCGAGCTAAATGGACTGTTCATTCCACCAAGAATTACGTTCATCACAGGGAGGAGACAAAAAGAGCACGTGTACAGATCAAAAGAGCAGCTGAGGACAGATCGTCCTCTACAAGAGCAACAAACGATGAAACCTTAGAATAATAAAGGGACTTAAGATACCTGGCAACTTAAGATTTCGCCAGCCTCACAAGACCTTACTGCCACGATTCCCCCAAGTCCCAAAAGACCTGCACCTAGACAGCCAGGCATCCACCACTGTAGATCAATTCTTAACCGAGTCTTTATTAAAGGGGAATGCAGGGAATAGACAGAAACAAGTCACTTTGTCCACCGACATTCAGTCCGAGTCCTGACAGGAGCTCACGGATAGAATGGTGTGCGGAAGGATCTGAACTTAGAAACTTAACTGTAGTCTCTTCCAATGTTACTCAGGGGCCCGCTCTCCAGACTGAAAGGAGTGCTTTAATGATCACACAAACATTTTCATCATGCACCTCCCCATTCTACAATTCATCAGCAGTGATGCAAGACACTAGGTGACATATTTCATTTCACATGCAGGGCAGAGCCTCACTCAACAGACATGCAGAACGACTCCTTTGCACCATTCCAGGCATAAATAAAGATTGAACTCTAGGGCAAAAACAACTATAGATGAATAGCACACCAGAGGCTAGCCTGCAAACATCTCAAACATTCCCAGCATCAAGCACTAACTGCTCATTGGAAAGAGCATTCCACCCCACATCCAACACATTACACTGTACTACAAAGGCTCAGGAAAAAGCACAAAACCCAGCACCAATTGCATGATTCATGCAGCCTTATTCCCTGTATCTCGTGCCCTCCTTGCCGTGTGGCCCTTATTTTGTGCCCCCAGTATGCCCTATCTGCTGCTCAATGTGCTCTCCAGCACCCCCACTGCCTCCTGTGCTGAACCCACCCCTCTGCCCTCCCCTGCAGCACATCTTACCTTCACATGGTCGTGGCTCGCGGATGATGTTCTTTATTAACCAGTTGACACCTTCGTTGACTATCAGCCCCCCAAGGAAGGAAATCTGGAAGAGGGAGAAACACATAACCAAATCACTGATAAACCAGCCCAGGAAGAAAGGAGGAGAGAAAAAGACTATTTGAGACTCACCGTATGTAGCTCCCGCTTGAATATAATGAGAGTCATAAACCCAATGAGAATAAAGATTGGACCCAGGCTCAGATAAGCCAGCAGCTGACCTGAAAAGTCCCCTGGAGGAGAGAGAACACACGGTTAAAAGATCTGCCCCAGTGCTTTACCGAGTTCGAAAGGGGCAGCATGCCTTCAACTCATTTTATGTAATGTTGTACAAAGCTGCACTACACACAGTAAACTGCAGAGACTGCCCCATCCCAATCCTCAAGTCTCAGACATACAGAGAAGAAACGTTAAAGGCAGCCACAAATGGTAACAGCAGGGCACTTTTAACTTGTCACTAATACTCCTGGGGTTCCATACTTTCACTATGGGGGAGAGGGGGAGAGGGGGGGAGAGGGGGGAGTGGGGGAGTGGGGAGAGGGGAGTAAGGACCAGGGCTAGGGGAGTAAGGACCAGGGCTGGGGGGGGAGGGACAGAAGACTGGGGCAGGGAAGAGGGGGGCAAAGGGAATAGGTGCCAGGAGGAGAGGGTGAGGTTGTAGCAGGAGATACAGGGGGAAAGGATAGCATGCAGGGATGGAGAGGTGGTATGGAGAAACATGGACCCATGGAGAAACCAAGGGGTAGGCAGGAAGGGATGAGGGTACAGGCAGAGTGTGGGAGAGGGAACAGGTAGATGTGAGTGGACTGAAATTGCAGATAAAGAGAAGGCCGTACCAGAACAAAGCAGCCAAACACAATAGGCTTATTGGATCCGATACAGTATGAAAAGATGAATCTTTAGGTGAAGGGGAAGGATTAATGGGTAGGTTTGGCTCCGAGGTCCAGAGTAAGAAATCCAGAGGAGAGTGGTGGTGCCTGAGAAAGACTGATGCAGTGGACACAACATTGGTTGACAAATACCCCTCGCTAGAAGACAGATCAATCCTCTCTATTGGGAAGGAGTTAGCTGGCAATCAGGGGAGACTGAATGAGGAATTCAGTGACTTCAAGCATAGCTGTACCCTTGAAAGGTACCATGACATCATTAATGGTCTTCTCATGGGCCACGGACCCAAATAAAGTATACTTCTTTTTAAAAGCCCACGCACTGGTGCATCTAGAGCAAAGCCAGAATTTTCAACATGCCAATCCAACACAGGGTCTGGACGGATGGGCAATATCTGCGTCTGCCTCCCTCCTAAACCAGTTTGCTTTCAATTTACCTAAAACTTTGCCTTCTGTTGTGGTGCTGGAAGCTGCCAAGAACCACAGGCCCTACCGGAGGATGCCGGGGAAAAGCCATACAATCCCTTGGCCAGTTGGAACACCCCTCTAGTCTGCCACCAAGCCCAGAAGCCTAAGGAGTGAGGAGAATGCAGGAAACAGTCTATCCTGAACAGAGGAGTGTTCCAACTTTCAAATGAAGCAAACCTTAAGATTTCCCTCTGAATTCCTAGCAGTGGCCAAAGAGTAGTAAATACTACCTCCCTCAAGTAATTTACAAACTAGCACAGAGAAGATAATAGGCATAGATTGTACTGGGCAGAGAATCCAGAAACGTAACTGCCCAATGAGAGAAGAGGAGCAAGCTCCCGCCAGGAGCACAAACAGCAAAACGCGCCTGGCTGAAGCCTCAGCGGTGCAAGTCTTAAGGAACTGATTGCTCAACAGAAACAGGCCCTTGAAGCCCAAGTACATTCCAGAAGAAGGTTGAGGACCTCCAGAGATGTTCTGATAACCCGATGCAATATTGGCTTTTACTGCCACAGTTGACGAATGATCCTAAATGCCAGCTGCTTCTGATCGAGCCTCTAGGTGTGCACACGAACAGCTAGCTCGAGAAGTAGGGGCCTGCGGAAAACAGCTGTAGCTGCCCTCACTATTGAGCACCGCACGTTCTTCCACGGAAGACTGGAGTCTAGTGGAGACCCTAAACCGTCACCCTCCACCCCTTCACTTTGTGATCATACTCAGTGCGCCGGAACCCTTTTCTAAGGGATTCCTCAAAGCAATGTAAATTTGAAGAAGGAATGCATGGGGTTTTCAGCCTAATACTGAAGAAACTATGCTCACAGCATGCCACCTACAAACAGACGGCTCTTCTCATTTTATAATGGGGCAAGTGCTAGGGTTGGAAAGGACAGCCATCCCTGAGGATAGCAGGCTCGCTCAGCTTTATCCAGGTCGAAGCGTAGGGAAGCGGCTGCGCCTTTCTTTGACCGATTCTTACAGAGAGTACAGAAACTGCAGCGTGGTAAGAAAGATCATTTTGTGTCTGTACTCTCTTGCAGTAGGAAGCACAGTCGCTGGAGGAAAGATCACAACAAAACCCAGCAAGCTACCTCTAACCAATGTAATCTGCTTGTCCAAAATGCTGAGCGCCTGCAACCCTCAACTCAAGCATCCCATGGGTATTAATTAGCAAAGTACACAAATGTTGAAGCCTACATATGAAGAGCAACTGCTTTCCAAGTTATATCAATGGAACCCATTTATTCACAGAAGTCTCAGAGTTAGGAAGATGAAGCGATGGCTTTTGATGCATGCAGAGCAGTGGTGAGTGACATTATCTTGCACCTGCCACAGTGTGTAGAGAATGTCTTCTTGAACAGTCCGAATTAAAGGCTAGAAAACTCTCTGAATGATGCTCAGAGTACTGTATTTACACATATGGCATTGGCCATATTTTACCAGAAACAAAATATAACCTGTTGTCCTGCTAGGCCTCCTTCAGATGGGAAGATGTTGACTCTATAAATGGGCATAATATTCTACATGAACATACCAGTGACGTACAACTTCTGCTGGTTAAGTCTGTCACATTAAACTCACTTCCCTTGGGGTTTCACCACAATGCAAACTTTGAAGTCATTGAATAAAAATGCCAAGTACTCTACTTTCCTTCTTGTACCTCCATCAGGGTTCTTGGTCACTCACACACCTGTATGAACCTGAATTCCTTCTTGCTCGTTCAATTCTAGCTCTAGTAGCACCTTCTGAGATCTTTGCATCGTCTGCCCAGAGGCATCTCTCTGCATCCGGGCCTTGTACAAGGTCCCCGTCACTTCTCCAGTATATACCACCCACATATCAAAGCTGAACAGGAAGCAGTGGATTAGATAGAGCAGTGATCCCGCTCTCAAACAGATCAGCTTTTAGTGTCGCCTCCCCTGCCTCCGACTGACGCTAGGCAGCGATGCTCTCCAGTTTATTTCAAGCAAGTAGTCACAAATTGTCATCATTTCAATCAAAACATTTAGGATTCACTTTTCATTAAGCTTCTTAAATCACTATAGCAGACCTGTGTCAGTGTAGCTACAACGCCTGCCCTAAAAAGCATGTGACTTTTGCTAGAACAATCTTGGCATCTTAAAATAGAAAAGGTGAAAACAAGTGTACTAGCAACTGGAACCAGGTCACAGGATCCCCGAAGTGTTGAGCTGGGGAGCAATGTGCAGTGCCAGGGAAAGCCAAATGTCCTGATGATCTTGTACTCATTGTATGTGGGCCAGGTAATATTTTAGGAAACATCTCTGGGTTAACAGTGACCGTTTCAAGGCATATTTGTCATGAAACGTTGGTGTCTGGTCGGTAGTGTACACAAGGTGGAGCAAGTCGTTTCAACAACTCTAGGCAAAAGAGTGCCACTGATTTTATTTGCTTTTACCTTTTATATGTTTATTCTTAAATGGTTACTAATCCAGTAATTACAATTTATAGGACAAGCAAAACTGCTAAATTTGTGGTATATAAAAGTAGCTTACATCTCAAACAAAGTAGCCCCTCTGTAACAGCCACCCACGCACCTCCAACATCTTTATTGCACAGCAGCCAGAAAAATAACAGTTCTGCTACTGTAAAACAGCAATTTACTAAGCGGATGACTTGGAGCTCAGGCAATCGCCTCCATTGGCCCGCTGAGAGCAATGAATGTTGAAGCACAGAGCACTGGCCCATCACCCTCCTGCCTCATCTGCTGTGCCCGTTAGGAGAAGGGACAACAGATTTACCATCACAAACGGGGAGAAACGCAGACACTATTCACACCGGCAAAGCCCTATCCTGGCTTCTGCCTTCTCTCTTCACTGGCTACACCTACCTGCTGGGTTCAGACACCGCGGACAAGATCTGCGATTCCTCTCCAGTTGGCCTGAAAGATGAAGCCAATGAAAGGAGATGGAGACCAGAAGCTCCTCTCAATCGAGAGACCCGGTCAGAATAAGACTTAGCCAACAAGAGGAGGAGGCAGCAGCCGTGACGGATACTTTCAAGCTCCCAATCAGCTTCCATCTTTCCTCTCTGACAAGATGCTCTGATAAACTTTGAAGCGCCGATCTTGGCACAGCGACTATTAATGTGAACAGAGATCCGAGTAGCTTAGTACGGCCATTCTCCAGCATTGGATCTTTAATAGATTCACATGCTTGTATCTTTACACGAAGTGTGAGTCACACAGAAGCCTCAAATCGAAGTAAAGAAATTGGTTGCGGAGGAGGCTTCAGCAGTCTAAAGCCAGAGTTACTTTCTCTTCAGAAGATGAGTCAGTACAAAGTGCACCATCACCATGTGGCACATATAAAACCGCCCACAATCGGGAGCATTGGCATCAAGAAAGAACATCAAAGTGTATTCTATGGAAGCCATAGTTTTCACCTCTGATAATCAATGTCCTTACATAAGCAAGCTTTCAAAAAATAAAAAGTCTGTCAGTCTACGCAGTCTTTCTCCTAAAGTGGTAGTCCTCTTCCACAGGGTTCTGTAAATGTCTCATCTACAATATCTTCATCAAGAGCACCATCAGTGAATCTGTACCTGGCATAGTGGTAAATGTTGCCTGTGTCCCTGAAGAGCTTCTTCTATGCCACTGTTGACGAACACCTGAGAGGCGCCCCCACAGTCTAGAGCCCACAAGCCTTCTAAGCTTCCAACAATGCCATTTCTGCTTGATGTTGTCCACACTCAGTCTACACCTACTATAACTATTCTGTCAACCCTATTGATGCAGACGATGCTTCTCCTGCTGACGAACATTACATCCTCACTATGAAAAAAAACCAAGAACATCTGCGACATTCATTGCTGAACCACTCACAATCCTTCGCTAAGATGTATACAACGATCATGAGGTGTCCCCAGGCACACTCAAGAAGAGGGACCCCTGGCATATCTTAACAATGGACGTTGTCCGGCTCATCCCACATTCTAGTTTCTGGTGTTCCAGAATGGCAATACAACTGCCCATATTATGGCAGACATGACCAATATCAACAAGGTCATCAGAATTTAGATGACCATTTAAAAAAGCCATGCTCCAAGTACCAAATGATCTGCAGATAATGGCGCATTTTTATAATAAAGCAAACACAAGGAGATGGAAGGAGCGCTGAAACTTTTCAGACACTCACCTCAGTCACAGATCTGGGTTAAATCCATCATTCTTTAGCTCACTTCGCCACCTCAGTTCAGACCCAGCTACATGCAAATCAGTCTTGACCCTGTGCCGCATGGGAATTGCGAAGCCAGGCCTTCATGTGTTTGTATTTTTAGAATAGCCTACTCCTTAAGGGCCTCTGCCTACAAGTTTGCAAAAACCACATCCTCTGCTACCCACATCATGCAGCAATTCCCTGGCAACAGCCACCAATGTTGCCTCCTGTATCTTCTCTTGTATCAGCAGAAGCAGATACTACCAGCGAGTGATTAGATGACATGGGGCCAGATGTAGGTAAAACTTATTTACCGATTCTTAATTACCGAATTTTACCGATTCGGTAATTAAGAATCGGTAAATAAGAAGTGGGGGTATGTAGGAACATCAAGATGTTCCAGTTACCGAATCGTTAAGAATCGGTATTTACCGATTCGGTAAATACCGACCGGTAATGCTCCATTCATTCCTATGGGCTTTGAAGCCCATAGGAATGAATGGGGCATTACCGGTCGGTATTTACCGATTCGGTAAATACCGATTTTGACAAGGGTGCAGGGGGTGTCACTTTGACACCCTCTAGCACCCCCACAAAAGGTTCGGGGGCCATATGGCAGGCATACCTGCCCTAAGGGCAGGTCTGCCTGTCATATGGCACAGGTGTGCATGCACACATGTGCATGCACACCTGAATCGGTATTTTAACATCAAATACAATTTGATGGTAAAATACCGATTTTGTAGGCCTTGTGGGACTCAGAAGAGTCCCACCTACATATCAATTTTACCGATTCTGTAAATATACCGGTCGGTAAATTTACCGACCGGTATATTTACCGAATCGGTAAAATTACCGATTTTCCCTGTTTACCTGCCCCTACATATCAAATGCCAAATACCGGTCGGTAACGGCCGAATTCGGCCGTTACCGACCGGTAAAACCCTACCTACATCTGGCCCATGGAGAGCTCCATGCGGGCCCGGGCTAACGTCAGAGGAGAATGGGATGAGTATGTAGCCCTGACAGCAGCAACCATAGGGCATGATAGCCCAATACCACTTCTAAGTCAAAAAGAATTCATGCTTTCCAAAATATCTAAGGAAACTAAATGCTTCGTTTTTGACTTTCACAAGCCGGTAAGACCAATTTAAATCAATGATCATATTCTGAAAGAGATATAAGACATTCCAAATCAGACTTGGTGATGCTGCAGACGACTCAAAGATATTGAAGACGTACAACATTACCTTGCACAGCCCCACATGAGAGAGAAAGTCACCAAATAAGCAATTACGGTTGGTGGGTTAGTTCAAAGGGAGAAACTTCAGAACAATAAATTCACCGGTGTCCTATGTCACTATGACAAACAGATGTATACATAGCCCCATATATAGATCTGCTACCCAAGGAGAGAGAGAAAAAAAAAAAGAGGTTAAGGCCATTATAAGAGACGGCGACATGGCTTCCACAGCCATTACAGATTCACCCATGTACGCTGCAATAGCAGAGTTTCATATGTTGGCTGGAGTATTATGAAGGCAGGTGGGGACGAGATGCACATCATTCAGACCTGAAGTTCAGAGTCGAATTCAGGACACACCTCTTTGACAAAGTCTCTCTTTGCTAAGCAGGTCAGCGGTGTACTTGCAACATAAAGCAGACACTGACAGAGTATGGGTTTGCTTCAATTAGGACTTCCAAGAAGAGGAGGAACTGAGATGTTTTATAGAGGAAGGCAATCAATCATATGGATACCCACTGTATCAGCAAAGATTATCCGCAGCAACATCTATCCACCCCTCCACGACAACCGCCTAGATCAAGCAGCCCAGATGAACATAGAACCCAGTCCATGTTCCATAGTCGGGACAGCAACACATGGTCTTTGCTCTCGATCTCTTCTTTTCATCAAAAATGGTCAGAAATAACATTGGACCAATGGGTCTTAGATCTGTTGCAATTAAGCCATGCCCTCAAATATATCAAGCAATTATCAATAAAGCCCAGAGTCGGGCATCTACGCCTCCCGATGCTTCAAATCGAAATCGCAATCATGCTGCAAAAAGGAGTGATAGAAATGGTTTCCAAGCCCCAAAGACGTGTGAGGTTTTATTCAATGTTATTCCTGGTGAGAAAGAAGATAATTGGTACTAGATTTGTGGAAACTGGATATCCAAGAAAATCTTTCCGCAGGGAAACCATTAATTTCTTTAGTTCCTGGTGAAGGAAGAGAATATTACATTTCTAAAGCTTCAAAAGCAGATTTTAGAATCCCCATCACTCACAAACATTGCAATTTCCTCCAATTCAAGGGGTTGTTGCCATTACCAATACAAAGTCCTTCTATTAGGCCAATGACCCGCTTCAGGAGTCAATATCAAATATTTATCCCAAGTAGTATATTTCATCCAAAAACAAGACCACTGAGTACTTCCTTCCATAATAGGCTTCTGAAGGGGCCTTCTTCAATAACCACAACTGCATCCACAACGGCATGTGTAAAGCTCTTCCATGACTTCGGCCTTATACTCGACGCGCAGAAGCCATTCTGCCGCATTCCGTTTTTAGGTGCGATACCGTATTCAAGGGGTGCCAAAGCTCATCCTTCACAAGCATGTGATCACTGTTGCAGCCAGGATTTGGAGATTATCCATAGTCACATTTATGTGTGTCAAACTGTTACTAAAGATAATGTGCCGGGCCGTCCCTTAGACTCTGTTTTAGCCTGAAAATATGTCCTGTACAGGAGCAGATGAACACACAATGTATTCAAACCACAGGCTCATTCACAAACACCACCAAGGTGGGAAGAGAGCTACCATGGTGAACTCCAAAGTATGCCAACTTAATACGTCTCTTTTTCCAGAACAGCTAAGTGAATGTTGTCATTACCACATAGCATCAGGGAACGGTTGAGGGGTGCATATGTGAGGACTGGGCACCCAAGGGTATTAGCCACCAGTCAAATCTCTATTGCACTTTAATGTACTGGAATTCAGAGCCTCACAACAAGACTGACAGTCTTTCGTGTCAAAGATTAGGTGATGGATAATGGCAGGCAATGCATGAGTGGCCATACATGGTATACCTTGCCCCTATGGCATTAGGAGGACTACCCCGCCTAACAATCACCATTATGTTGGCCACTCCTGGCATAATAGTGCCCCTGATATGTCATGGACATCCACTGCATTACGGTTCCTGCCCTTTGTACCATGATGGCTCTAACAAACACACCAACGTTTCAAAACTAGAAAGAAGATAGTTGGGGGAACAAGAGGGTGAATTGGTTTTAAAATAGTTAAAACAAAAAGCATGACCAATGAATCTATATCTGTGCTCCTGTGGAGTTACAAAGAAGCATTAAAGATTTGTGTTTCCTGCAGCAGACCACCTTGTGTCACCAGGTGAGAATGGTTACACTGGGAAACGTTGAAACGTATTTAAACATCCGATTAGAGTAAAACAACAGCTAAAGAATTGCTGGCTAATACTCGAAAATGTTGTGGCACACTCTGCATCTACTATCCAACAATATTAGTAACATTTGACCAATTGAGCAAGAAATCATTTGCGTTTTGTTTTTAAAAGCACAAACTAAGCAGCAGACAGCAGATTATGCTGCAAGAGCTGCAAATTAGTACCGCTTTTTAAAATTTATTTTTGAACTGCCTGTAATACCTATGGCTGTTTCACAAATTTCCTAAGGAAACATTTACCGAAAAAAATCTATTTTTTAAAGCGGTTTAGGTGTGATTGCGGGGTGTGTGTGGGGTGGGGCGTGTTACCTTCCATCCACTCATGTACCCCTGCAGAGTGGATTTAGACGGTACATGAAAGTATTTGGGAATACATTTCACGGTTGCCACTTCAGAGAAACCATTAAAACATGTGGGTTCCACCGAGACCCTAACACACACCACAACCTTGAATCTCATACACTTCAACACACAGTCTCACATACACACAGAACTTCACACAGACTGCCTAGGTTCTCACACCACAGTACCCAGACCCTCTCCCTACACATATACCTCACCCACACTTCAACTAAACCCTGTCTCAGATCTGGGCTTCATTACTAAGATCCTGTCACACACCCTTTCACCCAGATTATGTCACACGCACACACCTCTTCCCAGACACTGTCACGCACACATACACCTCTTCCCACAGACGCTGTCTCGCACTCGCACACCTCATCCCACAGACGCTGTCTCACACACACACACCTCTTCCCACAGATGCTGTCTCACACACACACACCTCTTCCCACAGACGCTGTCTCACACACACACCTCTTCCCACAGATGCTGTCTCACACACACACACCTCTTCCCACAGACGCTGTCTCACACACACACACCTCTTCCCACAGATGCGGTCTCACACACACACACCTCTTCCCACAGACGCTGTCTCACACACACACACACACCTCTTCCCACAGACGCTGTCTCACACACACACACCTCTTCCCACAGACGCTGTCTCACACACACACACCTCTTCCCACAGATGCTGTCTCACACACACACATCTGTTCCCACAGACACTGTCTCACACACACACACATCTGTTCCCACAGATGCTGTCACACACACACACATCTGTTCCCACAGATGCTGTCTCACACACACACACACACACACATCTGTTCCCACAGACACTGTCTCACACACACACACACACACACATCTGTTCCCACAGATGCTGTCTCACACACACACACACACACCTCTTTCCACAGACGCTGTCTCACACACACCTCTTCCCAGACGCTGTCACACACACACACACACACACCTCTTCCCACAGATGCTGTCTCACACACACACATCTGTTCCCACAGACACTGTCTCACACACACCTCTTCCCACAGACGCTGTCTCACACACACACCTCTTCCTACAGACGCTGTCTCACACACACACATCTGTTCCCACAGACACTGTCTCACACACACCTCTTCCCACAGACGCTGTCTCACACACACACCTCTTCCTACAGACGCTGTCTCACACACACACATCTGTTCCCACAGACGCTGTCTCACACACACACCTCTTCCCACAGACGCTGTCTCACACACACACCTCTTCCTACAGACGCTGTCTCACACACACACATCTGTTCCCACAGACGCTGTCTCACACACACACCTCTTCCCACAGACGCTGTCTCACACACACACATCTGTTCCCACAGACGCTGTCTCACACACACACACACCTCTTCCTACAGACGCTGTCTCACACACACACATCTGTTCACACAGACACTGTCTCACACACACCTCTTCCCACAGACGCTGTCTCACACACACACACACCTCTTCCTACAGACGCTGTCTCACACACACACATCTGTTCCCACAGACACTGTCTCACACACACCTCTTCCCACAGACGCTGTCTCACACACACACACCTCTTCCTACAGACGCTGTCTCACACACACACATCTGTTCCCACAGACGCTGTCTCACACACACACCTCTTCCCACAGACGCTGTCTCACACACACACATCTGTTCCCACAGACGCTGTCTCACACACACACACACCTCTTCCTACAGACGCTGTCTCACACACACACACCTCTTCCTACAGACGCTGTCTCACACACACATCTGTTCCCACAGACACTGTCTCACACACACCTCTTCCCACAGACGCTGTCTCACACACCTCTTCCTACAGACGCTGTCTCACACACACACATCTGTTCCCACAGACACTGTCTCACACACACCTCTTCCCACAGACGCTGTCTCACACACACACACCTCTTCCTACAGACGCTGTCTCACACACACACATCTGTTCCCACAGACACTGTCTCACACACACACCTCTTTCCACAGACGCTGTCTCACACACACCTCTTCCCAGACGCTGTCACACACACACACCTCTTTCCACAGACGCTGACTCACACACACCTCTTCCCAGACGCTGTCACACACACACACACACCTCTTTCCACAGACGCTGTCTCTCACACACACCTCTTCCCACAGACGCTGTCTCTCACACACACCTCTTCCCAGACGCTGTCTCACACACACACCTCTTTCCACACACACACACACCTCTTCCCACAGACGCTGTCTCACACACACACACCTCTTCCCACAGACGCTGTCACACACACACCTCTTCCCACAGACGCTGTCTCACACACACACACCTCTTACCACAGACGCTGTCACACACACACCTCTTCCCAGACGCTGTCTCACACCCACACCTCTTCCCACAGACGCTGTCTCACACACACACCTCTTCCCACAGACGCTGTCCCACACACACACACACATCTGTTCCCACAGATGCTGTCTCACACACACACACCTCTTCCCACAGACGCTGTCTCACACACACACACACACACACACACCTCTTCCCACAGACGCTGTCTCACACACACACACACCTCTTCCCACAGACGCTGTCTCACACACACACACACACACACCTCTTCCCACAGACGCTGTCTCACACACACACACCTCTTCCCACAGACGCTGTCTCACACACACACACACACCTCTTCCCACAGACGCTGTCTCACACACACACCTCTTCCCACAGACGCTGTCTCACACACACACCTCTTCCCACAGACGCTGTCTCACACACACACCTCTTCCCACAGACGCTGTCTCACACACACACCTCTTCCTACAGACGCTGTCTCACACACACACCTCTTCCCACAGACGCTGTCTCACACACACACACCTCTTCCCACAGACACTGTCTCACACACACCTCTTCCCACAGACGCTGTCTCACACACACACACCTCTTCCTACAGACGCTGTCTCACACACACACATCTGTTCCCACAGACACTGTCTCACACACACACACACCTCTTTCCAGACGCTGTCTCACACACACCTCTTCCCAGACGCTGTCACACACACACACCTCTTTCCACAGACGCTGACTCACACACACCTCTTCCCAGACGCTGTCACACACACACACACCTCTTTCCACAGACGCTGTCTCTCACACACACCTCTTCCCACAGACGCTGTCTCTCACACACACCTCTTCCCAGACGCTGTCTCACACACACACCTCTTTCCACACACACACACACCTCTTCCCACAGACGCTGTCTCACACACACACACCTCTTCCCACAGACGCTGTCACACACACACCTCTTCCCACAGACGCTGTCTCACACACACACACCTCTTCCCACAGACGCTGTCACACACACACCTCTTCCCACAGACGCTGTCTCACACCCACACCTCTTCCCACAGACGCTGTCTCACACACACACCTCTTCCCACAGACGCTGTCCCACACACACACACACATCTGTTCCCACAGATGCTGTCTCACACACACACACACACATCTGTTCCCACAGATGCTGTCTCACACACACACACACACACACACACCTCTTCCCACAGACGCTGTCTCACACACACACACACCTCTTCCCACAGACGCTGTCTCACACACACACACACACACACACACACCTCTTCCCACAGACGCTGTCTCACACACACACACCTCTTCCCACAGACGCTGTCTCACACACACACACACACACACCTCTTCCCACAGACGCTGTCTCACACACACACCTCTTCCCACAGACGCTGTCTCACACACACACCTCTTCCCACAGACGCTGTCTCACACACACACCTCTTCCTACAGACGCTGTCTCACACACACACCTCTTCCCACAGACACTCACACACACACCTCTTCCCACAGACACTCACACACACCTCTTCCCACAGATGCTGTCTCACACACACACACACACACACACACCTCTTCCCACAGACGCTGTCTCACACACACACACACACACCTCACCACCCTCACACCCACCTCACCCTCACACCCACCTCAACACCCAGACCCTCAGCCACATCTGCGCGAACACACTTTAACGCCTAGCCCCTCTCATGCACCAGCACCTACACGCCTCAGGGCCCAGACATACTTATAAGCACCAACCCTCGCTGTCTCCACCCATCAGCTGAACACCTGCAGCGCATGCGCAGTCCGGCGCACGAGTGGCCCGGCTCTCACACATGCGCACTGTCCTTTCGCCCGCGTCTCCAGCCGCCCGAGGCCCGGGACTCACCCGCCTGATACTCTACGTGTGTGAGGGACACGGAGCGCCACTGAGCCGCCAGCGAGCACTGCCCGACGGCCGCCATCTTACCGGACACCGGGCGCATGCGTGCAACCAATGAGCAACGTTCGAAGGAGGCAGTGAGCCAATGAAAAGAGGCCGCGAGATCTGCGCCCAATCACTGCCTCGGAGTTCAACAACAGAGTAACCAATCCTTAATGTCTCATAATGAGCTCTACCCAATGAAATCTGTGAAACGGATGCATTGGCGCAATGAATGACGTTTAGTAGAAAAGTCTACAACCAATGGTATCAGTGCAGCCACAGTGCGGTGTTAAGCCAATGAAAAATCACCAAATATACACGGACTTTTCCAGTGTGCTTACTCCCCGTCCAAGCGCAAATCTTTCAGCGCGCACGCGCGGACTCGACATCCAATAGGGAGAGTGTAAACAGTGCTTTCTCAGCCTATCAACATGAGCCCAGGACTGACTAATAAGAAAACAGCTCGTTAGGCGCGATGACCAATCAGCGATCGCGGTGTGGCAGTTCCTTTGAGCGCGAGCGACAGGCACGTGAAGGCAGGGGAGCCGCCATTTTGCGTGCTCGGATCGACGCGAAGAGAGCCCCCCCCCCCCCCCCCCCAGGCGGCATTTGAACCTCTGAACCCTGACCCCGTCACTCAGCCCGAGCTCCACAATAATGCTGTTGTGGCTTGACTTCCTATGCAGAGGTGTCAGAGTCAAGGGGGGGGGGGGGGGCATACATTTCCCACTTGCAGACAGCTTCCTCTGGAATCTGCAGTTGAATAGTTTCACTTCTACTAGTGTAAGTCTGTTTTTAAAGTCTCAGCATATGTAACATTATCTTTGCATAAAGCCATACAAGAAAACAGCCCTTCCCATTGAGCCAATCTACCAGACATGCCAACCCTCCCGATTCAGCCGTGAGACTACCGATTTGAAGGCTAGTCTCCCGCCTCCCGATTCCTGCAAGCAAAAACCCGATTCCTCGGAGGAATCAGCTGACAGGGATTGGTATTGTGTAAAGTGCTAATTCTTCCAGCAAAGAGTAGTGAAAAACCAACAAAGCGTCATTAACAAGGGCATCGTCTTTTAAAGACCTGCGAAGTACTGGGGGGGGGGGGGTAGCTGTTTCAGCCCAGGCTGCCACAGGGGATGCATGCACTGCCAACAACGTGCCAGGCCAGTGCCCAACACTTGCATCACCCTCTCTGCCTGCCATTATCCTCCATGTGCTTCTGAAAGGTAAGAAAAAAACGTGCATTTACGTTTCAAATGTCCGATCCTACAGCAGCACACTTCCAAAGCCCATACATGCCAGTAACCCGATTCAAAGCCCCATTCTCACGATTTTTTTTTTTATCTCCCACTTTGCTCTCCTAAAATGTTGGCATGTATGAATCTACTCATCGCTGCAGGTGCCTAGGCCCAGCTCAGTCCACCAACATGGGGCCCATACCAGTGCACCACAAGCAGGCCACAGCAAATTAAACGCAGTGTGTCTCGTTTTAAGTGGCCAGGGGCTGGGGAGCTCTACCCTGCATCTCACACCAGGGACATACCCTGCACCTCACACCGGGGACTGGGCCCTGCCCTGCACCTCACACCGGGGACCGAACCTGCACCTCACTCCGGGGATCTACAGCGCACCTCACACCGGGGACCTACCCTGCACCTCACACCGGGGACTGGGACCTGCCCTGCACCTCACACCTGGGACCTACCCTGCACCTCACAGCTTTTCCCCTGCCCAGCACTTCATAGGCAGTCCTGCCAAGTATCACGCATCAGACGTGACTCTTAACGCATTTCAGTGTGGTGATCCGCATCACAGCACTGAAATGCATTGTCATGCATTTGCATCGTATCTGTGCATCAGCTAAGAACTGCCTAAAACGTTAATATTGTGGACGCTGCTCCTGCCGGCTTGGGGGTGCTGTAGCTGAGCTAAGGCTGCTGCTAGGCATCTCACTGGCTGCTACAATGTATCATAGATGCTCTCAGCTCTCGCAAGGTAGTGCGGCTGCGCAAAAGCTACAAACATCACATCCAGGGGGGCCATAGTACGATAAAGCCATACCTGGCACCGCAGCGTGACATTTTGTCCTGTTGTCGAAGGCGGGGAGTTTGTTTTGGGAAGCGCAAAGGAACTAAGCAGAGGCGTACTTGCTGAAAATCATCATGGCGGGCCGGCAGCGCTGCCTGCTCGCACCGCCGGCCGCCGCTCCGACAACACGCAGCGCAGGAGATGTGCAAACAGGGGGCCCTCGTGGGGTTGAATTACGGCCTGAATAAAGGCCTAGAAGCTGCAGCCAGAGGGATCGGTGAGTGAGTTTCGCCTTGAATTTGTAATCGCAGGGAGATCTCCAAATGCTTCCCCAGCAGGCAATGAATGCTTCATCACCCCCACCCCCCTGATGCCAGCGTGATACCAGGCAGGACTGCCTTTGTCACTGTGTGGCTCAGCTGTCTGTGTGAGAAGCTGAACAACTGCTGTAAATTTGACCCCCGGACGCCACTGCAAATTTAATTGCTGAGAGGAACTGGCAGCTGGCTGGGAAACTCGGGACTTTGTTTTCGAAGAGCCGCAGCTTTACTCTGCAATAATATCATGACCTGATTGATCACCATTAAGGCCCCCAGGTATCTCTTCTGTCTTGTGCTCCTTAAGAACAGAGTCAGCTGCCTGGCAAGTGGTTTGGAATGTGCCTGCCAATGCGACGCCTCTTTGCATTTCTGCAAATAAAAAAAAATATTTTTTTCACGGCCACATTAAAGCTAGGGTGAAGCACGCTTCTTGTTTCCAGTACTTCAGGGGTCATGTCCGTGACAAGCATCCTCAGCCATTAAATTTGGCGCTCGGGTGACCTTGCCTCTAGAATGCACTGGGATTGGAGGTTTGAGGATTTTTTTTTAATTTCATTTAAAAAACAAAAAAATGAGTCAAAAGCGATTCAGACACTCGGGTTTTGTCAGCTAAATTTATAATTCTGCTATATAAGTTGCAGAGAGATTGAGGAAGGGAGACACTGGCATAGTAAAGAGGGTGGGCAGAAAGAAAGGTATGGAAAGAGGAGAGAAAGGCAAGAGGAAGGAGGGAGAAGAGGGAGAAAGGAAAGAGAAGGAAGTGGTGAAAGGAAACAGGCTGAGGCAAGAAAAAGAAAGTAGAGAGAAAGCAGATATGTGACACTAAAAAGACCAGATGTAAAAATTATTAGGGAGAAGAGGGGAAGAAGACGAAAAAGATAAGAGAGAGAGAGAATGGAGAGAGGCTTAATGGAAACCAGTATTTCATTCAAGTTTTCAACCTATGATGCCAGCTCTGTCCCAACTACTAGTGATAAATGAGCTGAGGATGGAACCGCCTTCCTCCCACAGTGAAATTATCTTTTAATAATTTTATCATATCATAAATCACTTTCTTCGAGCTGCTGCCTGGCTGAGATTCTTGACTCTTAAAGGGGCATCACGTGAAGAAAAAGCAACAGGCCTCTCCTGCACCACTAATGGGCACCACCGGTAAGCATTCCAGAATGCTGTTTATTTGATGACTCTGAAGTCTGCTTGGATATTGATACCTATTGTGACTTCATTCGCTAGATGGCCCTTTAATGAACGGTCTTGGGTAGCACACACAGTATGATTCATACAGTCTTTTTGCACAAATGGATGCAATGTCTGATATTTATATGTTTACCTCCGCTTCGTTCATTGATTTTGCTCGCCAGAAAGTGTCACTCATTGCCGTAGAAATGTCACTCATAATTACAGTGAAATTATGAAAATGTCACTCATTAGAATCTGAAACCTTGGCAGCTATGCATAGGCATGATGTAGAGATGCAGGGCCAAGGGGATGGCCCACTCTTCTGGGCTCAGTTGCAAAAAAGTCACATTCTGCAGGCTTGTCCTGCAATGAGGACTCAAGTCCCACTGCCCACAGAGAGGCACTGTGGGGCATACCAATTTGCAAACAATTGTTGCCCTGTCTTCTTTAACTCTGTCAATGGAGAAACAACTCTAACACTTCTAGAGCTGTAGAAGAAGTTCCTGATGGTGGCTGGAAGGAAGGAGCTACAACACAGGAGGGGTCCTCCAAAATGCAACTTCAGAAGCACATTCAGCTAATGAGATGCAAACAGCCTTGAAGGTGTCAAAAGATAGTAATGTTGGGGACCTCTCCTAGGAGAATGTTCTTGGTGTATATTCCCTCATTCAGGCCTGTTTCAAAGTGCTGGCAAATTGCAAGGTCCGTGGACGGAGGAACAGGGATAGTTTTATTTGCCCAGGATCACAAAGTCTGTTAAATTAGTAGACCTGCAGCACATTGCTACCTGCTGAAAAGGCTGGACATTTACTACTGTATTGTATTTTGATTAATATACTATGTGACTGGGCTCTTCTCTCCATCTTGCGGTAATGGCCAGGCCATTTTTTTAACAACATGCTTACACATGGAATCTAAAAACTCAATTTTTTTCTCCAAAAAGGGAGCAGTGGAATACATGTAAAAAGTGATTGCCTAAGAGCACACAATTTGGCCAAGTGGAGGCTGGAGATTGAAAACCTGTCTCTTGGTTCCACGTTTCCAACTAGTCCACAGACTAAAACTGGAGTGACAGTGATTCTGATGGCAAGGAGCTGCCCTTCTCAGGGAAATGTCACCCACCCATTGTAGGCCCAACCTAGCTTTAGAATACAGTGTTTATTTCCAGCATATTTAGGTGAAGTGGTAAAACTGAAATTAGATGTCAAGGAGCCTAGTACCATAGTTAAAACATACCAACTGGACCAGGTCCTGAGGCAGTTACTGGGCAGTATGCACCATAGATGCTTGCCTCTGTTGTTACATATTGATATTCACCAATGTTGATTCAAAGCTGAAGACTATTTCATTCCATTTGCATTTCAAATTTCTTCATTTTCTAAACTTTTCTCTCAAAAATTATATTAGTTAGCACTCCGTGCTTAATCCAGGAGGTGGTAAAAGGATTAGAACTCAAATACAGTATGATTAGTAATCACATTCAGTAAGCTTAATCTACAACCACATTACTTTTAAAATGGCCTGATTTAGAGGAGTGATATTTAGACTGAAACCCCAAAAATGAGCCATGCAACTCACAGCCCCTGCTCCCCAACAAACATATTTTTTCTCTGCAAGTGCAATGTGTTCCCACACTCAGATCGTGTCCTTTGAAGTGATTATGGAACATTAGCAACCGTAACTGGGATTTGCCGAGCTGGACCATGGCTGTGAGGATAAGAGCAGTGGGACCCTCCCCCATGGGCCTCACAACACTTTCCATGCTGTGAGGCCTGCAGGATGGGACCGCTGTCCGCTGGCACTCACAACGCTTGATCAATGTTGGGGTACATACAGGAGTCGGGAACCCCTCCCTTGGGCAGCGCTAGACAATAGATGTGAAGCCTGGGAAAATGTCCCCTCTCCATTGGGCCTTGCAGCTCTGGATCATGGAGGCAAGGACCATGGGAGTGCCCCCCCTCCTCTGGGCTTGCAGTTCTAGACCATTGCTGTGAGGGTCAGGGAAGAGGGCTGTCCTACCCAGGACCCCTCTCCTGGGTCGTGCTGTGCTAAACCATGATTGCAAGGCCTAGGGAAGGGTGAACCCTAACCGAGGCCTCTTAGCTATGGGGTTGCACTGCAAGGTCTCTGAGAGGAGCCCCTCCAGCCTCTCCCCTGTGCCCAATTGCAATTACCTTACTGGCTGTATCATGATTACATGCATGAGTCCATGTCAAGAACATAGCCACGAATAGTGAACCGGGTCTTCTATCCTTCTGCTATCTTTCCGAACCCAAATAACTGACTAACCTATCCACCACTTACAATGTACTTGCATGTTTCACTATACTAATTCAACACTAATCCTCTATGGGTCCTGGAGTAGCGTGCTACCCGCCGAAAAACACTTTGAGCCCTTGTCGGGGTAGTAAGCGCTATATAAATGCAATTACAATCCAATGCAATACAATACCAGACCTCAGAGGTACCAGGTGCCCAATTTACCCAAATCATGGTTGTATTTTACCGTATAGCCAGCAGACGGGGGCGGGGGGGGCACTATTACTTTGCACTAGGATCCATGGCAGCATTGCAATGCTAATTGCCTGTCTTCCTTCGGCCTCACAGCTATGGTTAGGCATTCAGGGTAGGGGGCTCCCACCCATGGGCTGAAATGTGCTGAAACGTGTCCTATGTGATAGAATCTCTGTAAACCAGTAGTGCAGCAGATGCAGTGGCACCAGGGCTCAGGGATATGATGGACCCAATGCACCCAAATGATGGCTGTTTTTTTACTGTGAAGCTTCCATCAGGGGCCATGGTGCCATTACTGAGCCACTGGTCACCTCTCCTTTGTCCCTTGGAGCCATGACCCAGAGCCACAAAGTTGTGGTACAGTGCTGTCAGGCCCAAGGAAAGGAGTCTCCTTCCCTGGGCTTTAAAGCACTGGACAATGGCTGCAAGGCCCAGGTGAAGAAGCCCCTCTCAGGGAAGTAGCTATCAATAGTGCAGCAGGTGCAGTGGCACTGTAGCTGTGAAGTCTTATGTGTTCAATTTACCAAAACTACGGCATTACTGTCTAGCCAGTGGATGGGGTGAATAAGAGGTGGAATGGTAATCATTTACCTTGATTTCACCAGTGCCAACGGCACCATAATTATGCCACTGGCCCCTTTCTCACTTGTCTTACAGCACTGGTACAGTGCTATAAGGCACAGTAAAGTAGGGTGGCAGAGTGCAGGATTATCATGCATTTTAGATGGTTGCCCTGCATGTGAGAAAGTGCCATCTTTCTTGCATTGGTATGCCCCCACTTTTTGCTGAACTGTTGATGTGCTTTGACTGAGTGTGCCCTGGGCTACTGCCAACCAGGTGCCCCGCACCTGTGTTCCTTCCCTAAAGTTGTGTTGAAACAAAACCCAATTGGCATCTCTGGCCACCTGTCAGCCCCTTGTAAATGTACCCAGGGCATGGTGACCAGAAAAGACCCCTAAGGGCTGCAGCACTTGTTGTGCCACCCCTAGGGGCCCTGTACCCTGACACCCACACACTGCCCTTGCAGGTTGAGTGTCTAAGTACAGAACTAAACAGAGAGTCGACATGGCACATATCCCTGTGTGCCATGCCCACAAACCCACTGCCCCGGCATACATCAGTCATCCCTCTATCTGGGTGCTCTATGCCAGTGGTGTGGGCACAGGTGCATGAGCCCTGTGCCCCTCCAGCACCCTGGGCCATTCCTGGGCACTGTAAGTGCAGTGATGACATTAAGAGTATAGGATGCTGGGAGGTTGTCATTACGAACTCCACAGCACCATAATGCCTACACTGAAGACTGACAAGTTTGGTATCAAACTTCTCAGCACATGAAACCCACACTGATGCCAGTGTGGGATTTAATGTAAAATGCACCACAGGGGGCATCTTAGAGAGGCCTCCTAAAACCTAACCTACAATCCACGTCTGGTCTGAGTGGCTGCCGAGGCTGCCACACAGTAGACATGTTGCTGGACCCCTGGGTGGAGAGCCCCCGCTCTCCTGGGCCTGCAACAATGCACATCCTGGGCGAGGTGCTTGGTCTCCTCCACCATGATGGGCAGGGGAAGCTTCAAAGGCATACCGCCTTTGTGAGCTTCTCCAGGCCACTTGCTGTACTCAGCAACTGGCCCCTACCAGTTCTAACCCCCACTCTGGCAGGAAGACTGGCGGGAAACCCTACGTCAGGAAGGGGGGTGTGCCAGCCTGTGCCAACCCCACCCCTCGGGTGGGAGAGGCGAGGTGAAGCACGACCCCGGGCTCCGGCCATCTTGAAGATGGGGAGCACTGTCCAATCACAGCTAGGCTCCTGCCCCTTCATACAAGAGAGGAGGAGGCTAGGGGGTGTACCCATCCCAGGACAGGGACCTATTGGTCCCTGCCCTTGCTCTGTAGTGTAGTTCCTATATTCCTATAAGGCTCTGCGCTTTGGAATAATATATCCTATAGAATTGACGTAGGACTTAGGTCGACTAGGTCTCTATCAAATATATTGAACTTAATTGTGAGTGCCAGCTAGCTCAGAGGTCACTAGAAACTTTCTCGAATAAACAAGAAGGGATTTGTTTCTGACAACCGCATAAACATGACAACTTTGTTTCCTCAAGATAAAACGTATCTTCAAAGTCGTGGAAACAATAGATAGATATTTTACTCAGTCAATCGTGCATGCTTCGTTTCACCAGAGGTCCAGAGAAATAGAGAGACGGGCGTTTTCAATAAAAGTATTTATTGAACAGTTCTCTTTCTCATGCAGAAGAAATTAACCCGCTACAATCTTAATACTGGCTGCAAAGTATAATACGTACAGCAAGAAGAGTATTATAAAATAATACTGTAAAAGCATGGTATGGTTTCTAAGCCATAAAATACATATATAAATATCAAAGACTAAAAGTACTCAACTGGTGCTTCTAAAATACGCCTACCCTGATGTACCTAACCTAGGTCTAGTACGAGGGAAGAAGTAAGTATGGTGTAGCATAGGTTTAGTATTCTTTGCCTAGAACCTATCCAAGATTTCTCTTAGGGTCTAATCAGCTCCGTACCTTGGTTTAGAATGAAGGAGGTCTGGTATCTCTGTCTCGGGACTCGATTTCCCAACACCCCGCAAGGGGAGCTTGGAAACACTGGAGCTGGATTTCTTGGCAAGAGAAAAGACAGCGTCTCTCTCAGTGCGTCAGCTGGAGGGTCGGCTTCCTTCGGCACTTGCTGTAGCGAGCTGTGGTGGGTAGATAGTCGAACTGCTCCAAACCACCTTGTGTTTGCTGGGGCAAGTGTGGGCATATTTATACCTTGAAGGTGCCAAGTTTGACGTAAGGTTGGACATAATAACGTCATCAAAGAATGGCAGTTCTTTGAAAACTCCATGAGTTCTTGGACAAATCAATATCAGGGGTGGGGGAATCATATCGCTCGACGCCCGAACCAAGTACATTGTTATAATGGGCAAGAAGATTTATTGTCTAATTAGTCCGTTGGGCAAGTAGACATTAAATAGCTATAAAAATACGAGCTGATGCACTCTGGAGCTCACAGGCTTTGAGAGGCTGGAAGCCCGTGACTGGGCTCTAGCCAGTGATTGGTTGGGGGAGTCTTGAGCCAAACGTCAGTGTTCTGCGTGAAAAGTGCGGGTTCCATACTGGTGCTGCCTACATGCTTAACACAGCTGCTGAAAATCCAAGGGTGGGCCAAGAGGTACGAAACACTTTTTCCGCTGCCTCTCTGCCGCCGAGTGACTTGATCCCCTGTTCAGTGCTATCCGTCCAAGGCAGGCCACTCTATTCATCTTGCACTGTGGGGCACTTCCTGGAATCGGGAGCGGCAGGTTGCTGTCTCAGACACACTGTATGCCCCCCTCCCACACTGGTGTAACATTAGCCCCCGCGGTGCGGGGGAGGGACTCTGGCAATTGTGCACGGGCAGTATGTCTTTTAATTACTTTTCACTACGCCACCGGATCCCTCGGCAGGTGAGTCAGTCCGAACTGTGATGCTGCATGTAATGGGCTGGGTTCAAGGAGCGTTGCGCAGGGTGAAACGAATGGGTAACAATTTACAATACGGTTGGAAGGAGCCTCTCCAGCGATGCCTGCCGATCAATGAGGCGCCTGTTGCAGTTTAACAATAGAATCAGTGCAGCCTTGATCATGAGTGAAACACGATGAAAGGAAGTTCGTCATAGAGAGATATTGACCTTAACTTTGTCTCTGCTTTTATGGACGAGGTCGCATTCGGGCCAAGAAGAAAACTATCATACTTTAAACACCTGGCAAGATTTCAGAAAATGCCACCATGCAAGATTATGCGTGCGCTGTAAATAGATTGCTTTTTTAATTGCATCTTTTTTCCTGGAGTTCTACTAATAACGTTACGTTTGAATAAAGGAACGGCCACATAATGCAGCAGACAGAAAGTATCTTTGTGATCCAGGCAATGCTGTGTGCAGCATATTTCACACTGTTCACTATTGGCATTGAAACGTCGCAACCCAAACGAGGCCTCCTTTACCAATACCCTCCCCCAGAGTATTGCCTTTTCCTTATTCCAATCCCCCCACCTCTTCGCTCCACGTCTTCTCGCTTCAACAGTGCCCACACTTTACTTCCCAATCTTGCTTAATGTCCGTGTCAATTTTATAGGATTTAATCCTGTCAGAAACGGGTTATTGTCCACGTTTTAGTCTCGTTACTGTTATCGTGTACCTTTTATTTGGTTGCATTTTTAGTCTTCTATACCTATTCTAAACAGCCTCCACCGTGCACAGCGCTCTGGCGGTTTGTGCTAAGTAAGCAGAGCCACTGTAATAAAGCGACACGAAAGGTCTAATTATGCGACAAAAACAAGTCCATACCAGATCCATGGAAAAGTGACTCTTCCACCTTGTCTTAAGTCGACATAACGGTTTGTTTTTCTATCCCTACATAATTTGCCACTGGATGTTTTTCCTGTGTGCCTGTCTTTGTGCCTTCCTTATGCAACTTTGAAATATCTAAGCATCACCCCTTAGAGTGACCCTTGGAATGCTCAGCTTCTGAAAGAAATAAACGGATTGAACAAGTTGCTGCAAAGTTAAAACTGTATATTTCACACAGCTTCCTACAACTCCCATGTCAACATCCAGCAACTGAATTGCACGATTTTCTTGAAGATAACAGACACACCTGGGTGGACAGTGGGCAGCTGGGGACATTAGAAGGAGAGCGACAAGTGGCAGAGAACTCGGATTTTAAACAAAAGAATGACTACTTTGTAAATCTCAGTGTGAGAAACTTGAACATCTATTGCTGAGCTGCACCTCTGTTAGGGAAGCGTACTCTGCTGGTGCCATTACTATACCAGTACTTTGCACAAGAGAACCCTGTACTGCTATTGCCATTGCTGCACATACTTCTTGTGTGAGAGAAGAATGTGAAGATCTAGCAGTGAATGCACAATAATATAATCGCACCGCACCTGCCCAGCAGAGTAAAAGGAGAGATTGAGTTAATTGCCCATTACTTCCTCTTGAGTATTGTTTAGTTGTGGATACTGCCTCAGTGAATCACAGCACCTCTGCTATGTAATGTTTGCTCCATGAACAGTTCATAAGCTCTGCCAAGAAGCGCAGTTCTTTCCATCCACACGTTGATAATAGCACCACTTGTGAGTATTTTTTAAACTAGAAATCTATAAGTTGGCACTATTATGGAGAATACCCTTCTGTCCTACAGGTTCATATTTTAACACACATAGTCTGTGCCAAAGACTCATCAAGAAATGTAGTCAATTACCAGTCTGCACTCTGCCTTTAGGTACTATTTTTCTACATTTAAAGATCTGACACATGCCAGTATGATAATTGGGTGCAGTGCACAATGATGCATCTACATGCATGCCGTACAACCAGCCCGTACAACAGTTAAATTTAAGGGTGCATGACTGTGCACTGCATAGTTGGACTTGCAATGGAAATATATATTGGACAGTATGTTGCACTGATTTCAGTGCAGGTTCTCTCAATGCAAACCTACATTAGTGAGTTATGGAGTAGGTAGGGCAAGCAAATATCTTCCCAGGACAAGTAGATTTCTGTGACATTTTGTCCCTTGGCAAGTAGATTTTTAAACAAATTTCCACACCCCTGCAATATTCAAGCAAGGGGAAGTCCCTGACTGCTGAAGCCGAGTTTTCCAAGAAATCCTTGTAGCTTTTCGGAACCAGTGGAAGTGTTCATGCCTGTATTTGGACTACATGGGCTATGTCTATGATTTCTATGCCTATATTAGGGCAAGGTGATTTGTACCTATATAAGGGTACAAATCGGGAAAATTACACTAGGGTCCTAAAATGCTATACAACACCCACTCCACTTTATTATGTTCGACATTACTAAATTCTAAGCATTTAAAACATATCTAAAGCATGTGTTTACGATCCCACCCAAAAATACATAAAATGCATTTTAAAAATGGTTGTACATGAAAATGAGCATTTGTGCTGTACGCATTTGTGAAGGCAATAGTTTCATTCAAAGCATATTGTATGATATTGGCAATGTTAACCGAATGAATCACGAAAATTACATTTATGAAATGGCTCTGATATACAGAAGAAAAGGTTGAGACCATTCCATAGCAGAATATATAACTGTTTTGGTTGTTGATGAGGTCAAATATTGTCTCTAGGAAGTATTCAAAGAATTCTTGTTCTTTAAGAATAGTTCTACTTTAAGCAGATTACTTTTTGCCAAAAAAAGTTCAATTTTGGAAAAAGTCAAATCAAATCGTAGAAAAATAGAGTTCTTAAAGATAGAGGCTTTGTTTTTGAAAAGCGAAGGTCGAATTCAGAGTTGATAGAACGCTGTGTGCTAATTTCAAAAGTTATTCTCGTTGTTAGGAGAAAACATCAAATCTAAGCTGGCAAATAAATTGTCTACCACAGTAGGTGAAAGTTGGACTACTTCATTAAGTAGATCAATCGTACACAGATGAAAAGCATCGCCGTCAGCATCAGCCGCATTAGCAATATTTGCAGTAGATGGTACCTGTGTGCCTGTCGGTCCACGTATCTCACCGTCAGCAGTTTGAGTCTGTGAGATCTCAATGAATGCCGTCATCAGGATTGGTAGCCGCTGGGGACAACACAGTGCATGAGCCGTTACCGAACCAAGCAAAGTATCAACGTCCTTTGGCAGTGCTGATGGAAGTGTTAGACAGGTATCCAACACGCATTCCTCTCCACATAGCAGGCATCTTAGAACAGGTAAGATGCAATCTTGCCAGATTGGTCTGAATGATAGGAACAACGTGGTATTCAGATGCCTCAAACGAGCCAAGCCAAGAATCTGTATCATGCGTTCACGACACTGCATTGCCAGAAGAGTGTTCTCCATGGTAATCTGGGTATCGCTGGTGACTGGACTTGCCATATCGGATCAGAAAGAACAAAAATAGTATTCCTGCTATGAGTCCCAAAATGAGAGGCAGTCCACCGAACACAGAGTGCACAAAGTTTAGAAAAATGCCTAGGACTGCTTCAAAGGGTGCTAACAGTCCCGAAAAAATAGTCTTAAATACATGTACAATACCACTGGTATCAGACATGTTTAAGATACGACCTAACATTTCTGCGAAATGTATGTGGCAGTTTGTTGATAATAGGGCATGTATTTCCGCAGAAGACCTTGCAACTTGCAGATCATACGTCTCTTTGGATGAGGTAATTGGCACAGTTTTGTGTAAAAGAATGGCTTTCATTTGCTTAAAGTATCAATTCGTATAGAAGAGATGTTCAGTGAAGGCCATAACAGCGACTCCCCGTCTGTCTTAGTTTTAGGAAACAATACTTGCATACAACAAGTGACCCTGGCGGACACAGTTACGAGATAGGCTATTCCTGGCATCATTCCACAACAGCTGTGATCATTCAACATTCTGTAGCTCCCATTGGAAAGCTGCCTAAAAATTGGATCTATCACTGCTGCCGGAGAAACTTGCAGGTGGCAGGATAAGTTGGTCAAAGAACCATCGCAGGCTCCGTGTAAATTAATACCCTGACATAAAAGTGTACCGCTTAGTGTGCTCTTGCAATTTTTACCACTAAGAAATACTTTTTTCCCCCACTCCAACATTTGTGTGTGTATGGTAAATCCCAGGTCGACTTAATGTATTCTTTACCCAACCTTTCATACAGGCCCGCTGGTATGTGTTTCAAGCAATATTGAAACTGGAAAATCATCACGGGCAACCTAATGGTGCCATGTATTATTCTATGGCTGGTTTCTCAGAAACGGTCAATGGTAATCTTTCCAGTTTTTCTATGCTCAGCACCGTATAGTCTGCTCCCCTCTGTGCCAAAGAGATTTGTTTATCTGTAAGGTTAAATCCAGTAAACAATGACGTGGTGTTGATTAGACGCCAAGGCACATAGCCTGAACGAAGATTTTGTAACGTCCAGCCTAGCAGCATTATAGAACGCAATTGAGACTGTCCATGTTGTAACATGAGCAAGTCCTGTTCCATTATGTCTATGGTAGAGGATATAATACTGTCCCAAGAATACATTCTGGATGACAGAGTTGTTAACCCATTGTCAACTACAGAGAGAACTTTCTCTATATTAATACGATCAATTTCTCGTATTTGTTCTGCAGTTTCTATTTGCGTGATTTTCCATACTTCATTTTAAGCAGCATATATACCGGCATATATGAAACGTTTATGACGTGGTTTACGAGGTCCTAGTAAGAAGTCTCTCAAATCAACACTATCTTTAAGTAAAGTTAAGTGTTGTTTTATATCTGGAAGTGCAGATTTTTGTAGCCACTCAAGGCACAGTTTTCCTACACTGTATGTTGTTATTATCCCTGGATGTTGTCTCTGGACATATCTTGGATCTGGCCTAGTTACTGTAAACCCTTGTGTCTTGTTCAGGAATCTATCTTGACAGTTATTTGTATCTGTTGGGCAGATTAACCATTTATTCTAATCAGGACCAGTTCTGTTTTGTTGTAAAATACATTTCACGTCTACCTCTTCATCTGTAGTGTCATCACTGTCTGGTGTGGGTTTAGGTATGGACGGTTTGTTTAAATCTTTTATCTTAGCTAAGCCAAGACAAGAAGTCTGTTGAACAGTGTCATTCAAAAACATTATTTGTTCAGGGATGATGCAGGCTCTAAACAAAGCTTCTAATCCCTGCACCTGCCAGTCTTTTGTGCCCCAGACAGTTTTCGTCTCAATGTTGTCTTTCCAAAAGTCAAACCCTAATGTGGACAATTGAGCATAAAAGGCCGCAGAATAAATTTGCTTGGTATTAGTCAACCTACTTTTCATTCCTGTCCTATTAACATTTTTAAAGTAAAATGTTTCTGAATTTGTGACATTAAAACCTGAGAAGTATGGAAAATTTTCATAGAATGTTTTGAGCTACCCTTCGGTGGCATTGGACAATGTTCCCATTGATTATAAGTATAAACATTTCTAGGGTTTGCAGATTTGTGCGAAAATTGATGACCATAATGATTATAACAATACATTTGTTCATAAACTGATGAACCTTCTAAGTATTCATGTTTTGTACATTTTGGTGACATTTCTAAGTCTGCTGTCATATTATTAACAGTTATAAAAGTCCCAATCATCTGAAAATGTGCTGGGTGAAACAAAGTCACTCAAGGAAACCTTAAATTGATGTGGAATCTTCAACAGCTCTGCTGGGCCATAACTGTCATAATCAGTTCTGTCCCATGCTATACCACCTGGTATAGGAATGTTCCCAAACTTAATACAAGGATTAGCCAAAGTAGGAGAAAAAGTACGCCTAACACAATCCAAAGTTCAACCCATGGTGATACCAGATATGTATTTTCAAGTTGATGAAAGAGTTCTGTTACTTGTTCTTTGAAGGTTTTATTTGCTGGCGTTGTTTCAGGTTCACTGGGATCCTCAGAAAACGTATCAAAGTTAATGAAATAGCCAGAGGCACTTCTGTCAATTGTTGGCATTGCATCCGGATTACTTGAAATCGCTGGAGCTGCTTGATCCCTTGTCATATTAGTATAGTCAGATGCTATATCATTGTAGACAGGAGTGTCTTGACGAACTGTTATTTGGGTTTCAAGATGCACAAGTTCCATGGCTTTGTTGCATAGTCCTTCTTTTCGCACTGCAGATTCTGGTGATGAGTCTCTTAGTTTGAACCTCTTGGATAGTAGCCAGATTTGGTAGTCTGCTACATCTTTGGACTCCACTGGGCATACTACTTATTATCCCCACATGATGTGGTTTTACCAGGTCGATAGATAAGTACCGGTTCTCCTTTCTTCCAGCAAGGGGCGGCAGTAACACTGTTCTTGATCCGTGGATTGCTAAGACAGGTACTGGTTTTCTGTAAGAAGGCCCAAATTCCTTCTTATCCGCGATCTTTCCTCTTACTAGATCCCCAATCTTCGGAATCCAGACAGGTCTTGCTGGGACAGGTGGTTTTTTAGGTTTCGTAACCTGGCGAGGGGCGAAGCCCCTCCCAGATCGAAATCTGTTGTTTTTAATAGTGAGGTTAGGACAGCCTCTGTTTCCAATTGGCTAGCTCCATAAATGGAGGCTAGCCATTGGGAGGCAGAGGCTGTCAATCGCGTTTTCTCTCGAAAACGCGATTCGGGGGCGTTTCTGGTGCTTTTTTTAAGCCCCGCCCCTTTATCCCGGGCCGCGCTGCCATTGGCTGCCGGCCCGGGACACCCCCGTGACGTCATTCCCGGGCCGCGCTGTGATAGGCTGCCGGCCCGGGACACCCCCGTGACGTCAGCCAATCACAGCGCGGCCCGGGACCTGACTTGTCTTTTAGAGACGCCGCTCGTTTGTGTGTTTTGATACATTTTCTCTTTATTACTAAAATCCTTTCACCCCATAATTGGACTCCGGACATTATATAATCCCCCAAACAAAGAATCCATTCATGCACTGTCCTTTTGTCAACTATGGGACTCGTAATTTATAATTGCATTTTTCCGTAAAAAAACGTAATTAACCAGTCACGTTAAGCATCAATGTACATTGTTTCCAAAGGACCCAACTTCGGGGCATAAATCTTTTCAAAGTTGCTCCCCCGACGTATGAAAAGTTATTTCTCGGGCGCTCGTGTCCCGCTTCACCGCCCCCGCCACCCCAAATTCGAGTATGTTTTACCCCCAACCTTTAAGGCAGAGCAACTCGATGACATTGCCTCTCTCTCTCCCTTTCTCTCTAAGTTTAATTACCGTATGCTAATTTCCTTGCCTACTACGTGATTAATTAAAATCATATTTTCATAATCATTTGGCAGTGGCATTGTTTTAACATTATCCGATGCCTTGTGTGTCTGTAAATACAGCGTTGAGCGGGTGGAGGAAGCAGAGCCGAGGACCTTTTATGTGTTTGTGTGCCTGCGATTGGCAACATAACTGGCTTATTTACATTAAATACGCCACAAGGTTACCGTGCAGATGAGCGTCATTTTATTGCTGATTACTTGTGCTAAACGCCGGCGCGGGGGCTGGCGAGGCTCGGGGTGCTGCCTGTCCACCGGGACTCGGGAGACTTTCCCCCAAGAAAGAAGACTTGGAAGAGTTTCGGGAGCAGGTAAGGACCCTCTCCGGGCGGACGCCGCGCTGGGTGTGGGCTGGGGGTGCCGGAAGGGAGTCCGGTGAGCTGAGCCTGAGGCACGGAGCGCCGCCCGGGGCCGGGTGCCGCTGATTTGGGGAGCCGGGAGGGCGGATAACAAGTGCGCTCTGGGCGGCTCAAGGTCAGGCTCGCGCTGCTGGAGGAGAGGAGCTGCCCTCGGAGAGAAAAAAAATGGACGATCTGAGCAGGTTCTTAATGTGTCGGGCTCGGCTCATCAAAGCTCGCTGCCGCGAGACCTCCGGAGCTGCCATGAATTATGCCGGGATGACAATGGAAGGGCTGTCGCTCCATCCTGGGCTCGCGCAGTGCGCGGGGCTGGGGCTTTCCTCAGAAAGGGCGCTATCTGAAGGGGTGCAGGCTTCCGGGTGCCCGGTGGATTATCAGGGTGCGGTGGAAGGCGGGAGGGGGGAGCGGGTGCTTGAGTTCCCCTCAGAGGCGTCGAGGAAACGTTCAAGTCAATCACAGGGACACGCTTCATTATTCATTGCGCACCGTCCTCGCGGGCGCCGCTTCCTGCTCTCCGCGCACACTTTGGCGGCGAGGGGAGCGCTTGGGGGGCGCGCGGGCGCCCCCGGGGTGCTAGGAGGTATGTCCCGCCGCCGTGTGGGGACAGGAGAAAGCGTGTCCCGGAGCAATACAACATCCCTGGGAAGCGCACCCCAGGGCTTTACGGGGACTGGGCAATGACTCGCCGAGCCGTGGAAACAAGTGGAAATGACGGTCTGGGACCGTTAAAGCGACAGGGCAAGACCGCTTCTGAGCTGTAAATAACGGAGGCTCGCAGGTCTCCGGGCCTTAAATAGAGGCGGTGGGGGCTGACCACGTCGGGGCGTAAAACAGAAGGCAAAAGTGCGCCTCATCCTAAAAGTTACAGAAAAGACTATTTCCGAACTTTAAATAAGAAATGCGATTGCTGATCTTTCACGAAACGGGAAATTATGCTAACGCTATCATAAATGAGAGCAACGCAAATTGAGTGCAACATAAACAAGCATTTACAATGCAACGGTTTCGCCTTTGGAAACGTTTGAGCTATTGGCATTGTAAATGACAAAATTTGTATTTATGTGTTGGTTTTGAAAACAGATAAATAAATGGCATTGTCATTTACATTGCTAATAGCTCTAACTTTTCCAAAGGCGAAACCGTTGCATTGTAAATGCTTGTTTAAAGTCCTTCCTCTTGGGAGGCAGAAATGACCCAAAATGTAGCACTGAAAGGAACGCAAATAAAGTGACTGAAAAACACACTGCATTTGTCATTAATGGTTGCAAATGTTTTTTAATAACAAGCTCCCAGTCGACTCCCTGGGTCCATGCACGTGCTGCGGAGAGATGTCTCTGTGTTGTACGTCACAGGCAGTGGTGCAGGAGCAAGGTGATGGGGTCTCGGTGTATAGGGGCACACATCAGTAAGATCAGCTAATGAGCGCTGTGGAAGGGGTCGTGAGTAACTTGTCCATGCACGTGCTGGAGGGAGATGCCTGTGTTCTGTACATGACACAGGCAGGGGAGCAGGAGTAAAGTGTTGGGGTCTCGGTGTATAGAAGGGACACAGCAGTATTGTCAGGTTATGAGACAGGAGGTGGCTGGGAGGTTCGGGAGTGTGAACCCGGACTCTAATCCAAAATACCAGGGTTTGTGTGGGGCTCTGTGTGTGTGTGGGGCTCTGTGTGTGTGTGTGTGTGTGTGTGTCTCTGTGTCCGCGAATACTCTCTAATGCTCACCTATTGCCATTGTAAATGACAATACCATATATTTATGTTTTTTTAAAAACTATATGAAAAAAAATGTCATGAGCAATGCCAATAGCTCTACCTTTAATAATGCCGAGACTATTGCATTGTAAATGCTTGTTTAAACTACCAGTAGTACTTCTCCAAGATGCCAATGCTCATCTACGGCACTGCCCTACTGGGTTGTTGCACAGTTGGTTATATGCTTCAAACCAGAGCATTCTAAACGGGTAACTTAAAGATGCAACCACAGAACTTTCACTCGAACCTTGCCAAATTGCAGTGAATGATGACATGATATGCCTTTTACCGTGCACAGCCACAAACTGGATTACGGATATCATTCACAAAATATATAACTAAATGGTGCCAACTGTTCCACCTGCGAAGGATGAAAGACTTGATGACCCTCAACAGCTGCACATTTCTGACAGCTGGTAATGCAAAAAGGCGTGAAGCAGTAGGTTCAATCCAGTGATAATATTTTCCCAATTTTTGCTCACAGACAGCACAACCGAAAACTTGTTTTCCTACTTCACTGTATAAACATTTGCATAATTTGGAAATACAGCTCGGTTATTCTCTGGCCCTCATGTAAGCAGAATGGCCATTACCTCGAATTTGAATAAACTTTTCTCGAGCGGTCCCTGATCTTTAATTGGCTTGACAGTCAGTGTTTAGTAAGTGGGATTCATATAGGCACCATATTTATTAAAGCGACTGAATGTTCCTTTAAAGACAGGGCAATGACAAACCAAACAGATGAGGGCTCTACACACGTCATAAGCACATTTGCCACTGTGCAGAAACTACTTTTCCATTACAATTAAGGATGCTCAAAAAGGTCCTTGCTGCCACAGTCTAAATGCACACTAAATTCTATAAACGAAGGTCACTGAAAGCTAGGTCTGAGGGATGTAGTTAAATCACATGGAAAGCTTATTTTTCTACAATACATTACACTGGATAACCTCATAGCCCACATAATTGTTTTATTTTTCTCCAGGAAGCGTCATGTCATTTTCCCGACAAATATTTCATCTAATTTTGCAACAAGACATTAACTTTTTTTTTTCAAGTACCGTTAAGATCACCGCAGAATCGGAATTTGAGCTCGTCTTTTTCTCTAAGTTAGATGCAATTAATTCCCGGGAACAAACCCACCAGTCCCGAATAAAAATCTTCACAATTTGGCACGCCCAAAAGCTTTGGGGGTGGAAACATTCTTTAGATGTCGCCAAGGACAGCCATAAATAAAACAGTTGGTAAGCTAGTGGGTGGCAGCTGTTACTTTGATGACTCCCTCTCCCCCCCCCTTTTTTTTCTCAAACATGGTTTGCTAGAGGATACATTTGGAGTGTGTCAATGAAAGGATAATAATAACCGACTGGGTTGTAGGAAATCTCAGTTATGTTTAAAAGAACTCCTGGAAAAGGCTACTTGATTTGACTAACGAAACAACCAATTAACTGTTTGTGAACATCCACAGGCTCAAATGATACACTTCAGCTGCTGTGTCTGCAAAAAGACACGAACAGACTTATTTATATATGCTGTTTTTGCCACAGGGGGACATGAATTAACACACAAGACCGTGGGTCCGATTTCAAAGACGTTAAAACAGCGAAGATTACAAATGTCTTGACTGTATTTCAATGAGCTAAAAAATAATGTTCGAAGTGCTTCTCGAGTCTCAAAATTGAGATGCCTATTCCTCCCATGTGGTAGTAAAATGCACCAGTGCCATAGCAACACAATCTCCACTTAATTTCTCTTTGCTCGTGCACTTGATGGGGCACGTGAAATCACACCTTTTTGTCCGATTGCAGTCTCTCGCTCTTAATTGTAAAGCTTTTATTAAAGTACTCTTAGACGAAACACAATATTGTATTACCATACCTGTAAGGGAGTCTAATTTCGGTAAGAAGTTAACAGGTGGGCCTATTTGCACCTGCTCTGCTGGATGTTTAACCACACTATTTTGCTAATGGATTCTAAATCCAACGTTCATACCGGACAACGATTGTGATGCCAAATGAGGCATCATCCACAACCAAGGAGGAAAACTAAAATTATGCGGCGGCTGGGTTGACTAAATTATTGGGCAAGAAGAGCCTAATTGGGCGGCAATTTTTTTGATAGTTTTACTCCATATTTTTACACTTGATAATACTGTCGAGGTATAGGCAGGGTTAATTAGATTATGCAGCAAGAAAAAGGTGAATAGCGCAACACATTTTGTGACAGTATTAGTTCATCATTTTGTAATTTTTAAAAATGTACCACTGTCTGGGCATTAGTTGCACCTCTTTAGTATGAGTTTAACTCCAAATATACCAATAAGCCACAGAAGGGTGACCACTTAAAGTTTGCACAGTGCCTTCCACAACATGTGGCGCAGTGCTTTTAGTAACTTTTGAACTGTTTGAGCTACAAATATTTGTTTTACACCAGCAAATTATGGTTTATGCGGCAAATCTTTAACTATGCGAAAATCGTCACAGCCGCACAATCCCAGTTGCCCTGGGTGTAGGTTGCACCTCGTGAGCACCATTTACAAATGTGGATTATAGTCTAACAGTTGATGAAGGGGATTCCCAAACAATAGTGCTACTAGACCTTTCAGCATCTTTCAGAAACAACTTGAAGACCCTACTCAAAATCTTAGTATCCACTTAGGGAATTAACGTTCAAGTGCTGAAATAGTTCACCTGGTTCTTATCAACTAGAATCAAATTTGTAAATAAAAATTGGCTCAATCACATCGTTCTCCTTTCCAATTAAATGCTCAGAACCCTATGGCACTTTTATTTCATACACCGTCTTTAAATCACTACATGCAAACACAAGGCTCAGTGTTGCAAAGAACAACGATTACCGGGAGCAATCTGCAGACGATACACGGCTGTATCACAAAAGTTAAAATTGCTCAAACTGTAAGCCTGAAAATTTTCATAGACAACCCCATGACTGGATCTTCTATTTTATATTAAACACTACAAAAACTAAATTCCTCCGCCTGCACTTCAAAAATTCCCACGTTGAAGAATAGCTTGGAGCGGCCTCTCCAAAATGTGTTATATCTCCCGCTATGGTGCCACTGCCCAAAGCACTTTACCATCTAGACAGCAGAATTGCTACACAGCCTGGACTTTACGAATGAACCATGGCTATGCTTACTGCTGTTTCAGACGGCAAGCAATTAGAATACCACACCGATTCAAGCAGACATTTACTGGCTACCCTTAGAAATGTTTACTCACTTCAAAATTAAATGCATCATAGACAAATCCCTCAGCCTTCGGCACCCCAACTGCTTAAGAATAAAGTACATCTTACTTGAGGTCATAAACACATTAGAAGTATACCTAAGCTTTAACAGCAACCGCAATTGTTCCAGAACATTAATGAAACACCGGCTCAAAACGTACCGGACTATCCAATCTGACTTGCACTCATTTCTATTCAGTCTCATACTGTGCCAGTTTTTTTTAGAAGCGCTCCACTGCCCTTGTGGCTAGGTCATCATATAAAAATGACTTAAGCGACATAATAAAATAAGTTTAAATGAACGTTATTATGACATTGCTCGTCCCACGGACTCTTCTTCCTCCCTTTGAATGCCCGGTACCTACGCTACTCTTTACTCCGCTGAGGCCGTCTCTGACTCCCTTTGTCACGTACACTTGGTTGACGTCGGCCTCCTGCTCAGGCTAGGCCCGGTCCCCGGCCTCCCGTGGTCCACCCCTCCAGGCCCCGAGTATCATTCTTCCTTCCCGAGCCTCCACCGCCTCCAACGAAAGCGCCGTCCAAACAGAAGCAAGCCGCTGCAACGGATGTGACGTCATCAGGAAGAGCCATCGATACGAGTTCGAAGGGCTAGAGGCACGACCAAGGAAGAGTAAAGGAAGGACTTCATTAACATCAGGTATCGACATACAAGGACAGAAATCTAAGAACATGGCGTCCATTTTTCAATGGGACGCTTTTACTGGCGCACGAAAAGCCAATGAGGATCCTGGACGGGGCATGTCGATGACGTCATTTTCCTCTCGCGTCACCCTGTATCTCTTTTCTAAACAGACTCCGCACGGGTTGTTCTGTCATGTATTATATATGCCGAATATTCCCAGGGACCTTCTTGTACAACCGGGACAAAGACGGTAAACCAAGCCGTTATTAGGGAGCCGAGGCCCTCGTGTGGCTGTTCGAAGGAGCAATCCAGCAGACCTGTTTATTATTCTACATGACATATGCAAATTCCATCGGTGCGGTGCAAAACACTGACTTTACGGCTACATAACATCACCCCTCTTCCAGGCCTCGAAAATTATAACAAGTCAGGTCCCGGGCCGCGCTGTGATTGGCTGACGTCACGGGGGTTTCCCGGCCGGCAGCCAATCACAGCGCGGCCCGGGAATGACGTCACGGGGGTGTCCCGGGCCGGCAGCCAATCGCAGCGCGGCCCGGGACAAAGGGGCGGGGCTTAAAAAAAGCACCAGAAACGCCCCCGAATCGCGTTTTCGTGAGAAAGCGCGATTGACAGCCTCTGCCTCCCAATGGCTAGCCTCCATTTATGGAGCTAGCCAATTGGAAACAGAGGCTGTCCTAACCTCACTATTAGAAACAACAGATTTCGATCTGGGAGTGGCTTCGCCCCTCGCCAGGTTACGAAACCTAAAACCCCGATCGTTTGATTTGAAAGAGGTCTTAAAGGTAACTGGAAAAGCTGCATCTGAGCTTTAAAGTGACAGGAACCAAGCTGTCGGTAGAGGTTAAATAGAAGGCAAATGATCACTGCCTCTCAGCCTTCAATGAAGGGCAGAGTTTGTCTCTGACCCTTATAATAACGGGAATAACCTGATCAAGCACATCTTATCGATATTCACACCTGTGAACTCAAGTGGAATTCCGCTCTGTGTAGAGTATTATTTTCCGCGTCAGTCAGGCTGTAAAATCACATCAGGCACACACAACAACTTTCGCCATCACCACCAGCAAATAGGGTGCTGGTACATGACTGGATATACCTCAGGAGGCAGGTGTGATGGGTAGAAGAGGAGAGTGAAAGGGGAGGGAGCGAAGCTTGAGAGAGGAGCTTAGTGCTAAGAGGGCAGGGCTATTTTGAAAGGGGGAAAGGGATCCCAGATTGGATAGGTGTGAGAGAGAGCAAAGGGGAATTGGGGAGGAGTGGGTTACTAGGAAGAGCACAGGAGTTTCAGCATAACTGTGTGTCCAGGGTAGTTAGATGTCAAGGACTAGGGTTGCATTTCAGGGAGTGGGAGTTGTTTTAGTGTAGTGGTATTTTGGGGAGAAGCTGTGTTTGTCATGTGAGCAGGACCAAAATGGGAACCCAAAGTAGCCCTGGCACATTTTGTTAGACCAGCCCCCGTACGTTGCGTCGAGAACGAGCACAATGAGGGAGCTCAACCACTACAAGGAGGGTTTGGGGGTGTTCTCCCTACATGAAAATTTGGGGGAAATAGCAAAAATGGTGCTTCCTACAACACATTTTCATTATATAGTTGATTGTAAAAGCTTTTAAAGCATAGTAATGGATGACCTTATAATGCACCAGGATACAACAATCTTTATTGGGACCTTTTAATGGTTCCCTCACTTTCTCCTTGCAACAGTGCCTCCTATCTCTTCATAGCTCCTATCTCACAAGTCTTTAATTTGTTTTACAGTGCCTCTCATACCATATTATGGGGTTGGAGTACTTTACATCAAACTCACATAGAGACAATGAATAATGCGTGTGTAAGTCAGTGTATGTGTGTGTATTGTATTGCGATTTATATAGCGCACGTATCACCCGAAGGCATCAAAGCGCTTGCCTTGGGAACCCGTCCTGGTATTCCCCTGTGAGATAACCCCAGCAGGGTATCCACAAGGTGAAAGCCAGGCATCCCACCACGAGGGGCCGTAGTGGAGATTAAGCAAGCTATTGCCCAGAGTCGCAGAGTGTGAACCCGTGAGTCGAGTAGGCACCGGAACGAGAGTTATCGAGTCCGTGGAATTTTTGAGCCCAAGACACGCCGAGGCGGGGAATTGAACCCTGGTCCAGGACCGATCTCAGCTTCCTGGTCTGCCGCCTCTAACCCCTGAGCCACACTTCTCCACTGTATAGGAAATGTTACATAAGACAAAGGACACTACGAGGTCTAGGCATTTTTAAGAGTGCTTTTGCTAGAGAAGCACAAACAGGATTCAACATGTAACACAGTGGTTAGGGTTACATTTACTAATACAAATTTATTTCTACCCAAACAAACCCGTTTTAGCAATATTAGGAAAATGAAAGAGTGAAAAAAACATAACTTTCTAACCTTTAGCATGTGGTTCGGCTATTGACAGTTCATAGCTTACTGTGATAGATTACTATTGTTACTTATAAACATCAGCTCTCTCCAGCAGGAAGATTAATCACCAGAGATATCTTGACGCTTTTATTATTGCCTTAAAAGTACTCAATTTATACACAATTTTGCAGAAGGAGCTTTTATAACTATACCATATTTAAAACAAGCATTTACAATGCAACGGTTTAGCCTTTGGAAAAGTTTGAGCTATTGGCATTGTAAATGACTAAATTTGTATTTATGTGTTGGTTTTGAAAACAGATAAATAAATGGCATTGTCATTTACATTGCCAATAGCTCTAACTTTTCCAAAGGCGAAACCGTTGCATTGTAAATGCTTGTCTTCAGTGGTCGTTGGGAAACATCCTTTACAACGCAACGTTTACCACGCAGTGCCTTTACGACGCAACTTTTACAACGCAAACCATTACAACGCATTGCGCTGGGGGGCGCTCTAGGATAGGGAATACGTTTAATTTACTGTCCAACACCTTCCCTAGTGTCCACGGGGACTGGAGTTGGAATAGTAAATTAAACTATTCACTATCCAGCGCCCCAAAGCACTATGCGTTGTAAAGGTATTCGTTGTAAATACCGCGTTGTAAAGGCATGCGATGTAAAAGTATGCGTTGTAACGTCATACATCCGTGGTCGTTGGCTTCTGTAATGTGTTGCTTAGACTTCGTCTTGTTTCATTTCAGTCCTGCAAAACAGCCAAACGGTCTTTGATATTAAAGGGTTTTTCTTCTACTACTGAAGTATGACGATCGAGATCCTCGACAATCATTCTAGTACCAAAAAGAATTTCATAAGGAGTGATTCCACCCAGAGAATTTCTTGGCAAATTGTTTAAACTACGTTGGACACTTATTAGATGTTTGACCGACCCGTCACCCGAGCCTAATACCCTAGCTGTTATAGATTGCTTTATGTCTCGTTTTTTTCTTTCCACTACAGAATTTCCCTCAGGATGGAATGGACTTGAGTACCGCAATGCAATGCCCAAATTGGCCATGGCCTCTTTGTAAGCTCAAGAGCTAAACGCAGGACCCTGGTCAGAATGTAGCGTGCCAATTGCGTATGTGCTGATAAAGACTCGCAAATCTTTTATAACAGTTCGGGCGTCAGCCGAGCGCTGAGGCCACATCCAAATGAATCTTGTCCTAATAGTTGTGGGACCGCATTCGTCCATAGTAACGTCTGCCTGTAGAAAGTCTAATGCTGTCTAACAATGGTGTCTGTACTGGGGCTGGCTACACTGTAGTCAGGTATCTGGCGGCATTATATGCTTTGATCTCTGTAGCAGTCATCGCAATTAATTGAAAATTTGTAATTGTGGGCATTCATCCCTGGCCACCAGTACGTCTCTTTTAATTCTAGTATAGATTTAGAGATCCCTTGATGTATCAGACCCTCACCCATATGTGCTTCTTGTAACAAAGCACCTCTACGTCTCCTGTTTGGAATTACCCTATCCCCCACTCCAGGGATTCGAGCAAAAGGGACGGAGTTTGCATCAATTATTTATGCATATTCGAGTGGATAGTTTAGAGGTAACTCTGCACCGCTGCCTTTGCTTGTGGCAATGACAGCTAGCATTGTTTCGTCGTCTATTATTGTTTTCTAACGAGTGATTGCAGCTACGGAAGCCGTTTGCACAGCTGCCTTCGCGGCATCATCCGACAATGAATTCCCTGCAACGTGAACGCCATCACGCTGATGACTCAGTGTATGAATCACGTGAGTCTTTTGTAGTTCTTTCTATAATTGAACTACTTGTTCCCAAAGCAACTTATGCCTGATTGTGCCACCTTTTGCATCTTTGAAACCGTTTTGAATCCAGTTCTGTAAGTATTCATTGTAAGATTGAACGCAGTAATATGAATCGCACACTATGAGTATGGGGAATTCGTGATCGGTATTTTCAAGCGCCATCTTGAATGCCTGTAGTTCAGCTCGCTGAGCTGTACAATCTCCAAGAGATTGTGTTTTTGTTACCATGGGTCGGAATTTACCATCACGCCAGCGACCTTTAACAATCGCGCACGCAGCACTATATGCTTGTTTACCCCCAATTGCGGGCTGTGCTGATCCGTCTGTATAAATTATACATTTGTATTGTTCTAGAAGCAGAATCTCAGTGGGCAGAGGACATTCTTGTTCATATTGTAGAAATTCTTGAGTTTTCAAGTAAGGGTCAAAAACGTATTCAACGTCTGTTGCAGCAAGAGAGTTAACCCATTGTATCCATCTCAGATGTAAAGCTTTAGCATTTGGAATGCTTGTTTTTGTCACTGCCTCTAGGGCTGGTACAGGTGTAACGACCATTATGCGTTTTCCCTGCGTGAGGGCTCTCTCTTTTGCTACTGCAGTTTGAACAGCTGTCAGAATTGTTTCTGTTGAAGTGAATTTCATTTCAGCTTGTGTGTACAAGTGTGACTTATAAGCTATTGGTACCTTTTCTCCTTCATTAAAGGTTAAGTACGTGAATCCGCATCTTCCTGGGATGATTCGGATTACAAGGTTGCGTACGTTTATGCGTGTCTGTAAATGTGTTGTTGCTAACATGTCTGTTTGCGCTGAACGTAACATTTCTGTGTGTTTTTGAGTCCAATTAGTTGTTTTGAAATCTGGTTTGATTAATTCGTAGAGAGGTTTAACCCTTTCTGCGCAATTCAGCATGTAAGTTCTTCCAAAATTCAGGACACCTAGAATTGTCTGTAAGTTTTTCAGCATTTTTGGAGGTTGGAGCAGTGCACATTTCTCTAGAAAGTTTGCTGTTAGGCTCTTTCCTTCACTTGATAACTCGTATCCCAAGAATAGGACGTTGAGGTGGGCAAATCGTGATTTCTTAAAATTGAATTTGTACCCTTCTGATGCGAAGCCAAGTATTATGGTGCGCACTCTGTTCAAGTGCATGTCCAAGTCATCGTCTGTTAGATAGATGTCATCAACATAGGATAATGCCTCATCATCATACGTTTGTAGTAACTCTGTTACTCTGGCTGAAAATAACCCTGGACTATTCTTAAATCCCTGGGGGAGACGACAGAAGTGACGCTGTGTCCCCATGATTGAGAAAGCGGTCAAGTACCTGATTTCTGGTGCAATGTTTTGACAGAAGAAACCGTTAGAAATATCTAATGTGGAGACACTCAAGGGAGACGACTGATTGACCGCTACGATCCACAAAGCATTTTACTGAAACATATGTTTGCTTTAATAACTGTTTTTAAACACTTGGTTTTAAAAATTGATAGCGTTTTTGCACAACGGTCGGTTGAGGATACACTCACCGCTTTTTAGACTGCCTGCCCTGGTCCACCCCGGCTGTGTGCCGTTTGTGTGGAGGGCGGAGCATAACAGGTCATTTCCGGTCTAGTCGGCAGAGGCGCCCCTTCCGCCCGATTGCCTACTAAAGACCGAGGTAAGATCGGATGCGCAGAGACACTCAAGGGAGACGACTGAGTGAGCGCTACGATCCACGAAGTATTTTACTGAAACATATGTTTGTTTTAATAACTGTTTTTAAACACTTGGTTTTAAAAATTGCCTAATTGCACTAGCCTATTGCACTGATAGCGTTTTTGTACAACGGTCGGTTGAGGATACACTCACCGCTTTTTAGACTGCCTGCCCCGGTCCACCCCAGCTGTGTGCGGAGGGCGGAGCAGAACAGGTCATTTCCGGTCTGGTCGGCAGAGGCGCCCCTTCCGCCTCAATTCTCCCTCTCTACTTAAACCAAACCAATGTGCCCGCGACCGTCTGCGCCCGTCCAGACGGGACCAGGGGCCACGAACCCTGGTCCTGTGGAGACTCTGAAGCGGATTAAGTACACCAAAGAGGCACTATTAAAGTTGAACAAACCTAACAACGTTACCTGCAGGCATACATTGCAGCTCGACACAGGGGCACCAGCATGTAGGCACTGCAACACTACATTTAGCTGTCAAACACATACCACGGGCGAACCAAAAATACAGCTGGCTCTACTAAACTGTAGATCCATGGCCAAACATAAGTATGAGATACACGACCTACTAGAGGATAATTCACTAGACGCCTTGTTTCTGACCGAAACATGGCTTAATGAAACCTCAACACCTGATGTGATAGACGCCATCCCGAACGGCTATGGCCTAGTCAGGCAAGACAGGATAGGCCAAAGAGGAGGTGGAATTGCCATAATCCATAAAGATAAGATAAAATGTGAGGTCCAACAAAGTGACCTAGAGAGCTGTGAGGCACTCTTCTTCACGCTAGCAATAACAGATGACAACACCATTACAGGGTTCCTCATCTACTGCACACCAGGGCAAACAACAACATTTGTGACAAGTCTGGGGGATAAAGTTGTCCACCCAGCACTGAGATATAACACATTTATTGTATTGGGGGACCTAAATATACATTTTGACGATACAGACAATAAAGAAGGAAACACTATCTGCAAAGACTTTCTTGCACTCAACCTTATACAAAAAGTGGAATCACAAACACACCAAGGGGGCACATTCTAGACCCACTATTTCGTCATCCTAAAATCCCTTAAAACTCAAAAGGAAAGGACACCTGATATTCCTGACACCAAAGAAAGCTGCAACAAGATAGCTGAATTCTTTTCAAACAAAGTAACAAAAATATACGAGACCTTTCCGGCAGATGCACGGATAGGGATGGCTAGGGAAATGCACGATGATGAAACTACTACCTTATTTAAAACACCTTTAGAGAGCTTTGAAATGCCAGAAAGCCCGGAACTAAAAGCCATAATAAAAGGAATAAAATCAGGTTCACCAAGAGACCCGGCGCGGCCTGAGAAAATGATGGAAGGAATGGAAACTATTCTACCTTACATTAAGGAGCTCATTATGCGCTCCTTCCAAACAGGCATAGTCCCTAGGAAATGGAAGCAAGCCATTGTTAGACCACTTAAGAAAAAACCCACCCTTGACTTCTCCAGGCTTGACAACCTACGCCCGATTTCACTACTCCCTTTTGTCGCTAAATTTGCGGAAAAAATAATTCATAAACAGCTTGTTGACCACATTAACACAAATGACCTATCACACCCATCACAGCCAGGTTTTAGAATGGCACACTCAACAGAATCAGCACTGCTAATGGCGACTGAGGCTCTGAGGCAACACATAGACGAAGGTCAAACTGCTGCGCTGATCCTATTAGACCTCAGCGCGGCATTTGACACCGTCTCACACCCAAAATTCCTGCAGAGACTGGAATCATGGGAAATTAGGAATACAGCCCTGAAATGGCTAACGGAGCTTCCAAGTGGCACAAAGGACACACCTGTCTGATAGCTACCCTCTGCCCCAAGGAGTCCCACAGGGATCAATCCTGAGCCCCACACTTTTTAATCTGTATGTGGGGCCACTGCCTAAATGTGTAGAGAAGCATGAGAAGTCAATAGTATCTTATGCGGATGACACGCAACTAATTGTAAAGTTATCCCAAACCAAAGATCAGGCAGCGACCCGTTTTGGTAACTGTCTTAAAAAAGTGGCTGACTGGATGTCAAACCACTGCCTCTGACTCAACGGTAACAAAAGGGAGGTATTAGTGGTAGGGGAGACAAGTTCCCCTCCCCATACCGGAGGTGAAAAACCTTGGCATATGGTTAGACCATAAGCTATCCTTCGACAATCAAATACAGAAGGTAACCGGAAATGCTATGGCGCCATAAAAACCCTCAGGGAAGTTATAGAGCTACGTCCAGCCAAAGCCAGAAAGACCATAGTCCATGCAGTCATCACCTCACAACTGGACTATGGAAATGCACTGTACCTAGGGGCCTCAAAAAAAGGACTGGCCAAACTGCAGCAGATACAAAATGCTGCGGCACGTTTGGTTCTCAGTCTCCCTAGGAAAACAAACACTAGGAAGGCCCTGGATATCCTACACTGGCTTCCAGTGGAAAAAAGAGCCAAGTTCAAGGCAATGTGCTACTGCTACCGCATCCTCTCACAGAAGGGTCCTAAATACCTGCAACCTCTTCTGACAAAATACATCCCCGGGCGTAACCTAAGTCCACGGACTTAGCATTAGTAAATGTCCCCAGAATCTTCAAAGCCCGCACAGGAGCCCGTTCTTTCAGGTACCTGGCAGCCAAAAGCTGGAACACTCTACCAATCTCTCTAAGGCTGGAACCCAGCGAAAGAGTGTTCCGAAAACAGCTGAAGACCTGGCTATTCTCCAATGCTTCTGAGGGGAAAATGTAGGACTCACTCAGCAACTGCAGTCACTCTTCTGACTATGTCTTAGCGCGGGGACACACCGTTGGTGTAACCAGGCGCTCTACAAATGAAAAAATATAAATATAAATATATATTTTTTACGCACAATGTTATTAATTAGTGCTGCACTGTGTGCATTTTGTACTGCAAAGGATTTGCAACAAGAGTTTAAATGTTTGTAATCCAAAACTAGACGATATGTATTGTCTGGTTTGGAGACAGGAAACAAAGGATTGTTCATGGACGAGGTGCATGTTTCAATCACCCCTTGGTATTCAAGTTGATCGAAGATCTCCCTGACCTATTTTTTAGCTTCTTGCTTAACTGGATACTGCCCCTGAGCAGTTGGTTGGTTTTTTAACTGGATCTTATGGTGAGGAGAATCCTCATCCCATCCCACCTGATTTTTATATAATGCTGGAGCCTGGGTTACAGCCCATTTTCTGGCATCGGTGTATTTTTTATGAATAGGAATATGATTTGAGAAGGCTGGCATAATGATGTCTTCGCCATGTGGGAACTCCCTGACAAATTTAGGTGGCCAGTCTTTTTCAGCTAGAAGAATGTCATAACCCTTAGAGAGCTTGAGGGGCGTGGCTTGGATGCCGACCGAGGAGGCGGTGTGAGCGATCGGCTCCACGCCGGATCCCACCACTAATCCTGATATCACCCTGATTGAGAACCCCTGAGTAGCGTTTTTTTTCCGCCCAGGGCGTAGTAGGAACGAGGGTGCTCGGCGGAGGACCCGCTGGTGCCTGGGCGCTACACGGTCGACGGCTCCCGAACTTCGGTGGAGCTGAGCGCTAACAAAGGAAAGATGGCGGCGCCGAGAGGCTGAGGAGACGAAGCTCGCTCGGGGAGAGGAGCCGGGCGGAGCTGGAGTGCCGCGCTTAACTGACCACGACGAGTGGAGCGGGGACCCTCCGACGATATATACCGGCGTTGGGCGGGACAGCCGTGCAGCTCTGGACGTCATGGAGGCCGCCGGGCGCGGCGCCCATCCCCCGCCTCCCTGCACTGGTGACCGGGAGCGGAACTGTTTGCCCGCGAGCCGCTGTGCCTGTCAGGGGCTGCGGCGACCGCGGCTGGGCGCTGACTCAGGGGTGCTGCGGCGGTCCTCCGCCGCCTTGCGGAGGGCGCGGCCCTGGTTTGCGGCGATTGCCTGCCGCGCGTCCCCCCAGAACAATGGCGGATGCCGAAGATGTGGAGGGGCGATGACGGCTCGGCGTATGGTGCTGGCGGTGGCCCTGGCTGGGGTCAGGTGGTGCTCCTTGCAGCGCTAGTGGGCTGCCTACGGGCTGATGGCGCAGAGCGCTCCTAAGGGGCACAGTGTTATTGTGTGGGCAGAGACCCTGCCTGGGGCGGACTGTCACCTCCATCGTTGAGCTTTTATGCTGATAGCACACTTCTGCCCTGCACGTTCCTTGGCTATTGAAGTGGAGCTGTCACGCTCCAGTGCTGTGGGAAGCACCCTGGGTTTGGATGTGCTGGAGGTGCACGAGGAAGCAGCACCCTGAAGACGTTCTTTGACCACGGGGGTTAGGCCCTGGCGCTGCCCTGGGCTGGGCCCTGCTGGGTGACACTGGAGGCCGGTTTATCCACGGCGGGTGAGCGAGGTCGCTCGTTGGGGTGACCCCGGGGAGGTGCTGGAGGACCCTGGGATGGCCGCTACTGGTGGCGCGCCCGGTGTGGAGCGAGGCCAGATCGACGTGATTTCCATGGCCCAGGATGGCGGGGCACCTGCCCCCTTGGAAGCGACGACGCAGGAACAACGGCTGAATCAACGGCTGGACAGCATATTGGAAGCGATAACTGCGACAAAAGACTCGCTGCACCAGGACATTGCGCAGGTCGCTACAGGGCTGGGGCTCCTAAAGGCGGAACATGCAAAGCTTTCTGACAAGGTGAAGGACAACGAACAACTATTGCAGGAACTGAAACCGGCGGTGGTCACTGCGGAACACAAACTGAGCGATATCCTGAGCCGGTTGGCGACCCTGGAGAGACGTGCGGAAGATGCCGAAAGCCGCAACCGGAGGAACAACGTGAGGGTCGTGGGCCTTCCGGAAAAAATTGAGGGAGATGACCCTGTGGCCTACATGGAGGAATGGTTTAAAACGGTGGTGGCACCGGAGGGCCTCTCTCCCTTCTTCTCCCTTGAGCGAGCGCACAGGGTTCTGGCTCGGCCGCCTCAGTTGGGCCGACCGCCTAGACCGATGGTGATTAAATTATTACACTATAAAGACCGGGACCTCCTGATCCAGCGAGCGCGCTCGCAAGGCCCGTTTCAAGTGGACAATAGCAAGGTGACGGTCTTCCCGGATTATACTCAGGAAGTCCAGAGAAATAGGGCGTCCTTCCTGCCCGTGAAAAAAGAATTAAGGGACGAGGGAATTCAGTACTCACTGCTTTTCCCAGCGAAGTTGAGAGTGGTCCTAGATGGGATGACGCAATTCTTTCAGACCCCGGATGAGGCCTGGTCGTGGCTTGAACTTTATCGTGCTGGAACGGACCGCACTGGCAAGAGCGGTAGGGAAACGCAACAACCACTCCGGGTCAGAAACTCTCTACGCATACGTAAACGGAATAAACTTAAGAAAGCGCTGCAGGAGGCCCAAATGGCGGCGGACAGGAAGGGCGCTGAGGTTCCGTGACAATTGTAAGTGATGTTTTCGACTCGCACGAATATGGTCGAGTCTGGTATCTAAGAACCGCAAATGACGAGTTTAGTAAGTATGCGCAGTTTCGCTGTGCTAACTTAAACCGTTCGTTTGATATGTGGGTTTTTCATCTGTACCCACGGGTTCCATCTTAGATACGGCATCCATTTTGTCTCTTGCCCTCAAGTAGCCAGCGAACGGACACTGTCCGCTTCGTTACCCTGGGACTCTCAAGATATTTGTGGAAGACACATGTTCTTTGTAAATATCTTTTACGATGAGGGGGATGATACTGTAAGGCAGATGGCCCCGCTTGAGGCGCTTCTGCCGTGCCGGTTTATTGTCTCAGCCGTGCATATCATTAGGCACGTCCCTTTGATGCCTGTATCTCGTGTTTCCCGATACCTCCCCTTTTACACCCTTTTCGATCTCCCACTGTCTCCATCTTCCTCTGCACCTGTCTTTGTCCCTATTTCGATCTGTTTTACTGCCGATTGGAATTCACTAATGTTGGGAAGATGGGTTTTTACAGTTGGGAACCGCCAAATGTTTCCGCACTTATGTTCCGGACTTTATGTGTACCAAAGTGACCAAAGCGACCCCTCTGGGGGATAATTATGGGAACCAGGTTGTAAACTTTTGTGTACCATGTTGTCCTATGAGTAAATTCTGTATAAAAGGAGCGCTCCACAGAACCAATTTGAAGCAGTCTCCCCAAGTTGCACGTGTTGTACTTGTTGTGACTTCTGTGTTCCCTGCAGTAAATAAACCTTGAATCTTTGACGCCGAAGGAAGTGTCCCGTGTCTCTGTAGTTTGTGTGCCGAAACAGGTATCCCATGAAGGTTATAGGTGTTGTTCCCTGGCACCGCTGGTACTGTTAAAAAGTCCAGTCCTTCAGTTGGCGCCCAACGTGGGGCGACTTCAGCGGTACCGGTCCAAAGCCTGATGATCGTGAGGAACTTCGTGTGAAATCTCCGAGGGAAGGTGCACCCCGCTTCATCGATCCTGTTGTCGAAATAAGTGGCCCGAAGTTTTTCCCTGCGAAGATTCCCGCCTCCTGACGGCTGCGACGGACCGATGCCCTGACTGTCGACCTGTCTTCGACGCCCGGCGTAGACCTTATGTACAAGCGAGACGATAGACGGGCCTTCCTGGTGACGGCATTGAAGTTCTGAGTTAAGTATTTGTGGGTCGCTCCCAGTCCTTAGTGGTTGTTCTAGCTTTTGAAAGCTTTGTGGTTAGCCTTTAAGGCTTTGTGGTAATAGCTCACTGAGCTTTGTAATAGCCTCCTCAGGCTTTGTGGTTAGCTCTCCGAGCTTTGTGATAGCCTTAAGGCTTTGTTGTATTGCATGGTTCCATTGCATTTGTGGTTCTTAGTATTGGTCCTTAGTATTATTTGACAGTTGCAATTGCCAAAAACCGAGGGTTTTGACTTACACGAGGTTTTATTGCTTCGGTAATCCTTGAAGTTTGATACTAGGTTAGTGTGCACGATGCCTAGCCATAGTGATTTGTTTCGTATTTTCAAATGTTGCGCAATGGATTCCCGGTTGGAGGACTCGTGTCCGATACCTCCAGTTGGAACTCCGATACATGATCTTTATAGTCGACATGGGGTGGGTCCTATAATATATAATGATTACTGGGTCCGCTATACAAAGAAAGACGGTGATCTTAGATGGCCACCACATGGAACTTTTGAACTTTCGATTTTAGATAATCTTGAGGCTAAATTATTTTTAAAGAAAGCTAGGCCAGCTATGTTTGATTCCTTTCGGATATGGCGTAAAGAGGCCAAGCAGAAAGAAATCAAACAACTTAAAAAGGATCAAAAGCAAGAGTTCGTTCCTGTAATGCAAGCTATAAAAGAATGTAGACAAGACAAAGAAGAAAAAGACATGGAAATCGCTACTAGATTGCATCACATGAAAATAGATAAATGTTACCCAATTTTACCGAATAATCTAGAAAAGAAAAAAGAAGATTTGAAGGAGGATTCCTTGCTGTCATACTTGATGAAATCACCACCTCCTTATGTACAGGGTGCTACTGCTCCTGTAGTTCCCCCTGTTGTTCCTCTTGTTACTCCAGCGGCTGCGGGTCAGCCCGCTGTTAACCCTACGTTTGTTTCACCACCTGTTCTAGTTCCTACTGCTCCTGTACCTGTACCTTCGCAGACTGTTGTTTCTGCTACTCCAACTATCTTGTCCGTTCCTACTATGCCTTCCTTCACCTCCAGTGTTGTTGCCCCTGTTTTTCTTTCTCCTTCTGTCCGTAAGCGTGTTCCTAACTCTGTTGCTACTCTTTATTCACCTCTTTCTGGTCCGTTATTTTCGTCTGATTCATCTGAAACTCCTCAGAGACGGAGTCAGATCCCTAGTGGTAGGGAGAAAGAGACGTTAGTAACAATGGCACATAGGTGGATGAGACATCCTGCTAATTACACTCCACGTGTAGTCTTTGATACGTTTTCTCAGTTTAATGAGCCTACGCAGAGATTCGTATTTGAGGAGATGTGTAACTTTTTGAGGGAAGAATGGTATAATGATGATGTAGATAATGTACCGTCCGACATAATTGAACTTCAGAGTCACTTTTCAAACGGTATGATTATAGGAGACGATGTACGACGTGCCGTGGAACGCTTATTAGCATTCAGACCCACAGCACATTCTCGGATATCATTAGATGATACCACTGAGAACTGGAAAGCGGTTCCTGGTCAGTATCCTATGAGGGAAGTCCCGCCACTGTGGGTGCCTGGTGATCCTAATGCAAACCCTGTGGTGCTACCGCATTTTCGAAGGGTGTGGATACATCTTCCATGGAAACGATCAGAAGTTTTGCAAGTGAAGCAATCCTTACCTGATCCGCGTAAAAATCCGGCTGGTTATTATAAGGAGTTATCACAACTGGTGGAAGCTACTATTATGAATATTGCCGACATCGACATGTTGTTTGGCAATGTGGTACCGCAACCAGTTTGGGCTAAAATTCGTCAAGCCAATCACGCAGTTGAATTAGGGGGTGATTGGGCTGCACTGCTAGCAGCTGATGCATTACAAGTTGGTGGGGCCAAGCCTGAACAGCTGATTTTGGACTTGCCTCAGAAAATCATTACGCTCATGAAAACTCTCATGCCAGCGATGAAGGTGAACTGGGATAAGTTATCAGCTTGTAAGCAAAAGAAAGACGAGAGTGTCTCAGATTTCTTTACAAGGTTTGAGGAAGCGTTTGTCGACCACAGCGGCCAGGACATGGGCGCTGAGGGAGGCCAGCGGTTATTCGTTGACAAATTCGTGTCGAATTTGTTGCCTGAACTAAGCAACAAATTAAAGAATTCAGAAAGTGCGTGGGCAGTTTCAACCCCTGCGCAAATACTAGCAACGGCTCAGTATTATGAGAATAGGGAAAAGGAAGAAAGTGATCGTGTAGAAAAGAAAACTAAGGAGCTCAAAACGAAGGTTTTGTTGCAGCAAGCATACCCTCCACGATCAAACCAAAATGATTACCAACAGCAGTATCGACCACGAGCACAGCCCGATAGGACACAGCCGCGCTCTGACAACTTTGATTATAGATCTTCACTTGGGTATAATCAGTGCGCATATTGTAGGAAAGAGGGACACCTAAAATATGATTGTCTTGCCTTACGGGACCGTCTGAATGGTGTGTCGATACGTGGAAACCGTGGTGGTGGTCCTCAACAGGCACCTCGTGGTAGAGGTCGTGGTTCATTCCACAATCAGAGTGATCGTTATCAAAATCAATCAGACGCAAATAATTGTTTTGACCAGCGAAATGCGGGGTCAGTTCGATCTGCACAGTATAATGTTGATGATTATTATGCAGACCATGAAACTGTTGTAAATGACCATTACTAGGACAGCCAACGACAAAGAGAGGGAGTAGTGTCAGTTCCGGTCGATCAGAGTGGGCCTTACGTTGCAGTGGCTACATCAGGTGTAGTTGAGCCTTTTCTGTTAGACACTGGTGCGACGAAAAGTTCCATCATGCATTCAAAACTCCCTGGCGCACCTTTGTCTGGCTTAACAAATGTTTCCGTCGGATTCTCTGGCGCCCCTGTTAGTAACCCAGTCTCTAACCCTTTGCCTCTTATGATTGGACCTCGTGAGCTAACGGCTCCACTGATTCTATCTACAGGTTGTGGTGAAAATCTTTTGGGCCTGGATTTGTTGAAACGATTATATGCAACATTGTATTGTTCCCCCGAAGGAGTGGAACTTACATTGGGACGGAGAGTGATCTCTCCCATGTATTTATCGGTTGATAAATTCCCACCGGAATTGAGTTCCCTCCCTGCGTCTCTATGGGCCACAGGTCCCAATGACGTGGGCCTGTTAGACATTCCACCCTATGTGATTCAATTGAAACCAAATGCGCGATTACCGCGTTTACCTCAATATCGTATTTCTCTTGAGGGTGAACGAGCGCTGTTAGCAATTGTGTATGATCTCATTGGAAAGGGTGTTGTTGAAGAAACTCGTGGAAATGTATGTAATAGCCCTGTATTGCCAATTCTGAAACGAACTGACCCAACTAAACCTCCTGTGTATCGTTTCGTTATAGATTTGAGAGAGGTAAATAAAATAGTGGTTCCACAATTTCCCGTGGTCCCTGACATTACGGCTTTACTAACAATGATTCCGGCAACTGCCTCCTGGTTCACAGTGATCGATCTAAAGAATGCTTTCTTTAGCATCCCAATTGCAGAGGAAAGCAGAGATCTATTCGGATTTCCATTAGGAGGTCGCAGTTTTAGGCTAAAACGCGCTCCACAGGGCTACTGTGAGAGTCCGTCAATCTACAGCCAAGCACTTAAAGGTCAGCTTGATGCCTTTGTATTACCTAAAGGTGCAGCTTTGATTCAATACGTAGACGATCTTTTAGTGGCAGCTGATACAGAAGCTATTTGCAAAACGGCTACAGTATCATTATTGCACTATCTACATGACTTACACCACAAGGTATCGCCTTCAAAGCTACAGTATTGTTGTCAAGAAGTTACCTATCTAGGTCACTTATTGTCAAAAGAAGGGAGAAGGTTGACCCCAGAGAGAATTGCAGCGATTTCCCGAATGACTGTGCCAAAAACCCAAAGAGATGTTCGCGCCTTTTTGGGTATTACGTCCTACTGCAGACAATGGATTCCAAATTTTTCATTGTTGGCGAAACCATTGATAGCCCTTACATGCAAAGATGTTTCATCCCCAGTACCTTGGTCTGAAGAATGTCAGAAAAGTTTTTCTGAATTGCGTAATGCGTTGTGTTCGGCTCCTGTGTTGGGCACCCCTGACTACAGTAAGCCGTTTACACTATACGTTCACGAGAGGGATGGTTGCGCGTTGAGTGTTTTGACACAACCTTTTGGTGGTAAGCAACGCCCATGTGCCTACTTTTCTTTGACTTTAGACCCAGTAGCAAGAGCCTTGCCAAGTTGCTTAAGGGCAACAGCGGCAGCTGCGGCGTCCATTCGACAGTCCGCAGGTCTAGTCATGGATAATATGCTCACGGTAATGGTTCCGCATGCAGTCGACACTCTATTGAACCGAACGAAAACTCAACATCTGACAAGTGCAAGATTGTCTGGATATGAGTTGACGTTGCTGGCCAGTCATATACGGATAAGACGATGTAATGTGTTGAATCCAGCAACATTGCTGCCGATCGACACAGAATCAAGTGATGAAGCAGTACATGACTGCTATCTCAAAACTGAAGAGGAAACTAAGGGTCGCATTGACCTAAAAGATACTCCATTGACAGATCCCGATGGTACTTTATATGTGGATGGTTCCTGTTTCAAGTTGCCGAACGGTGATGTGACAACTGCGTATGCTGTAGTTACATTGAGAACGATTGTGGAAAACGCAAGGTTAAGTCAGAATTCGGCTCAGGCTGCTGAGTTAATTGCTTTGACGAGAGCGTGTGTGTTGTCTAAAGATAAACGGGTGAATGTGTTTACAGATAGCCAGTATGCGTTTGGTGTGGCACATAGTTTTGGACGACTGTGGAGAGAGAGAGGATTCCTTACGTCACATGGTACGAAGATTCAACATGGCCAGCTTGTAAATGATCTTTTGGATGCACTTACGTTGCCTAAGCAAGTGGCGATTGTTAAATGTAGTGCGCATCGTAAGGTGACGGATGATGTTGGTCGTGGTAATGCGTTTGCAGATGAGACTGCTAAGGAGACTGCCCGGAACCTTAGCACTCGAATGTATGTGACGAGTTCGGTTAGGTGGCCTGCAGAATCAAGTATGTGTGAAAACACTATCGAGAGTGTGAAAGCAATTCAGAATAAGGCCACCGAGACTGAAAAGGCGAAGTGGAAAGAAAGTACGGGAAAGTTGGATGCGAATGGTTGTTGGATTGACTTATCGGAACAGAAAAGATGGATGTTGCCTGATGCGTATGTGCTGGCTGTTGTGACTATGGCACATGGGCTAGCACATATTAGCGCGAAAGGTATCTGTAAATTGCTGTTTCCTGTGTGGAAGAATGATGGTATTACGAAATGTGCTGAACGCTTGGTTAAGAATTGTATGGTGTGTATGTTGTACAATCCTGGTAAGGGAACCCCAACTCCTCCTGGTAGTTTTGCTCCCCCTTCATGTCCCTTTGAGGTGATCCAATTGGACTTCATCCATATGGAGCGATGCAATAACTTGAAATACGTTTTAGTTGTTGTTTGCGCATTCTCCCGATGGATTGAGGCCTATCCTCTCAAAGACAATACTGCTTTATCCACTGCGAAAATCCTACTGAAGGAATACTTTCCTCGGTATGGAATGCCTAGAATTGTGTGGTCAGACAACGGAAGTGAGTTTGTGGGGAGTGTGATGAAGAGTGTGTGCAAGGGCCTTGGAATTAATCAGAAATTCCATAGTGCCAATCATCCTCAGTCAGCTGGTTTGGTTGAAGGGTACAATGGCACCCTTAAACTAAAACTAGCAAAGATTCAGGCTACGACAGGTCTTTCATGGCCTGACGCTTTACCCTTAGCATTGCTGTCAACAAGGGCAACTGTACACTCCCGAGTAGGGCTCAGTCCCTATGAAATAGTGTTCGGTCGCCCTGCCAATGTTTGGGGGGTCCCTAGACCGGGTGCCTTTTGTGATCTTGAGTATCCAATGTTGATCGATTATCTTCATGACTTGACTGCTAAACTGAGGTTAATTCACCAACAGGTTCACGAAGCATTGCCGACGCAGACGGAGGGTCCAGGCCACCCGCTCCAGCCCGGAGATTGGGTGGTAACACGAAACTTTTCGCGCAAGAACAATTTGGATCCCAGGTTCACTGGACCCTATCAGGTCCTCCTTGCCACGAGGACTGCAGTTCGTCTCGAGGGGCGGAAGAATTGGGTGCATGCCACCCATACCAAGAAAGTCCCCATCCCGTTGCCAGCAGACTCGTGGGTGAGGAAAGGCAGTGCATCAACTGAAACCGAAGGATTGCCGGCGTTTGTACCTTTCAGCGACGCACAACCTGTCGGAGAATCCTCACTGCAGCAAAAAGGCATTGTTGAACACTTGTCATCAGAAGACTCAAGACCAGAACATTCAGCTGATCAACAGGGCGTTGTCCCTTCGACGGACCTTTTGTTTAACGAACAGACACGTCCTGGGAAAACCCGATACTTTTTGCGACCCAGCACTAAAGACTAATAAAAGACCCCGTTCTGTCCCTTGACAAGTGCATTATCCCGTTTTCCATGATCAGTTTGAACATTCATACTATTGTAATTATTTTGTACATATTCATTGAGCTTCGTTCCTTACACTTTTTGTTTCCACAGCTGAGAGACATTGTTTTCACATATATATATATATATGTGAAATGAAGGCCGTAGGGCCGCGCGCGTACTTCCTCCTGGTTAGTAGGTCTTGACGCTAGGTTAAAGACCGTCGGTTCCTGGGAACTCCTAGGAATTGACTATTGCTACACAGAACGAAGTGCGTCAAGAAACGTTGCGGACGGTCATAGGGAATGGCATTTTCAAAGCTGATGGACTTGGAAAGAGCTCAAGCACAAAGATTCAAGCTGCAGCAACTCAGTCGTACCAAATGTTTTGTGTTCCAAATATTCGTACTGTTTGTGACTGTTTCTGCGTTATTGGTGGGTGGAGTATATTACACGATGTCTTACTTCTTGCCTTCTACCATACCTACTCCTACCCCTGACCTTAAACTCACCTCCACTGTTTCTCCTCATTCTTTTCACATCTTACCTGAACACGAGCAGGCTAGACGTGCAGAATTCCGCAACAATTCCTTTATTCAGCTCCTTCATCAGCATCAGTTAGTGGTTAACACTACTAATTGTTGGGTGTGTGGGTTGATGCCGCATACTACGGATAAGGGAATTCCATATCTGGTGTTACCGTATAGCTCCCAAGGGTCTGCTCGAGCATTTCAAACAATGTTTCAAAGCGCACTGGGTTTCCACCCCATTCGAGAACCACGTTCCCCCTACTCTGGTCCTACTTCGTACCAAAAATCTTTGTCTATAGCAATAGAGGATTTAGATAGCGATATCTATGATCCCTCGCTTATCCCTGAAGAAGAGGTACAAGCCTATAGGGTCCTAAGTAGAGGCGAATATAGTGTGTTCACTGGTGAAAAACAGCTTAAAAGCTCGCCTCCGATATGGGTCGTACCCCACATTGGTAATTTTTGTTTAATAGGTCGCGGCCGTAGATCGAAAGCCCGACTTGGAGAGAGTGCTTGCACTGAAAATTATATTTTGCCAATGGTCTCGTCCCCTGTGTTTTTGGCTGCCAAGGGTACATACTTTATTTGTCATGATCGTGCGTATGCATGGTTGCCCTCTGACTTCATGGGCTCATGTTTTATCGCAAACTTGTTGCCTCCGACGTTTACTGTAGATGCAGATTATCACAAAACTAGAGTTGTGAGAGGCGTAATTAGCGAAGAGGATACTGCCGGTCAAGAGGCAGGAGACTTTTTCAAGGGTTTCCTCCCATTTTGGGGACCTATGGTTAATAGTAGGAACCTGAGACAGTTGACTCGAGTGGTAGAATCGACAGCTAATATTACTGCCAGTGCCCTTGGTAATATCACCACAGAACTTCAGGCGGATAGACTTATGACGTTACAAAACCGTATGGTTTTAGACGTGATCTTAGCAGATCGAGGTGGGGTATGTAAGGTGATCCATTCGAGCTGCTGTATTTTCATTCCTGATAACGCTCCGACTGTCTATCAAGCCATCTCGAAGTTGCATAAGATCTCCGAATCCATACACGTGGATGTAGGGGATTGGACGCTACTTGGATGGTTTTGGGGCCTGATGTCGACTTGGGGTTGGAAGATTCTGATGATCATTGGGGTCGTTGTAGCGTTCCTGTTCACGTGTTGCCTTTGCGTGCAGTGCGGTCCTGCCTTATGTGGCCTCTGTGCTACAAAGTGTATGAGACAGCCACCTGTTACCAAAGGGTCTCGGTTGGACAGAGCTATGCTACAGCAACATCTCGAGGGTCTGATGAATATCGAATATGATTCCGACTAGTGCTTGCCTACATGAGGGCAAAAGGAGCGTCTGAGGTTCCGTGACAATTGTAAGTGATGTTTTCGACTCGCACGAATATGGTCGAGTCTGGTATCTAAGAACCGCAAATGACGAGTTTAGTAAGTATGCGCAGTTTCGCTGTGCTAACTTAAACCGTTCGTTTGATATGTGGGTTTTTCATCTGTACCCACGGGTTCCATCTTAGATACGGCATCCATTTTGTCTCTTGCCCTCAAGTAGCCAGCGAACGGACACTGTCCGCTTCGTTACCCTGGGACTCTCAAGATATTTGTGGAAGACACATGTTCTTTGTAAATATCTTTTACGATGAGGGGGATGATACTGTAAGGCAGATGGCCCCGCTTGAGGCGCTTCTGCCGTGCCGGTTTATTGTCTCAGCCGTGCATCTCATTAGGCACGTCCCTTTGATGCCTGTATCTCGTGTTTCCCGATACCTCCCCTTTTACACCCTTTTCGATCTCCCACTGTCTCCATCTTCCTCTGCACCTGTCTTTGTCCCTATTTCGATCTGTTTTACTGCCGATTGGAATTCACTAATGTTGGGAAGATGGGTTTTTACAGTTGGGAACCGCCAAATGTTTCCGCACTTATGTTCCGGACTTTATGTGTACCAAAGTGACCAAAGCGACCCCTCTGGGGGATAATTATGGGAACCAGGTTGTAAACTTTTGTGTACCATGTTGTCCTATGAGTAAATTCTGTATAAAAGGAGCGCTCCACAGAACCAATTTGAAGCAGTCTCCCCAAGTTGCACGTGTTGTACTTGTTGTGACTTCTGTGTTCCCTGCAGTAAATAAACCTTGAATCTTTGACGCCGAAGGAAGTGTCCCGTGTCTCTGTAGTTTGTGCGCTGAAACAGGTATCCCATGAAGGTTATAGGTGTTGTTCCCTGGCACCGCTGGTACTGTTAAAAAGTCCAGTCCTTCAGCGCGCTGGCAGCGACGGCAATCATCACGGGATCACAGCACGAGAGGATATCTGAGGGGTCGGACTCTGACGAAGAAGGAACGAAAACGGGAGGGGATGAGTCGGAAGCGGAGAGTTCGAAGGGCCCAGCGGTCACCCCACAGACTTCGGATGGACTGTTTAATGAGTGATGTATTCGGACTGTACCGTCTCTGCCTTTTGGACAGGGCGGTTTATCTGAATGCTGCACGAATACTCAGGTATGGGGCTGAGACTACAATGTGGGATTGAGGGCGTGGGGTGGGAGCTCGGCTGGCTTTGGGTCGGCGCTGATACACCCCCTAGTGGCCCCTAAGGCCTTCTGCGGTGGTAGCCGCGGAGTAGTGTAATGTGTGTTGTGTTACAAGTTTGGAACGGGGCTGAAGCTGGGTTAGTACGTCCTGTCCTGGGGAGAGGGGGTTGGGGTGTTTTTTGGGGAGTTTGGGTTGGGGGATGCAACTGCTGCGATGCATGGGGTGATGGGTTGGTGCTGATTTTCTACGGGGACGACTACTATGGGGACGTCACCTAATTTGAAATGCATATCATGGAATGTCCGTGGACTTCAAACGATGGTAAGGCGTCACAGGGTGCATGCCCACTTGGTGAGACGTGGCGTTCAGATTGCAATGCTACAAGAAACTCATTTGACTGAAAAAGAATGCACCGCATTACAGAGGAGGTGGCGTGGGCAGGTGTTTGGGACCACGTACTCAGCGTTTGCCTGGGGAGTGTTGATATGGGTGAGAGCGGGGATTCCGTTTCAGGTCATGACCCAGCGGATAGACCCGGAGGGTAGATATGTGGTGATCGAAGGGAGGCTGTACGGCAGGGAGGTAACACTCTGTAGTGTGTACGCCCCCAATTTTGATCAGGCCCTATTTTTTGGTAAACTAACGAGCTCGCTGGCACATTTCCTGGCGGGCCCCATCATTCTGGGAGGGGATTTTAACTCGATAACTAATGTGGACCTTGATAGATCACATCCACCATTAGCCGAATCGACGGTGCGCAGGTTAGCCACTCAGAGGAAGGAATGGCAGGAGAGATGGGGATTAATAGATGTGTGGAGAGAACAGCATCCTGAAACGAGAGACTATTCGTTTTTCTCAGCACTACACGCATTGCATGTGAGGATAGACTCGATCCTCTGTAGTGGTCCCTTGGCTGCCATGGTTAGTCACACGGAATATTTAACTAGGACAATCTCAGATCATAATCCTTTACTGGCATCAGTGCAATGGCAACAGGTGAGATCAGCGATCCCCACTTGGAGGTTGCAGCCCTACACACTAGAAGATCCGGTGTTTAGCGAGGCAGTCCAACAGGGCATTAAACACTATTTTAGGGAAAATGAGGGCTCGGCGGCCACAAGATCGGTGGAATGGGATGCGATGAAAGTGGTGGTGAGAAGCGTGTGCATGGGCAGGTTCTCGTCTGTGAGGGCGTCACTTCTGAATGATCTGGTGAAGGCTGAGGATGTGCTAAGGGGACTAGAGCAGCGTAGACCTGAACGGCCAGAACTGCAGGAGCGGTTGCTTGAGGCTAAGGAGATTGTGGCGAAGGAAACTGAGCGGCTGCGGTGCTATGACTATAAGCTATACACTATCAAGGTGCATGCAGAAAGAGATAAGGTGGGTACGCTCCTTGCCAGGCTTGCCAACCCAGAACCTAGATGGTGCCCGATAATGAGCATAAGAACGGAGACGGGTGACATAGTTTACTCGCAGTCAGCGGTATTGGAGCGCTTCAAGTCATACTACACGGCTCTCTATGAATGTCAGCTGGAGGTGGAGGCTACCGAGATTGATAGCTATTTGGTATCTGTCCCTTTACCGGTACTTGCAGTCGAGGATGCGGAGGATATAGGGGGACCCATAACGCTGTCGGAGATCAAACTAGCCATTAAACAGATGGCCAGAAACAAGACGCCGGGGGTGGATGGACTGCCTATTGAATTTTACGTGAAATTTATCGATATATTAGCACCCAGGCTATTGATAGTGTATTCGGAATCGAGACAGAAGGGATATTTGCCCGAAACGATGAGGGAAGCACTGGTGGTTCCATTACTGAAACCGGGCAGAGAGGCATTGGACGTGACGTCCTATCGACCCCTGTCTATGCTGACGGTGGATTATAAGATCTTAAGCCATATACTGGCCACCAGACTATTACCGTTTATGACCAGATTAGTTCATGGGGATCAAGCAGGGGTTATCCCTACCAGGAACACATCCATGAATACACGCCGCCTGATCCAGATACTGGATAATGCCAGGGACTCGCCACATAATCCGGTGGTGTTGTCAGTCGACATCGAGAAGGCTTTCGATAGCCTTGAGTGGCAATACCTGGATGCGGTGTTGGCGAAATTCGGCATAGGCGAGGGTTTTAGGAGATGGACGAGGGTTCTGTACTCCTCCGCAACGGCGAGGGTGCGACTGGGACCGATAATATCTTCGGTGGGACCGATAATATCTTCGGCTTACCCTGTGCGTAGGGGGACGAGACAGGGATGCTCGCTCTCTCCTTTGCTGTTCGCACTGTCCGTGGAACCTTTGGCAGCACTGGCGAGATCGGGCGCGGTATTTCAGGGAGTGATGCAGGGAGCGAAGTCGCATTTTATATCGCTGTATGCGGACGACCTGTTACTATACCTAGCCGATTCCGACCGGGCTCTGAAGGGAGCTGTGGGAATGTTATCCAGATTTGGTCAGATGTCGGGCCTTACGGTGAACTGGACTAAGACCTGTGTTTTCCCGTTAAGGGAGGGCACATTATGCCCCCCCCTTGGGTTGGACGTGGTTTGGGAACCTTCCAACTTTACATACCTGGGCGTTCGCGTATATCATGAGATTGCGAACCTATTGGACGGTAATGTGGGGCGATGCGTGCGCGCGCTGAGGGGTTGCATGACCTTTTGGGCATCCCTCCCCTTGTCTGTGCTGGGCCGAGTGGCGCTATTGAAGATAGCACTTCCGAGGCTACTTTATTATTTCAGGACTTTACCGGTATGGGTCCCGCAGAGCGTGTTTAAAGACATACAGATGTTGATGACTGGCTTCCTGTGGGGTCATGGACGTCGCAGGGTGGCGTTGAGGACCCTGACTAGGCCCAAGCTCGAGGGGGGATGGCGGTCCCCGATTACGAACTATATTATCTGGCAGCTCAATTGCAGATATCCACACAGCATATAGCCAGGGAATTCAGAGGACCAGAAGTCGACCGGGGTCTCGGTATTCAGCGGCATGTCTTATCCTACATAATCATGCAACAGAAACTGGATATGAGGGACCTTACGATGGAGGAAAGGACACTCAGACTCTGCTGGACCAGGAGTCTGAAGAGAGCGAACAGCACCCGATCGTATGCACCAGAGATCCCGCTAGGGATGCTGACTGCGCTGCCGCATGGGGGCGATTGGTCCCCGTTATCTGACTGGGAGGAACTGGGACTGCAAATGGTGGGAGACTTATACCTTGAGGGGACACTGGCCCCCTTCCGGGCGTTGCAGGAACAGTTTGGTCTACCGGATGGGAATTTTCTGCTGCACGCAGCGGTGGTTGCAGCGATACAAAAGCACTGGAAGGGTGGGCTAGCTGAACCGGAGACGACCATGGCGTGCCAGTACATGGTTATGGCTGCGGGCACTACCAAGGCGGTGACCTGCCTCCATGTTAGAATGCAACGCGAGGGATTAGGACCGCTGGTGGCGCTGAAGGTGAGATGGGAGGATAGTATAGGCAAGCCCATACCTGACACGGTCTGGGGTCATGTTCTGGGGCGTACATGGAAGGGCACGAGGAATGCCCGATTCCAGCAGGTACACTTCTTCATTATACATAGAGCTTACCTGACCCCGTAGAGGATTATGCGATACTTCGGAGCCCAGGACGCCGGCTGCCCGAGGTGCTTGGCGCCTGAGGTGGATCTGGATCATTTGCTGTGGGGGTGCCCAAAGCTGGGATCGTACTGGCCTGAGGTAGGGGATCTCCTGAACATGGTCACGGACAGGGAGGTAGACTTTGACATGGCAGCATGTTTGCTGCTATGGTTCCCTCACACAAAGAGGACGAAAATCACAAGCAAATTTATCGATCTGGGACTTATGCTGGCTCAGAGAGAGATAACCTGGCACTGGAAGTCCAAAGAAGGACCATCAGTGAAAAGATGGATGCATGAGCTGTTGAAATGGGCCGGCTGTGAAAGTACTCTTAGGATGCGACAGGCTGCCAAGACTGATAATGACAAAAGTTTGGAAATGGCGAGGGCATGGGAAATGATAGTTCAAGCTCTGCGTGATTACATGGTGGAGGGTGAGGACGAGGGTGAGGAGCAATAACTGTCCAGGGCTCCATGAGGCGCAAGTGAGCAGTAGTTACCCCCGATTAGTGGCGTGATCCGATTCTACTACACCATGTGTACACCCGCATCAGCAGCAGTTGGGGGGGGGGGGAGAGAAGGTAGGGGTAGTTTAGCACACTGACGCAATTGCGGAGAAGGCTGGGTGATAGAACTACTGGGAGACAGCAGTGCAAGGGCCCCGGAGGTCTTGGCCGGGAACCGGGAGGCGAGCATTGTATATCTCCAGGTGATCCGCCACTAGCAGATATGATAGGCTCATACAGCAATAGGGACCACACACTGATACTGACTCCGTAAGTTGTTTCTTCGTGATTGGTGTTGCAAGGGCAGTTGGAAGTTAGGGGAGTTAAAAGCGGAAACTGGATAATACTGGTAACCGACCACCCGTGATGGGTGGGCACTGTGGCATCTTATTAAATGTATGATCTGACACGCCGCCCGACCCCCGGGTTGTGGGCTGAATGGCTGTGTACGATATACCTACCAACTGTATGCTTGATGATGTCATAAGTGTACTGGTTGACCTGATTTGAAGTCTTGTTTCTAATTCCGCAATAAAAAAAGGTTTAAAAAAAATAAATAAATAAATAACCCTTAGAGAGCTTCTCCCAAAAGAGTGCTCTTATTTTCCTAGTTATGTCCCCCTCCATCCGGAGCGTTACTTCATATAACTTATGGGGTACACTAACCCTGGTATCGGAAGTTTCAACTTGAATGTACTCATTCAAGTCCACTGTCTCCAGATGATCCTTTAGGACTTTGCTAGCTATGGTAACTTCTGCTGCGCTGTCCAGCATTGTCTGAGCCCACTCCCCGTTCTTGAGTTGTGTCTACAAGATCCTTGGCATGTCTGGTTTTTAGACCTGCTACCTTCTTTTTGTTGAATTGATGTTTTTTATTCTTTTGAACGTGTTGATCGTTTTTGGACTTCACGCGTTCTTCCGTTTTTCGGATCGTCCTCTTCTTTCCGATTTCTGTGAGGAAGTCTGAAAGGTACGAGAGCAACGTGTATCAGTATCTTGATATCTATCAGGTTTTCTCAAATTATCCCTATTCCTGAGGTTATACCTCTTTTCAGAGGGCTCCTTTTGAGGAGACCTACCTCTGGACTGAGAACGCTTCTCTTTAGGAAGTGTCTGTGTAGTGTTTCCCACTGTTTCTTAGGAGTAGTGAGAGGGTTTTTTAATAAAAACCTCAGGATTTTCTGTTAGTTGGGGTTTTACTGGTTTCCCACCCAAACTATCTCTACCTAGTTCTTCATAGGATTTTTCTATTATTCTGGCCAGTTCATATGGTTGCTCAGTTGAATCAAGTTTTTTTAGTTTTTGGCGGATCGCCACGGATGCTGCTTCACCTTTAATATTAGCTAATATTATAGCTGAGACCTGTTTGAAATATTTAAGTAATTTCATACCTAGATTCAAAGCAGACTCTGCCCCGTATTCATTTTGAATCTGTTTCAGGACGTCTGGTATTACCGCCATAGACGGAACACCATGAGTTTTTGTGTAGATTGCAGCAAAGACTGTACCCCACGTGTCGCAGTCCTCCAGGTGTGGTGCGATCCCCATTGGTAAACAGATTGTTAAAATCCTGTGTTTCTCATGAGGTGTACTATCGGGAAATACTGCCTCTATTTGAGTAATTTGTTGAGCTAACCAGAATGGAATTTTTACCCGTTTTGAGGGCAATTTACCAATGACCGATTGTATAGTCTGTGGTGTAATTTTGTTTGTGTTCCCCTGGTGAGGGGTATGTTGTGGAATCCTTATAGCAGGCTGGACCGTTAAAGACTGCATGACATATTGAGCCAATTGTATTTTAAATAATTGTTTTAGTTGAACTAATAGTTCTGCATCTGACATTCTTTCAATGTCAGGATGTGGTGTATAGCTGGCTAGTACCGGCCATGTTGCTCCTGGTCTACCTAGTGGACCGAGCCTGGTAATGTGATTTTGATGTTGTAGGGCGCCTTTAAACCAGAGCGTATGCTCTTGGTATGTTAATGGAATTTCAATATCCTCGAAAGGAGTGTATTCCGCTGGAGGTTCCTCTATCTTGTAGCAGTGAAACACATGTGTTGTTGGATTTGCTTCTGGGAAGATAATCAATGAATAGAAAACCTCTGTCTGCCGATATTCATGTGCCTCTATGACAAATATCACCCTACCACCTCTCGATGATAGGCCATTTGTTATAAGCTTTATAGTGATGGTTTTCCTTACATTTTCTGGGATCATTATAGCATCCCCGTCGTCTTCATTAAACCCTGTAATGTCAAAGCCTGGTCGAGCTGCAGTTGCTGCAGCTCCACAGTTTTCGTTTTCAGTCATTTTGTTTGACTGAAAGTTTGCAGAGCAAGTTTCAAGGAAACAAAGATAAGGTACACAATATTTTGGAACACTGAATCCTTCAACGTTGAACTAAACCAAAAACGAATACATAGGATTTTCGTCCTACTCAGTTATGGCGGATTTTATCCTTTCATCCACTCCAGACGTCTATTGGAGTATTTTACGGGAAAAAGTGGTCTCTGTGAAAAGCATGACTGAGTTACTCTAGTATCTAGCATTAAATTAGTGCCTTACCAAACGTTTGGCGCCATGTAGTGTAGTTCCTATATTCCCAATAGGCTTTGCGCATTGGAATAATATATCCTATAGAATTGACGTAGGACTTAGGTCGACTGGGTCTCTATCAAATATATTAAACTTAATTGTTAGTGCCAGCTAGCTCCGAGGTCACTAGAAACTTTCTCGAATAAACAAGAAGGGATTCGTTTCTGACAACCGCATAAACATGACAACTTTGTTTCCTCAAGATAAAACGTATCTTCAGAGTCGTGGAAACAATAGATAGATATTTTACTCAGTCAATCGTACATGCTTCATTTCACCAGAGGTGCAGAGAAATAGAGAGACGGGCGTTTTCAATAAAAGTATTTATTGAACAGTCTTCTTTCTCATGCAGAAGAAATGAACTGCTACAATCGTAATACTGGCTGCAAAGTATAATACGTACAGCAAGAAGAGTATTATAAAATAATACTGTAAAAGCATGGTATGGTTTCTAAGCCATACAATACATATATAAATAACAAAGACTAAAAGTACTCAACTGGTGCTTCTAAAATACGCCTACCCTGTTGTACCTAACCTAGGTCTAGTACGAGGGAAGAAGTACGTATGGTATAGCATAGGTTTAGTATTCTTTGCCAAGAATCTATCCAAGATTTCTCTTAGGGTCTAATCAGCTCTGTACCTTGGTTTAGAATGAAGGAGGTCTGGTATTTCTGTCTCGGTACTCGATTTCCCAACACCCCGCAAGGGGAGCTTGGAAACACTGGAGCTGGATTTCTCGGCAAGAGAAAAGACAGCGTCTCTCTCAGTGCGTCAGCTGGAAGGTCGGCTTCCTTCGGCACTTGCTGTAGCGAGTTGTGTCAGGCAAGTAGATAGTCAAACTGCTCCAAACCACTGTGTGTTTGCTGGGGCAAGTGTGGGCATATTTATACTTTGAAGGTGCCGAGTTTGACGTAAGGTTGGACATAATAACGTCATCAAAGTACGGCAGTTCTTTGAAAACTCCATGAGTTCTTGGACACATCAATATTCAAGCAAGGGGAAGTCCCTGACTGCTGAAGCCGAGTTTTCCAAGAAATCGTTGTGGCTTTTCGGAACTAGTGGAAGTGTTCATTCCTGTATTTGGACTGCATGGGCTATGTCTAAATATGGTTAGATTTTCTATGCCTATATTAGGGCAAGGTGATTTGTACCTATATAAGGTCATGAATCGTGAAAATGACACTAGCGTCCTAAAATGCTATACAACAGCCCTACCTGTAACGCCCAGTATTTAGGGGCACCCTGAACCTTCCTTCTTCAGATCCCGATAAGAAAACAAGAAAGAAGATCAAGAAGAAGAAGACCCGCCGGGCAGCTGCTAACAACAGGACGAGGCCAACTGACTTGGCACCAGCCCTACGCGCCTGTTGATCCTGGAACCAGCTCCTGTTGAATCCCGGCGACTCCTGCGGACAGCAACCTTGGAACACCCAGAGGACCAGCCTGCCTTGACCCTCTAACAGACTGGGACTCCCCTGAGCAGATGCTCTGCTCCAACAGCAATACCCCTGGTGCCAGCCAGGAACCGCGAATCGAGCCCACTCTGCACCCTCCGAGCCCGGCCCATCCCCAAGTGATCCAAGACCACAAGGTCCCTCCCCCGGCGACTGGGACCCGAAGTCCAGTGCCCAAATGCCCTCCTCGATGACCCAGATGACGCCTGCAGCTTCAGAACCAGGGACCCCTCCAACCGCGACCAGCTGAGGGTAAGATTTCCCGACACCAAAAGACACCCCTGCACCCGTAGCCCTGCGGCTCCCTGTGCCTTTGGCGTCCCTACCTCTTCTCCAAGATCCCAACTCACCTCTCGAAGTGGTGGTCGCACCTGAAGAATCTCCGTCCCGGAGTCTGCGGCCTTTGTCCCCTTTTTAACTTTCCCATTGGATAACATTGAGAGCCCGACGGCTCAAAAGCACCCTGCACGCAGCCACCCGAGGGACGTTGGAAGTGCAACTACTACCCTACACTACTTCCCCACTTGCCCTGAGTAAGTGACCAGGAGCTCAGCTCCCACAGCCGCATGGTCTGCTTGCTTGCAGCCAGCAACCGAAGGCCCCCTACCCTCCATTGGATTGCATTGGGCCTACACTCTCTGCACCCGGCTGCCCCTGTGCCGCTGAGGGTGTAACTCCTGTACCTTTCCGACCCTGGGAGACCCTTGAGTCTATGCCCAGAACCTTAACTTCACAAGTCGAGTACTCACCTGGAAACCGATAACTCACTTTCCTTCCGTGGGATAATATTGACTGGTTTGACTTGAAAAATCTTCTAAGTGTGAAGTTTTGAAACTCTAAAATATTCTTCTAGAATCGAATTACTCACCTGGAATCAGGAGAGGAGTCAGTACTGTACCTTTCAGCCCAGTACTGAACCGCAAAAGTAATTATAACTGTACTTACCCATAACCTGAATTTTCTTCCATAGGAAACCATTGACTGTTTTTCTGTGACATTTCTTCTGTCTACTATTGCAAATTACAAATATTCCTTAAAAATCGTACCAACTACTAAAACGTAATTACTTACCTGTCTTAGGTAGAGACCCCAGTACTGAACCTAGGAGTCCAGTCCTGGATTACAAAAGTAACGAGAACCTGCTTTACCTGTGACTTGAATTTACTTCCATAGGATAACATTGCTAGTTTTTCACTGAAACGTTTCTAAGTGTCAACTTTTGAAATACTTTTATATTCTTTAAAAATCACTACAATAACCAAAACGTTCTTACCAAACTGTTTTCAGCTCAGCCCCCAGGACTGAATCTAGGACCCAGTCCTGGAGTTACAAAAGTAATCTATAAAGTAATCAGCTGCATTTATGTAGAAAAACCCATTGAGCTCAATGTTAAATTGTGTTTAGAATTGTGTTGCCTATTGCAACTACTGTACCTATTGTGCTTACAAAGTTTATTGGCTTTCTGCAAAATAACTACCTGAGATCACTCATATTGAGAAAAGTATAATTTGATACCTGTTGGTTCTAAAAATAAAACAACTATATCTTTTGATATACAAACCATTGGCCTGGATTTCAGTTCTTGAGTGTGTGAAACCTTTTGCTGACTGAGTGTGCACAACAAATGCTTTGCACTGTCCTCTGGTACTGCCTTACTGCTCGACCAAGCTACCACTTTAGAGAGTAAGGTCAGACCTGACTTTAACCTCTGTTATACCTCTGGGGATTGTGGACTCTATACACACTGTACCTTACTTTGGCCCAGTATATATAGAGCCACTTTCTCACGCTGCATCCTGCAATGCTGCAGTGAACTCTTGCAGAACCCCAAATATACAGCCAACTTTTTCAAGGTACTATGCTGTTGACAGAGTTAACCACTCCTACAATTTCATAATATTCAGTAAGGACTAGGTGAATGACCCCCAACTGTTTCCAGGAATTTATTTATTAAAACGTGATTATAGCACTCTTACTTTTTTTTTTTTAATATTTTTATTATATAAACAGGCTCCATACAATCGTACAAAAGACATCAGCAGTAGAACGGTGATACAGATAGGAAAATGCTACATAGCATAACACATCTTCAAATAAGCTTGCATTGGTCGATCAAGCCCCCCCTAGCGCCCCCCATCCCTACAGCCAACCCGCTAGTCACCCCCTCCGTGGATCTCCCCACCGTGAGCATACCTGCAGGTACTATGATGACACTGTATCCTCTGCCGCCTCGCCCCCTCCTCCCATCCCACCCCACCTCTCATTCGTCTCAGTGTGTGGAGTAACTGGCAATTTCTCCCCCATAACTAGCACTCTTACTTTTTTAAACCATTATTAGTCCTGTAAACTAGACCGAGTGAGTGTGAGAGAGAATAATGCGATAAGAGTGAGAGTGCAATCCACAGATTTTCTGTGATTAAAACAGTTTAACATAAATCCATTGCACACACTGCCAATTGGAAGAATTTTCATACCCTGCATTCCGTCTTCTTTAAATTAAATATATCCTTTATTACAATCATTGCAAAAAACATGGTTATAAACACTGGGGATAAAACACACCGCCCTGGTCCATGCACTGCTCCCCGACGCTCTCTGTTCCACCCGATACCACGCCGCCCTGGTCCATGCACTGCTCCCCGACGCTCACTGTTCTACTTGATAACACGCCACCTTGGTCAATGCACTGCTCCGTGACGCTCACTGTTCTACCCGATACCACGCTGCCCTGGTCCATGCACTGCTCCCCGACGCTCTCGGTTCTACCCAATACCACGCCGCCCTGGTCAATGCACTGCTCTCCGGCGCTCTCTGTTCCACCTGATACCACGCCCCCTGGTCCATGCACTGCTCCCCGACGCTCACTGTTCTACCCGATACCACGCTGCTCTGGTGCATGGACTGCTACTCGACGCTCACTGTTCTACCTGATACCGAGCTGCCCTAGTCCATGCACTGCTCCCCGAGGCACACTGTTCTACCCGATATCACGCCACCCTGGTCCATGCACTGCTCCCCGAAGCTCACTGTTCTACCTGATACCACGCCCCCTGGTCCATGCACTGCTCCCCGAGGCACACTGTTCTACCCGATATCACGCCACCCTGGTCCATGCACTGCTCCCCGAGGCTCACTGTCCTACCTGATATCACGCAGCCCTGGTACATGCACTGCTTCCCGACGCTCACTGTGCTACATGATATCACACCGACACGGTCTATGCACTGCTCCCCGACGCTCACTGTCCTACCTAATTTTGCGATTGACTGGAGGCCAGAGCTAGGCTTGGCTTAGGTCCCTGAGAAAATATCTGAAAGTGTCTCCTTGAAGGGTAGGAGGGACTCAGTAGATGTTTGCTGGATCACTTCTGTCAAGACACTAGTTTTGACCTCGAAGGTGGAAAGTTGGAGGTCAAGAACTTTATCAATTTTCCTTGTGGTATGGTTAATCCTAACTCGTAACTGTTGTCCAGATCCGCACCAAATAAGGAATGAGATGTATGTTTCTTTCCTTGTGGAGGCGGTAAGTCAAGCGACAGGATTGCGCTTCCCCAGAAATCAAGTGTGGCCTTGGTAGGGTCATAGTGGCACCAGAGTGCACAATAGGCACCTTGTCCTCCGGCGTCAATGGAGTTTGCACAGCATTGAGGCTATGGAGCCAGCATGGAGTGAGGCACTGGAGGCAGAGTCACTGCAGGATCTGGGGGAGGGCCAGTGGTGGATTCAGAGGGCCCCACTGGCGCTGATGGCAACCCGCGGTTGGTATCCCAGAGGGTGGGACCCTCAACTCCTTGGGGTCTGAAGGCACGCCAGAGAGAGCCAGAAGGATCCAAAGAGATGGAGCATGGCCTCGCAAAATCCTTTGATCTGCCTCAGTGCAGCAGACAGTCCCGGAAACTCAGGTTGTGCTGGGATAAGTTGGGGGATGGGATTTTTAATGTTTTTCCTCAAGTTACCAGAAGACGTGGAGCTTGAGGAGGACCAACCTCTTGAATGACTCCTGTGACTTCTGGGCTGGGACAGACCCTTCTATTTCAAGTCTTCCGGTGCTTGTTGACAGAGTTTCACCTAGCAGTCTTGTATGGCCTTTGAGTTTATTGACGCACAGTTACTACAGTCACTGCCGGCCTTAGAGTCTTGGCCCAATCCCAGACTCCACAGGCAAACCTGGCGAGCATCTGTCACAGTCAATAAATGCAAGTCTTTACATCCCACTGCTGATCCACCAATGTAGGAAGCTGGCTCTGTATATACTATGCGAAAGTAAGTTATAGAGTCCCGGAGATCCCCAGAGGTAGGCAGGGGCTAAAGTAGATGATCACTAACAGCTCTCTTTGTGGTAGTGTGGGCAAGCAGTTGGGCTTTTCAGAAGGGTGTGTTAAGCATTTATTGTATTCACTCAATCAAGGACGGATTACACACACTTGGAGACAGAATCCAGACTAATTAGGTAACTATAAAAAATATATATGTATGTTTTATTTCTAGGACCAAGCAGGACTTGGTACAGATAGGTAGGATGTACTTTCAATTATAAAGCTTTACACAGAAATGCAATTGGGAATGGATTTGCGATTTTTACAGGTTTGTATATGTTTTAAAAAAGCTTAAATTACATAGAAATTACTTTTGATTACTGTTGGGTTACTTTTAGAATATTTCGACTACTCGGGGTGATATGCCTAGATATCACACAGTGGATCCTACAATACACAGGTAAGACCTTTTCAAGTTTGAAACACAGTTACTTTTCGTCCACACAAAAACCAAGGTCAACACAAACAATTTTTAGGAACAAAACTCGTAACATTGGTCCCTATGGGAAAAAGAGTGTAAACAGTTCACAGGTAAGTAAACAACTTACAAGAATGGTTTTTGGGGTTTAGGACGGATGTTTCCCAAGGTGCAGTCAAGCACTCAAATTGCACCACCAGCAGCACTGAAATGGACAGTGGGTGAGTGCAGGGCCCCAATGTTAGGCAATGGGGCTAAGGGGGCCTTCGGTCAGGAGATGCTTACGAGCAGGCCACTTGGTTGTGGGAGCAAGGCTCCTGGGGACCACTGGCTGGAGAGGTAAGTTAAGTTCTTGGGGGATGCCTGAAAACTGTCAGTTGGGCCACCCAAGGCCATGGGGCATTGGGTGCAGGGGTGTTTTTTGGTGTCGGGTCTTCTTACCAGCTCCGGTCGCGGTCGTGGGACCCTTCAGGTTGAGGCTGCAATTGTCAGCTTGAGTGATGTAGGGGATTGCCAGATCCCAGGTCAGGATCGCTGGGAAACCTCCTCGTGGTGTTGGGCCACTCTAAGTTGGGCTGTGGGCATCGGGTGCAGATCCGCAAAGATGCCTGGATCCGGGTTCTGGTCTTTGTGGAGCAAATCTGGTGCTCACTTGAGACAGAGTCTTTAAGTGGAGAGCAGGGCAGGTCCTCCAGGCTCTTGGGAGCTGCTGAAGACACCAGGATTTACCCTGTAGTCAGATCGGAGTTGGGACAGGCCGGTAGGGTTTGGGCCAAAGCAGTTGGTGTCCTCTTCTTCCTGGTTCTTCGGTCCTTCTTCTTTCTTCCTCGAATCTGAGGAGGCAAGATTCAGGTTCACCCCTAATACGAAATGAGACTCTCTCTAATTGACTGGGTCCCCTCATCTTAAAGGTGGAGGTGGCTGAGATGTGTGCTCCACCTCATATCCTCAGGGGTGGGGTTGAGGTTGGCAAAGGTGGGCACACCTCTCCTCCTAACTTGGTTTTCCCACTGATTCTCCCACCCAAAGTTGGGGTCAGAACCAGTGGGAGCCTGTTGCTGGGGGCAGCAAACGACAGGGACAGCTTACAAAGGAGGCAGGACTTTGAAGCTTTTCCCTCATAGACCCAGCCCATTCTGGGGGAGGAGGCATGACACTTCTGCCTAGGATGGGCTTTGTTTCGGGACCCAGAGAGCGGAGGCCCTCTACCGAGGGGTCCAGAAACCTGGCTGGTGGTGGTAAATGGCTGGCAGCAATTCAGGAACCACAACATGGCTTGTCAGGGGGTATTTTACATTAAACCCCACACTGGCATCAGTGTGGGTTTAATGTGCTGAGAAGTTTGCTACCAAACTTTGCACATTTCAGTAAAGCAATTATGGAGATGTGGAGTTGTCAGATCTGTCAGAGTTGATGCTCTTCTTCCAAATGCACAGGAGCCGAATGTTGAAAGTTCCCAATGCCTCGCCCAGGCCTCTCGGCAACAAACACTGATAGCATGAATGCCAAGGAGGCCTAGGGGGGAAAGGGGATGGGATAGAGAAGAGACTCTCACACTGCGTCTGATTCTTTTTTCAGCTTCAGACGTCGTATTTTTCTTGTCTTCTTATGCTACTGGCTTGTACTCAGCTGTAAAAGAATTTACTGGTTAACACATTAATACTTTTCTTTTTACTGTTTAGTATTATAGCGACCCCTCTGTGAACCTACCCAGTCTTGTTGTGACCTGTGCTTCTCTTCTATCACTGTGTTTGTGCTGTAAACTAAAAGTATTGGTTCATTAGTCCTTATTGTGTGCTTCTTCCTAATATAATGTTTCTTTTATGTGTTTCAGGTTTCCTCACCTATTAACTGCACTGCTGCTGTTTAAATGGATTCTGGAAAGGTTAGTATTCCTTATTTACATTTCACTCTCTTGCTTCACCTAAACCTTTTCCACTTTAGGCTTCTTTTTTTGTGTAACTTTTTATTATATAAAACAAAAGGAAACAACACATCAAACATACAATCAAGGCAATACAGCAATAATACAGCCATTAGGCCTGCGCTCAAGGAGGACGGGAGATATATGAAAACAGGAGAAAAGATTTTTGAATACAGATGAGGGGAGGGTGCCAAAGGTAGAATTGCATATGAACAGCACAATATACCACAGCTAGAAGGAATGTGGGTCAGGGCGACTGGGAAGGACTAGGAATCGCAGTGAGCGGGGGCGTACAGATATCTCCACGGAATGAGTTCCACTGGTTCCAAATCTTCCCCCATTTTTTGGGTCTGCCTCTTGCCATATACACTGTCTTCTCTCTGAACATGCACCAGTCCAGACTCTCTTTCCAAGCAGTCACTGTAGGCGGCCTCGGGGACCCCCACAACTGTGCAATATCCCTCTTCGCAACCATATTGGCAAGAGTCACCCACCGAAGCTGCGACACGTCATAATCATTCGGACCCCACACATTCAATAAACATTGACGGGCTTCCGGCATCATCACAACACCCGTTACTTCAGCCATCACCTCATGTATACGTTTCCAAAATCGCACCACCTCAGGGCATTCCCATATGATATGGAGATAAGTGCCAAGGAGACCACACCCACGCCTACACATGCCATCCGTGGAGTAGCCCATATGGATCAGACAGGGACCGGTGACATAGATTCTGTGGAGGATCTTGAGTTGGACCAGACGGAGGCGGGCCGGAATCGCCACCTCCCTGGGAGAGGAGATCGCGTACTGCCAGTCCTCATCATCCAGTTCAATACCATCAGCAATCCAAGCTTCACGAAGGCGATCAAGCAGACTCGATCGGTCATTAATCATTTTCTTATAAAACAATGATATAGTACTGTCTGGCACATAACCGTCTAGTATACGATCTTCGAGGGGGGAGGATTCCGGAATATCACTACCCACTGGCAACACAGAGTTCAGAGCATGGCGTACCTGGACATAACGAAATTTTTCCCTGTCACTCAGCTTATACTCTACTTGCAGATCCGAGAAGGTCTTCTCCTCTCCTTTAACCCAGAGATCACGCACTTTACTAATACCGATCGTGTCCCATTTATCAAATCCCTTCGTCTTCCATAGGCCACCCAACTTCGCAGAGGCATAGAGCGGAGTCGCAGCAGTTAGTTTATCACTCCAGCCCATAGCCGCCGTTGCGCTATGCCATACCCGCACGGCTATAGCGGTAGGTCCCGAGAGTTGAGAACGCGAGGGCCCCGAATAAAGCGCCCTGTAGTAATCACCACCCGGGAGCAGCCACTTATCCATTTCAAATGCTGGATTCAACGCCGGGCCATACATCCCGTGGTTGATGGCAGCAAGGTGGGAGGCCCAATAATACCTACGAATATCCGGGAGCGCTATACCGCCATCATACCAGGGAAGTGTCAATTTTGGAAGAGCGATGCGTGAACGTCCGTCCCATATTAATTGCCTCTGCAACGATTCTACTTCCCGAAAATATTTTGACGGGATGACATCAAAACTATTCTGAAGTGCGTATAGGAACCGCGGTAAGGACATCATTTTAAAAAGGGCCGCACGCCCTAGGGGAGACAACGGTAATTTACGCCAACCCGCTACATCGGAGCGCAACCGTTGGAGTGGGGGGAGTAGATTGCGTTCATAGCGAACCGCCGGATCCAACGAGATAAACACACCCAAGTACTTAAAGCCAGACTGCGACAACTGGATGGGACAGCCCCGCGGCAGACGAGGGACATCACCCGCAAGTACATAAATGTAGGATTTCGACCAATTAATGATAAGGCCCGAGTTCTTCCCGAAGGAGTTAAGTACGTCAAACAATACATTGAGCGATTTTTGGGGAGATGTAAGGTACAATAAAATATCATCCGCGTATAAGGAAATGCGATCTTCAAATTCCGGCGTCCAGCGTATACCCTTCATCGAAGGTTCCCACCGTAGCCAAGCGGCGAGTGGCTCCAACGTCAAAGCAAAGAGGAGCGGGGACAACGGACAACCCTGCCGCGTGCGCCTCCCAAGAGTAAAAGGCACGGAGACACGGCCATTAACCACCACCTGTGCCAGTGGCGTTTCATACAGGAGTTTGACCCAACCAATAAAACCAGCGCCAAATCCAAATTTGGCGAGTACAGCCCAGAGATAAGACCATTCGATCGTATCAAAGGCCATCGTGGCGTCCAAGGACGCCAAGATGGCCGGTTCACGCAGCCTCGGGGCCCTCGAGAGAACACCATGCAAACGTCGAAAATTTAATGCAGTGTTACGGTGCGGGATAAAACCCGATTGATCCCGATGAATCAGGTCGCCAATAACCGTAATCAGACGATTAGCAAGCAGTTTGGTGAGGATCTTAGGTTCCGCATTTAAGAGCGAAATGGGTCTATAAGACGAGCAGCGATCCCGTGGTCTACCCTCCTTATGGATCACCACAATAGTAGCAAGACGCTGATCTCTGGGGAGGGAGCCACTGTCTCGCGCAGCCAAAAACATATCACGGAGATAGGGAGCTAGAGTATCAGGGCGTAATTTATACAGTTCAACAGGAAGGCCATTGGGACCCAGAGCCTTGCCGGAACGAATGGAGCGTAGCGAGAGAGCCACCTCATCCACCGAGGGCGTGGCATCCAAACAGTCCCGATCCGATTCCGACAAACATGGAAGTGCTATATCTCGAAGCAACAACTGCGAATCCTCCTCGGGCCTGTCGGACACCGAGGTATAGACCTCTCGAAAATAATCAGCAAAGCATTCAACAATTTCAACAGGGTCCGTTACACGCACACCACCACATGTCTCAATCACCGGAACCATTCGACTCGCTCTCTCCCTTCTGTCCAGCCAGGCAATCAATTTTCCTGCTTTATCACCCACATCATATAGCCGTCCCTGCTGTTCCCTACTCATCATCTTTGCCGCATCAGTAACCAAAGTTTTATATTCTAATTGTTTAAGGCGGAGGACATGTAATGCTTCTCGAGACACCTCTCGTTCCAATGCAGTCTCCAGGTCCGTGATTTCAGTCTCGAGCTGAACAATTGCCCCATTCTTATATTTCTTAGCACACCCCACCAAAGACAATGCCTGTCCCCTGATCACAGTCTTAAAAGCTTCCCATAACGAAACAGGCGAGGATACAGAACCAGCATTCTCAGTAAAATACAGATCAAATGAGATAATCAATTCAGTGCGAGTCTTAGGGTTAAGAAGATACCAGGGGTTGATCGGGGCCACCCTCCCTTCGGCGCCGATGCTAAGATTAAAGTGAAACCAAATAGGGGAATGGTCTGATATACCCCAGGCCAAGTGTCTAATCTCTCCAATCGAAGGGGACAGGGCAGCCGGCATCAGGATATAATCCAATCTAGAAAGACTACCATGAGCTCCCGAATGGAAAGTAAACTGTGTTTGCTCTGGATGCATTAGTCTCCAACAATCTATAAGTCCCAATGTTTCCAGGAAGTCACCCAACCAGGATTGTGCAGCAGGAAGATCTCGGGGCGGATAGCGGTCTATTCTGCCAGAAATGACGGAGTTAAAATCACCACCCAGTATCAAAACACCCTCCGGGAGACCCTGAACCATCCGCCCCAGGTCCGTAAATGTCGTGGATTGTAAGCCCGGAGGGACATACACCGACACCAACGAAATTGGTTTTCCCTCCCACCGCCCAACAAGTGCAACATATCGACCCCTGGCATCAAGGATCACATCGTCAACCTCGAGGGGGAGGGAAACCCTAAGCAAAATACCCACTCCTCTAGAACTAGATGTAAATCCAGAATGGGCAGCAAGACGATAACCCCGTCTATTAAGAGCGTGACAAGTATTTCCTATCAAGTGTGTCTCTTGTAGCAAAACGACATCAGGCGAAAGGCGCCGCAACAGCTGCATAACCACCCCTCTCTTTATCCGATCACCCAACCCATTCACATTCCAGCATAATACCCTCAACCCTCTACCCCCATCCAGATCCATAATGAACTCCCATCGCAAAACGAGCATCACACCAATGTCAAAGATAATGAAAGTACCTTGCCTTAAAAAAGAAAAACAAACAACCCCAAAACATGGCCCTCCCTCCCCCCAATGTTCCCAACACAACTCCCACCCTGCACCCCTGCACCGACTCAAAAGCCACCCCAATTTGCAGTGTGCCTGTCGCCCTATCAATTACAAACAAAGAACTAATCTACACAAAGAAAACCCCAGAGGAGGAAAGGGGTCCCGCCATCCTCGCTATCTCCCAAGATACGAATGGAATGATCAAGGAAGTCAGTGAGCCTCAACTGGACACGTTGAATAGTGTTCCGGACACAGGTACCATAATCATTCTTGGTCCATCAGTCTCCCCTCAGCACCACCAGCATGTTCCTGGCCAGCACGGCGAGCCGGCAAAGTGTCCAACCAATCACTCGCTTCCTCAGGCCTGACAAAGAAGAATGTTCGATTGTCATATTCAACACGCAGTCGGGCCGGGAATAACATAGTGTATTTTAGTTCCATGTCTCTTAGTCGCCGTTTCACCCCTTGAAATCCCATTCGTTGTTTCTGGACCGATTGAGAAAAGTCCGGATAAAGGTTCACAGCAGCGTTCTCGAACTGCGTAGGGCCGCTTGTCTGTGCCGCCTGCAGAATGGCGTCGCGATCTCTGAAGTTGAAGATCCGTGCAATAATCGGACACTCTGTGCGCACGTTCGATGGCAAAGAATTTGCTCAGGCCCTTGGGTGCAAGATAAGATGATTAAGAATGAGGTCCTCCACTCGAAGATCAGTGGCGAGTGAACTAGAATCTTCCGGGACCCCAATAATACGCACGTTGTTGCGCCGTGCACGGCCTTCAAAATCCTCCAAGCGACGAGCAAAAAAGTCATTAGCAGATCTAAGGTTGCGCACTTCCGTTTGCAAGTCGGACACGTCCGTGGTAAGGCTGGATGTCTTTAGGTCCAATGACTTCACCTTCTCGTTCGTCTTGGCCAAATCAGTTCGAATGAGGTTGACATCAATAGCCACCGTGTCCAACTTCAGAGCCAGGGCTTCATACTGTTGGCCAATAGAAGACATGATTACCAGCAATGGCGCCCATCACGTCCTGTAGCGTTAATTCCGCCAATACAGCAGGATCGCCGACAGCCTCCTCCCGGGCCTTAGGTGCGCCACCAGGGGATCCTTTAGAAAGTGTGTAGCGATCCATGACATTCGTCTGGGTTGAACCTCCACGGATAGTGGTCTTGACTTTCCGTTTTTCACCCTCGGGCTTGCCCGTCATGGCGAGCCGGGTGCCCCGGAGGGAGGCTTGGGATCTGGTCCAAATGGCTCCTTAAAATTCACACACAAGAATACAGGAGGCGAAGTTGGGCCAATTTGAGTCCACAGCCAAACAGTCGCTAGCTCGAAGCTCAATGAGCTGGCATCGGAGCTCGTCCGATCAACAGACACACCGCAGATAGGAGACAGTGCGCTGGAGAAACTAAACCGAAAGTGAAGTGAGGCTGTGGTCTGAACCCCTCAAGCTGTTGTTGTTAAATTACGACCTGGGCACTGCTACAACTCAAGGTCCAGGCTGTTCCATGGAGAAGGCCACAAATTTCAAGACGGCAGAACTCTGGGACCCCGTGTCCGATTCCGACCCAAAAACCTGCTAGTACATCAGCCGGGTTGTGTCTTCAATGACCTTCCATCAGATCAGGATATTATCCAGGATAAATGCGGGAGGCAGCGAGGGTCCTCGGGAGCCCTGTGCTCACGTGGCCATCTCGGATGCGCACGTAGCTCCTCCCCCTAGGCTTCTTTTCTGATTGAATCTTTCTTTGTCTATTTATGCATTATACTAAGAGTTGCTTCACTCCTATTAATACCATTCTATTTACTAGCATAGACTGCCCAGACTTTGTGTGCTTCGTAATTGTCTTCTTTCTGACTTTCTTACTCTCTCTCCTTCTGTTACTTGTGCTGTCTCTGAATTATTTCCTACTGCTTGCCATTTGCTCCGCTAAAGAGCATGCTCAGAAGCTCATCCACTACTCCAATGCGCATGACTAGAAAGCGGGCTTCTCCTCAGAAATACTTATGCGCATGCTCAAAACCCGCTAAATATATCGGAACCGTCTTACTTGGTTTCAGGCTTCTTCGGAACTCCGCTGCAACTAGAAAGGTAACCTTTTATTTTTAAAAGCAACGCATTTTCCCTGTCTAAGCTTCGCGGCGATTCTCAGGAACGTCCGTTATTCCTCCGGATTCAGGTGAAGTGCGCCACAGCGTGGACTCGACACCTGCTTCCTCATGATTGCAGTCAAGCACTAGAGCGCTCACTAGCTGTTCGAACATTTCTCGCTTGGCGGCCATCTTTGATTCCTGACTCGCCCTACGTCAGCCTTGCCTATACCCTTTGTACAGTAGTGTCTTGAAGGTTATTGTATTGATCCTGTGCTTCTTGCCATTACGTGACCTGATAGCCCTGACAGGAGTTCATAATGACCGACTCCCAGACAATATACTCTTTATGGCTTTACTGCCCTTACATTGTCTATGACACTGTAGAGGTACCATTTTTATTCCTCTGTACCATCACCAGTGGTATAGTGCACCCAGCTAGAGGGGTGACTTACCTAGGTCCCAGGCAGTGGATTGCAGACATGGCACACAGGGATGTGTGCCATGTTGACTCTTCACTTTTCTCTACACCAAAACATGCAGCCTCTAAGCGTGGCATAATAGGTGCTGCAGCCCTTAGAGAACTTCCCTGGTCACAGTGCCCTTGGTACCCATGGTACCTTTAACAAGTGGCTTACCTGTGGCCAGAGAGGTGCCAATTGGGAGTACAAAGGTACAGCTTTGGAAAAGAACACAGGCCCTAGGAACCAGATTGGCAGGGACCCAGGGCACATCCAGTCAAAGTGCATCATGTGTCAGGCAAAAAGTGGGGGGTAACCATACAAAACGGGGTACTTTCCTACAAACCTCTATTGGGAGGGCCACAAATATATAGAGAAGACAGGGCAATACCACCATCTTAGAAATGGCTACTCTGCTGCCCACTTACAGGTGATGGGAGGTACAAAAGGCTATTGTTCGCCTCAAGATTGCTATATCTGAGCTCTTGTTGGCCGCATAGAACAAATTCACAGTACAATATATGGCCACCCCTAGATAGCAAATGGACACCTGCTCCACCGTAAGGTCAAGTAGACAGTATGGGCCTTTTCTCCTCATGATTTTCTTGGAGCTATAGACACAGGATTTACACCAGTTCACCTCTAATCCAGAGAAGCGACCGAACTCTGTCATTGCTCCGCACCGGGACACTCCTAAGTATCTGTGCGCATTATAAAATAACATAACATAACATTGCATTTACAGCTTCTCTGAGATCTGAATCCTCACCCCTCATGTATAGGAGCACGTCATTTGAGAAATAAAAGCAATCAGAAGAAAGGGACAATCCTCGATAGTGGGCTCCTTGTCATATTGTCTGAGCAAACAACTTCAGAGCCTTGGCAAACAATAATGGCGACAACTTCATAGCCAGGGCAAACAATAATGGCTACAACTTCATAGCCAGGGCAAACAATAATGGTGACTAGTACCCTGCCTCACTGTGCACGATTTCGAGATCGCCGAACAGGTGCAAACCTGAGCCACTGGGTCTGTGTGGAGGAGTCTTGTCCATTTAACGAAAGGCCATTTGCAATGCATGCCGAGTAAGGTGGCATATAGGAACTCTCACCAGAGTGAGTCAAATGCGTTTCTGATATCTACTGACATGACCAGGGAATCCAGTGTGAGTTGCTCTCGCTGATCCAGAGAAATATAGCTACTGAGAGACGCTGGGCATGGTGCTACGAACGGAGATAAGGCCAGTTAGATAAAGATGGACCAGAGAGCACATATGCCTTAATAATCGGTTCGCAAGAATCTTGCTCAGTATCGTATAGTCAGCATTAAGCATCGAGAGGGAGCAATATGAGTCCAAGAGCAGTGAGTCTTTGTCTTTTTAGGCAAAGATACAATTTGGGCCTCGCGCAAAGAGGAGGAAGCAAGGGGAATGGTCATAATACACTTCACCGGGTATTCTGCGGAAACCATCTTTCCCTACGATGCTCCAATCAATCAGAATCTTATACAGCAAGACTACTCACCCATGAGGGTCTCAAGGAGCTGGCGGGGCGGGGGGGGGGGGCAAGGGAGGGAGGGGGAGCTGGGTCTGTAGTTCAGTCAAAAAGTCAGGTCTCGAGGTCCTTTCTGAATTGCGACAGTGATGGTGATTGAGGTGCAGAGGCAGGGAGTTCCAGGTTTTCTCAGCGAGGTAGGAGAAGGATCTTCCTTCAGCCGGGGTCTTGCAGATGCATGGGACAGTGGCCAGGGCCAGTTGGGCGGAGCAGCGATGTCTATTGGGAGTGTAGAATGAGAGGTGGTGGTTGAGGTATGCAGGTCTGATGTTGTGGAGGGCTTTGCAGATGTGCGAGAGCACAACAATAGAACCTGTCGAGCCGTACCTTTAAAGCACGTAGGCTGGAACGAAAGGAGTATTCGTGGGCCTCTGGGTTTCCTTTCTCTCCTCCGATCAATGATATCCCACTGGGAGCCCGCTGCCAGTTTATGCACCGGTGCTGTAAGTAAGGGGATGGGAGGGTGAGATCGGTCTGGGCCCAGATCAGCTACACAATTAAAGTCAACCCCCCCCCACACTATCCTCAGATAAAAGGTATTTAATTGTAATAAATCGGCCAGGCTAGTCAAAAAGGCAGATTGATCCACATTCGGGGCATACATATTCAAGAGGGCAACATTTCTACCATGTAATGAGCCTAGCACTAAGACATACCAACCGTGGGGGTCTGTTATTGCTCGATGTAACTGAAAGGGCACCTCCGGCTGGATCCGAACAAGTCCACACTGTGCAAAGGTCAAGTAAGTAGTGGCATATAACTGATCCCTCCAGCAGCTGCGCAAGGCCACACATTCCGGCTCTGTACGGTGTGGCTCCTGCAGGAATGCAATCTGTATCCCCCAACTCTTCTGGTAACTCAAAACATTGTAGCTTTTAGCTGAGAAGGACAAAAACCGCACATTTCATGTGATCAGTCTAATCTGGGTCTCCATATGGTCAGGTCCAGACATACTGCCATCCGGCTTCCACAAACCACTCCAGTCGATCTAGGTCGCTCCTACCAAATAAATAATAGATCATTCAGTGCCATATGTACCCCATTAAAAGAAAAAACAAAAAACAACACAATAAAAACAACTAGCCAACACATCCAAAACACAAACCCCCAACAACTGTGACATACAACATCCTGGCCAAAAACATAATAACACTGGGCCCGCCAAGGAGCCAAGGAAAGCCCAACAGTGGAACTAACTAGTTCCATAACAGAGGGAAATACGCGGAGCATGAAACAACCATGTCCACAGGGAGGAAGAGACAAGTAAACAAACAGCCTAAATATAGTGGGAGTGTAAGTGCAGAACCCTCACCCAAAGTCTAGTTCCTCCACAGGCCATACAAATAAAAAAAAAAGAAAATGAAGAAATCGACATCAGTAATACTCATGCAGCCACCACTACTCCACCGCTCAAGGTAGGAATTAACTCTTCAGGGAACTCCCATCAAACATCTGTCAAACAAATCGCTGTGCCCGGGTTAACCCCCTATAAAATATCCCCCAGACCTGGTACCACAGAGTCCTCCAAACCTGTAGCGGCACTGCAACGGGTCAAGAATGCCCGCTGCCAGGAGTCCTCCCTCGCCCAAGAGATACAGCCATTTCCACTGCACTGGTCCATTCCAATGCTGCTTGCGTTTGAGGGTCGGTTCAGCCCTCAATGGTGAGACCTCTGCCACCGGGGCCTCAGGGGCTTCTGGGCCCTGACTCCTCCAGGAGTACAATGCCTTGATCAAACAACTCCAACCAATCCCAAGCCTCCGCCGGGTTCATGAAGTAAACCTGATCCTCTGTCTGGACTTTCAGCTGGGCATAGTAGGGAATACAGCAAGCCCATGTTGCACAGCTTATTTTAGATGGCAAGAAACAATGCTCTCTGGTATTGTACCCGGGGTAAAGTCAGGAAACAATCAGACATTGGCACTGTCCATCACGAACGGCCCATGTGCGTGGGCCTGCTGGTCTCTCTCCTGGAAGTGAAGAAGGCGAGCTATCACTGGTCGAGGCGGGGCCTCAGGACGGGGAGGCTGCACAGCCATATAGTGAGCCTGTTTCAGGGCATAGTGGTTGGATAGGCCCTTGGGGGCCACTACATCCTGGAGCCAGTCCTTGAGGTAGACCCGAAAGGAATCGGCCTCAACACGCTTTTGGAGGTCCACCACTCTGATGTTGTTCCGGCGGTCCCTTCCCTCCTGGTTGTCCAGCCGAGCTGCTAGTTGCCTCATTGGAGTTTCTAGTTCTGTGAGGTGATGGTCTGTAGATTGTACAGCTGGTGCGAGTGACTGTTTTGTGACCTCGAAAGCAGTGAGCCTCTCTGATAGCATCCTGGTGTCCTCCAGGATAAGGCCAAATTCCACTACTATGGAATCAATTTTCCTCTCCAGGCATTCCCCGGAAGCTTCTGTCGCAGACAAGAGTTTATCAAACTTACTATCAAGAGATGAAGTGTCTCCACAAATTGGACACTGCTTGACCTCTCCTGGGAGGCCTTGTAGATGCATTCTTCTTGGCACGCTGTGTGCGGCCCATGGTGTACTCAGCCACACAAACAAGTATATAAAGATAAGACTCGCTACTGCAAGTACTAGGATGGGTAGATCTCTGCAATCAGCCTGCGATGTTACTGTTCCGATGCTGGTGGGAGAAGTAGCTCTAGCGGCAGTCCATAATGTCTTAGGTGACCACATCACCATCCACCAATGAGGATCTCAAGATGCTGAAGGAAGGCCCACAGCCCAAACAGTTCGGCTGGCAAATCCACTGAAAGGATTGGAGGTTTTTGGGCTGTTCCTGAGGGGTCCCCACACATCGGCATCGAGGGAGTGACTGGCCCACCAGGGCGAGGTCAATGAGCGGGGCAACTCAATCTGCCACGATCATCTAGACTGCACATCAAGAGGGTAGCGGGAGCCTAGCATCTCCCTTCAAGTTTCAGTGACAGCCTCAAGTTGCCCAGGGGCTGCCCAGCATTACTGCTTGAGGCTCTTCACCTGTATGTGAAGTCAGGAAAGTTGCGGGTGCAGGCCAGGGGTAGCCCCTCCACCAGCTCCTCACCACTGTTCATCAGTGGTAGATGGAGAGCAGATGTACCCTCTAGTGCATCCTCAGTACCCACAACTTTGACGTGTCCCTGGCACCCTCGTAAGGTGTCAAATGAAGACCTCCTTCAAAGACCACCTCGACAACAACGCACATGACAGCAAGGAGCTCTTCATGAAGGAACACTCCAGCTCCAACACTAACGACATCCTGCCGTCGCAAACCCTGTGACAGCTTCAACACCCAGACAGCCCCAACAGACAGCAACACAACAGACCCTCCGCACACCATCGACCACATCCCCTTGCTAGCCTGGACCAACTTGAGCATCGATGACACCATCAAGACCATGAGCACAATCCACTCCGGCTCTCCGTCAGACCCATTCCCGCACCACGTCTTCAGCAAAGCAAGCAGCTCCATCGCACCCCACCTACGCAACGTCATCAATCTCTCCCTTGAGACCGCGACCTTCCCAGAGAGCTGGAAACACGCCGAGATCAACGCCCTACTCAAAAAACCCAAGGCAGACCCAAGAGACCTCAAGAACTTCCGACCCATCTCCCTGCTCCCCTTCCCGGCCAAGGTCATCGAGAAAATTGTTAACAGACAGCTAACCCGATCCCTCGAAGAGAACTGAATCCTGGACCCTTCCCAGTCAGGGTTCCGCAGCAACCACAGCACCGAGACCGCCCTCATCGCCGCCACGACAACATCAGGACCCTGCTAGACAACGGGGAGACTGCAGCACTCATCCTCCTAGACCTCTCCGCCGCCTTCGACACCGTCTGCCACCGTACACTGCGCACACGCCTCCATGCTGCAGGGATACGAGACAAGGCTCTGGAATGGACCACCTCCTTCCTCTCCGGCAGAATCCAGAGCGTCCGCCTCCCCCGTTCCGTTCCGAAGCCTCCGAGATCATCTGCGGTTTCCCTCAAGGATCCTCCCTCAGCCCGACACTGTTAACATTTACATGGCCCCGCTTGCACACGTCGCCCGACAGCACAACCTCAACATAATCTCCTACGCCGACGACACTCAACGGATCCTCTCCCTCACCAAGGACCCCATCACCGCCAAAGCCAACCTCCAAGAAGGAATGAAGGCCGTTGCCGACTGGATGAAGATCAGCCGTCTGAAGCTGAACTCGGACAAGATGGAGGTCCTCATCCTCGGCTCCAACCCGTCAGCCTGGAACGACTCCTGGTGGCCAAAGGCACTGGGGGCAGCCCCGACCCCCACCGACCACGCACGCAACCTGGGAATCATCCTCGACTCAACCCTCTCAATGACCAAGCAAGTCAACGCCATCTCCTCCTCCTGCTTCAACACCCTCCGCATGCTCCGCAAGATCTACAGATGGATCCCGACAGATACAAGAAAGACAGTCACCCAGGCTCTCGTCAGCAGCAGACTCGACTACGGAAACGCCCTCTACGCGGGAGCCCCGACCAAGCTCATCAATCGACTACAACGCTTTCAAAACGCCTCGGCACGACTGATCCTCAATGTACCACGACACGGCCACATCAAACCTACACTGGCTCCCCGTCAACAAGAGGATATCCTTCAAGCTCCTCATCCACGCACACAAGGCACTCCACAGGACCGGCCCAGCCTACCTCAACAGACGGCTCTCCTTCTACACCCCCAACCGCCAGCTCCGCTCCGCCGACCTCTCACTCGCCACCGTCCCGCGCATCCGAAGAACAACCACCGGCGGGAGATCCTTTTCCCACCTCGCCGCCAAGACATGGAACACCCTCCCTATGAGCCTACGACAGACCCAAGACCTGCTGACCTTCAGGAGGATACTAAAGACCTGGCTGTTTGATCAGTAGCGGCCCCCACCTACAGCGCCTTGAGACTCTCGCGGGTATGTCGTGCGCTTAACAAATGACTGATTGAATTAGGAGGCGCCGTCTCTCAGATAGGCCTATCTCCCTTTCGGTGTAGTCCCTGCAGGATCACTGCTATTCGCTGCAGCTGTGCTCCTGCCAGTAGCCTACCCAATGTAAATGGCATGGGAGGTCAGACGGGGCCCATCTCACAAGATGTAGAGGCTCCGACCACTTACAAGCACCATCGCCACCTTAAATGGGGGCCTCAGGAAATCTGTAGATTAGGACCCCTCTGTGCTCCGGGGGCTGTAGGGAGCACGGTCCACTTTTAAAACGGGTGTCTTGTCCTCAGTGAGGCCCTGCTAATAGAGCGGACTGCCATCTTGCAGAGTGAGTGAGGTGCGTCCGGGCCAGAATAAGTGTCTGGAACAGAAGTGGCGCGGTCCCTCTGGTACTAGACTACACCGATGGGAGTGCCGCTCTCCAGTGACCCTCCGGCAAGCTCCGAAGCAGCGGTGCGGCAGCTGCAGGGGGCTAGGGGATCGCGGTTGGCCAGAAGCTCAAGCCGTCGCCATAGCATGGTGGCAAGCTCCACCCTCCCACACCACAAACTTCATATTCATCCTTTTCATAACAATCTTCTTTGAGGGTACTGCTTAATTCTGCTAACAGTCCTAGATGTTTCATTATGGTATTTTACATCCAGGACAGCTGACAGAAACACACAAAAAGTTACCAGAATATTATCAAACGCGTCCCCCAAGTTAGAAAAACAAACCTTTTGGCTTTGCTGATACTTGCTGCTTTTGTTTTTCCCTGGCACTTCGTTGCATTTTCACACTTCCTACAGTCACCTCATCCTACCCATCTTTTTTATATCCTCTTTTCCCCTTTTAAGGTCTCGCCTGAGAGAGAGTGCATGCGCTGTTGCTTGCATGACAGTCTGTTTACTTAGGGGGCTGTAGGAAAGTAGGATCTGCTTTCATGGTTACCCCCACTTTTTGCTTGGTGTCTGTAGGTTTTTGACTAGTCTGATTGGGATTCTGCTAATCAGGACCCCAGTCTCTGTGCTTTCTCCCTAATTTGACCACGGTAAGTACTCTTTTGCATCCACAATTGGCTGCTGGTGTACCCCTGTGTGTCCCTACTAAATGGTACTAAGGTAACAAGGGCATACGAACACCAGCGGTCTCCTATGGGCTGCAGCCTGTATTGTGCTACCCATGGGAGTACATGCACACTGTGACTACAGGCCCTGTCATTGTAGAATGAATGAGTTGGTCCTTGCACCTCTCACAACAGATATAAGTTTTTCTTATATCTGAGGCCACTGCACTTAAAACCTATAAGTCACCCCTATGGCAAGCTCTTCAGTCCGGAGGGCAGGGTGCTTGGTTATATGTGTGAGGATACCCCCGCTTGAGCAGGACACCCCTACAAACCCCAGAGTCGATTCTCGAGGCTTTATTTTGATACATATAGCGAACATCAGTCATTATGCGATGTCCAACTATATAGTGGCTGCACCAAACCCAGTCATGTTTGTTATCAAACATGTTGAAATCATGCTCCAACACTGATTCCAGTGTTGGAAGTATGATCCCATGTACTTGGGGGCTACGTTGGGGTACCCACCTGTATTACCGGTAACAGCCTTTCAGGGCCCGACGGCAAGTTAGTGCTGCTGCCGACCACAGACAATTCTGGGCTGGAGTGGGGGCGCTTGCGAGCTCCACCAGACTGCCTTGAAGGGCACATTTGGTGCCCTGCTTGCATACTCAGGTTTAGGGAGCCCTTGGCTCCTGCTCTGCTGCAAAACTGGACAAAGGACATGGAAGTATCCTTCCCTCTGACCAGCTCTCCTCTGGGGGGATCCCATCCTTTCCCTAGGGTACTTAAGGGCTTACCTGTGAGTGGCTCTTCAGATTCGTCCTGGGACAAGATTCAAGCCTGAACCACGTCACTATTCGACCATCTGGACACTTAGAATTCGCTTGACTTCGCCTGGAACCAAGATTGTACCAAGGAAGCCTCCTGGTGCTCCTGGTCTTGCTAGTCTGCAAGTCTTCTTCATCATCTGTCTGTGCTTCTTCCAGAATCTTCAACAGACTTGTGGGCATCAAAGGCAACCAAAGTAATCTGCCTTGGAGTGAAGGAGTCAATCCCCTGCATCTGCAGGACCCGCAACAAAGCTGACCGGTCTGATGCTGCTGACGTCCCACGGACTTCGAAAGGCTCAACAACACAGGTGGTGGTTCTGCAACTCCCTCAAGGCCTCTGCAATTTTGAGGCCAGTATCTCTCGTCGGAACCAGTGGGACTGAACCCCTGTGCACTGCGTCGACTTGCCCTTGCCAAGGCTTCTTGGCTCTGCACTCCAGAAACCTTCGGGCTACCAGAAGCTCCAGCTTCCAGCATCTCTTCCTGCCAAGTACAGCTTCCTCACTGCATCTTCTGCACGGTGGGTTTTCCTTCTTCGTAAACTGCTCGAGGTCATCTTGCGATTCCTGTGCCTTTGGCCTGTGGGTCCTCCTGGGGGATTTCTTTTGCTCCAGTGGATTCCCCTACTTGCTCGGGCCTGCTCTGACTCTCCTGCTTATAGTGAGTCCCTTGGACCTTGCTGCACCCACTACTGCTCATTCTTCGTTCTCCACGCCAGTTGCAGATACTGCCAGACAACGACCCCTTGGTCACCGACATCCGATCTGGAACAGCTCGTGCCCGGGTCCTGCCTTCCTCAGCGTTGCCTGTTCCTCACAGCTGCAGTGACAAGATCTTCAAATTGTCTGAACCATCCATCGGTAGGCATTGCTCTTCTATGCCTCCTGGTCCCTCCTGAGTAGCATAGACTCTGTCCCCCTCCACTTGCAGGTTCTTCACTTCCAGAATCCACCCTTGGTTTCCACTGGACTTCACCTTCTTTTCCAGAGGCACTTTTCTCCAAGTCTTCCATTGTCTATGGAGGTTCCCAACGTCTCCTCACCCCTATGCACTTGGCTTCCCTGGTGTAGGAAACGTGGTTTCCGGGGCATCCACGGGTGGGGTGGCTCTCCAACCTTCCGTCCTCCAAGGGAATTCTGGAGGTCCTCTGGGAAGGGTCCTTCTTCCTCAAAACTGCAACTGCGACTTCTCCATTGACTTCCATTTGGCACGCAGCTGTGTTCCCACTCTGCACGCAGCCTCCGTGGGGTTCCTTGGCACTTACCTTGGGTGGCTCCTTGTGCCTTCAGTCCCGTTCCTCTCCTGCAGTTCGCATTCCACTTTCTTAATATATGGTTTGGTCTCCCCCCTGGAGACCACTGTATTTTGTGCTACTTATCTTATTGCAATTGAAGTATTGTTGTGTATTTGTGTTGATATCTCTGGGTAGAAGATATACCAATGTGTTAGTGAGTGTTGTGTAATAAATAGAAGTATTTTTATATTAACAGTGTGTGGTTCTTTTTCGTTTAACCTACACTACATGATTAAACTGGTAAAACAAGCTGCTTAACACTCATTCAATATAAGCCTGAAGGCTGATCTCCACAGTTGCCACTTTGAGAGCTTTCTATGGTTATCAAAGACCAATAAAATCACCATAAGGGTTGCCTGGATTAGTGCAAGGCGCTTCACTTAAATAAGTGTGCACCATATACTAACGGTAATGGATTAAACCCAGATCTGTTGACTGGGTGTGAGTGTTTGATTGGTTCAGATGCTCTGTCCATCACCACCGTCTTTTGTAACATATACTAAGCCAGCCTCCTATTAGGGGACTTAGAGCTCCCCCATTGCCTACCATTGGTTGGCTTCATTGTCACTCTCATTACCTTCCTGCTCTTTCGGCAGCTAGTGCCTCCGACAGTTCTTGCGCCGCCTCTCCCCCAGGGCATGGCTAAAGTTCTAGTGTGTCCTTCCACTGCTTTGCAGTTAATGTTGTGGGAGCTGGTTTTCTCCTTTTCATTTGCTGGCTTGGCGTCTGCTTCCTTCCCCTTCTTTTACACCTCCTTTCAGACTTCAGAGACACTTTGTGCAAATGTATGTTTGATGATGTGTGAGCCACATGCCTTTTTGTTCTCATACAATCGTTGACCAATTATTTATTTGAAACTGATCTCTTTCCATTTGTAAACTTTAGTCTTCCTTAGACCATTATGCAAGTGTGCACAACTCTTCCTACAAAGACGTGTACATTTTAACCTCCTGAATGCGGGATTTAGCCAGTGGCTGAAGCCTGCACTACCACCCAAGTGCATTTGTGGCCATTAGCTGACACTGGGGAAGCATTACAAGGATCCTCAGGTGCTAGCACTAGAGGATTTTGTTTTTAAAGAGTGGTGATGCGAATTTGCTTATGCTTCAGTTTCTGCCCATCTGTTAGGTCAGTGCGCCACAAGGAATGCGGACATCACAGTTTTCCCACTGGACACAGAGGAGCCAGGAGATATGTGCTCTCTCGCACTCCAAGGGCTCTACCCCAAGTGCCTCCTCATGTTTCAGGATGGCCGCCTTAAAAGGGTTTCTTGGTTGTGGATCACAGTCATACCATGATCAACAACCAGGAAAGCAAATCAGCCACTAGGGATGTGTTCTTTTGGGGTGGTCAGCCCTTGTGGTGAATGCCCCCACCAGATAATTTTTTGGGCAGTTGGCAAGAGGGGGGTATTGCACCACCAGGGGAAATAAAAGGATTAAGAAAAAAAAGAAATCTAATTGTCAAGGAACCGACCCCAATTAGGGGCCCATATGTTTTTTTTCAAATGTGTGTTTCACCTATGAATAGATCGCGACACACCAGGGGAAAACACACATTTAGAAGAAAAAAATTAGTCCTGCAATAAGGGGTGGCAATTGCGCCCCCAGGGCAAAACACACATTTAAAAAAACTACTTTGTTAGGGGGTCGGAACTCCTTCCATACATGTCGACCCTCTTAGGGCCCATATATATTTGCTTAGAAAAGAGCGTTTTTTCCTAGGAGGTTGATTGCGCCCCTCAGCAGAAAACACGCTCAAATATATATATATTAGGGGGTTTATAAGCAACCCCCATCTGATATAACCTTACAGCAGCATATTCCTTACCTTAGCATTATCTCCAGGCGTCAGACTGGATCTGATTTTTTGTTTTTTGAGAGCAGCACTCCTGCACGCTGGTAGGTGGCATCGTCTAGCTCCGTGTGGCATCATCTGCTTCAAGACCGACAAGGGCGGTGCCTATATAGGCACCATCCCTGCGTGCTGACGTCAGTTTCGTTTCGCAGCTTTTCAGGCCAGAAGTTTGGAGCAACAAAGAGTACCGATCCCTGATGTGTGAAAACTAGGGCCCTGAAAGGGGGAAAAGCCCTACGTTTATAAATCCTTTCACAGAGCGGGGAGGATCAGAAAGGAATCTGGGGCTAGATAGAGTCTCTACCCGATGCACAAGTTACTACTTGTGTAACGATATATCTGTAAGAGACATTAGTTAGTATTAGATTCCTTACCTTAGAATATCCCCAGGCGTCAGACTGGATCCGGAACTTTTTTGCGTAGCAGTACCCTTGCGCGTCAGTAGGCGTCGTCTGCGGCTCCGCGTCCGTCGTCGGCGTCATGGGCGCCGTGACACAGCTTTTACGCGCCAGAAGCGCTGAGCCATGTTAAAAACCAAAACTGGTGCCATTGAAACTAGGGCCCTGAAAGGGATAACCCTAACCCTAGATATCGGTTCGCAGAACGGGATGATGGGTGGGTCGGTAAGGAATCTAATACTAACTACTGTCTCTTACAGATATATCGTTACACAAGTAGTAACAAATGGCCTCAACTGTCGCCGCTCAATCTCCAAGCATGGAGGTGGAGACTGGACAGGTTTGGGTGGAGGACCGTCTCCTGCTGCTGCGACAGAAGGTTCTCCTGAAGAGGCAGACGAACCGGGGGATCGACTGACATACTGAGTAGCTCTGGATACCAGTACCTTCGTGCCCAGTCCGGAGCCACAAGGATGACTTGGGCTCGGTCGCGCTTGATCTTCTTCAGCACTCTGGGCAGAAGTGGTATAGGCGGAAAGGCGTACAACAGACCGCAACTCCACTCGCGACGAAAAGCGTCTCCGAGCGAGTGCCGCCTTGGAAATTCCAACGCGCAGAACTGATGACGCGTTCTCTTCGGTGGCGAATAGATCTAACCAAGGCTCTCCCCATCGCTGAAAGAGGCCTTGCGCCACGCCCGAGTGCAGACGCCATTCGTGATCCATCATGCACCGACCGCTGAGCTCGTCCGCCCTGGCGTTCAGAGAACCTGCCAGGTGTTGAGCCACCAGGGTCACGCCCTGGCGTTCCAGCCATTGCCAGAGGCGCAGAGCCTCCTGGCAAAGGGTCCACGACCCCACCCCGCCCTGTTTGTTGCAGTACCACATGGCGGTGGTGTTGTCCGTGAACACCTGCACTACACTCCCCCGAACAGAGGGAGGAATGCCTTCAGTGCAAGACGAATCACCCGTAACTCCAACAGGTTGATGTGGAGCCGGGCCTCCGCCGGAGACCAGAGGCCTCTGATCTCCGCCTCTCCCATGTGGCCTCCCCAGCCCTGGAGGGACGCGTCCGTCACAACTACGTGCTCCGGTTGGGGAAAGGAGAGGGACCTGCCGCTGACCCAATCGCGGTCCGTGAGCCACCACTGCAGCTGTCTCGCAGTGCCCTCCGAGATCAGGACATGGTCGGACAGGTTGCCCTGATGCTGGGCCCACTGAAACTTCAGGTCCCACTGCAGAGCCCGCATCCGCCACCTGGCGTGATGCACCAGAAGGATGCAGGAGGCCATCAGCCCCAGAAGCCGCAGCGTCAACCTGACCGAGACCCGGGATAACGGCTGAAAGATGGGAATCAGAGCCTGAATATCCCGGACCCGCTGTTCGGGTGGATAAACCAGAAACCGCGCCGAGTCTAGAACCGCTCCGATGAAGAGGAGCTTCTGAGAGGGGCACAGGTGTGACTTTGGCACATTGATGGAGAACCCCAGCTGGTGCAGGAGATCTGCCGTAGTCTGGAGGTGGCCGACGACTGTCTGGGGCGAGCCCGCCTTCAACAACCAGTCGTCGAGGTAGGGGGAAGACTGAAACCCCTAACCTGCGCAGATGAGCTGCGACCACCGCCATCACCTTTGTGAACACCCGTGGGGCGCTGGTAAGGCCGAAGGGGAGCACGGTAAACTGAAAGTGCTCGTGGCCAACCGTGAACCGCAGGTAGCGCCGATGGGCCGGCAGGACGGGGATGTGGAAATAAGCGTCCTGCAAGTCCAACGCTACCATCCAGTCTTCTGGGTCCAGGGCAGCTAAGACCTGAGCCAGTGTCAGCATTTTGAACTTCTCCTTCCGGAGGAAGCCGTTGACATTCCTGAGGTCCAAGATAGGGTGCAGGCCCCCTTTGCCCTTCTTGGGTTCCAGAAAGTAGTGGGAATAGCAACCACACCCTACTTCTGGCCCAGGAACGCGCTTGATGGCCCCCTTGGCCAAGAGGGCCGTAACTTCCTCCTGCAGAAGTCGCAAATGATCCCCCGATACACGGTGGTTCTGCGGTGGCATGGCTGGAGGAGTCGCCTCGAAGGGGAGGGAGTAGCCCCTTCGGATGATCTGCAGCACCCACCTGTCCGATGTGACAGTGCGCCAGTGGAGGAGGTGATGGCGAACCCTGCCCCCCACTGGCGTCACATGGGCCTGAAAGCACAGACTAGGAGGGTTTTGAGGCGGATGCTGCGGGGGAAGGTGTGGACTGACATCGCCGTTGACCCCTACCGCCAGGACGGCGGTTCCTACGGCCGCCACCGCGTTGGGTATTACCCTGCGGAGCGTGGCTGGCAGCACGTGTGGGTACACCCCTTCCGTGGCTACGAAAGGAGGGAAAAGCAGCCGATTGCTGGCGCGGGGCCGAGAGTCCCAAGGACTTGGCCGTAGCCCTGGAGTCCTTAAAGCGCTCAAGCGCATGGTCTGCTTTGTCGCCAAAGAGGCGACGGCCATCAAACGGCATGTCCATCAACGTGTTCTGGACATCTGCCGAAAAGTTGGCGGACCTCAGCCAGGCTTGGCGTCTGACCGCCACCGTTGTTGCCATCGCTCTACCTAGCGAGTCGGTGGTATCCAGCCCACACCAGATGGAATATTTGGCTGCATCCCGGCCCTCCACAAGGGCTTGGCCGAGTTTGGCCCGTACCTCCAACGGACACTCTGGCAGCACTTCCGCAACCGTATCCCACAGAGAGTGGGTGTAACGGCCCAAGAGGCAGGTGGTGTTGGAAGACCGCAGTCCCAGGCTAAGGGATGAGAAGATCTTTTTACCATACTGCTCATACCTCTTGGATTCCCTGTCCGGCGGAGCCGACGGGAACGCGTTCTGGGAATTGGAGAGCTGGATGACCAGGCTCTCGGGAGTGGGGTGGGTGGACAGGAAACATGGGTCCCCCGGGGCCGGGCGGTGGCGTCTGGCCACGTTCCTATCTACGGGCGAATCCATAGCGGGCCTGGACCAAGTGCCCAAAAGAACGTCGGTTAAGGCCTCATTTAACGGCAGCAGAGGCTCGGCTGAGCATGACTGCGGCTTAAGGACCTCGGTGAGGAGGTTAGTCCTCACGGCCGCGACGGGGAGCTCAAGGCCCAAGGCCTTGGCTGCCCTCATCAACACCACACTATAGGTTGCCCCGTCCTCCGTAGCCACGGTAGGAGGTGAGACAAAGCCAGTGTCAGGCGAAGTGTCAATACCACTGGCCTCCCCAAGTTCACCTGCCCAGTCCTCTTGAGACTGGCATTCACGTGCCAGAGGGTCCTCAGACCCCTCCCAATCCTCCTCATCACCCATCTCCTGGTACTCAGGATTGGGAAAAGATGGGGCCGGTTCATGGAAAACGAATTCTCCACCGGCGCCGGAACCGGGTCGAGGGAGGCGTCGGTGGTGACACCTGAGCGACCGGCGCAGGGGAGGTCGTTAAATCCACCGGCGACGACCCGGATCCGGAACCGGATCCAGTGGGGCCCTGCGGCGCCAGGCCCGAAGGCGCCGGCGGCGACGGAGCCGAAGCACCCGTCGGCGTCGGGGCCGAAGCCCCGACCCGCTAGGACCCCAGACAGGGCCGCCGGGGCTGAAGGCGCCGTGGAACCCGTCGGAGGAGAGAGGGACCTCATGGCCACTAGGAACCGCTCGATCTCCTCCGGCGTCGCGTGAGGCCCAGGGACCGAAGGGTATGGAGCCTGACGCGGCGCCTGCGACTCCGAGGGAGCCGCGTGGGCGGTGCCACCCGAACCCCCGGCCGCGTCGCGCGAGCGTCAGGGGGGGAGTCGGAAGAGCGATGACGTCTCTTCGACTTCTTATGCTTACCTGACGACTTCGACCCTGAGGAGTGATGTCGACTCTCGGAGCTACGATGGCTCCGCTCCCGCGACCGGTCCCTCGACCTCCATCTGGATCGGGACCTCTCCTGGCGTGGGGCCGACTACCGGAGTTCGAGTCGCTTACGGGACCGCTCCCGTCTAGCTTTCGAAGTCAGGGCCCGGCAGTCGGAACAGGCCTTGTCGTCGTGGTCGACGCCGAGACAGTGGAGACACCGACGGTGAGGGTCCGTTACCGACATCAGTCGGTCGCAATCGTCACAGGGCTTGAAACCAGGCATCCCTACCGGCACCGATGAGGAGTCGAAGACTCGAAAAGGAGATCAAAAAGATCAAAAAAGAGTTAGTCAAAAAGTGACTAAGGTACGACTTTTTCCGGATCTTCGCTGCTGGCGCGGAAAAAAGAAGAACTGACGTCAGCACGCGGAGGCGGCGTCTAAGTACTCAGACGATGTCATCACGGCGCCCACGACGGCGACGACGGACGCGGAGCCGCAGACGACGCCTACCGACACGCAAGGGTACTGCTACGCAAAAAAATTCCGGATCCAGTCTGACACCTGGGGATATTCTAAGGTAAGGAATCTAATACTAACGTGTCTCTTTCAGATAATGCATTACTGAAGGTAACTTGGTCATCTGATTGAGACTTTTAGATGCAGAATCCTTACCTTAGAATAGATACCCAAGCCATACCTCCCTAGAGGAGGGTCATTTCTTTACGCATCAGTCAGCGCAGATCTGGAGAGGAGCTACCCATGTCACTTTTTGACTGACATTTTTTGAGACACTGTCTCCTAGTATAGCAGGGATGTCTACGAGGAAGGAGGTTTAAGCCCTATGGTGCTTGTAACCAGAAAATGGTGACAGAACCACACATCATCTGCTTCTGGTGTCTCATGCTCACTCAAATCCGGTCTGCCCTGGACCCGGGAGATTGAATGGTAGCGTTGGACTTGCAGGACGCATACTTCCACATCCCTGTCCAGCCTGCCCACAGACGTTATCTGCGGTTCATGGTAGGCCCCAAGCACTTTCAGTTCACAGTGCTCCCCTTTGGCCTTACCAGCGCCCCTCGGGTGTTCACAAAGGTGAAGGTGGTGGTTGCGCTCACCTGCAGAGTTCAGGGTTGCCAGTCTTCCCTTATTTTGATGACTGGCTGCGAAGCAGGCTCATCCCAGGAAGTCATCTCCCACCTCCAGACTACAACAGGCTTCCTGCACTTTCTGGGGTTCACTATCAACGTTCCAAAGTCACACCTGACCCCTTCTCAGATACTACCTTTCATAGGGGCTGTTCTGGACACAGTGCAGGTTTGGGCATACCTTACCCAATTGCAAGTCTAGGATATGCAGGCTATGATACAGATGTTTCAGCCTTTATCCTCGATTTTGGGTGAGACTAAGGCTGCTGGGCCTAATGGCCTTATTCATCCTGCTTGCGACACATGTCCTCTGATGTATGCAGCAGTGGGACCTGAAGTTCCAGTGTGTGTTCCATCCGGGAAATCTCTCTGACATGGTCCAGATCGCAGAGGGTAAAATATCTGAAGTGGTGGTTAACAAATGGGTATTGGGTCATTGGTAGACCCCTCTCCCTTCCCTGACCAGAACTGATAGAAGTGACAGATGCCTTACTCTTGGGCGGCCATCTGGGAGAGGTAGAGATCAGAGGCCACTGGCCTCTGGCGGAATCCGGACTACACATCAACTTGTTGGAGCTCAGAGCAATCCGCTTGCATTGAAAGCCTTTCTACCCTCCACCAAGGCAAGGCTAGTTCAGTTATTCACGGACACCACCATGTGCTACAGTAGCAAATAAGGCAGGGTGAAGTTGTGGACCCTTTGTCAAGAGGACCTCCATCTCTGGACATGGCTGAAATGTCAGGGCATTTCCCTGGTGGTTCAACACCTGGCAGGATCTCTAAAGGCCAGATTGGACGAAATCAGCTGAAGATGCCTAACGGATCATGAATGACAGCTCCAACCAGTGGTGGTGCAAGGTCTCTTACAGCAGTGGCTAGAACCTTGGTTAGATCTGTTCGCCACTGCAGAGAATGTGCAGTATCAGCAGTTTTGCACGCTGGAGTTTCCAATCCGGCTCTCACTCGGATAAGCTTTTCATGTCAAGTGGAGCTCAGGCCTCCTTTATGCACGTACCACTCCTGCCAGGCATTCTGAAGAAGATCAGGAACAACTGGGTTCAAGTCATTCCTGTGGCTCCAGACTGGGTTTGGACAGACTGGTATCCTGGGCTGTTGAGCATGCCATCGGTCCTCTGATCAGGTTGCCCCTTCAGAAGGAACTTCTGCCGTGGCAACAGGGGAGTGTTCTCCACCCAAACCTGTCAACATTCCACCTACATGCGTGGAGATTGAGTGGTGACAGTTGACAGCTTTCAACCTTCTGCCCAAAGTCTGTAATGTCGTGTCAGCTACACATCCCTCCGCCAAGCGAGTAGATGCCTGCAGTTGGCGCAAGTTTGTGGCATGGTGTGCAGAAAAAACAGGTTGACCCACCTTTCTCAGGACATTCTGTGTATTGTTTCTTTTGCCCAGCAGGGCTCTGTTTTGGTTTCTGAAAGGTCTCCAAAACGTGTTCCCACCTTCACCCTTCAACATGCCTCAGTGGGACCTAAATTTAGTCCTGACATTTCTGATGTATGCTCCTTTCAAGCCGATACGCAACTGTCCTATCAGGCTCCTTACTATAAAGACGGCCTTTCTAGTGGAAATAACATCTGCCCAGAGGGTCAGTGAACCCCATGCTTTGTCATCTAAGCAGCCGTATATCAACATCTTCCCAGACACAGCTGGCCCTTCGCACTGGAGCTTCCTTGCGAAGGTTGTCCTTAAATGTAGGCCAGTCTATCACAGGGCCTACCTTTGCGCTCCACCTCGTCTTTCTAAGAAAGAGGAGCGACTCCTTTGGCTGGACCCAAAAAGAGCATCGTCATTCTACCTGGACCATGCAAAAGAGTTCCAGGTGGATGAACCACTCTTGGTGGGGTATGTCGGAGCCCAGAAAGGGAAGGCGGTACAGAAATGGACCATCTCTTGACAGATCGAGCTCTATATCAAAATTTGCTATGCATTGGGCGAAGAAGGGGTTGTATGCTCATTCTACCAGAGCCAAGGCTGTGACAACTGCTTTAGCAAGGGGCGTTCTGGTCCTGGATATCTGCCAGGCAGAAACGTGGGCATCTCTACACACTTTTACCAAGCACTACTGCCTGGACAGTCAGATCTTTCTAGAAGAAATCTCTGCAGGACTTTCTAGAGTGGAATCGCTTCGCAGTCCCCCCTCAGGGAAGGTATTGCTTGGGTATCTATTCTAAGGTAAGGAATCTGCACTAGAAGTCTTTATCAGATGAACAAGTTCCCTACCTTCAGGAACGCCTTATCTGGTAAAGCCTATCTGGCCGCAGATTCCTTACCGACCCACCCATCCTCCCCGCTCTGCGAACAGATTTATAGACTTAGGACTTGTTCCCCATTCAGGGCCCTTTTCTCTTAACATGATTTTAGGGAACGTTTGAGATTTGAAGGACACTGAGAACCACACAAGGGACACCACCCTGGAATCCCCTGGGTGTTTACTTTTCAAACATGTATGGTTGGTAGGTTGCCATGGATTTTGGCCGAGCACGCCCCAAATAACGAAGCTACCCCTATCGCTGATCTCCATGCAGCACTTTCATGCCTTGTGTGCGGTAGTCTCTTGGCCCACCCACACAAGTGGGGTACTGTCCTTTTAGAGAGACGGGTGGGAACGCAAGGCGGTAGGAAATTTGAGACTACCTACAGACTCCAAAACTTTCTATCACCGAAATGTAAGAACAATGTGTGTTTTTAGCCAACATTTGAGGTCTGCAAGGGCTTCTGGATAAAATTACTTAGAGCGAGCCACCCAAGTCACACACCCCTGGACTCTCTTGGTTGTCTAGTTTTAAAAAAATGTGTAGGTTTTATAGATTCCACTAGTTGACAGCTGAGAAAAGGCCCAAAATCCACAGCTACCTACATTACAGAAAAAAGGGTCTGTTTTCAGTGGAAAAATGTCTTGGGTACATGTAGTGTTTTGGACCCTTTCCTCTTGCGGGCACTAGGCCTATCTGCGCAAGTGAAGCATCATTTTTATCAGGGGACTTGGGAGAATGCGGAGTTGTAGGAAATTTGTAGCTCCCCACAGATTCCACAAGTTGTCCTCACAGAAATGTGAGGAAAAGGTGTGTTTTTAGTCAAAGTTTGAGGTTTGCAAGGGCTTGTGGGTAAAATAACCTAGTGTGAGCCACATACGTCATGCACCCCTGGACTCCTCTAGTTATTAGTGCTAACAAATGTGCAGGTGTGCTAGGTTTCACGAAGTGCTGGATGAGCTAAGGCCCAAAATTCACAGCTACCCACATTGCAAAAAAAAAAGCGTCTGTTTTCGTTTCAGTGGAAAAAAAGAGATGTGTCCATGTTGTGTTTTGGGCCCTTTCCTGTCATGTGCACTAGACCTACCCAAGTGAGTGTGGCATAATTTTTACCGGGACACTTGGGGAAATGCTGAGTAGTAGGACTTTTGTGGCTCTCTACAGATAACCAATTTTCTCACAGAAATGTGAGGACGTGTGTTTTAATTAAGTTTGAGGTCTGCAAGGGCTTCTTGGATAATCAAACCTGGACAGAGCCACACAAGTCACTTCACCCTCGATCCCCCTAGGAGTCGAATTTTAAAACATGTGCAGTTTTCCCAAAGTGCCGGATGAACTAGAGCGCAAAGCTCACAGGAACAAACAGTGCAAAAAAAAGGGTCAGTTTTCAGTGAAAAAATGTGAGGAGTCCATGCTGTGTTTTGGGCCTTTTCCTGTTGTGGGTACTAGGTTTACCCATACAAGTGAGGTACCATTTTTACTGGGAGGCGTGGGAGAATGCTGTGTGGTGGGAATTTGCAGCTCCGTGCAGATTTCAAAAGTTTTACTCTCAGAAATTTGAGGAAAATATGTCTTTTTAGGGGAAGTCTAGCTTTGGAAGGGCTTCTGGTTAAAATTACCATGTGAGTCATGCACCCCTGGTTGTCTAGTTTTCCATCATATGCAGGATTGCTAGGTTTGCCTAGTTGCTAGCTTAGCTGGGGCCCAAAATCGACAGCTAACCACATTGCAAAAAGTGGTAAACATTTGATGCATCTATATTGCGTTTTGGGCCCTTTGCTGTCACAGGCACCAGGCCTACCCACACAAGTGAGGAACCATTTTTATAAGGAGACATGTGGGAACATGGACTAGTATAACATTTGTTATTATCAATTCGATTTCTCTGCATTTGGACCTTCCACATATAAGCCAGTGTCTACGAAAGAAAACATTTTGAATAATGCTGAATCACATGCTAGTACGGGTACCCACAAATCAGAGACTTACAAATAACCACTGCGCCTAAACTCCAGATCTGGTGTCCATTTCAGAAATACATTAGTTTCCTTGATAAAGTTTACCATATGAATTGCGCTATACTATGAACACAATGAAAAACCAGTGTACTGTGAAGCTTAAATTGTTGGCGCTAGGTACCTCAGGTTCGTGGACAATCTACACACCCTATATATCATGGCAAACAGAAGTGCTCTCACATACGTAATGGTATATTGCTTTTGTAAATTGCCCACCGTAACAAGAAGTTACAGATGAAAATGTCACTATTGCCCATTTTTTCCCCACTCATTTTCACTATTATTTTTAGCTCAAGTTAGTGTCTTTGTTAGAGCTACACAAATTACCACCTTGCTGAATTCAAAATTGTGTCTACTATTCAGAAATCTATAGCTTTACTGTATTACCAATTGGTGTCATATCAGGTTTCACCACAAAGTAGAAGTAGGTTTAAACCACAAAAATTTGAAAAATGAACTAACTCTGAAAAATGCCAAAACTGTAGGGGAAAAAATAGGTTTCTTGAGTCAGCTCTGATTGTTTATCAAAGCTGGGAAGATGGTGTCTTAACACAGCAAACCTTTTATCGATGTCATTTTTAGGAAACATACACTTTTTTGCAGAGTACTTTTTTTCCTGCAAAACAAAAAATGCTGCTATATTTAAGCTATTTTCTCAGTCGTCTCCAGGGAAATCTACAAACCCTGGGTACCTTTAGAATCCCCAGGATGTTGCGGAAAAAACAAGTTACATACTTGTACACTGTGGTTCTCCAGTATTAAAATCTATTATAGATTCACATGCTTGAATCTTCCCTGTTGTCATGGTGGGAATCCCAGGGTACTTAAATAAGCAGTACTATTAGAAGAACATTAGAAAGCATGAAGATAATAAATTTGTAAACCAATCCACATATTTAGAATAGAACAAAACTTCAACCAATCAGAAACAAGCCCAGACCCCCATCTCCCCTACAGAGCCACCGAACCTCAGATTCCGAGCACAAGTATAACTAAGAGAATAGTCGTATGAGGCACAATGTGGCAAGCCTAAAACGGGGAGGTGGCGGGCCGCATGTGAATTTATGAATCTCAATACTGGAGAACCTCAGGGTACAGGTAAGTAACTTATTTTTTCTTCAGTATTGAATCTTTCATAGATTGACACGCTTGAATCAGAGTAGTTAGCAGTAATAATGTCTGAATTAAAACGATTAGGCGAAGACACTTCTTAACGAAACACACATTTTTAAGTAAAACAAGTTATGTATACAACCTTTTTATATTATAGCATCCATTTTGAAAAAATATCACAATATCTCTGAACTAGTTATCATACCTGTAGAGAAAAACCGTAATAAAGAAGCTGTACCTTAAAGAAACAGATGTCTCAGAACCGCCTGTCCTATTGAAGCATCATTTCCATGCACAGTCCAAATGTAGTGCTTGGTAAATGTGTGCACATTCAACCATGTTGCTGCTCTGCAGGTATCAGGAAGCAATATGCCAGCAAACAGGGATGTAGAAGTTGATATCTTTCTTGTGGAGTGCGCTGAAACTTTTGTGGAAAGCAGTCTTTCAGCTTTTTCATGACAAAAAGCGATAGCTGACGATATCCATCGAGCAATACTACTCCTTGAGAAAGCATAGTCTTTTCTTGGGAACGCAAACGAGATAAGAAGCTGTTTCGTCTTCCTGAAAATATTTGTTCTATGAATGTAGAATTTTAAGCAACGTTTTACATCCAGAGAGTGCAGAGCTATTTCAGCAGGAGACGAAGGGTTTTTGAAGTATGTGGCCAATATTTTATATGTTCATTTAGGTGTAATGAAGTTGGAACTTTAGATATAGAGCGTGGGTTCGTTCCTAACACCAGCTTGTCTTCCTTACACTGTAGAAATCGTTCTGAAACTGTGAAAGCCTGAATTTCACTGACTCTCTTGGCTGATGTGAGGGCCAACAAGAGCGCAGTTTACCATGAGATGTATTTCATTTCTGCTTTATGGATCGGTTCAAAGGGTGGCTTCATGAGTTGAGTGGGAACCATATTTAACTGCCGAGCTACTGCAGGAAGTTTTATAGGCAGAAAAGACATGAAAAGGCCTCTCATCAATTATTTTAGTATCCTTATAGACCAAAGAGAAAGTTCCCGTTACTTCCTACAAAATCTGGAAATCGCTGCCAGGTGAACCTAGATGGACGAGTGTGCCAGAATTTGCCAAAGGAAGGAGATATGGCAACACCTGTTCCGGTGGAGAATGGAAAGGATGCAGGGCCTTCTTATTGCACGAGTGGCAGAATCTCTTCCATTTTGCTGTATAAGCCTTATTTGTGGGAAAAGCTCTTGAATGATGCAGGATAGATTTACATTCTGCTGAAATATTTAAAGCTCCGAACTTATAGTCGTGAGACACAATGCCGATGAACTTAGTCTTTATTTGTGGGTGTAGTATCTGACTGTCCATGGAGACTAGATTGTTTAATGACCTAAAGCAAATGTGTGGTGAAATTAATTGTATTAGGACCTCCGAATACCAAAACTGTCTTGGCCATGAAGGGGCTACGTGAAGGAGCTGGCATGGCTCCTTCTTTATTTTGCGTATTACTCTTGGGATCAGTGGAAACTTATAAGTACTGTAGGTGGAGAGCATTCCCCCAAGATTGTTTCTGAGGACAACTGCTGGCAAACCATACACACTTTTTGTTGGTCAGAGTCGCAAAAAGATCTAACTCTTGAGTGTCCCACACCTTGAATACTTATTCCAGCTGCCCCCGATTCAGTTCCCATTTGTGGCATTTGCTGCCTGTTCTGCTGAGAGAATCTGCCCATTCGTTGTCTCTGCCCGGGACATGCTCTGCTTGCAGAGATATTTTGTGCTTCAGCAACTACTTCCAGATTTCTTGTGATTGAACCAATCGCGTGTGAGATTTGGTATCCCTGCTTGGCCAGCTAGAACATAGTTGTGGTGGTGTCCATTCTTACCAGAATAGGAGAGCCTCGAATACTGGGAAGGAATACTTGCAGCCCTAGAAACACTACCCTCAACTCCAAGAGATCTATATGCATCTGTGCTTCTTGGACAGACCATTTTCCATGAATTTCCATGTCTTGGAGATGCGCTCCCCAACCATCCAGGGAGGCATCAGCTGTCATAATGTAGCTGGGGCGTGTTGCCTCAAAGGATAGGCCTTGAGAAATATTGAGCTCTTTTCCCCACCATGACAGAGCCTTCCTCATTGCCTGTGTGATTAGAATGACAGTGAACCTGAAACCACTGGACGTTCAGCTTTTCCTGAAGCAGCCTCACATGCAATCGTCAATTTGGAATCAATGGTATGCACGAGGAGAGCATTCCCAGCATAGACTTGTATATTCTTACTGAAGCAGACTTTTTTGATCGAAGTTCAGCCACCATCTGTATTCCCTTGCGCCTTCGTTTTGGCGTGGGATATGCGTTTGCTACCTTGGTGTCCAAGACTGCTTCAAGGAATATCCTCGTTTCACTTGGGATGAGAAATTACTTTTCTATGTTGAGTTGCAGCCCCAGAGATTTGAATAACCGACGACAAGCCAAAGTAGATTCTCATTACAGAGTAAACGTGGATCATTTTACGAGCCAGTCCTTCAGGAAGGGAAATACCTGGTGGCCTGGCTTCTCAGATAAGTCACTACTGACGCCATGCACTTTGTGAATACGCTGGGGGCTGAACGAAGGCCGAAAGGGAGGACCATGAATCGATAATGGCACACTGCCACCTCGACCCTCAGGAACTAACAATATTTGACATGAATTGCTGTTTGCATTTGTATCCTGCCCTTATATACTATCAGTATTATACCTACACTTACACCTTGTACTTTGTAATTTACCGTATGTATTTGCTCTACTGCACACTCTTATATCCTGGTTATGCTGGTTGATCACTAGTGCCACTTTTGTAATGTATAACTTATTACTGTGTAACCTACTGTATGCATTTGTTTTTCTGCACATGTGTACCACTATAGTGCATTAGTGCATTCCCCCATACCCACCTAATCCATCACCGCAACATGGATCCTATCGGCAATCACACATATAAAATCAACTACCCACCATCACTCACCAAAAAAGCCGCCAAACGCTTTAAACACAACTTCCTTAGGTCACACCCTGAAACCCCCTTTGCTGACACCTACTTCTCACCGGTCAATGGATCCCTGAACACTGATATCATCTTCCACACCACACGCAGAGCTCAATGGAGAAAAGCGTTCCTCACCCTACTCACCGTCTCCTCCACCAGAAAATCCGCTCACAGCCTAACTCTCTCCATCACACCATCCGAGTCTTTCCAGGCAGAGCCACCATCACTATTTACAATAACGGGATTGTCCTATCACAAGCCACAGACAGGAACCTGGAACTGCTAGACAACTTGTTCCCCACTTTCAAAGAACACCTCTCCAATTCACGAACCAACACTCATATCTCCTCCAGTCCCACCAACCATGACCTCACAGCTACATACTCCTCAATCAGGGGCACACCTACCACCCCTGACCTCCCATCCCCCACCCACAACCCCACTAACCCAATTCAGCACTCAAGCACAGACACAGATCGCTCCCCCTCATACACCACTCACCCCCCGCCCCTTCTACCAACTCGCGGACCCCCACACATACCTTCAACACTCCTATCACACCTACAGCGAGCATTAACACCCCGCTCACCGCTGACAGCACAGCTCCCACCCATAACACACCTAACTTAATCCAGCACCAGAATAACACGCACTCCGACAAATCTCCCCCTTTATCCCCCCCCCATTCTCAGTCCCCACTACCCTCTAACCAACTACGCAGAACATACCTACTCTCTTAATTTAACTCCCCCTCCCCTCAACAGGATCATCTCCAATCCCGCTTCCCCTCCTACTCGCAGCCCCCATTATCCTCCCTGCACCCCCACCAGGGCTATCAGTCTCCCAGCCTACACCTTGACCCCCCCGCCCACCACCAATGCCCTCACTCATACCACCAACCTCCTCCCTACCTCATCCACACCCCTCCCGCCCGAAACCTCTCGCCTCCCTAACTCCATCCCGCACACCAACACAACGCAGACCTGCTCGTACACCAGCCCTCTCTCCCACCTGCACACGAATTCCCTTGTCAACCAATCACCCCTGACTTCCACCCCCACCTCCACCACCTACCCCACGATGGACTACATCATGGCCACCCTCACTCAGATCAAAGAAGACATACACACCATCAAAGAACTTCTCTCTACACACCCCATACACCCCTCACCCACCCACCCTGACCCTCACCCACCCACCTCCACCTTCCCTCCCAACTTGCCCCCTACTCCGCCGGCTGACTCCCTCACTCAACACACCCCACACCGGGCGTCAATCCCTGCTCATAGGCGCAGTAACTGCCCTCGTCCCCCGCATCGCCCCTGCAACGCCTCACTCAACTACACCTCCCCGCCCAACTTGTCCCCCACCCTTCCGACTAACTCTCTCACTCAGCTATCCCCCAATCTGACCTCAATCCCAGCTCGTAATCGCAACAACCGCCCTCGTCGCACCCACAACTCTTCTTCTGACCTCGACACACACACCCTTCTCCGCTCCTATGACCCAGCCCCCCAAATTCACACAACCACACCACACCTCAACATTCCCACGATACACTCAAATCCCCTTAGACCACCCACACTAAACAGCAGATTCTCCATCCCCAATAACCTTAGAAAAGTCCCTCTCTCTCTAGAACCATCTACCACCCTCAACACACCCCGTCTCAAATGCACTCTTCTCAACTGCAGATCAGCCAAGAAACATGCCGCCGCCATTGCTGACCTCCTCTTATCGCGGGACCTTGACCTAATCATCCTGACTGAAACCTGGCTAACTGAATCTTCGACACCTATAATGGACATCTTGGTTCCTCCCAACTACCACATTATCAGGCTCGACAGAACAGGCAAAATAGGTGGTGGAATCGCATGCATCTACAGGAACAACCTCTCTGTTCAGAAAGTCAATTCCACCTCCCTACCATCCCCAACATCCTGGGAATACATCTGCCTCGACATTATTAGTGAGGGCAAACCGATATGCTCTCTTCACAGCATTTACCACCCACCCAGGGACAACTTCACCTTTTCCCAACAAATCATGGATTTGATCTCAACCAATTCCGGACGGCAACTCACCCAAATATACCTTGGTGACTTCAACCTCCACTGGAACGATCGCAACGACGCAGTGGTAAATAGTCTTAAAAATTTCCTCGATGCCCTTAACCTCACCCAAATATGCAACAGCCCGACCCACGAGAAAGGTTCTACCCTCGACCTGATCATCTCCAAAGAGGACTCTATCCAACTTGAGTCCATCCAACCCTGTGACTGGTCAGATCATCATATTGTCACATTCTTTATCAATGAAAAAGTCAAAGTTAACCCGGCTCAACTCTCCAAGCCCAAAGTCTGGAAAAGAGACTCGAAAAAGCTCAACCCAGGCTCTTTGCCCCCTAACAGTTGCAATCTCCTACTCCCACCGACAGGCGCTACGGACGTCCAAACTCTGACTGACCACTATCTCAACGCTATGACCTCTATAATTAATGAGGCTGCACCTATGGAGCTGAAAAGAGTCTCTACTAAAATCTCCAAACCATGGTACGACGGAAGTCTCAATGAGGATAGACGAGACATGCGAATGGCAGAGCGTACCTGGAGATCAGCTCCCTCTGCAATGCACCTAAAAGATCTGAAGAAAAAGAGAAACGCCTACTTCAGGAAAATAAAACGCTCAAAATCAGACTTTTTCAGCCTCCAACTCGACCAAGCAAAAAACCGCCCGAGAAAACTATTTGAGCTAATCAATTCACAATCCAAGGAGCAACCCCAACCACTCAGCACTAGGCGTGAGGCACCCTCCTGTGAAGACTTCGCTGCTTTCTTTATCCAAAAAACTGACAAAATAAAAAGCGATCTCCTCATTGACGCAAGCCTCTACTCCAAACCCCAATGCCTAGCACCCACTGAACCAAAAAACAATGCTACATGGTCAACCTTCGGCACATACTCGGAAGAAGAATTGGCAAACTGCTCAGCACCCTGAAACCATCCAATCACCTCACGGACCCCCTCCCTGCCTCCGCAGTAAAAGACTTTACCCCTTTGCTTCTCCCTCTCTGGACTAAAATTATCAACAGCTCTCTCCAACAAGGAAGCATACCTGACTCCCTCAAAGTCGGTCAGGTCACACCTCTACTAAAGAAACCTACAGCCGACCCCTCTGATCTCAACAATTACCGTCCCATCACCAATATTCCCACTCTCGCCAAACTGCTGGAAAAATGCGCACAACTACAATTGACTAAACACATTGAGCAATTTGATCTCCTCAACCCTCACCAGTCAGGCTTCCGAGCAGGACACAGCACAGAAACTGCTATGACTCACATAATTGACGACGCACTTCAAATGCTAGACCAAAACGACACCTGCCTCCTCATCCTTCTTGATCTCTCTTCAGCATTCGACACCGTTAAACATGAGAATCTTCTAGAACTACTAAACACAAGATTGGGTTTATCTGGAACTGTTCTCAAGTGGTTCACTTCCTTTCTTCACAACAGGTCGCAGAAATTCAAGAGTAACAACCTGATGTCCTCGCCAATACCGGTAACGCTAGGCGTCCCCCAAGGATCCTCTCTATCCCCAACTTTGTTCAACCTAGTCATGGAACCTCTCACCACCGTGCTACAAGCATCCAATGTACACTTTCACATGTACGCCGATGACACTCAACTTTACCTCAAATTACAATCCCCCAATGACATCTTGCTCCTGAACTCAACGATCAGATGCACCCAATCCTGGCTTGCCGATAATCACCTCAAACTCAATGCCCTGAAAACAGAGTTCCTTCTGATCTCACCTCCAGCGAAGATATCCACCACCCAAATTTGGATTAAACTCCTAACCACACTCAATGTCCAACCCACCATCGTGGACTCAGCAAAATCTTTAGGCATAACACTCAACACCAATCTCAACATGCAGCAACATATCAGCAAGGCAACAAAGGGAGCGAACTTCCAGATAAATACTCTGAGGAAACTTAAACCCTACCTCCCAGCCAAAGACTTCCAAACCGCAGTACAAGCGCTAGTCATCCCACGAATTGAATACGGCAGCACCGCCCTCTGCGGACTCCCCCTAACTACAACCGCACCACTAAGAGCTTCTCTGAATGCTGCAGCAAGACTCATCACGGGGTCAAAAAAGCACTCCCATATTACGCCTGACTTGAAATCCCTGAATTGGCTGCCTTTTGAAGCCAGAATACATCTGAAAATCGCCTGCATGACACACAAGGCGGTACACCTAAACTCACCCGGCTACCTCGCTCAGAAACTGACAATCTCTGGGGGAATTAGAAACACGAGAGGCACAAACAATCTTCTGCTGAAACCTCGAAGATTCCGGAAGGAAAAAACATACAAGCGCTCCTTCTCAGGAATGGCGCCTAGGATTTGGAACTCACTCCCTCCCGAAACCAGGCTTATCTCTTCCACTACACTCTTTAAAAAAGAAGTAAAAGCTATCCTCATGGCTAAATACACTTGAACTATTATCTCGAACTCTGTTAACACCCTGCACCGATCTGTACTACATGTTTGACCCATTTACTTATTTGTATGAGTTGTCTTATTACTCACGTGATGGGCTTTGCAGCCACATATTTGTACTGTGTGATCTACTGATTTATTTGTTTGAATATGTTCCCTCATGTACCCCTCTATGTAAAGCGCTCTGATATCTGCGAAGATCTTGTTCGCGCTATATAAAACTTTGAAAATAAAATAAAAAAAATAAATGTGAAAATATGCACCTGAGAGTTCAAGAGAAGTCATAAAGTCCACTTTGATTATGATGAAGCAAATCTCTTCCAACGATAGTATTCTGAAAGGCTGTTTCTTGATATATTTGTTTAGTCGTCTGAGATTCATGATTTGTCTCTATTTTCCCCATTTCTTCTCTATGAGGAACAAATTTGAGTAGAAACCTTTTCCGCATTGCTGCAAAGGAACTCCTTCTATTGCCCATTAAACATCGGAGTTGAAACCGCTTGTTTTAAGAGAGTAAGATATATATGCACCCCTATTGTAAGATGGATGACAGGGAGGCTCTTGGACAAAGTCCAGGGTGTGATATCAATGTATAATGTCCAACACCCATTTGTCCTTCGTGATGGCGTTCCATTGATGGAAAAAAGTGGACAGATGAAGGATTCCCTGAGGCTGGTGATGATAGGAGGTGGCTGGTGGGTGAAAAATGTCACGGTCCTCTAGAGGTGTCTTGAGACTTTCCTCGTGCTGAAGGCCGGCGTCGAGCCAATTGCTGGGTGTATGGAATGTTGGAAGCTTGAAACTAAGGTTGTTGCTGACCGACGTACAATGTTCCTATAGCCCTGTTGAGAATAGGGCTGGTATCGGTATGACTGGAAGGAAGGCCTCTGCTGGAACTGACCTCTCCCCTTTCTTCCACGAAAGGTCTGGTAACATCGCTGTGGGCGAGTACCTAGGGCCCATGCAGTCTCCTTATCTGCTTTAATCCCATGTAAAACATCATCCACATGCTTTCCCAAACAGATTCTTCCGTCGAAGGGCATGTCCAGGATTTTCGATTGAATCTCAGGGTGGAAAAGTGTAGCCTTCAACCAGCCCTGCCTACGAAGAACAGCAGAACCTGCCATCTGTCTGAAAGCCATGGAAGACAAGTCCACAGCCATATATATTACCTCAAAAGATGCTCGGGCACCTTCCTGCAAAATGTCTTTCACCTCCTTTTTCTTTTCCTCAGGGAGATGATCCAGAAGAGGTGCTAGATCTGACCACACCTGGTGGTGGTAACGCCCCAGAATAGCTAAAGCGTTGGTGGCCTTAATGGATGTAGCCACCATTGTAGCAAAGCACTTGCCAATACCATCATGTCTTTTTCCTTCCCTATCAGGGGGAGCTGAGCAAGGGTCTGACGGATTCCAGGAGCTCCATTGCGCTGCCTGCATAACACTGAATCTGGTCGAAGATGCCCATTAACCACACAGGAGCAGAATGAGGCGGCTTTATACTTTTTCTCCATTCTCTGCAACACAGCCATGACCGAAGCTTAGTTCCTCATCATCTTCAACCCCCCTCCCTGATGTAAAGGACTATGGGGGTGGATCATACAGATTTTCTAGTAGAGTGCTTAAAATTGTAAAGGAAACATTCTGAGTTGTAGGAAGTGGTAGGTTAAATCTTTTGGATGCTTTTTCTAACAACTCAAGGAATCCTCGGTTATCCCCTGGAGGAGAATTTGGAGAAGGAGATGGCGACAGTGAAGTAGCAATGTAATCAGCCTATTCCAGACCAACCATGCCTGGATTTTGAATGAGCTCCCCTTCCTCTGGCTGATCATTGGGATCACTTTCAATGTAATCATCTCTGATGGTAATACTACATGGTGCTGGCCTTTCTTCCTGCGCTAGTTGTAATCTAACCTGTATACCAGGCTTCTCGGAGTGAGAGGAACCGGAGCATGAGTGTCCGAAAAACATTTGTAATAGTCGTTTAGCATGTGCCTGAGATCCGTGACCAGAGAAGTTGGCACTAACATGGCATCGCCTCTTATATCTTGTTGTTCCTCACATGTCTCATATGGGTAATGGTCCTGAAAAGAATCAAAATGTTGCGGCTGATGACAAGCTGTGAAAGAATAGTCTCCTTCCATGTATCCCGATGTATCCTGGATAGGATGCTTGTCCTCATTATCAGTGTCCTGACATTTTAGTTTCAACTGCGACAGGCTGTTGGCGGGTCTAAACCGGCTCTCGTCTCCTCTGTATCAAAAAGAGGAGATGGAGGTAGAGGTAATACTTTACTTAGAGATGTCAGACCTGGAGACTTTTGAGCAAAATCACACATTCAAATGTCTTTTTTGTGCTCCATCAACAAAGAAAGTCGTTTTGGGGTGATCATTGTCGAAACCAGCATCCTCATCAGAGACTTTGACACCGTCGTCGATGGAGTGACCGTCAACAAGGTCGTAGACTAAGTAGCCAACGTCGAAGTGGTATACGTGGCCATCGATGCGCTTGCCATCGCTGATGCTGTGTTTGAGGCCGTCGACAAGGTGATAGTTGTCACTGTTCTGTTCGACATGGCTGTCATGACTGTCGGAGCGGTAGTCATTGGCACAGCAGTAGAAACGACTGTTGATTGTGATCTGGATGCCGTGTTCGATGACAGGTCCGTAGACAGAGTCTTTTCCGTTGACGAAGGCTGCTTTTTAGGAGTTACAGGCACAGATGCAGAAGTGGAAGGCTACTTCTGGCCAGAACTTTTTGATGTCTGTTTATGTGCTTCCTTCTTTTAAATAGATGATTACACAGCTTTCATCTTTTTTGAGCCAACCTTTAATGAGGTAGTGCCCTAAGGCTTTGCTTAGGTGTGGAGAGACTAGGACATTCCTCCTCATCAGATGCATCTGTTGGTTTTCTTTTTCAGCCATAACAATAATCTGGCCTCTTGCCGGACAAGACTGAGTAGAGTTGTAATCCTAGCAAACTGTTGTGGTGAAGAGATGTCTTTGTACAGCTGTATTTAACATCCTTGACATGCTATGCTCTAACCTGTTTTATCTTCTTCAGTTGTATGACCATGTATAGACAAAGGATGTGAAAAGTTATACTTTATCAGTGCAACAGCTGCAACTATATTGCTCTCCTGTATTCTCATGAAAGAAATGCAATAAAACGTATTCAAACAAAAAAACAATAATCTGGCCTCTCTGTCAGAGGAGGTTCTGCAATATATACAATCGCTGGCAGTATGTGGGATATAAGCAGTAAAGAGTCTCTGTGAGGAACTTCTGAGAATAGCCTTGCCTTCCCACAAGACCTGCAAGGTCTAAAAAGTATCTTCTTAGATCCCTTTGAGATCTTGAAAAGGTAGTGAAGAGGAAGATAAAACAGTATAATTGTTCCAGAGAGGAAAAGAGCAGGGTCAAGAGTTCACCAACTGAAAGACTGAGCAGAGCGAAGGGAGACTCCATCACACACGACGTGCTGTTAGAAAAACTGAGGTATGGTGGCTCTGCAGGGAAGGTGGGGTCTGAGGCTGTTCTCTGATTGGTTGAAGATTGGATCTATTCTAATGATGTGGATTGGTTTACAAATTTACTATCTTTCTCAGTGCTTTCTAAAGTACTTCTAATAGTACTGCTTATTGAAGTACAGTGGGACTCCCACCATGACTATAGGAAAGATTCAATACTGAAGAAATAGGATGGTAATTTGGCATTGCTACCTTATGTGGACAAAAAGTTATGGAGGCCTAAGCCCGAGGTAGCCAAAAAAATGACTCCGCACTGGGTGAAAAATCTTCAGCATTTAAGGGGTTAAAGAAACACTCTTGTGTACAGTATTATTTTGCATTATTTGTATTGGCTCCCTTGCTGTCGGCTGTCAGAGCTTTACTGAATTTGTTTTGTCAAAAAAAAATCTATTTGGATATAAAAATAGCATTTTCAAACTGATTGTTTTCAAACGAAGTGTTTTTCCATTTATCCTCCGGAATATTAACACCTTGCATGCTGCTGCGATTCTGCGCCACATTCGGGTCGCGGGTGCAGTCATGACGGCCCCCAGCCGTCATCAGCACACGAGCACCGTAGTGCATGACGGCTGGGGGCAGTCGTCAGCATGCAAAGGGTTAAACTCAAGGTTCTCACTATTTTTTCCAAAGTAAATATGTTTGAAAGAATTTCAAACTTTCAACGTAGCTTTAAACCTGGACCTCATTTAATTATCATTCTTAATCAAACCTGTGGTCACAATAGATTGTGTCAAGTTTGGTGCCGTTTAACGCAGAGAGTTTTGAGCTATTTCCCTTTGTGTGTTTTACAGAAGAGGTTAAGTTATTTAAAAGACATGCACCAAAGCAACTTTCAAAGGCACATTTAAAATCTTGTCCAGTGTTCGCCAAAGAGCTTGTGTGCAATATCCTTCTACTGAATAATATTTGTAATGTTGTGGAGACTGCCCCAACCGTTGCAAACATGATTTTAGAACTCCCTAACGAAGTTACATTAGGTCGAATATTCTAACTATCAAACCCCTATTAAATAAGATTTTTCTATAAGAGTATATTACAGTCGGTGACAATCACCTTCTTTGTAAGCGGCCCATCACAAAAGCACTTCGGGCTTACACCCCTGGGAGACAGTGACTGCATGACCGGGTCTGGCCTCTGAAAGGTAAAAATGTACATGAGAAAAATCCACAACTGCATTTTGCTCAAACACGCAAGAACCATCAGAGACAAGGACACAGTCTAAAAGTAGACAAATTCAGTGATTTGAATAGGAATTTAATGCAAGTGTTACAATAAACCGAAATGTACGGTGGTGCAAACCTGGGGACCAGCTAGCAATGGAATACACATTTAAAATGGAACACCCGGTTCCTGAGTTGAGGACTAAGGAGTTAGCCCTCCAGGGTGCACCAGAACATTCACAGAACACTTTGCAGTCAGGACGAGATGTCGGGACGCCTGAGCGAAGCAGGTTCAGTATTGCGACTGCCCCATTGATATAGCCGGACAGCACCGCCATCCATCTACAGAAGCACCCTATCTTATGTGCCATCAAGTTCCATCTTTCACCTTACAAGAAAGTGGTCCTCTTGTGTTTCTGTGGGGCGACACAGTTTTGCTGCTCCTTGAAATCATGGGGGTTTGGGGAGGGGGGGTCAATGAGTCAGCTGACGAGGGTCAGTGTGAGACAGAGAAGGTTGTATTGCAAGCAGCGTCCATCAAGAATTTATTGCAGAGTGTCATTTGAACTTCTTGCAGCAGAAATAACAGTTGTATCAGATCCAAGATATTAATTTCTATTGCAGGCTCAAGAAGGGTTGGGCTTTGTTTGATCTCATTCCTTTCCCATGTCTTGCACAGTGAATTAAAAGCCACTTTCTGCTGAAGTCAACGCTTGTAATAGCACTCTCCTGAATATTCGATTGAAGCATATCCCACAACACTAAGGTGGTACCTATTAGCCTCAGTTGTGTTTATATTCCATAAACTGAAAAAAGTGCGAGAGAAAACAAAAAAACGAAATGTATTTGGGGCAAGCTCCACCAGATCAACATCCAGACAGGGCAGGGAACAGACTCGAATAAATAAGCCTTGCACAGTGTGACTACCTTAGATTTCTGCATAGTTAGTATCTATCCGAGTTCTCTATCTAGACAGATCAGCTCAGGGTCAAACTGGCGTATCAATGGGACCCCACCATGGGATGTAGTTTCAAAGTCCCCACCCAGAACAGCCTCTCCATCTGGGGGCCACATAGGGGCTCCACTAAGATTGATCAGCAGAGGGCCTTTGCTGTGACTGACCAATCCAGGGCCATGACCAACAGGTGCCTTTCAAGGAACCCTAATACAACTGATCCAGCTGGTGCTCCACCAAGACGCATAAAACTAGCTCCTTTCCTTGAGGTATTTTCTGCTCAGCCTCATCAGGACACATCTATCCAGGTTTCCCACCAGGGAAGTCTATCACCCCATGCTGCAAGAAGGTGCAGGCCCATCAGAGGCGGTGTATGCAGCACCCACCAGGAAAGGTCTATACACACTACCCCACTGGACAGGTCCATGCAAAACCCACCAGGGCAGGTTTGTGTACACACCCCACCCAGGGCAGGTCATTACACACTACCCTACTGGAATAGATTTGTACACACAAGCCCACGGGGCAGGTCTATACAGACTACCCAACTGGGGCAGGTCTGTACACACTACTCCACCGGGCAAGATTTGCACACTTCCCCCACCGGGACAGGTTTTTACACACAACCCTACAGGGTTAGGTATGTACACACAACCCCACCGGGTTAGGTATGTACACACAACCCCACCGGGTTAGGTTTGTACACACAATCCCACCGGGTTAGGTTTGTACTCACAACCCCATGAGAGCAGGTCTATAAATAACCACACTGGAGCAAGTACATCCCGGCCACTCGAGAGAGGTCATTCCAAACCCCTCCAGGAACAGTCTATCCAGCATCCACCCCCACAAACAGTTTATCTATGCCCCTCCAGGAAAGGTGCATCCAAGCTCCTTCGGGACAGGTCTTTCCAGGCACCTTTGGCAAGGCTCATCCAAGCCCTTCCGGCTCAGGTCCATCCAGCATTCTCCCTCCCCCACGACGAAGTCTATCCAATCCCCCACCAGGAAAGCTTTCAGCGGCCATCCTCCTGGGATCAATCTATTATTCAGTGTCTCACAAGAGTAGCACACCAACTGGCTACCTCTTTTTACTCGGGGCACCTCATCATGTCAATCAAGCAAGGAGGGACAAGTTTCAACAACATTCTTATCTTTCACATCATGCCACAGAGAAAAATCACATAACATGGTAAATAAATATATAAAAATAAAGGATGTAAAAACATTCCAGAAAAACAGTCCCAGATTTCAAACATTCAACCACTGTCACTTGTACTTGGTTGGTTAGTACTCAGCATTTCACATTAAATATCTCCCTAGGAAACAAATTGTTACAGTGAGCGAACAATGAATCCAAAATACATACATCCACTGTGAAGCGCAGTAGAAAAGATAGTTATCAGGATAATGTACAGGCCACTTACTGCCCTGTATAAAGAGACGCTCAGACACAACCGGTTCACACTCTGAGTGGCTGGCGGACAACTATTCTCGTTTCTCCCCTTCAAGAGTTCTTCAAAGGTAAAGGTGAACGTAATGCCATAATATAAAAGTGGTGTAGACATGACCTTATCGGCCGGATGTATTTCAGCTATGTTGACTAATGACCGCTGCATTGAATCCCTTGATCATTCACTGAACCCACGACCTAGCTGAGCTTTTGCAGCACTTTCAGAAGAGCTGGCGCGGCCATCTGGAGATGGGGCATAGCTGTCATGCCAAGCGTCCATGTTTATTTTGGGGGAGGGGGCACCTCTACACTCTCCCATCCAGGGTCCAGCCAACAGTAAGTGACTTTAACAAGAAACCATCATACATAGTAGGGCAAGTTCAAAACCATCTCTTGTATGGGCATTCAACTTACAACCCTCTCGCAAAATATCAAGCTAGTGGCTGCCGAATGGGCAGCCACTAGCTTGATATTTTGCGAGAGGGTTGTCATTTTTACATTCTGAGGTTCAACGCGTTGGTATTAGTATTTTTAAATTTCTCAATGATTCAGCTTCACAACGTTGAGACATCACTGGCCCAAAAGACTGCTGAGTAGCAACAAATACAACTCAATTGGGTGGTTCCTCACCACTGATGCCTTGGCACAAGCTCCACCCTGGTATGGTGCCAAAGACCTTGGTATGGATATCATGCCACCCGTTTCTCTTCCCTTTATTGAAGTGCAGGGTCAGATCAATGATATGACATGCCTAACCCCAGAACTGTAGCCCAGCCTGGTGCGTGGTACTGCGGCTCAGCCACCGGCCTAAAATATTCAAGAACAAGCTCAGGACCCAAATACTATGGCACAGGTTGTCCCAGCATTGCAGTGCAAGCTCTGTTTCTGATACCCAGAACCCCCCACGCCCTGATTTTGGCCCACTGTACACGTTCTAGTCCCTATGGTCCCTGGCTGATTCTCACCGTCCAGAGGACTATAAGAGACCAGAACCAAACAACAAGCAAAGCTAGGAGTCAAGAGCAGCCAGACGAATGGTTGTTCCCACGTGGTCACATACCGCAGGACTGGCACAGGCCTACTGAACACAAATAGCTTGAAGAGAAGAATTTGTCTGGTGGATTTCCTGCTTTTCAACCCTTAGAAGTGTCCAGTCTTTCTCTTGCTCCAAGAACTCACTGTGTCTTTCCTTCGCATGCTCCATTTTAAAGCAACAATATACCCATAAACATAATTACAGAATTACAGGGTAATTCTTAGAGAGGCATCTCCTGTCTATGATTGTGTGCCCCTCACCCCATACTTGTGGCTCAGTTTGGGGTGAGGGGCAGAGTCTTCGCTGAACCTTTTTTTTCTTTCCACTAAGGGGTGGGTACATGGAGTGCACACACGAAGGCTTACCAAAAAAGACAAATAGGATTCCAATTATGACAAACCAGGAATAACAGCCCAAGATAAGCACATCTCTTTGGAAGGTGTCTGTTTGCCTCAACTTCAACGGACAAAATCACTGAATTTGATTATGTTTTCTTTCACCTTTGGGGGGAACAAACTGTTTAGTTGGAAAGTAGTACTCATTTTAAGTTCTCTTAAGGAAAAGATCAAAATGTGCAATGTCGGTTCACACTGAGTGACCCACTTTCAGAGAAGGCATGTGAGAGCAGGGTGATGCCTTTGGCACTGCACCGCACCGTCCTTGCGAGAGAACTGTTGCATGCAGCGATGGTTGCACCAGTGGTGAGAGAGCTCCAGGTGGCACAACTGCCAACACCACTTGTCCTGTGGATTCAGAAAGTGCCACTCCAGAAGCGGCGCTCGCGCCTGTCCCAGGCCATGATGAATGAGTGCAGTCTTCACATTTCAGGGTCAATTCCTTCATTCAATCTTCCACACTTTGAAGCTGTACTCCAGAGAGCAAACTGGTCACAAAACAAAGGACCCCAACGGATGGACATTGTTGGATCGAACATGACACAAACGAAGTTACAACCTGCGACGTGGAACCAGTGCTCCAGTGACTGGCACCTACAGTACATCCTCGACGAGTCCAAGGGCACAGTGTTCCTCCCAGGTGCAAGTGCCACCCAGCATCAACAGCATGATTGATGGTAAAAAAAAAAGATTAAAACAAAGTGAGTGCAGGAGCAGCAGGTCCTGCTCCCACCGCTGGGCTTCAACTGGTCTTGCAGCAATTCCAGTCTGGGACGATCTCAGCAGAGTCTGTCGGGCACTAAGTGCACACTGGTGTCTGCGCCCGCCTTGGGTCAGTTCAGGCTGGGCACCTCCTGTTGTGTGGGCAAAGAGCCATTCATCGCAGCAGGGTGTTCTGTACCCAGGTACCCAAGAAGTATCTCGCTGCGCCTACGGGAGAGCTGCAGGATATCCGAGGCCAGCGACTGCACCGTGGTGTACCTCACCTTATCGAGGTCAAACATGTCTTTCAAGTACTGGATGATCTGGTGCTGGAAGAGAAGAGAGGACAACAGGTCAGACACTCGCTCAGCCTGGGTTCCACAGAGAACTTTAAGGTTAGAAATAGAGAAAGGCATGCTGGAGCAGCCAGAAACAAGAGATGCACAGGGAACTATAATGGGAAAGGCTCTACCTGCGCGTAATGAAGTCTGCGCTCACCCCAAGTCAGGGCTTGCTCTTTCTAGGCTCTCAGAGTCCGGTGTGTTTGTCCAACAGAAATGAATGCACCTGGAACGTTTAAATGAACATACAAAATGCTGCCTCCTATTGCTTGCCACCACCCCCTTGTGGAAAGCTGCACCCTGCTGCCCTGCACCACCCCCGGTTACACAGCACAGCGCAATGCTGGTACAGAATAAATTAGGGGAAAGAAGTCTACTATCTTCCACATGATGCATTATTATCAAAGTTATTAGAATTCCCACTGTGAAGCAGGAGTACTTGGGCACTAATGCAAGCGAGTTATGCCCTTCTTATCACCGGACAGTAAATGTCAGTCACAACTGGGGGGCCAGGAGTCTAACACCCATGGGTCGCACAGACACTGCTCCTTCCAAACTAATGACAGCTACATCCCATGTACGCCCTCCTCTTTCTCACCGGGCGGTAAAAGACAGTCACAACGAGGAGGCCAGGAGTCTCCAACACCCATGGGTCGCACAGCCACTGCTCCTTCCACACTTATGACAGCTACACCCCGCGCATTCCCTCCTACTCAGTGAAGTCAAGTCTTACTTTGAAGAAGGAGCAAATCTCCAGTAGGTGCTGTTTCGGTCCCAAAAATCCAAAGGCCAGGACGGGGCTGACATGCTCCGATACGGAGTAAAAATGAGAAATAAAACCATCAGGAACCTGCAAAAGAGTAAAGAAGTTCACTTATTATGGAGAACCGTCACAGGAAAACTGACCGTGTGAGCTGGTCTATTCCGACCCCATGCAGGAGAACTAGGACCGTGACATTTTACACCTTTCCCAAACTGGAAAGCAACACGTTCTACACCCATTCATTCCTGCAGGAGGAACCATGGATGTAGGAAAGTAGGATCTGCTTTCATGGTTATCCCCACTTTTTGCTGGTGTCTGTAGGTTTTTGACTAGTCTGATTGGGATTCTGCTCATCAGGACCCCAGTCTCTGTGATTCCTTCCTAAATTGACTATGGTAAGTACTTCTGTACCCCCACAATTGGCTACTGGTGTACCCTTATCAGTCCCTAGTATATGAAAGTAAGATACCCAGGGCATAGGTACACCTGGGGTCTCCCATGGGCTGCAGCATGTACAGAGACCACTCAAACTGTGAATGCAGGCCTACCATGGCAACCTGTGTGAGTTGGTCCAAGCATCACTTACGACAGATATAAGATTACCTATATCTGAGGTCACTAGACTAAAAACCTATAAGTCACCCCTAAAGCAGGCCTTTCAATCCTGGAGGCAGGGTGCTGGATTATAAGTGTGTGGTGCCCCTGCAAGAGCAGGGCACCTATACAAACCCTGGAGCCGATTCTCCAGGCTTTGTAAGTGTGGTCAGCCATTTGATACATATAGTGGCAAGACGTCATTAAGTGATTGTAGGAAGCTGGCTCTGGATATACTATACCAAAGTGAGGTATAGTTTGCACAGAGTCCAGCGGAACCCCAAAGGTAGGAAGAGGTAAAGTTAGAAGGCACCTCGCTCTATATTTGTGGTAGTTTGGTTGAGCAGTAAGGATTTATCAGAGGACAGTGTTAAGCATTTGTTATACACAATCAATCAGCAAATGATTTCACACACTCAAAGACTGAACTTGAGACCAATTGTTTTTGTATAAAAACATTCTTTTTTTTTTCTAGAACCAAGCAAACCTGACACAGGTAAGCAATAAATACTTTACAGTAGTAATGCAGTTTGTGAAAAGTTTGAATTGCGATTGTAAATGTACTTTGATTTGATTACAGTAGAGTTACTGATAATGCAATGCTTTTCAGAATACAGTACATATACTTTCTATAGGAGTTTTAGTAAAATTACAGGTAAGTTACTTTTGAGATTACTTTTCTTGCACAGTGTAGTATACCTGGATACTACACTGGGACATTTCCTGTAAACAGGTAAATAAAATCATTTTGGTTAGTTAGTATAAGTTAAAAGAATTTCTTTAGGTTTTCAAACTCAAAAACTTTTCCGAGAAAAACAGTCAATGTTATCCTATGGAGGAAAATAGTGTTATCGGTTTTGGGTAAGTACTTGGTAGTGGGAGTTGAGATTCTGGGAGAAGACTCAGGGGTCCCCCAGGGTCAGGGATGCACTCTTGTTACACCCTCAGCGGCATTAGGGCGGCCGGGTGCTGAGTGCTGATAGGGGACCTCCGGTTGGTGGCTGCTGACGAGCAGGCCACTTGGATGTGGGAGCAAAGCTCCTGGACTTTAGCTCAGAGCAGATGGTGAAATAAAGTAGCACCAAAAGCTAAACCCTCAGTGGCACTAGGGCGGCTGAGTGCTGTTTTGACGTCGGGTGCCCTGTTATTTGCAGTGGGGAACCTCAGGTTTGCAAAGGAAATGCAGGCTTGGGGATGAAGGTCTTCTGGGTGTGTCCGCCACTTCCAGAGGTAAGTTGGGGTTTTGTCAGGCACCGTTGGTTGGGCCACCCAAGGCCGTGGGGCATCAGGTGTGGGGTTGCGTTTTAGGGTCGGATCTTCTTACCAGCTCCTGGTCGCTGTTGGGGGGACCTTCCAGATTTAGGCTGCATGCGTCGCCTGGAGGCTTAAGGCAGGTCAGGGGTCACCTGATCTCGGGTCAGGATCGCCTGGGTGACCTCCTCGTGGTGTTTGCCCACTCTAGCTCGGGCAGTGGATGGCGGGTGCAGAGTGGGGCGTATTAACGGTTTCCGGACGGGGCCAGAGGTTGTAGATTAACAAATCCGGTGTTCATGGGAGACACAGTCTTTGTGGTTGAAGGCAGGCAGGTACTCCGGGATTTTCAAGGTTGCTGGCTGCAGGACACACCGGGATTTTGCAGGAGCAGGTTCGAGGTGGAGACAGGCCGGTATGGCTGGGGCCAAGTCAGTGGGCGTCTTCCTTTTGTTAGCTTCGGCACGGTTGTTCGGTCCTTCTACTTTTCTTCTTGCAGGTTCTTGTTTGAGGAAGCAAGGTTCAGGGGTGCCCCTAAATACTAGATTTAGGGGCTTTACAGGTAGGTAAAAAGGTTGGGACCAATGGGTCCCTTACCTGGGGAGGGTACACCCCCCATTATGCCACCCTCCAGTGGGAGGGGGGTAAGCCTTTCCCTGGTTGGCTAAGTCCCCCCATCTGCAAGATTGGGGGGACAGAGTTGTGCCTCACCTCACCTCCCTCACCAGAGGGATAGAGTTGGCAGAGGTGGGCACACCTCTCTTCCTCTCTTGTTTTCCCCGCCTGTTCTCCCACCCAAAGGGGTGGTCAGAGCCAGTGGGAACCAGTTGCTGAAAGCAGCAAGTGGCCTGGGGAAGCTCACAAAGGGGGCAAGTCTTTGAAGCTTGCCCTTCGTGGACCCTGCCCATCCTGGGGGAGGAGGATTGACAACTAGTCCCTGGATGTGGATTGTTTCATACCCCAGAGAGCAGCAGGCTCTCGACCCAGGGGTTCAGACACATGTCTGGTGGTGGCAGCTGAAAGCAGCCACTCAGACTGGACACTAGTGGTAGGTTAGTTTTCAGGGGGCATCTCTAAGATGCCCTCTGTGTGTATTTTTCATTAAATCCCACACTGGCATCAGTGTGGGTTTAATGTGCTGAGAAGTTTGATATCAAACTTCTCAGCTTTCAGTGTAGCCCTTATGGTGTTGTGGAGTTCGTGGTGACAAACTCCCAGCACCATATACTCTTAATGGCAGCACTGCACTTACAATGTCTAAGAATGGACTTGGACACTGTAAGGGCACAGGGCTCATGCACCTGTACCGTGACCACTGGTATAGTGCACCCAGTTAGAGGGGTAACTGATCTATGCCAGGGCAGTGGGTTGTAGGCATGGCATACAGGGATGTGTGCCATGTAGATTCAACATTTGTTCTTCACCAAAACACGCAGCCTGCAAAGGCAGTGTGTGAGTGTGAAGGTACATGGCCTCTAAGGGTGGCACAATAAGGGTGTTGGCTCTGCACGCCAGAGATCTTTGTGCTACAAAAAGCTATAGCCTCCTGCTTCTCTTCCTGCAAAGATCAGCACCCTAACTGCATCCCGGCACCGTGGGCTTTCATCTTTGGTGAGCTGCTCGTAGTCCTCTTGTGACTACTGTGCATTCAGTCTGTGGTTCCTCTTGAGGGTCTTCTACTACCCCAGTGGGCTCCCCTGCTTGCTCGAGGCCTGCTCTGATCTCCTGCTTGTGGCAAGTCCCTTGGACCTTGCTGGTCCGAACGTTGCTCCTTCGCTTACCACGCATGTTGCAGCTACCAAGGCTTGTTGGTGCCCCCACTGGGCACAGACCTCCCTGGATCTCGACTTCTAACGTGTGACAGCTCATGCACGGCTCCTGGTCTTCCTCAGCCTTGCCTGATCCTCACAGCTGCAGCAACAAGGTCACCGTCAACCCTCCTGCACCTCCAGACGTCGGTGGGCATTGCTGTTCCAGGCCTCCTGGTGACCTCCGAGTGGCATAGACTCTGTCCACTGTGTTTACAGGTTCTACTCTTAAAGAAACCACCCTTGGATTCCACTGGACTCTTGCACAGTCTTTGCCAGCGGCATCTTTTCTGAAGTCCTCCATTGTGGTCTACAGCGGTTTCAGACGTCAATTCGCACCTATGCACCCAGCTTCCCTGGTGTAGGTTTCCTGGTTCCTGCACTATCCACGGGTGGGGTGACCCTCCGACCTTCTCTCTTCCACTGGGTTTCTTCAGGGTCCACTTAGGAGGGTCCTTATTTGTCAAAACTGCAACCGCGACTTTCCTGTTGACTTCTATTGAGTACGCAGATGTGTTTCCACTCAACACACAGCCTCCGTGGAGTTCCTGGGTACCTACCTTGGGTGGTTCCTTATCGCCCCCAGCTCCTCTGAGTCTCCAGGTCCAAGTCCTGACTTCAGTCGCAGTTCACATTCCATTTGCTGGGGACCACTGTGTATTGTGCTTGCTTACTTCTTGCAATTGAAGTGTTGTTGTGTATTTGTGTTGATATCTCCGGGTAGGAAATATACCAATGTATTAATGAATGTTATGTAATAAATAGACATTTTTATAACTACACAGTGTGGTTAATTTTCGTTAACCTACACTATATGATCCTCTTCTGAGAAATGAGAGGGAAGACTTTATGGAAATCCTAAATGAAGGATTAACAATTTCTAATTAAGGAAATAGTGCTGCAGTAGACTCTTCCCTATTAGCAGCTCATGAGTACTGCCACGGTGTCGCTCTTAGAAGGCACTCTGATTCCGCCTTACATCCCTCAAGCCAGAATCGCAGCAGAGCATATTAAATCTTCCATTCTCTGGTACCACTCCATTTGGAAGCCATACCAACGATGAGATGGCATGGATAAAGGTGGAAAGGGAAACTCTAAAGGCAGTCGGCTTAGAGAGACCCAGGGAACAGAGAAAATCTTTCCAACACTACCAATGCCGATTCTATTCCCAGAGGGTTAAAACCCTCTCTGGTCTCAAGGGCGCCAGCAAAGCGGCACACAACAACAGTACCAATCTCCCTATTAATCATGTCAAAGAAAGTAGTCTAGAGGGAGATCTACCCAGCTCCTGCTCAAGTGGGCAAGCAACCATCCAGGTCAAAACCCTGAATCATTACTTCCCCCCTCTTCTGTTACCCACTCTAGTAGGGGGAAGCTTCCAATATCATCTGACAGAGTGGCAAAACATAGGACAAGACACCCGAGTACTGAATGAACAAGTTACTTACCTTCGGTAACGATATATCTGTAAGAAACAGTAGTTAGTATTAGATTCCTTACCTTAGAATATCCCCAGGAGTCAGTCTGGATCCGGAAACTTTTGAGTAGCAGTACCCCTGCGCGTCGGTAGGCGTCGTCTGCAGGCGTCTCCTGCGGCTCCGCGTCCGTCGTCGGCGTCGTGCGCCGTGATGACGTCGCTGGAGTATATAGACGCCGCCTCCGCGCGCTGACGTCAGTTCTTTGTACATAGCTTTTCCGCGCCAGAACACGCAGAGCCATGCGAGAACCAACACTGGTGCCATTTGAAACTAGGGCCCTGAAAGGGATGTCCTTAACCCTAGGTATCAGTTCGCAGAACGGGGAGGATGGGCGGGGCGGTAAGGAATCTAATACTAACTACTGTTTCTTACAGATATATCGTTACCGAAGGTAAGTAACTTGTTCATCTGAAAGAAACAGGTTAGTATTAGATTCCTTACCTTAGAATAGATACCCCAGCAATACCAACCCCGGTGGTGGGTCTGCGAACCGATACAATCCTACACCAGAAAGTCCTGGAGGACCGAACGGCCAAAGAAGCCATCCCTCCGGACTTGACTGTCCAGGCAGTAGTGCCTCGCAAAAGTGTGCAGCGAGGCCCACGTAGCCGCCTGGCAAATGTCCTGCAAAGGGACTCCCTGGCCCAGGGCAGTAGTAGCCGCCGTGGCCCGAGTGGAATGGGCCCTCAGCCCAACAGGAGGCTCCTTCCGAGCCAAAGAGTAGCACGCTTTGATGCACAGAACGACCCACCGAGAGATGGTCCGTTTATGTACCGCCCGTCCCTTCTTCGCACCCACGTAGCCAACAAACAGTTGGTCATCCACCCGGAACTGGCGTGTGCGATCCATATAAAATGAAAGCGCACGTTTTGGGTCCAGACGATGGAGCCGCTCTTCATCCTTTGAAGGATGCGGAGGCGGGAAGAAGGAGGGTAAGGTGATGGATTGCCCGATGTGAAAAGCAGAGACTACCTTGGGCAGGAAAGAAGGTCTAGTTCTCAGAACCACCTTGTCAGGATGAATGGACATGAAAGGAGGTTTGACAGAAAGAGCCTGGAGCTCACTCACTCTCCTGGCAGAGGTGATGGCAACCAGGAAGGCCGTCTTTAAAGTCAGGAGACGGAGAGGACAGGAATGAAGTGGCTCGAAGGGAGCACACATCAAGAAGGTCAGAACCAGGTTCAAGTCCCACTGAGGCATCACAAACGGGACAGGTGGATACATGTGTGTGATGCCCTTCAAGAATCTCGTTACAATAGGGGACCTGAACAAAGAAGGTTGATCAGGCAGCCTCAGAAAGGCCGAAAGGGCAGAAAGGTAGCCCTTGATAGTGCCCAGAGCAGAGCCCTGCTGGGCAAGAGAGAGAAGAAAGAGGAGAACCTCGGAAAGAGGGGCAGAAAGAGGATCCACAGCCTTTGCTGTGCACCATGCCACAAATCTGTTCCACCGGCAGGCGTATACCGACTTCGTGGAGGGACGCCTGGCTGCCAGAATCACATCACAGACTTCAGGAGGCAAGTCGAATGGCCTCAACTGCCGCCGCTCAATCTCCACGCATGGAGGTGGAGGCTGGACAGGTTCGGGTGGAGGACCGTCCCCTGCTGCTGCGACAGAAGGTCCTCCTGAAGGGGCAGGCGGATCGGGGGACCGACTGACATGCTGAGTAGCTCGGGATACCAGTACCTTCGAGCCCAGTCCGGAGCCACAAGGATGACTTGGGCCCGGTCGCGCCTGATCTTCTTCAGCACTCTGGGTAGAAGTGGTATAGGCGGAAAGGCGTATAACAGACCGCAACTCCACTCGCGCCGAAAGGCGTCGCCGCGCGAGTGCCGTCTTGGAAACTCCAACGCGCAGAACTGATGACATTGCGCGTTCTCTTCTGTGGCGAATAGATCTAACCAAGGCTCTCCCCATCGCAGAAAGAGGCCTTGCGCCACGTCCGAGTTCAGACGCCATTCGTGATCCATCGAGCACCGACGGCTGAGTTCGTCCGCCCTGGCGTTCAAAGAACCGGCCAGGTGTTGAACCGTCAGAGTCACGCCCTGACGTTCCAGCCATTGCCAGAGACGCAGGGCCTCCTGGCAAAGGGTCCACGACCCCACCCCGCCTTGTTTGTTGCAGTACCACATGGCGGTGGTGTTGTCCGTGAACACCTGCACTACACTCCCGTTGACAAAGGGGAGGAATGCCTTCAGTGCTAGACGAATCGCCCGTAGCTCCAACAGGTTTATATGGAGCCGGGACTCCGCCGGAGACCAGATGCCTCTGATCTCTGCCTCTCCCAAGTGGCCTCCCCAGCCCTGGAGGGACGCGTCCGTCACAACAACGTGCTCCGGCTGGGGAAGGGAGAGGGGTCTGCCTCTGACCCAATCGCGGTCCGTAAGCCACCACTGCAGTTGTCTCGCAGTGCCCTCCGAGATCAAGACATGGTCGGACAAGTTGCCCTGATGCTGGGCCCACTGAAACTTCAGGTCCCACTGCAGAGCCCGCATCCGCCACCGGGCGTGATGCACCAGAAGGATGCAGGAAGCCATCAGCCCCAGTAGCCGCAGCGTCAACCTGACCGAAACCCGGGATAACGGCTGGAAGATGGGAATCAAAGCCTGTATATCCTGGACCCGCCGTTCCGGTGGATAGACCCGAAACTGCGCCGAGTCGAGAACCGCTCCGATGAAAAGGAGCTTTTGGGAGGGACACAGGTGTGATTTCGGCACATTGATGGAAAACCCCAGCCCATGCAGGAGGTCTGCCGTCATCTGAAGGTGGTGGACGACTGTCTGGGGCGAGCCCGCCTTCAACAACCAGTTGTCTAGATAGGGGAAGACTGACACCCCTGATCTGCGCAGATGGGCTGCGACCACCGCCATCACCTTTGTGAACACCCGTGGGGCGCTGGTAAGGCCGAAGGGGAGCACGGTATACTGAAAATGCTCCTGGCCTACCGTGAACCGCAGGTAACGCCGGTGGGCCGGCAGGACGGGGATGTGAAAATACGCATCCTGCAAGTCCAACGCTACCATCCAGTCTTGCGGGTCTAGAGCAGCCAAGACCTGAGCCAATGTCAACATCTTGAACTTCTCCTTCCGGAGGAAGCCGTTGACGTCCCTTAGGTCCAAGATAGGACGTAGACCCCCTTTGTCCTTCTTGGGTACCAGAAAGTAGTGGGAATAGCAACCACATCCTACTTCTGGCCCAGGAACGCGCTCGATGGCCCCCTTGGCCAAGAGGGCCGTAACTTCCTCCTGCAGAAGTGTCAAGTGGTCCCCCGACACACGGTGGTTCTGCGGTGGCATGGCTGGAGGAGTGGTCTCGAAGGGGAGGGAGTAGCCCCTTCAGACGAGCTGCAGCACCCACCTGTCCGATGTTATTGTGTGCCAGTGGGAGAGGTGATGGCGAACCCTGCCGCCCACCGGCGTCACATGGGCCTGAAAGCACGGACTAGGAGGATTTAGAGGCGGAAGCTGCGGGGGGAGGTGTAGACTGACCTCGCCGCTGTCCCCGACCGCCACCACGGCGGTTCCCACGGCCGCCGCCGCGTTGAGAAGTCTGTTGCGGCGCGTGGCTGGCAGCACGTGTGGGACCGCCCCTTCCGTGGCCACGAAAGGAGCGAAACGAACCCGTTTGCTGGCGCTGGGTCGAGAGACCCAAGGACTTGGCCGTGACCCTGGAGTCCTTGAAGCGTTCCAGCGCGTGGTCCGCTTTGGCGCCAAACAGGCGACTGCCATCAAACGGCATGTCCATCAATGCATTCTGGACATCTGCCGAGAAATTGGCGGACCTCAGCCAGGCGTGGCGACGAATCGCCACCGTCGTGGACATCGCTCTGCCCAGTGAGTCGGTCGTATCAAGACCACACCTTATGGAGTATCTCGCTGCGTCTCGGCCTTCAATCATAGCCTTGCCGAGCTTAGCCCGTACCTCCAGCGGGCATTCTGGCAGCAGTTCCGCGACCGTATCCCACAGAGAGTGGGTGTAGCGGCCTAAGAGGCATGCGGTGTTGCAAGACCGCAGTCCCAGACTCAGGGACGAAAAGACCTTCTTACCATACTGGTCGTACCTCTTAGATTCCCGGTCGGGCGGGGCCGACGGGAATGCGGACTGGGAAGTCGAGGCCTGGATCACCAGGCTCTCAGGGGTGGGATGGGTGGACAAGAACTTCGGGTCATCCGTACACGGACGGTGGCGTCTGGCCACGTTCCTATCAACAGGCGAACCTGAAGCGGGCCTGGACCACGTGCCCAAAAGAACGTCAGTTAAGGCCTCATTGAACGGCAGCAGTGGCTCCTGTGGGCATGACTGTGGTTTGAGTACCTCAGTGAGGATGTTAGTCCTCACGGCCGCGACGGGGAGCTCAAGGTGTAAGGCCTTGGCAGCCCTCATCAACACCACTGAATAAGCTGCCCCCTCCTCCGTAGCCACGGTAGGAGGCGAGACAAAGCCAGGGTTGGGGGGAGTCATCCAGACCACTGGCGTCACCCAAGTCACCTGTCCAGTCCACATCGTACTGACACTCGCGGGTCAGAGGGTCCTCAGACCCCTCCCACTCCTCTCCGTAATCTACATCCTCACCATATTCGGAGTCAACAATGTAGACCGGCTCCCCGGGGTCAACAGACCCCCTCGGCGCCGGACTCGGCGTCGGGCGACGCCGGTCCGACTCCGCGTCCGGAATCGGAGAGGGAATGGGGGCGGCGCCGCCCGGAGCCGGCGCCGGAGCCCCGGCGCCGCGCGGGGGCGGCACCGTGGGTTGCCCCGATGGAATCGGCGCCGGAGAGGCCGGTGGACCAGCCGGCGTCTACCCTGAAGGCCCCTGCGGCGCCGGGGCCGGAGCCGCCGGCGACGCCGGGGCCGGAGCACCCGACGGCGTCGAGGCAGGAGCACCCGAACCGCTAGGGCCCCCGGACGGGACTACCAGGCCCGCAGGCGCCGTAGGCCCCGTCGGAGGAGACAGTGCCCTCATGGCCATGAGGAACGCCTCTATCTCCTCGGGCGTCGCGCCTTGCCCAGGGACCGTAGGGTATGGAGCAGGCCGTGTCGGCGACTCACGCGGAGCCGCGGGGGTGGGGCCACCCGAACCCCCGGCTGCATCGCGGGGGAGTCGGGGGTACGATGACGACGTCCCGACTTCTTGTGCTTCCTACCTGAGGAACCAGAGGAATGGTGACGACTCTCGGAGCGCTCGTGACGGCTCCGCGACCGCTCCCTCGATCGCTCCCTAGACCTCCGTCCGGAAACACAAAATTATGTTTCTTATTCAGGGATTCCCACGGGGCGTACCATCGTGGTAACCAAGTAGGTTTACCGACTGAGGAGCAGAAGCTACAAGTGATGTAAGCATCGCCCTTGGAACCCGGACGCCCATGAAGCGGAACCTCTCCGCAATCTGAGTTTTTCTTCCAGACCGGGAAGGAGAAATTTTGAATAAGAAACATAATTTTTGTGTTTCCCAACTATCACTGACCGAGGGTAGGACGCACCTTAGCGTGTGCGGACCACCCAGGTCACTCACTGGTCCTGACGAAAACCCACAATTGTTTGATGGTTGAAACATGTAGACCTATATTTTAATTCACATAGCACACGTCGCTATTTTAATACACTACACGTCTTGAGCACCGAAGTCTACTTAATTAGGCATAGGTGTCACATTTCTTTTATAGGGTGTCCAGTCACTCAGGAATAAAGTCTTGGAGTGAGTAGTACTGGCCCCTTTTTAAACCACTTATCACCGCTTTATCATTGCACATATAAAAGAAACTATTACCCGCTCCACTGTAATCAGGTGTCGAAGCACACCCTGTTGGCACTCGGCCTACAGGGTGGGACCCCGATGATGAAGCATGTCACCAACTAGGTTGGTGAGTGAGGGGTCTTCATAAAGGACATGCTTTGTCCTATATGGGTTGGGCACAAGCTCTTCATGAAGCCTTAAGCTTTAGGCACAGAGACTTTCTCTGCTACGCCTGCAGGGGGTACTCCTCTCTTTGTTGTGTAATATTGAACAGGGGACCAGGAGTTCCCACCCTACATTCTTGTTAAACACCCTACTCTCTCTTATTGTTTTCAATACCATATAAATCTCCTTGAGCTGTGCGCAGTATATCTGACGCTAAAGGCGTTTCATCCGTTATTCAGATCACAATTCCTGCGTGTTCAGACGGACAATACAACAACCATGTACAACCTCAACAAGCAGGGAGGGACGAGGTCCAGGCCCTTGTCACACAAGGCCCAGACGATCTGGAAATGGCTTCTAGCCAGGGACCTTACGATCACGACAACTTACCTGCCAGGTGTCCGAAATGCTCAAGCAGACTCCCTCAGCAGACTCCTGCAAGAAAACCATGAGTGGATCTTAAACAATGATGTTGTCCAAAACATCTTTAAACGGTGGGGAACTCCGGCCATCGACTTGTTTGCCACCGCAGAAAAAAATACCGAAGCTTCGCCTCGAGGTACTTCCAGCCAGGGACACTGAGGAATGCCCTATGGATCAACTGGTCTGGCAAATTTCTATATGCTTTTCTGTCGAATCCCCTGATCCAAACAGTCCTCATCACGTCCCGATAGAGAACCAAGATGATCCTCATAGCTCCGGAGTGGCCATGCCAATGGTGGTTCACGGACCTTCTTCACCGGTCCGAGTGTCCACATCTCAAGCTGCAGTGCAAACCTGCTAATGAAGTTCGGCAGGTAGATGGAATATCCGATTCTCTCCTCTTTGAATTTGGCGGCATGTTTGTTTTTCGAATGCCTCAATGCTCCCCAACTCCCTGCCCATGGGGACATTTGTCTTGACTTCAATTAAAGGCAGTTGTATGTTTAGGACGGCAGCTGCTCTTCAAAATACCACAGAAAAGGAAGCACTCTCTTCCATTGTGGGCCTAAGAGGAGAATTCAACCTTGTATCACGCCTACTGACCTCCCTTAAATCCTTGTAAAGACTATCATGACAACGGGGTGGGGTGAGAAGGCACATTATCCCCATACCCAACATCATCCTCTTGTAGTGGTGGCGTGCACTGGTCAGAGTCTGAGCCAAAAAGAGTGGAGCCTCTGAGAGCATTTCAGTGCTAACGGAAGCACAGGATCCGAATGGGGTTGTTTGGGGGTCGGGTGCACCACAGTGGATTCAGAGCAAAATCTAGGTCTGGGTCCAGCCCATTCTGGTTTAGGGTCAGAAATCGGAGTCAGTATAGGATTCTCCTAAGGCATCGATGAAGTAGGGATCAATTTGGGCCTCTGAGAAAAGGTGGAAGTCTAGTGCTGAACCAGTGACATGTCCAGGGGGTTCATATGGCAAGGAGGATGGATCCGTTGGCAGTAATCAGACTGGGAGGCTCTGCGGATCCCTAGGGACCAAAAGCATAACAGAGGTAGCCAGAAGTGTGCCTAAGACGAGCAGCATAGCTTCCTTAAAGGCCTGAACGTCCTGCAAAATCACTGATAGCCGAGGGAACTTGAGACGCATTGAGATCAACTGCAGGATCAGCGCCTCAATTGATGATGAGGAACAATATCAGTTGCCAACTTTATGCCCTTGTGACTTTTATTTTTATGTGTATAGAAAGCTTTGAGATGAGGTTTGGTACTAAATCTCTTTATTGTGCTTCCACTTATACTTTAACTTACCAGAGGTCTCCAACTGCAAAGGTGACTTCTTATGGCAGCCGCCTTCAGGAGCAGGATGACTTGGAAAGGAGGTAGGACTTAAGCGAGGTCCATGACTTCTGTCAGCAGTTTACAGCTTCCCAGTCCCAGATCAACTTTGGGTGCATGAGGGTGCACTCATCACACGACTTGAAGTCATGCCCCGTAATCCAAGCACCAAAGATGCACCTAGAGCGGGTTCGCGGCTGACATTTGTTCTGCGCAGTCACAGCATGGTTTAAAGCCTGTCGTTTTAGGAGGCAACATAGTTTCCTCGAACACTGGATTTCATTTAGCAAGCTGTCAAAAGACTTGGGGAGGTGGGAGTGGGCGTGGAGCTCCGAATCCATGACTGAAGGCGGAGAAACAAAGAAACTGATGGTGGTGCACTGCGGTGGTGCTCATTTGTGGCTCATTTGTGTCTCCGCTCCATCACTCCCAGGGTGGAACGTAGCCACGTGGAGCCGCACAGCACCACCCAGCAGCACATGGGATCACTGCTATGAACATTTTTCATATCCAGTCTGGCGCCTGGGGAGTAACTCTACAGGTGAGTAATCAGCTGTTAGAATTAGCCATCAGAATGCCTATGCATTTCCACCATTGATACAGGTACACACAGTGCTAAAAATTCATATGTGGCCTAATTAGCAGATGGTAGCAAGTACTGTTGGATGCCTTAATTGCTGGTTAATTGGATATTCAGGCTGTGTTCAAAGTTCAGTCAATGTGTGTCATTGTAAAGTGGCATGTGGTACATATTGGGCACCCCGGCCAAGCCTGCCGCTGGTCTTCGCAGATGAAGGCCCTCGGATCAATGGTTGTCTCCTGCAGAGCAGATCTGTGCAACTTGTCTTTAGCACAACAGACACTAGATTCACTGGCCGTGGGTAGGTCTGTGGATGGGAAGTAAACACCCTTTTCCCCTGATCTCAGTGGATGACCAAGTTGGTAGGGCTGTGGGTCAGGAAAGTCACCCGTACCTGTTCCTGCAGAGAAACACCAGGTTCGTGTGATTTGGATTGTTGTCTTTTGCTGAATGAGTTACCCCTGCATTCTATCATTAGATGAGCAAATACAAGGTTTGCTTGTCAGGAAAAGTCACAGGCCTGGCAGAGAGTACCACTGCCTCCCTCCCACCACTACTGCAGATCTTGATGCTCTTTAGCAAAGTGCAGGCTCTAGCCCAGGAGGTTTCTAGGTCAGTTCAACTTACCATGAGAAGTCGTCTTTTCGCTTTCAGAACCGACCAGCAGGCTGTGGCCAGGGCCTGCAACAAACCGAAAAGAAATAGTTTAGGGCTGCTCTGAAAAGACTCACTTCGGCATTCTCATTTGCACCATCAACTTTCAATTCAGGATTCCTCAGATTGTTGTTTATGACCACAGCCAGGCTTTGCTCATTCAGTGATAAGACACGCTAAAGACAACTATCCAGATGCAAAACCCATGTTTGAGAAGACTGCTAGACTCTTAACAGTATTAACCTAGACATCAAAACCCCCTAACCTTCTGTAATCTTTGCTCAGAAACATCCATCTCCTACTACAATGTTGTCAATGCTGGTCTCCAAACACTCCAAATCCGTAAACCAAATAATACAAAAGCAAGCAGCAAGAACATCCCTTAACTTCACAGTGCGCCCATATCGCCCATCTGGAAATGTCTTTCCAGGTTCCCTGTACAGTAGAGGATACGTGTCAATCTACTCTATTATGCAAAACGCACTAAATTAAAAAAAACCCTATCTACCATCAAAACGTGTTAAGTTACCTGTATCTTTATAGTGCACTGTCACCCGTGAGGGTGTCCTGGCACTGTAGCAGGTGTGTCAGGAGGGCTTACTTAAAGAGCCAGGTCTTCAGCTTTGTGTGGAATTCAAGAAGTGAGGCTGAGGCTCTGATGTGTTGCCAGAGGTCATTCCAGGCTGCAGGAGCATGGTATGGGAAGGCTCAAACTCCTGATCTGCTTTTGTGTGGGGTATGTGCTAGTGAGAGTCCGACAGAATGGAGCGCCAGGAGGGTTGGTGAAATTGTACACGGCTGTTCAAATAGGCAGCGTCTGTGTTGTGAAGTACTTTGTACGAGTGGATGAGGAGTTTGGAGTGTGCATGTGTGCGTATAGGGATCCAGCGGAGTTCTTTTAAGTGAGGTGTGATGTCGGCCCAGAATGCAAGGTTGAAGAGTAATCTGGCTGCTCCGTTCTGGACGATCTAGAGTCTTTTTGGGAGTTACTTAATTATTCCTGTGTTTAGGGCTTTCCAATAGTCAAGTCTGCTGGTGATGAAGGTTTGAATGACCGTATTCTTGGGGTTGTTCAGTAGCCACTTAAAGATCTTCTTAAGGATCTTCAGGGTGTGAAAACGGGACACTGTAACTGCGTTAACTTGGGCAGACATGTTGTTTGCTATTTAAAATAATCCTGAATTTCTAGCTTTTGTGCTGGGCATGGGAGCAGGTTCGACATCTGTCGGCCACCAGGTGGAGTCCTACGGCGAGGCATCTTTCAAGTAAATGCCCACTTTTTTCGTGTCCATGTTCAGCTTGTGGCAGTTGGTATTCTTCCAGGTGAGTACTTCGGTCATGCATGCAGTGAACTTGTACCTGATGCTGGGTGTTTTGTCCGAGATAGACATTATCAGTTGTATGTTGTTCGCTTGGGTGGAAGTTGTTGATGTTGTGAGCCCCAATGAGGCCTGCCAGCGGGGTGAGGTTTATGCTGAAGAGAATTGGACTGATCCAGGAGCTCTGTGGCACTCTGCATATGAGTTCCTGTGCTTCCGAGGAGGTTGGTGGCATGCTGATGGTTTGGGTTCTTCCAGTGAGAAACGTGCAGCTCCACTGGAGGGGGCGTCCTTGTATGCTCAGGTCATGGAGTCATCTGATCAGAAAGGGATGGGAGACTATCAGACTACGGAAAGGTCTTGAAGGATGAGCATTATAGTTTCCCCTCTGTCAAGTATAATCCTGATATTGTCTGTTGCTACGATGACTGCGGTCTCAGTGCTGTAGTTCGGGCTGAAGCCTGATTGTGGGGCATCGAGAAGCTGGTTGTTGGCGGGTGGTTGGAGAGGCATCTGTTAATGGCTTTCTTCAAAACCTTGGCTGGGTATGGTACTCAGTAGTTGGCAAGTTCTGTTGGGTCGGCTGTGAACTTCTTCAGGAAGGCATTGACAGATTTCTGCTTCCAGGATTTCGGAAAGGTGGCTATGCTGAAAGAAGTGTTGAGGATGGGTGCGAGGGCCTAGGTGAGGGTTTTTCGAAGGCATGATGGGGGCAAGGGTCTGATAGGGCCCTGAGTGCATGGTCTTTTTTTAAATTTTAATTAATCATTTTCGAATAGCACATCAGTACATATCACTAGTGAACAGTGTGATACACAAAATGGCAAGCAAGTAAAAAAACAAGTACCCCCGCTCCCCCCCAAGCCTGCAGTACATGACATGTATAGCCGATATTTGAATCTAGGACACTAGATCCCACAATGTAACAAGTGCTCACTTGTGTGCGAATGATCACTCAGTTTGCTCACTGCGTGCCGGCAAATATTCTCGCAGAGGAGCCCAGATATCTTTAGGTCGAGAAGTTGATGGCAACTCCTCCTGAAATAGTTCCAGCTGTTCTTGGCAATACACCATGTCCTTTACCCATTGAGGCGCACGTGGATTCTGACGTCCATTCCAAGTGAATAGTACACGCCATTTGGCCAGAAGCAGTGCCACTCTCACAAAGCGCCCCAAAACGTCTTTTGTACCCGGCACATACCCCAACAAGCATACCACAGGCGTACACTCCAGTCTGCACCCAGTCATAGTGTAAATCAATTCCATCACTTCCACCCAGTATGAGTGTACCGTCCTGCACTGCAAGGCTAGATGAAGGAAGTCTGCCTCGCCATGCCCACACCGCCTGCAGCAATCTGTGTCTCTAAGCCCCATTCTATGGAGTTTCTTTGGAGTGTGATACGTCTGGTGCAGGAATTTCAGGTGGATAATGCGGAGATTGCAGTTAGGCGACAGCCTCCCGGTCACCGTACAGATCTGTTCCCACTCAAGCATTGTGACTTGCAAATCTAAAATCTTGTTCCACCGCCCCAAGCTTTTATCCTCCGGGTGTACTGACTCTTCCTGCACCGCCTTATACAGTCTAGTGATCAGATGTTTCCGTGAAGCAGCTACCATGACCATCTGTAAAGCTCTAGACAAAGCTGGCTCCTCCGGAAAGCAAGTGTAGTGGTCCCGGACAGCCCTGCGTAATATGTAACACGTGTATTGAAACAGTGGGGTAGAATTTGAGATATATTCCAAGTCTGAGCCTGTAATGTATGTCCCCTCTTTATACAGATCGCCCATAGTGGATATTCCCGCCTCGCGAAGTGAGGCAATCGGCCCGCGCTCGCTCGCCACTGAAGGAGCAAAAGCAGCGTGACCTTCGATGCACATAGCCGGGGCATATAAAGGCAGTCTATTCGTCCGCTTACCGATTTCCTGCCATGCGGAGACCGTGACATCTATTGTATTAATCTCAGATCTGGGTGTTTGCCTGTGAACATGCGTGACTATGTTCTTCAGCGGTGTCTGGTCAGCATCTCCCTCCTCTACCGCCACAGCCCGGGACTGGCTTGCCTCTTACCTCCACAATAGACATCAAGTGGTGGCTTTACCTCCATTTAGGTCTGACACCAGAATGGTGGAGCAAGGTGTGCCCCAGGGGTCGGCGATCAGGCCCATTTTATTTAATCTTTATCTTTGCCCCCTGATCAGACTGATTAAATCCTTTGGCATTACTGTAATAAACTATGCTGACGACACGCAACTTATTTTCTCTTTTGAAGGGAAGGATGCTGTCTCTACAGAGACCTTCCATCGTTGTATGCTAGCCACTTCGGACTGGTTGAGATATAATTCCCTCCAGTTCAATGGATCAAAGACAGAGGTACTGTATTGCTCATTGGATAAAATTCCTCGCCCTCTGCCTGCGGACTTTTGGCCTCCTGCTACCTTGGTCACTGTCGAAGCTGCGGATGCTGCTCGCAATCTGCGTGTTATCTTTGGCCCACATCTCCAGTTGGATGCCTTCGTGAATAAGTCCATCAGCACCTGTATGATGATGTTACGAATGTTGCGCAAGATTCTCCCCATGCTGCCTGCGTTGGCCAGACCTGAAGTAGTGCGTAGTATTATACTCAGTAGACTTGACTACTGCAATGCACTGCTTCTAGGTGGCCCTGTCTCCCTGATTAGACAATTGCAGCGGATCCAGAATATGTCAGCCAAGCTGGCCCTTTCGCAGGTACGCTCAGCCTCTTCTTCTTTGGCACTCAGGGACCTTCATTGGCTGCCTATACATCATCGGGTCTGCTTCAAGGCATCTTGCATTGTCTTTAGGGCACTTCACGGCCTGGGGCCTATGGCACTTCAGAATTTATTCACATGGTACTCGGCAGCCAGACTCCTTCGCTCCTCTTCTGCCTACTTAGTGGCAGTTCCTCGAATTCTGAGGACACGGATGGGTGGCCGCTCTTTTGGCTTCACTGCTGCTAAACTTTGGAATTCCCTTCCTCTTTCCTTAAGGAGTATGAATGAATTGTCTCTTTTTAAAAAGGGGCTGAAGTCCCATCTTTTTCCTAGGGCTGTGTGATCCCTCCCTGCTTGTGATGTATGTTGAGTCAAAGCGCCAGCTGTCTGGGTGACAGCTTGCGCTATATAAGTATGTTTTACATTACATTACATTACATAAATCCATGCGGGAGGAACCAAAAATATGCATACTGTGCCTGTCCGCAAAGGTAGTACGCGTAGAAGTCCGGAGAATTAAACCCGCCCTTCTCAAAGGGTAAAGTCAATGTGGCCCATCCAATCCTTGGTGGTCTCGCCCCCCACACCAGCCGAAGCAATTGAGTCTGTACTGTTTTTAAAAAGTGTTTAGTCAGCCGAATAGGGACATTGCAGAATAAGTACAAAAACTGAGGGAGGATCACCATTTTTATCACTGCAATGCGATCCGCCAGCGAAAGAGGCAGCCCAACCCAACGGTCAACGCGCTCCACCAGAGCTGTATAAGCTCTCCCGTAGTTTTCGCGGACCACTATCACAGGATCCCGATTGATCCAGATGCCCAAGTACTTGACTGGCTCCTCCGTCCAGACTAAGGGATACTCCACCTGAGGTGCAGTCGTGGCAGGCGAAAGAGGGACCACCACCGACTTTTCCCAGTTGATGTGCAGCCCCGAAAAGAGACCAAACCGGATATATTCTCGAACGACCTGCGATAGATATTTCTGAGGCTCCCGGACATACAGGACCATGTCGTCTGCGTATGCAGAGATCCCCACCGGCCGATTATTAAAATTCAAAGCAGCTGCCCTGTGAGACTGGCGAATCCTGCATGCGAGGGGTTCCAGAACAATGGCAAAAAGAAAGGGGGACAACGGGCACCCCTGTCTAGTGCCACGTTGAATAATCAGCGGTTCAGAGGTGAGCCCACCCACCCGCACCCTCGCCGATACATCTGCATATAAAACCTGTATCCAGCGGATGAACACCTGAGGGAAGCCCATCCTGAACAAGATGGAGATCATGTATTTCCATTCGATCGAATCGAACGCCTTGGCCGCGTCCAGCAGGACGGCCACGGCAGGTAACTCCGGCTTTAGGACGTGAAACATAGCGAAGATCGTGCGGAGATTCCACGAAGTAGACCTATCTGGGATGAAGCCAGACTGGTCCGGTAGGACCAGCAGGGGCATCAAGGGATTCAGCTTGGTGGCCAGCACCTTAGCGAGGATCTTCGCATCAATATTGATGAGAGATAGAGGGCGATATGATTCACAACGCATAGGCGTCTTGTCCTTTTTCAGCAATGTGACGATCAGTGCCTGCCGCTAGGAGGGTGGAAGGTAGCCCACCTCATGCGCCTCCGCATACATCGCCAGGAGGTGCGGCGCTAGGAGATCTACATAGTGCTTGTAAAATCCCGCCGTCAGCACATCAGGTCCCGGGGCTTTTTTATTGGGCAGTGACAAAATGGCTTCTCTAATATCCGTCTCATCTATCGGGAGGCTAAGATATTTACGATGTACATCGGAAAGACAGGCACAAGCCGTGTCGGCCAGGTAGTCCTGCAATGCGGACTTGTGCATGTCCCCCTTAGAAGTGTATAGGGTCTCATAAAAGGTGCAGGACTGAGCTAGGATATCGTCACTTGTGAAGTGGTCCACGCCCCGGTCATCCACTATATGGTCAATTTGGGGGACATCAGTCCTATCACGTAAACGGCTGGCTAACACCCTGCCAGGCCTACCACCCTCGCCATAAGCCCTCGCCACACATCTTTTCGAGAGGCATTTTATCTCCGTGGCCGCCAGAGTATTATACGCGTCGAGAGACTCCCTGATTTGGGTCAATATCTCAGAAGAAGGCACAGCATCATATTGAGCCTCCAGGTCACGCAGACGCTCTTCCATTCGCTGTAGCTGCCCCCTCAGGTCCCGCAAAATTCCCGCCGTTGTGCTAATGCACTCCCCCCTTATCGTAGACTTAAAAGCTTCCCATAAAGTAGCAGCACTGTCAACTGTGCCCACATTTAAATCAAAATACTGTATAATGGCCTTGCGGATAGTGTCTTCATAGACAGGGTCCAGCAGGGAGGCAGCGTGAAAACGCCAAGTGAAGGGGTGACGTGCATTGAGGGGGACAACTAGTTGGAGCATGACAGGGTTGTGATCCGACAGGGTCCGCGGTAAAATGCAGACCGACTCAACCCACCCATTAGCTTCCCCATCTAAGAGCCAATAATCCAGGCGCCACCAGGAATTATGAGCGGGAGTGACATGTGTGCCCTGTAGGATCCCTACATTCCTTAAACGCCAAGCATCAATCAGACCCATCTCTTCCATAAAACCACGGACACACTGCGCCACTTTAACCATGCGTACACTGGTGGAGCTAAATTTGTCCAATTGCGGGTCCAGACAAGTGTTAAGATCCCCCCGAACAAGATCGCTGTGTCTGGCCCGGAGCGCAAGACCTGAAACATTTTCAAAAATGCCGCTGGCTCATCGACCACTGGTCCATAAACATTGGCTATTGTCACCAAAACTCTCCCCAGTTTACCACGCACCAACGCCAACCGACCATCATCAGCAACACACGTGTCAATAGGCTGAAATGATGTCCCCCGCTTAATTAAAATAAGCACCCCACGTGCATAATTAGAATAAGAGGAAGCTAGTCGGAACGTCGCCCACCACCGGGCTACTGCGCCCTCTGTGTGCCTAGTGAAATGGGTCTCCTGCAGGAGGGCAATCTGAACCCCATGGCGATCCAGGTGCGTCCACACTTGCCTACATTTTCTGGGCGTGTTCAGGCCCCGCACATTCCAGGTGACACATTTATACCTCTCTCCCCCCCCCCATCAGGCATACAGTAATGCCATATCAGGCGGACAGTGAACCACCAAATTACGCACACCAGCACATGCGAGACACACTGTGAAGCTATACACATTGCAGAAGTAAAACCAAACCTGCAGAAAGACTTGCCCCCCCCCACCAACCCCCCACCCATCCCAACAACCCTGAACCATCAAAATCAAAATGCATCCGACCAATGCAATGCAGTAGGAACCATACAATACAGTAGGAACAGAAACCACTCCCTCCCCCCACCCACTTCATCAACCCCAAATCGCCAAAGGCCCACCGCACCCTCCCTCCCTCCCACAATCTCCCATACAGCATGCAACAAACTTTGAGGGTCATACCCATCGGGGGAGTGTAGTGGCCCAATCCACCCCAACACTAGATGGGGGGGGGGGGGGGGCACCGGACAGTGTAAAGAGACACTCGCCCCCTGAATTCAGACTCCAGTTCTCAAAGCATCATCCAGTGGGGAAGTGTTCGGGCGCATGTATAGGTGCCACGTTATACATAGTCATAAAAAGAAACAAAATCATGCGCCACACTCCCCAGCATACATAGGACGCAGCGTGGCATCAACAAAGGTAATGAATCTAGTCTGCTCACCAAGCCCGGACACTCGAAGGGCCCAGCGGGTATAGTTACATCAATAATAGGAGAAAAGGATCTCCACACCATGTCACCGGGTGTGCAGTAGTCAATCCCAAGCGTAGGTACGCAACTGCGTCAAAGGTCAGTCATCAACATCAGACGTGTTGTCCGATGTCTTTCGCCGGCGCCGTAGAGATCTGGCATAGTCCATGGCCTGTTTGGGATTCGCAAAGATTTTGCCCCTGGCGTGTTCTCCAATGCACAACCGCGCGGGGTAGAGCATGGCGTAGGGTATCTGTTCTTTGGCCAGCAGTTTTTTAACATTTTTAAACTCCTTACGAGCCGCTTGCACCTGTGCTGTAAAGTCCGGGTAGAAGGAGAGGATATTATTTTGATAAGTAATCGTGCCCATCTGTCTGGTAATGCACAAAACGGCGTCCCGGTCTCTAAAATTTAGCAGGCGGGCGATTATAGGCCGCGGCGCAGCACCGGGAGGGGGCCACGCCATCAGTGACCTGTGGGCACGTTCAATCGCGAACATAGGGGGGAGCTCCTCCGCGCCGCACACCTCACGAAGCATTTTTTCCATGTAATCTTCCAGGCGCCCCACATTTGTAGACTCCGGCAAACCGAGGACGCAAATGTTATTGCGCCTCGATCTCGCCTTGATGTCCTCGTTCTTGGCCTGTATCACCGCAAGGAGTTTTGTCATGTCCGATGTTTTGGCCGCCACCTGCTGAAGTCCGTCCTCCGTCTCCGATATTCTCTGCTCAGCCTCCCCAATGCGCGCCGCCTGCTTATCCAATTTAGCAGAGAAGTGTTCCATCCGGCCATTCAGTGCTTCTATCTTGCCATCTATTGCTTGTAGGCTAGCCTGAATGGCAGCAAGCGATTTCTCCAAGGCCGTAGATCCCTGGGAGGCCTCTTCCAGCTCAGAACCAGAGACCGCATTTTGAGGCCTTGCCGCCCTTCCGGAGCTCGAAGGTGAGGCGCGGTTGTGATTTGTCCGGTTTGCCCATCAGGAGGCCGTCGTGCTGCACCGCTCACCACAAGGAGACCCGACGACCTTTGGCGTGACCATGGCCAATTGTATATGTGCCCTCTTCTTGGTAAGTTATGCGTTGTTGTGTATACCACCACCTCACTGTGCGAATACCTTCAGTCACTCTAGCAGCACATCTGTATCGGGGGCACCCCACGCAGGGCCACCCAGCTGGTCAGCATATATGATCACCAGAGCGTTCCCACAGGCTCACCACGAGCTTGCAATCAGTAGTGGGACAGGCAGATTTGAGTAACGGTGTCCTCAGGGATGCCCCAGACCGGTGCGCACCATGCCAGGTCGGGAGGGGGGGGGTGAGGGGGGACACCTCTGGGCCGGCAGACGCCCCCGAGACAGGGCAGCAGCAACGTCACCCACAGGGAGTGCGAACCCCCTACACCACACCTCGCCCCAACTCCAAGGCTGCACAATTTGGGTCCTGCTGAGAGGCCTCCGCCGCAACAACTCCAATGGCAACTGTAATGGCCACGCGGTCCACACTGCAGTAGGATAGGCACCCCTATTTGCCGTCCAGGGAGGCCTACAGGATAACACGGCAGGCACCAGCAGTCCCCACAGGCGGGTCCAACCAGGAAGCGGCACGTCCGCGGCCCAGCGCAGCAGCCCACACTGGCCGCCCCCGCCTCTCCACGGCCCAGCAGGCCCAGCAAAGCACGGCCCGCACGGGGCCTAGTCCAGCAGCTCGCGCCGGCCGCTCGCGTACTTCCGCGGCCCGGCGCACACAGGCACCACCCCGTAGACTGGCAGCAGCAAGCGAGTCCCACGCGGCTGAGCACTTATCTGGAGGCTGCACGGGGCAGATGGTCGCGACTCTTCCGCCACCCCCGGGATCAGCGTTCACTCCCTCGCTGCGACAGTCTCCGCCAGAAACGGCTCGCAGCGAGTGGGAGGCTCAGGAGGACGCCGCCATTACGCCACGAGGTCGGCCGTCTCCACCACCATGTGCAGTCTCCTCGGCTGCTAGCAGGGCAGAAACTTCAGCCACAGGTCCGGCGCCACCACAGGAGAACTTCCCCAGCCCAAATTCGCTGAGTCTGGCTCGGAACGGGGAGGATATTGCAGGATTATCTCCGGTGGCCGGCAGAGCAGCACTAAAGCGCTGCCATCTTGCCAGACACCAAGCCGCGCCCCCTGAGTGCATGGTCTTCATGAGTACTGAGGTTTCCTCAGTGCTAATAAGTTTCCCAAAAGGGTTTTTTGTTGTCTTGGTCCCTTACCAGGTGGCTTCTGGCAAGTTTCAAGTGGTCCAGTTGTAGGGCAAAGTTGCTGTATATGGTTGTGATTTTGCTGCAGAAAAAGTCTAAGAGATCATCGAACAATTCTTGAGGTGAGCTTAAGTTGCTAGCTGCTGCTGTGGGTGCGGTGAAATCCTAGACAATAGCAAAGATTTCATTGCTGCTGTTGGAGCTGGCAGCAATGCGTTTGGCTAGAACCTTCCTCTTGGTTTCCTGGATTTGCTGGTGACACCATCTCAAGGATGATTTGATTGCATATGTTTCCACTTTCCCCTGGCTTGTTTTCCACCTTGTTGTAATGTTTGCAGTGTCTTTTGGGCATTCTGTGATCTTCCTTGTACCAAAAGGTTATTTCACTCAGTGTCCTTGAACTCTCCAACTCGCCTGATGAAGTTATTCATTAACAAGGCACAGTTTTCCATGCTACAGAGTTCATCTTAAATGTATTCCCTTTTTACCGATGGTCAATTAACTTAGTCCTTGAGGGAAACGTTTCTATCACTCCGAATAGAAACAAACAAGGCAACCATAAACTCTTACAAAAGAGAGACAGTGTTCCTTGTTCCTAGCCCTCTTAAAGTAGCTGACAGGTAAACTTTGGACGAGTTTGGATGCAATCCTTATTCCTAAAGCAGACAACATACCATTCTTCCATCTTGTGCTCAGGAGGCTTTCTTGTGAAGGCTGCTGTAGCCTCAAAAAGGATTTTTGCTACAGTTATGAGGTACATGTAGGCCACTAAGACCTAGCTGCTTTAGAGCTGGGTTGTCAGGTTTCACAAAGGAGTTTGCATGTGTGGCCTTTGACACCTCTTACTTGATGGCAAGGTAGATGTATTCTGAATTTGAAAAGGCTAATGATCAATACAGAGTTTAAAGTTCGGAGGAGCAAAAATAAGTGGCCAATCCTGGCGTCGCCAGTATGAGCATACTCAGAGGGCAGTCTTTTAAAGTGTCATCTAGCATCAATAAGACTACAATTGGAAAACCTGTCAATGAAAAAGTGGTTGGTGAGGTGGCTGCTGACAACAAGAGGGTTAACAAAAGGGTGATCATCAAGCAGGCAGCAGATAATCTGGTCAACCAGCAGGTGGCAGATAAGGTGGGCAACAAAGTGGCGGTAGATAAGTGGGTCAACAAGCAGGGGCAGATAAGGTGGTCAACAAGCAGGTTGCAGATAAGGTGGAAACAAGCAGGGGGCAGATAAGGTGGAAACACGCAGGGGGCAGATAAGGTGGAAACACGCAGGGGGCAGATAAGGTGGAAACACGCAGGGGGCAGATAAGGTGGAAACACGCAGGGGGCAGATAAGGTGGAAACACGCAGGGGGCAGATAAGGTGGAAACAAGCAGGGGGCAGTTAAGGTGGAAACAAGCAGGGGCAGATAAGGTGGAAACAAGCAGGGGCAGATAAGGTGGAAACAAGCAGGGGGCAGATAAGGTGGAAACAAGCAGGGGGCAGATAAGGTGGAAACAAGAAAGAGGCAGTCAAGGTGGAAACAAGAAGGGGGTTAGACAAGGTGGAAACAAGCAGGAGGGAGACAAGGTGGAAACAAGCAGGGGGCATATAAGGTGGAAACAAATGGGGCAGATAAGGTGAAAACAAGCAGGGGGCATATAAGGTGAAAACAAGCAGGGGGCAGATAAGGTGAAAACAAGCAGGGGGCAGACAAGGTGGAAACAAACAAGGGGCAGACAAGGTGTTAACAAGCAGGGGCAGTTGAGGTGGAAACAAGCAGGCGGCAGATATGGTGGAAACAAGCAGGCGGCAGATATGGTGGAAACAAGCATGCGGAAGACAAGGTGGAAACAAGCAGGGGGCAGACAAGGTGGAAATAAGCAGGGGGCAGACAAGGTGGAAATAAGCAGGGGCAGACAAGGTGGAAACAAGCAGGGGCAGACAAGGTGGAAACAAGCGGGGGAAGACAAGGTGGAAACAAGCAGGGGGAAGACAAGGTGGAAACAAGCAGGGGGCAGACAAGGTGGAAATAAGCAGGGGCAGACAAGGTGGAAACAAGCGGGGGAAGACAAGGTGGAAACAAGCAGGGGGAAGACAAGGTGGAAACAAGCAGGGGGCAGACAAGGTGGAAATAAGCAGGGGCAGACAAGGTGGAAACAAGCAGGGGCAGACAAGGTGGAAACAAGCAGGCAGCAGATAAAGTGGAAACAAGCAGGCAGCAGATAAGGTGGAAACAAGCAGGCGGCAGATAAGGCGGTCAACCAGCAGGCGGAAGATAAGGCGGTCAACTAGCAGGCGGAAGATAAGGCGGTCAACCAGCAGGCGGAAGATAAGGCGGTCAACCAGCAGGCAAAAGATAAGGCAGTCAACCAGCAGGCAGCAGATAAGGTTGTCAACCAGCAGGCGGAAGAGAAGGTTGTCAACCAGCAGGCAAAAGATAAGGCAGTCAACCAGCAGGCAGCAGATAAGGTTGTCAACCAGCAGGCGGAAGAGAAGGTTGTCAACCAGCTGGCGGCAGATAAGGTTGACAACCAGCTAGTGGCAGATAAGGTTGACAACCAGCTAGTGGCAGATAAGGTTGTCAACTAGGAGGCGGCAGCTAAGGTGCCCTGTTACTGCTAGGAAGGACCTAGACTGAGAACCCCAGTTCCACTGAAATCTACGAGCTAGGAGATCATCATTTGCCTCAACTGGCACCCCATACTGCCAATCTCCACAATCAGACGCAGACCAAGATAGCACAAACACTCACACAGCATACTCACAACACACAGACCCAAACTTGTACATATCCCACCAAATACCACACACCCTCAAACTACATAAAAAGCATTACATCTCATGCACATTAACGCTCACTGTGCAACACAATAGGTACTAAATATTGCATACCGCATCACCTACCACAAGCTTGACGGCCTGTTCATCACAGAAGAATTATGTTACTTACCAATTAAGCATCTGTTTGTTGCGTATAGTGCTGGAGATTCACCTGGTCTGCACGCTCCTGCAATCTACTGTTGTACACCGATAAAAGTGTCTTAGAGTACAGTAGTGGACACAATGCTTCCACTTAGCAGCATAGCAGGTATGCGTAGGGGCCTACGTGCATCTGAGTACATCCAAGCACTCTTGAGGCAAACCAAGGTAACCAAGCTCTCGGACCTCAGAAGCCAAAACTGAGAGAAATGTAACTCATTAGTACAAATGTTTTACTATTTTGGGTTACCACACTGGTGGGGCTGGTCCTATTGCCCACAACAACAAAAAGCCCCATAACGCAAAGTGGGGACATTATGTTTTGTCTTGATAATTATCCATTTTGGTGATTTGGGTAGCTGTGTGAATTGTGAGTGGGCTCGGCCATGACCCAGAGAAACCCACAAAGTTTAGGTATTTATGAAGACTAGACACCTGAGGGAGACCAAGGGGTGTGCCTTGGTGGATTCAACCATGTTTGCATACCAAGAATGCCCTACAAATCTCACAATCTGGCTAAAATCACACAGTCCTCACATTTCTGTGAGGCGAGGTTACAAAAACTGCAAGAAGGCACAAAATTCCTATCCCCAGCTTTCCCACACTTCTCCTGATAAAGAAAGTACCCCACTTGTGTGAGTGGGCCCACTGCTCACAACAGGAACTGCTGCAAACGGTGACACCACACACCTCAACAATATTGTTTGTTAAGTCGCATATGCATCTCACTTGAAATAACTTGAATCTGAGCCAATGAGGTGGAGGATCTCAGCTCTCTGGAGACCACCATGGCTCAGTCTTCATAGCAAACGTGTGACAGCACTTATTAGAACTCAGCCTCTGGCAGGGGAGGAAGGAGGGTTGCAAGAGAATATATGAAAAATACCAACAGTGGAAAACTAGACTTAAAGATAAATGATTAATTTCTTCTCCACCATTGGATCTTCCATTTAAAGTCAATGTTTTATTTGCTGGTCCCTTGTTAAGGTCCGTTCTTTTCTCCAGTAATTGGCCCAGCTACACAAGTGAAGTGAGATAGACTATTCAGGTCTTGCCTAAAACTGAGCATGCACTGTCTGTTGCGAGACATATTGCTAGCTTACAGTGGGCTTAGTGACTGCCCATTCCTAAGTATATGTTGGTTTTACTGTCATTGAGTTTTGCTTGCTTCTTATTTGCCAGCTTCCCTGGGGCTTTCTTCCTCCGCCTGCCTCCTCACTCTTCGTATGCTCCATGAGCGCCATGAAACCAATCGGTGACCGTGCGCGGTAAAAGTGATTTTAACATAACATAACATAACATGCTCTGCAAAATCTTCAATTGGCTCCCGTCAACACCAGATGAACCGTCACTCAAGCTCTAGTCACCAGCCAGCTGGACTACAGCAACACACTCTACGTAGTTATCACCTCGCATCTCCTGAGGAGACTGCAGACCATACAGAACGCAGCGGCCAGAATCATCTTCGAACTCCCAAGGCAGACCCACATCACCCCTCACCTCAAGAAGCACCACCGGCTCCCCATTCAGAAGAGAGGTCAAATCAAGATGCTGATCCACACCTCAAAGCCCTACACAACCGAGGACCAGCATACATCAACCACCGCTTGAACTACCACCAGCCCTCCAGACACCTGCCCTCCACCTCCCTCTTACATCCCCTGCATACGCCAAAGCAACACTGGAGGATGGTCCTTCTCTTACCCCATCGCAAACTCCATGAACGAACTCCCCCCCCTTCACCTCTGGACCTCATCCTCTCTCCTGGAATTCATGAAGGGACTCAAGACCAGGCTGTTCAACTGAACCCTGCCGAAGCAGCACGGTTCTCAGTGCCTGGATACCCTAACGGGTGATTAGCCGCGCTTTAGAAGTCCTGCTTGATTGACTGATACATGAGAAAAACGTCTGACTGAGTGACAGAAACTGAGGACCATATTGAAACCCTGCAGCAAGAAGGCATGACCTGGAAAGCCACAGTTGCGGAGATGACCGATCAGACTACTAACATCAGTGACAGACAGATGGAGAAAGTGGAAGGTCTGTCAGCAGAATTATTCCTGGGGGACTGGATCACGGAGATGCTGTGCCCACCGCGTCTTTCCAAATTCTTCTCCATAGAGAGAGCTCACGGCGCCAGAGGGGCCTGGGCCTGCACTTTAGTGTAACCATCATGAAGACTTTGACTGGAAAGGGAGAGCTAGACAACAAGAGGCATGATGGCTGGCAGTGGCATGGCTGCAGGTGACTGGTGAGGGGTGCCTGCCGCCTGGAAATGTGCAGGTGGCGGACATGCGGAACACACTGGGGACCCGGCACAATATTATGTGCAGAGAGAGCAAAGAGATGCCTGGGCAAGTACCAGAGTGCTCGCTGCTTGTGCAGTGGAAGGAGTCGAACACACCGGGAAGTGTTCCTCTGCCGTTTGAAAGAGTTAGATATTGTTTTGCACCCATAACGGGGATTAGTATATTAGTGTTTAAAAGTGGGGGGTTGGCAAGGGCATGGTCACTCCAGTGATGCACATCAAATTGCTGAGGACCATTGAAGTCCAAATTAGCTAACCGGTGGGAGGGAGAGGGGAGTTACACTTATTTATTTATTTATTCAAAGTTTTATATAGCGCGAACAGGATCCTTACAGATATCAGAGCGCTTCACAGAGACAGGGGTAGGAGCAGCAGGAATGAACAAGATAATGGGAGCAGTATAGTAATCACTAACATAATAGGATAACAGTAATGTACAGAAACATATCAATATACAATCAGGTAAACAAGTAATATAAGACGGCACAAGTCATTGATCCCACTACAGAAGGGTTCAGGTAAAACCTTGGATGTGTGGATGGCTTATACCAATTTCTTAGGATAGAGAAAGCACTGGGTGGGGGCATCGGGAGGGTGATTCAATAAACCAAAGTGTATCATATATTGGTCGGTAGTAAGAGAGTAGCGTAGTAGTGTCACCATCAAGTAGGAGTATAGTGCCAAAGAACAAGGTGATCAGTGATACAAAGCGATGCAGAGTCTCAGATCCAGTACCTATAAAGTTCAGGAGATCTTGGCCAGAAGGATTGTTTTCACCTCTTTCTTGAAGAGTGCAGTGGAAGAGATAAGCCTGGTTTCCGGAGGGAGCGCATTCCAGATCCTGGGTGCCATTCCTGAGAAGGAGCGCTTGTATGTTTTTTCTTTCCGGAATCTACGAGGTTTCAGGAGTAGATTTTTTGTACTTCTATTGGTTCTCGACCCTCCTGATATAGACAACTTTTGAGCGAGGTAGTTGGGTGCATTGTGGTGCACGGCCGAGTGTGTCATAACTGCAATTTTTAGCTGTATTCTGGCTTCAAAAGGCAGCCATTTTAGAGATTTTAAGTCTGGGGATATATGCAAATGTTTTCTTGAGCCAGTAACGAGTCTCGCGGCAACGTTCAGGGAGGCTCTTAGGGGTGCTGTTGTGGATAGCGGGAGTCCGCTGAGGGCCACAATTCCGTAGTCTATGTGAGGGATGACTAAAGCTTGTACAGCAGTTTGAAAGTCTTTGGCAGGGAGGAAGGGTTTAAGTTTCCTCAGTGTGTTGATTTGGAAATTAGCTCCTTTTGTGGCTTTGCTAACGTGCTGTTGCATGTTGAGCTTGGCGTCGACTGTGATGCCTAGGGATTTCGCCGAGTCCACGATGGTAGGTTGGACATTGAGTGCTGTTAGGTTATTGAGCCAGGTTTGGGTGGTGGAAATTTTCGCCGGGGGTGAGATGAGTAGGAACTCAGTTTTCAGCGCATTTAGTTTGAGGTGATTATCGGCCAACCAAGATTGAGTGTTACTAAGTGTGGAATTCAGAAGTTTGATATCTTCCGGGGATTGTAGCTTTAGGTAAAGTTGTGTGTCATCGGCGTACATATGGAATTGAACATTGGATGCTTGGAGCAAGGTGGCGAGCGGTTCCATGACGAGGTTGAACAGTGTGGGGGAGAGGGAGGATCCTTGTGGAACACCTAGATCTGCAGGCACCGGTGTAGATAGAACATTGTCGATCTTGAACTTCTGAGACCGGTTATGAAGGAAGGAAGAAAACCATTTGAGAACAGTTCCCGATAGACCCATTCTAGTACTTAGCAGCTCCAGTAAGTTCTCATGTTTGACCGTGTCAAATGCTGAAGAGAGGTCAAGAAGGATGAGGAGGCAGGACTCATTGCGATCAAGGATTTGGAGGGCGTCATCAATTATGTGTGTCATAGCTGTTTCCGTGCTATGTTTCGCTCGGAAGCCTGATTGGTGAGGGTTGAGGAGGTCAAATTGGTCAATGTGTTTTGTTAGTTGGAGTTGGACACATTTCTCCAGCAGTTTGGCCAGGGTGGGGATATTGGTGATAGGACGGTAATTGTTAAGGTCAGACGGGTCAGCTGTGGGTTTCTTGAGTATAGGCGTGACTTGCCCCACCTTAAGGGAGTCTGGAATGTGGCCTTGTTGCAAAGAGCTGTTGATGATTTTGGTCCAAAGAGGGAGGAGCAAGGGGATAAAGTATTTTACTGCATTAGCAGGTAGAGGGTCTGTGAGGTGATTAGAGGGCTTCAATGTGCAGAGCAGTTTGTGTATTGCTTCTTCCGAGTAGGTGTCGAAGTACAGCCAGGATGCCTTGTTTTTAGGTTGAATGTTAAACATTCTGGTGTGGTTGGGGAATCGGCTTACATCCATGATGAGGTCATTTCTTATGTTGTCGGTCTTTAGCTTAAAGAAAGCAGAGGAGGCTTCACAGTGTGGGGTGTCGCTTGTTGCGCTGTTTGATTGTAAGGGTTGTGTCTTTGTTTGAGTCTTGATTAGTTCGAACAGTTTTCTTGGCCTGTTTTTTGCTTGGTCCAGCTGGCGGCTAAAGAAGTCCGACTTTGTGCGCTTTATTTTCCTAAAGTAGGCATTTCTCTTGTTTTTAAGCGTTTTTAGATGCAGTGATGAGGGGTCAGATCTCCAGGTACGTTCTGCGATTCGCATAGTACGCCTGTCGTCATTGAGTCTGCCGTCATACCAGGGGTTAGAAATTTTGGTGGAGACTCTCGCAATGGGGCGACTTCATTGACTATTGAATTCATAGAGTCAAGGTAGTGGTCGGTCAGTGATTGAACATCCGAGGCACCTGAAGGGGGAAGGAGGAGACTGCCGATGTGGGGAGGCAGGGTAGTGGGGTTAAGATTCTTCATGTCCCTTTTCCAGGTTTTGGATTTGGTGGGTTGAGCCGGGTTAGGTTTAACTTTTTCGTTGATAAAGAAGGTGATAATGTGGTGATCTGACCAGTCGCAGGGTTGGATCGCCTCCAGTTGGGTAGAGTCCTCTTTGGCGATGATGAGATCGAGTATCGAGCCTTTGTCGTGTGTTGGTCTATCGCATATTTGGGTGAGGTCAAGCGCATTAAGGAAAGTTTTGAGACTATTCACCGCTGTGTCTTTCTGATCATTCCAGTGGAGATTAAAGTCACCCAGGTAGACTTGGGTGATCTGCCGACCGGCATTGGATGTGATCGTGTCCATGAGTTGTCCATGCTGTGTTAAGTGTTGGACACAGATCAGACTAGCGAATTATTAATTCCCATCTTGCCCTACAAACAGGGTTAGCCTGGGGGCGCTGCCTCTCGGGCCCGTGCGCCTGCTATCACAGGAGTAGCCCTTACAAAATAATCACCTGGAAAGTACGTGGCCTGAATAATTTTTGAAAGTGACACAGAATACACTCATATTTAAAATGTTATGGTATCAGCATTGCCCTCCTCCAAGAGACCCACTTACAGGGAGAAGACATCCTCGAGATTAGGAAAAAATGGGGCGGGCAGCTGTATGCCACATCCTACTCCAGGGATGCCAGGGAAATCTTGACTTGGGTGGGGCCTAATGTCCCCTTTTCCCTGAATGATACCATGATAAACATGGATGGGAGGTACGTCATTCTAGCAGTAGCCCTGAATGCCTAGGAGTTATGCTTAATTAAAGGGCCCTCAAGGCAGACAAAGGTGCTTTTTTCCTGGACATAGTGAGGTACCAGGCACCCTACATACAAGTGGAAATTATATGGACATGTGACTTCAACTATGTGCCTGATAAGGACTTGGACAGGCACCCCCCACGAGAGGGCACCAAACCCAACATGACGACAGGTATATAAGAGACCATGATGCGCTTGATAGACACATGTAGGGCACCCCACACACAGACCCAAACATACTCATGCTACACAACAACGTCGGGTACATATAGCAGACTGGATTATGTACTGGTGCAAAAACACTGTGCATACAAGTTTGAAGGAATGAGTACAAGGTAAGGTATCTGTAAGACCAATCCCCGTTGTTGGTGAGCTTGTGGCAGGGTTGAGGGAGACCAGGGCCCCACTGTGGCGGTTGCGTGAAGATGCGTTGTCAGATGCAGAGCTCTCCCGCTGGCTTGTCGAGACGCTACAGAACTATTTTGACACAAATGACAACCAGTGAGAAGTAGGGCAATAGAATGGGAAGCCATGAAAGTGGTGATGTGTGGAGAGAGCATGACTCGTATGAGCGAGTCGAAAAAGAACAAATACAACTACTGAAAACGCAGGAAGGGCACCTGAAGAATCTAGAGATTTCATTGCCTTCCCACCCACAGGGCACGACACGATGGAGGCTCAAAAGACTTTGCTGTTAGAGGCATTGGATAGGCTGGATAAATCCACGAGGAAAACATGCCACCAGTAGGAGAGAAGGGCACAAATCCAGCCGCTTATTAGCACAGTTCTGTCGGACAAGGGGCAGAACACTATACTGCAGCTTCAAGACATGCAAGCTTGACTAAAACCAACGTAAGAGGGGGTCAATAACAATGTCCTGCACCATATGCAAGAGCCATATTCAAAAGCACAAAGAAGAAAATATGCAGCGCATTACAGATTATATCGCGGGTCTCCAGCTAGGCAGACTGACCACAGAGGGGAGGGGAGGGAAGGGGAGGGGAGGGGGAGAGTTCCCACTGAGCAAAGACGAGATTTTAACGGCAATCGAGGACATGGAATGGAATGGAATATGTTTTTGTAGAGCGCGATAGCTACCCGCAGGCGTCCTAGCGCTATAACTGAATACGGTGGGATGAGGCAGGTCGAGGTTATTTCCTGAAGAAAAAGGTTTTTAATTTTTTACGGAATAGCAGGATGTTTGGTTCTGAGCGGATGGATAGTGAAGGGAGTTCCAAAGCCTTGCCGCATTAGTTGAGAACTTTCTACCTCCACTTCTTTCTCTTTTGTATCTGGGAATAATAACTTGAAAGGCAAGGGACGACCTCAACTGCCTGTTTGGGTGGTATGGAGTGATCAGGGTATGGTTGAGGACTGCCCCTTTCCTCCAGTAGGCACGGTGGGCGATGCACATGCTTTTAAAGTTGACTCTATCTTTTACTGGTAGCCAGTGTAGTGCTCTTAGTTCAGTTTTCACTGATTGCCGGCGGGGAATGCGCAGGAGGGTACGAGCCGCGCAGTTTTGAATAACCTGCAGTTTTTTCAGGGTGGATTCAGGGGCTCCTAGGTATAGGGCATTTCCGAAGTCAAGCCGGGAGAGGATGAGACCCTGGACCATGATCTGTCTGGCCTTGAAAGGAAGGAGTGGTAAAATCTTTCGTATGAGTCTGATAATGCTCATGCAGGTGGCTGCTAGTTTTGTTGCCTGGTGGCCGAAGGTAAGTGCACTATCCAGCCAGATGCCCAGGCTCTTGATGGTCTCCCTGGGAGGGGGGGGCAGGGCCAAGTGCAGGGGGCCACAGAGAGTCTATGGATTTTTGGGGGGAGTTGCCCAACACCATTAGCTCAGTTTTATCTCCGTTGAGCTTTAGGTAGGACTGGCTCATCCAGCTGCAAACTGCTTCCATACAGCTTCTGAGTTCGCTGGAGTAGGAGGAGGGATGAGTTAGAGTGACCACCAGTTGCGTGTTGTCAGCGTAGGACACGACTTGAATGCCGAACGGGCGTATTATTTCTGCGAGGGGGAGCATGTAAATATTAAACAGTGTGGGGCTCAGGGACGAGCCCTGAGGAACCCCACAACTGAGAGGTTTGCTGGGTGAGATGGTATTGCCCTCTTAGACTCTGAAGGAGCGGTCCGAAAGAAAGGAGTGGAGCCAGGCTGCTGCAGTGGATGTTATTCCTAGCTCTGACATTCTGTGACGTAGGATGTCATGATTCACAGTGTCGAAGGTGGCACTGAGGTCCAATAAGATAATGGCTGCAGTGCCACCCTCATCTACAATCTTTCTAGCACCTTCTGTAACTGCTAATAGTGCAGTTTCAGTTCCGTGCATGGGGCGGAACCCAGTCTGTGAGGTGTCCAGGGAACTGTTTGCTTCCAGGAATTCAGTGAGGCATTGATTCACGTATTTTCCACGATTTTAGTAATCCACGGTAGCAGAGAGATCGGGCGGTAGTTTCCCGGGTTCATCTGATCTAGGTTAGGTTTCTTCAGGAGGGCCTTAACTGTAGCTTGTTTCCATTTAGGGGGGACGATCCCTGTTGAGAGAGAGTTATTGATCAGATTCTGGATAGTTGGGAGAATGGTGGGCGTAATTGTTTTTAGAAAGCGGGCTGGGGCTGGGTCGCTGGGGGATCCAGACTTTACTTGTAGTATTATGGGTTCTAGGCTGGCAGGCTCCAGAGGTGGAAAGGATTCCAGGAGGGAATGAGGGGTGGGTCTGGTATACTGCTGTTCTGGGATGGGGGGAGGGGGAGGGGGGAAGGAGGAATAGATCGTGGCTATTTTGTTGTAAAAATAGTCAGCCTGTTCATTGCAACGGGTTTGAGCGGTCAGAGGATCTGGTGGTTTGTCAGGGAGTTTGAGTAGGTTTTTAGCAATCTGGTAAATCTCCTTGGGTTTGGATGCTGCTTCATTAATCTAGTTTTCGAAGTAACTGGCTTGAGCTTTTTTTATATCGGTTTTACTGGTGCGGGAGTAATCGAGGCGCCATTTCCGTTCCAGTCTCTTGCATTCTCTCTTGAGAATGCGCAGGTCCGGTGAGTACCAAGGGGCATTTTTTGGTCTCTGTTTGGATGGAAGGTCCTTGAGTGGGATAATAAGGTCTAGAGAGGTGGTAATCCAGTTATTGAAGTTGTCGTTGCTGACAATTGGATCTGGGTTATTCCGTGGGATGGAGGGTTCCAATGTGGAGGTCCACAGGTTGGTATTAAGTTGGGACCATTTGCGGACTCTGCTAGGGGCGGAGGGAGGTGAGGGGCGAGATCCTATTGGTGCCCAAGTGAATGGGATCAAAAAGTGGTCTGTCCATGGAAGGGTGATAGGTGGACTAACTGTAAGGTGAGTGCAGTTACTAAAGATAGGATCCAGAAGGTGACCTTTTTGATGGGTGGGTAGTCGTACTAGCTGGGAAAGATCTAGTGCCAGTAAGTTATTGCGTAGTTCGGTGGCTGCTGAGTCTAAAGGGTCGTCCAGATGCACATTTAGGTCACCTAGTAAGGTGTAGTTAGGTGAGGAGCAGACACCATTGGCTATCTCTGGGGCAATCTGGTTTATAAAGTTGGTCGGAGTGCCAGGTGGTCGGTAGATAAGAGTTCCCGAGAATGTGCAAGTGGGGGAAAAGTCCAGCGAGAAGGTGAGATGTTCGCAGCTGGGAAGGTTCGATGGGGAGGAGCGGCAGGTGTAGCGATTTTTGTAAATAATGGCTATGCCGCCTCCTTTTCCTGAAGAGCGATCAGCTCGGAGTATATGGTATTCAGTAGGGAGAGCTTGAATGACATCGGGGTCGGAGTCAGTGTTGAGCCATGTTTCCGTAAGGAGTATGGCATCAGGGTCTTTGTCCGAAATCAACAGGGATAATTCAATGGCATGTTTGGGGAGAGATCTGCAGTTAAGCAGGAACATGCGAAACGAAGGGGGGTGTGAGGGAGGGTGACTAAGGAACATACAGTGTGGACACTTGAAGTGTTGTGAGGTGGGGTCCCAAGACATGAGACAGAGTTCATTAGTGTGGCCACGTAGTTGATGTAAAGTATTGGAAGAGTAATATCTTGGTGATATTTGACCAGCGGGTGTGGCCCCTGGTCCCGGTCGGTCACGGGCGCAGACGGGCTTGCATTTGGCGCCCCGCCGCCGCTGCGCCCGTCCGCTGCGCCTCTTGGGAGGGGGAATCATTATGTAGTGGCTGGACCTCGGGGTGGGCGGGGCCTAGCAAGGTGATCGGGTACCTCACCCAAGATGGCGGGCCCGGAAGTGCGGATTGCGGCAGGAGAGCCGAAGGCTCTGTCAAATTCTCGAGGGGGGGCCAGGAACCGCTCTGAATCAGCGGCGGCCTGACATGTCAAAAGCAAGAACTCCACCGGTGGAGGTTTATAGACAAAATTAGAGGCTTATTGGTGGATAAATTGTTGGCAGTAAATAATGAGGCCTATGCGAAGGGAATATTACCGGATTCCTAGAGGGAGGCAGATAGTATTGATACCCAAGCCAGATAGAGACCCACAGAGCATCTCATCCTACCGCCAACTGTACATGCTCAATGGACATATTAAAATAATAAGCAAGGGAATACTAGGCAAGGTGCTTGCGAATCGGCTTCTAGCAGTGATTCCACCCCTAGAGCATATAGACAAATGCTGTTTCATGCGGCACAGAAGCACCATACACAACATCCGAAGACTGACATATGCTCCACACAGTGGGGAGATCTGACCAGTGCTATTCCTGGCATACCTCGGCATTGAAAAAGCATTGACTCGGTCTTGTGGAACTATTTATGGGAAGTTCTCAGGGCCATGGGCCTGAGCCAGGCAAACAAAGTAGGTTACATTATTATACACCAAACCGCTAGCAAGGGTACAAACAACAAGTATACTCTCAGAGCACTTCAATATGAGCCGAGGGGCAAGACAGGGATGCCCGCTGTTGCCTGTTTTTGCATTGGCACTAGAGCCGCTGGCCCGCGGACTGTGGATGACACTGGGCCCCTTGGGTATTAAGATTGGTCACCTTGTGCAAGTAGTGTCCATGCAAGCAAATGATATGCTCGTCTATCTTCAGCACCCAGTCCACTCGGCGCAGAGACTGCTGCGAGTGTTAACAGAGTACTGTGAGGTTTCCGGCCAGCAACTAAACCACGCTAAATCCAAACTCTTCACAATGAGCAGACTATCAGACCTAGAGATCTCACAGCTGCACCAGCTGGATGTCCCCTGGGAAACCTCAGACTTTAGATACCTGGGAATTAGCATCACACTAGATGAGGAGAATAGCCACAGACTGAATTTGGGACGAGTAGTACAGGGACTGCATGGGTCAATCAGATTCTGGAAAATGCCCCCGCTGTCAGTCATGGGCAGGATAGTGGTTGCCAAAATGGTAGTTCTGCCCAGGTGCCTATATGTCTTACAATGGGCCACATACCCAATACCCCTAACCACGTGTTCAAGCTTCTAAGTCAAGTGCTGAATGAACAGATCTGGACAGGAAAGAGAAACGGAGTGAAGTTGAATACCCTGAAGAGAGAGTGGCAAAGGGGTGATTGGAGGTGCCAGACCTGGAGTTATACTATATAGCAGCCCACCTGCAACATTCACTACACTGGCTAGAAAAGGAAGACAATTGGGAGAAAAGAGTATTACAGGATATCCATGAGGGGAGACGCTCCTGCGGCACTGCTGAGGGGGTCGGAAAATGTCCCAAACACTGCAGTACGTGATGCGGCAAGTCATCACAGAGGTGCTTAAACGACCCCCATATGTAACGGCCCTGCCTTTGTTTGACATAGTTTCCTTCTCAGACATGGCAGAGACCATGACAGTGGAAAAATGGAAAAGAGGGGGATATACAACGCTTGCTGACTTATATCCAGGTATTAGATTCATTACATTTGAGGACGCAGACAAAGCGTTTGGGCTCCAGCTGGGACAGTTCCTTCACTATGCAGAAGTAGCATATCTGGCCATGGGTTTTGGCCCACCATGACAATGCTGCTTGACCCCCCTAGGATATAGACTCTTGATTATACACTTATACCAGGGGCTGCATGTAGATAAACTGGTTTAGTTATTGTCCATCCAAGAGGCTTGGAATGCAGTACTAGGAGAGGCTCTCACAAAGAGTGGTGGGAGGTTTGCCAGAATGCCCAGACGGTTACTAGTAACTTGCAAGGTAAACGTATACAATACAACTATATCCAAATGACTTACCATACCATGTTGAAACTACACAAGATAAACCCATCTGCCGCATGTAGCGGATGCGGGCAATCCGATGCAGGCTTCCTGCACACGATATAGCAGCCGCGCTACACAGTTTGGCAGGAGGTGGCACTTGCGATTGATAAGAACATAAAAGGGGGACAACGTTTACAATAAAGAGCTACATTCTCAATAGCCTTCTGAAGAGCAAAAATCAAAAACATATAAAGGCCAGATTCTTTAAACTGGGCGTGCTACTGGCCTAAGACGCATAGCTATACAATGGGCTAGCTGTGTGGCACCCATGACAAACCCCTGGAGGGCGGACATTATGGCGATGGCGGAAGAGGTGCATATGAGAGTAGCAGGATGTGACGACAAACTAAAGGCGCACATGAGAGTAGCAGGACGGGACGACAAACTAAAGGCGCACATGAGAGTAGCAGGACGGGACGACAAACTAATTGACGATCTGGAAACTTGGGGGGCGATGATATAGGCAATCTCAAACCCGCCATGGACTAGACCCCTGTGAACAGTACTAAACTCCCAAGTGATGCACCAGTATAAACCTTACCCAAAGATACACGCAGAATGGGAGGGGGACGAAGAGTGTGCCAGGGGGAGCAGAAAGGCTATGGTACAGTCGGAGGGGGGATCGAGCACAGTGTGCCAACACATTGACGAGACTGCTGGAAGGAGGGGGCTTGGGAGGGTAGTTGGAAAACTCTTGCAAACATACAAAGAAAACATCTGATCGAGTGGTTGCAGTTTTCTAGTTATGTAATGTTGACCGACTATAGGAAGACACAATAAAGGCCGTAAATGACACTACATTGAATGGGGTGGGCATCAGAGTAACAACAATGTATGTGTGTCCGTGAAGGGTACCTGGTCACTGTGATTTGTTATAGGTCAATGTACTTTTCCAGTTCTGATTGTATTATTAAAAAAACAATAAACCCCCTTTTTAAAAAAAAAATGAAAGTCTTTAATACTGTTGTGATAAATGTACTAAAGGTTCCCAAAGAGCCAATGGAATATTTTTAGGCACATATATCTATTAATGACACAATTATGACAAATCAGAGTAAGCTCTGCTCAATGCTGTGCCTGTAAGCTACTTTGGTGTGACTGACAACCATCAGAGGAGCTGTAGAGTGAGGGGTCCACGCTCCACATTTTATTTTTCCTCTAATGAATGAACAATCACACCTTGGTTCAAAATAATGAAGTCCTTAAAGAGCTATTACATCTGGTACTCTGGATCTTAGGGGACATATACGGGGTCTGAAGCACACCTGACTAAGCTGAGGTTCTGTGGTATTTTGTAGCCATAGATGTCAAAATACCAAGAGACATATATAAAACTTTTGAGTACATTTCAGTCACTATTTGTGAGAAGTCTTGAAGAATTACTGTAACTAGCAAAGATCGGAATTCATGAAAATTGAAAATTGAAGTACAGATGGAATGCTGATTGTATATAGATCCTTACCAATGATATATATATTTCTAAAATACAGCTTCAGAAACTGTGTTACTCTACCATGTGATCTTGAATAGAACTCACTGGGAGTGTTCCAAGAGCCCTTTGCTCCAAGGTAATATTTCAGTTTTATTTCTTTATCATCCAGCGTCATTATGGCCACCAAGGCCTGCTGTTTAAGATTTAGGGAATATTAAATATACACTTTCTAAATAGCCACACTTAGGCCTCTTCTTTTTTCCTTTGTCTCCCATCTCAAATTAGGCTTAAGTTTGGTCGACAGCACCAGGGCCCGGCTTGACAAGGTGCCCTAATACTACTACTGGAGAATGAGGGCAGCAGAAGAAAGCTCTTGCATGCAGGTGTACCCCACCCTCTCACTCACCGTCTCCTTGAAGCTGTCTGACAGCCATCGGTTGCGCAGGACAGCCAGCACCGAGGAGGGTGGGCTCTCCAGATCTTCAAAGGCGTCCATGAGGATGAAATCAAGGGCGATGTCAAAGAAGCTCATGCAGACCACCTACAGGAGAAAGACCTTCCATCAGAAAAGAGGTGTGTCTGGGTACAGGTCTACATCCCTAACAAGATGTACATAAGGCATTCTGAACACAGATGCATAGGAAGGTGGGGTGGTCTGTGCAAGGTAAGGTTCAGCTCTATCCACAAATGGAAAAAGCAGCATGGATAGAAAGGGATCACATCCATTCAAATTCTGATGCATGTTAGGAAAATAATACATATCAACAGGGGTGACTGAGGGAGCCAGCCAATGTGCTAGAAACGTGTAACTAAATAACTGCAATCATCAATGTATTGTTCATGAGACGATTCTGACAAACGTCATTGCCAACTTGTACACACCCCACGTCCATGCAGCTCCTGCTCCGTAGTTGACCACGTCTCTTCCTTCAAAGCATATCGCAGCAGCTCATCGTAACTCTCCAGGAATCCCTTAGGGTTCTTGAAAGAAATTGAAGATGATCACACCAGCTGCTGGGCCCGATATTAAGCAAAGGACCATATACACCAATTCTGTCCATTCCCAAACTCACCACTGGGCCAGAAGAGCCCGCTACAATGCACCCACAGATTAACACACATTCATCATCCTACATACAAGCTGACGTCAACACAACATTTCACAAACATGCACACAAGACAACAATGCCAACATTTTTGGACAGGAATTTATTTTATTTATTCAAAAGAGGTTTATATAGTGTAAACAAGACCCTTTAGGAAAGACCATGACCACGTAGGTAGAGATCTGCATTAACGGTACTATGCACATTTCCATATACATCCATCTATGAACATAAGACCATCCAAAAATATTCAGTTAGAGCTGTGCATAGACAGAAGCATAGGCACCATGGTAGCGCCCCAGGCCCTAAAGGATGCTCAGTCCATTCCAGTCGCTTTGGATGAGAGAAAAAACAAATCCAATATCAAGTCACCATCAGAATAGCATAAGGACACACGTGAAACCTGCCATACAGGATTGTCCACATGACGATGCACACACTAGGTCATGTACACAGAACTCCTTTCAAGCAACTGTGCATACACACACAGGCATGAGAACAGAAATGCACAAAAATGTATGAACAGGACTGGATATAACTAACCTGTAGACCCCACGGTACACAGAGGCATCGACGTATGTACACATTACACAAATATACAAATACCCACACAGAAAACAGTCCTGTAATCCAGCCACAAACCTTGTACCTTCTCAGCCTTGAGCATGAGTCCCAAAACCATCTGCTTCCCGACGTCGCCGAAAAATAAGCGGTTGGGTTCTTCCTGTAGGAGCCTCTGGGAACGCAGGATACCACAGACAATTAGAATTCAGAAGAACAGTTGCACTGCACAAAATATGGGGAGCAGTAAATACAAAGGGACATTCATTCAAGAATATGAGGGAACCCTCCTCGAGAAAGCAGGCAACAGCGCTCCAACAAAATACTCTGTGAGCATTCTCCTCAAGGGAGGGGGTAGCACTGAGACCATCAATGCAGGCTGAACTCTTCTGTAGTGGTATTTCCAAATGAGCGTGGGAAATTGAAGCATTATTTCACTAAGAAGAGACCAGGCTGCATAGAGCACATTTCTACTTGGGCAAGCACATTTCTAGTAACTTGGCCAAACAAACTGGTGAATTACCCTGAGAGACCAGCCAGACAGTAGAGGTAGCATGGAGAACCTTCTTATATGCCTAAGAACTGGGACACTAACTCCTAGGAGAACAGAGTGAATGTAGCACACCCCAACACAGTGGCATTTCTAGTAGTTATATATTCGTAGCGTATGTTGGCTGCAGATACACATTCTATGCATACTCCTGCCATCTGGTGTTGGCCTGGACTCTGCAAGTTGTTTTTCCTCAAGGAAGTTTTATGATTGGCGTTGTGAGTTGTTAGTCCTTCACCTCGAGGTATGGCACATGTTCAACATTTACTTTGTTAAGAAGCTTTTTTCCGCCATCGGGCTCAGACAGACTGCATCGGAGCCCTGCTTCGGTCAAGAAAAGTCATGGCCGGAGATCCAGTAGACAACATCCATGGATTCTAGGCACCCAAGACAGATTACCCGGCGCCCAATACCCAATACACACACGTGTCAAGAATTACTGTCTCAGGTGATGGGAGCAAAGAAGGACCTCTTCCGAGTGCCCTCAGTGCAGGGCCAAATATGCACACTCTTATAAACACGAAGAACGCAATTTGTGCCTATCTCCGGAGCATAAGGAAAACGAGTGCGCAGCTTACGCATTGTTCAAAAACAAAAAGACACGTTAGTCCCGTAGAGATCGACGCCTGGCACACACCATGGAACTGCCTAGAACTACCTCAACAGCCACCAAATATCCCATCAAAACGGCAGGTGTTTAATCCACAACATCTACATCTGCTAAAGGAAGAAGTAAAGGAGTTACTACTAAAAGGGGCCATAGAACTAGTCCCACTCAAACATAAAAACTCCCTTTATTTCCTCATACCAAAGAAAGACGGCTCACAACGACCTATTGTTGTGCTAAGTGGACGTCATTATCAAGTCAATTATGTTCTTGGAATGAACATGGCCTAAACAGCAAGGCAGGTGAGGATGACTGTATAACATTTTTCCAAGAACAAGAGGACCTGCCCCTGCAAGAAACCTATGCAAAAGAAACAATTGATAGACTGAATGTTGGACAATGCAAACATTCACCCCCCGTCACAAGGATCTGGGTTAAATCCATCATTCTTTTGCTCACCACACAACCCCAGTTTGGACCCAGGCATATGCAAATCAGTCTTGACACTGCTCCTTGTGGGAACAGTCCAGCCCGAACTGCCAAGCCTGGTCCTCCTTGGACCGGAAACAAGCATCCTGGGACCGGTTTCAGGGCATCACCCCTCATCAGCTAGGCTAGCTTGAATCCAGTGGCGCAGTGAGCAGGGGACCCATGCCTGGGCGTGACTGGAGATGAATGTGTGCATTGTTCAGCATTCCGTACATCATTTGTTCCTTTTGCTTAAGGCAAAGATGAGGCAAGTCTGAATACTTTACAATCAAACCTTTTCAAAACAATTGTGTGATTCCACGACACATTGCGCAAATTCAAATCAGGCTCGAGTTTGGTCTACATCACCAGGGCCCGGCTAGACAAGCTGCCCTAATAAAATACTACTGGAGTATAAGGTCAGTAGAAGAAAGCTTTCTGGTCTACCAGTGCTGGCTTGAAATAGATAAACAGACTTGCGCCAATAAATCTGTGTACCCTATATTAAAACAGTCAATAGCAGAACTACAATTAGAAGAGGCTTGGCACACTACAATGGAATATTCTGTTTTTTAAACAGAAACAAATAAAGCAGCCAGGTTTCAATCTAGGACAAGGCGACTACGGTAAGCAAACGGCATGGGTGGGTGGACCTGCCCTCATACACAGTATGCAGCCCTCAGACATACCTGTCCGCACACGTTTCCAAGTCTAAGAGGACGGACTTGATGCTAATCAGGCTGGGCGTTTTTCCATCAAAGGGCTTGACCCATGCATGGAAACAGCCCGGGCCCACCACTGAGTGTCGTCTCTGCGGACATAGCAGCAAAACATTGCTGCACTTGTTGTGCATCTGTCCAGCCTTGCTACCACTCAGGAAAAAACTCCTACGCCCATCCTTAAAACTGTTGCAAATAAGATCATGTTGACTGTTGTAATCAAGTTATTCGGAGGGATCCCAATCCAACTAGCATGCAAGGTCGTGAATTTTCTGACTCTCGCAGCAAGGAGTTGGAAAAATGAAGCAAGCACCAGCGAGGTCTTCTCTACTGAAACATATGGCTTGCAACAAGTTTACGATTCATTGTACTGCTAGCTTTTGTAATTTTCAAAAAAGGGTTCCTAGTAGGGACCTGAGCCGGCTTCATTTTGTTGGGACCTGCACTAAGGGGTAACTTTGTTCCCCACTGCTCTTTATGTCTGGGGTTTCATAGCATCTTGCCACAGTATCTGAACAATTGAAAGTGTTACCATTTGGGGTAAAAACAGCCCCACCAAAGTGCTTAGCGGTAGTAGCAGTAAATTATGCAGGGAAAACAAACATGTCTTTCCCTATCTAGACGATTGGCTGATCAAGATTCCAAACGGAGTCAAATGTCTAATAGGGACTCAAAACACTATCAACCTTCTACACCAATTGGGCTTCACTATCACTGCACCAAAATCACATCTCCAACCACTCCAGGTACAACCATACCTAGGAAGGAGCCATAGTCAGTTCAATATCAGGGACAGCTTGCCCCAATCCGCAAAGGGTTCTTAATCTCCAGAACCAGCTGGGTCTTTTTCAGCCACATCATCACCTACCAGTCGAAACAGTGACACACCTACTTGTGGCCTAAAGGCTAGAGTGGTCGACCTCGGAGCTGGGGAACCAGGTTTGAGTCTTGGCAGGGACGCTCAACATCCTGTGCTTCGAGGCAAATCACTTAATCTACCTGTGCCTAACAAAAAAATGAATGTGTCCATCTGTTGCAACTGGTGCTCATGTAAAGTGCTCTGATACCTTCAGCTCTAGTTTGCATTATATAAAAAAAAAAAAAAAATTGGATTAATGCATTATGGATAGAGCCTCTTGCAAGGCCTCTGCAAGAGTGGTTAGCATCGCAATGGTTACAAGCGGGTGGAAACATGGAAGATCTAGTGTTGGTTTCACCCAAGGTCCATCAGGCACTACGATGGTGGAACAACTCAAACATACTAAAAGGAAGCACCTTCAAGGACCCAGTCTCGCAAGTGACAGTCACGAACGATGCATCAGTCATGGGGTCGGGCGCTCATATGACAGACATTGTGGTTCAGGGACATTGGACCTCACAACAACAGACAATGCACCTAAACCTGATGGAGTCTCTGGCCGTCTACCTGGCACTCAAAGCATTCCTTACAAATATTACAGGGAAAACTGTCCTGCTCCGAACAGACAATATGACTGCAATGTATTACATTCTGAAATGGGGGGATATATTCCATACAACTGTCAAACTAGTGCAGACCATATGGAAATGGGCACACAAACACAAGCTCCTCCTCCTGGCACAATACAAGCCAGGGCAGGAAAGCTCCACTGTGGATCTGCTCCAGCAACAAATTCACACTCCATTACTACAACAATACTTCCACCAGTGGGGAACCCTTACACTAGACCTGTTCGCCACTGCTGAAAAATCAAAATGCCAAAGCTTCACATCCTGATACCCACACCAAGAATCCAAGGGGAACGCTCTATGGATGATCTGTTCAGGGATATTTGCTTACGCTTTTCCTCCTCTCCCACTCATTCCATACATGGTCTGGAAATTCAGACAGACTTTAGTGACCATAATACGGATTTCTCTCACAAGGGCTCGAGAGCCATGGTACAGAACGCTGCTAGAGCTATCCCTATTACGTCATGAGAATGTACCTAACTATCCAAACCTTCTCACTACCAGCGGGGGCAGAGTGGGACATCCCAATACGCAACAGCTCAATCTTGCAAACTGGCTCCTGAGGTCCTAGTGTTTGGATACTTGAATCTACCTCCAGGACACATGACTATTCCAGGGAGGCCAGATGGTCGACCACAAGGGCTTGCTATGCAGAAAAACGGAAGCAGTTTGGCCACTACTTTGCGTCCTTAAACATCAATCTTCTTCACCAACAGAACAACGACTAGTCTGTTACCTGTTACACTTAAAAAAGGCACATTTGGCATATACCTCAATACGCCATCTTCTCTTCTTTTCTCCTCCTCCCGCCCCCTCCACGCCCTCCTCAGGAACTGTATACTTTTCTTCATGCCATCTCTATTAGGGGCCAGTATGCTGGACCAACCAAGCCTCTGTCCCTCTTTTTTGTGATAAAGCCTACATTTAGCAGCCATTGCTTCAAACCTACATAACATGAAGCACCAATCGCTTTCCCGCATTCCTGCTATCAAAGCCTTCTTGGAAGGATTAAAGGGTAATTCCACTACGTACACCTCCAGTACCCAAGTGGAACCTGAACATGGTCCTAACACGACTTATGGGACCACAGCTTGAACCAGTACATAACTGTCAAATACAATTCTTAACATGGAAGGTGACCTTCTTTAGCAATAACATCTCTATGAAGGGCTGACTATTGAAGAACCATATTTCCGAGTGTTCTCAGGCAAAGCGTGTTTACGCACAAACCCAAAGTTCTTACCTAAGGTTATATCTCCTTTCCATTTAAATCTAACTTTAGAGTTACCAGTTTTCTTTCCAAAACCGGAGACAATTGCAGAGTGCGCTTTACATGCACTTGGTGTAAAAGGCCACTTCTGTACTACTTGGAACGTACAAAACCCTTCAGGAAAACACAACTATTTGGTCATTTTCAAATCCATGTAAACGAAAGGCTATTTCAAAATCATGAATAGCAAGAGGGATTGTCAAAAGTATACACATTTGTTATGCTAAAACAAAACGAACAATAACAACTTTACCTAAAGGCTCATTTGACAAAGAAAAATGGAGCTGCCATGGTCTTTTTTGGGAAATATCCCTCTTTTTCTTTATCAGTCATCATACTATCTACAACCTTTAATGATAAGCACCTCTCGGGATTGTAGTGACCCATGTGCCTGGCAGATTGGACATTCTGCTTCTAGCAATAAAGAATGACTGGGCTACTTCAGGTGGGACTTGCTTCCTAAACCCACTGCTATGAGAAGATTTTATCACTGGACTGATCGGTTTATCGAAAAGTTCAGCAAATCCCAACAACCACCCCCACAGTTTCACACTTGTCCATCTTTTCAAGGAACTCCACTGAATGTTTCCATGCCTGCCAAGAGGGCACAGAAGTTTGAGTCCATAATTTGCGGATTTCCCTTCTTGCAATCAGAATTAGGTAGAACATCAAATTTGTTTAGCATGCAAACCCGGGCCTTTGAAGTCTTGCTGCCTTATCCCAAACATAATCAAAAGAATGCTTACATCCACCTCGGTACCAACTATGTCGGAGATAGCCCTGCTTTTAAAACTTGAATTAAGGATTTCACGTGGGCCCAGGAGGTGAACAGTAAATAGAAGGATCCTACCCTCAGAGGAGATAGTTGCAAAACTAGCATAGGCCTAAACTGGGCAAGGAGAGAAACAATTTAATTCTTCATATTAGAGTAAGGGATATGGAGAATAGAAATGTGTTGAAAGAAGAGCTATTGGGCATAGAAGAAGAAAATAGACAGATGCAACACTTGAACTACAAATGGAATTTAAAGCTAAGATGAAAGAGAAAGTTTGGCAAGTGTGGGAAGCTAGCAGAGCCAGAGATATAGTGCAGGGGGAGTGCTGTGGGAAATTGTTGGCATGGAAGACCAGGCTAGAGAGAAATCAAAACTAAATGAGTAAGACTGCAGTGGATAATGCGGGACATATCACTGAAGACTGTAGCAATATAGGAGAGGTCTTTCAGGGGTTCTTTCAAGAATTATATTCATAGGACATCTTAACAAATAGAGCGGCTTAAAGAAAAGCACCTCCCTAAACTGTCTCAGGAACAGCAAGGATACATAGGCCAGTAAATAAGTGAGATATTGGCCGCAGTAAAGAAAATAAAAAAAGGTAAGTGAGCTGGCACTGATTCTATCCCTATCGAACTCTACTCCACCATGGTAGAGAAGATCATCCCAATCTGGATTAAATTATTTAACTCTATTCTAGTAGAGGGTGAGCAGTTGCAGGAGTCATGGAACGAAGTGGTAATAACCTTAATTCCAAAGTCTGGCAAGAACCCACTTCAGTGCCAGTCATTCCGTCCCCTTTCCTTACTTAATAGCCATTATAAAATCTTTATCAGCATTTTGGCAGGTCGTCATTAATAAGGTAGCACTCGATCCATGAAGATCAAAGGGAGTTCATACCTGGGAGGAACTTGAGAGTTGAACCATGCCTTAATTGGTACTATAGATTTAGCTACAACGGAGGGTGCCCCCCCTCATGGTAGTGACAGTAGACGTCGCTAAGGCATTTGATAGAGTTAATAGGGGCTATCTCATGGCACTATTAGAACATTTTGGTATGGGTAAACCACTGATAAACTCCTTAGAGAAGATTTATAGGAATCCAACGGCTCGCATTCAGGTGAATGAGGGCCTATCTTCCCCGGTGAGGATAGAAAGGGGGACAAGGCAAGGGTGCCCTCAATCACCTATCCTTTTCGATCTTTATATAGAGCCACTCACCCAAAGCTTAAGAATAAATGAGGGTATAAAGAACTTTAAGGTAGACACATTTACTAGGAAGATTGCGTTATATGCGGACGATCTTATGCTCTTTACATCAGATGTCTACTCTGCTTTGCCACAACTTACGGTGGAAGCAAGAATGTTCAGAGCTTTTTCCGGGTATAAAATCAATGAGGAGAAAACAGAAATAATGACCTGGAATCAAAATGTTGGGGAAATAGACAGTGCTCCAGAAATGAGACACCTGAGGGTTCGCATTATTACGGACATATAGAAACTTGCTGCATTGAACCTTGAGAAAACTAGCCAGGAAGTTGGAAAACTGTTAAAAAGATGGCAGAATCTCCCCACTGTATTTAAGAGCGCGTTAACCTGGTAAAAATGTACATCCTACCTTAAGTTACCGTCTTGATCGACAATATCCCTTTAACTTCCATGCTCGTGACGGAACCACTCCGTCACGAGCCATGGACGGGCTGTGCTGGTGACGGAATGATTCCTCTCTGCCCACGCTGATGGAATTCCGGGCCTGTGCTGCGCGTTCTATTGAGCGGGCGGGGCTGTGACGGAACCACTCAGTCACAAGCACAGCGCGCCCATGGCTCGTGACAGAGTGGTTCCGTCACGAGCATGGCGGCGCCGCGCGGCCCCCCTCCCCTATAGCGCCGCGGCGGTATTACCGCCGCGGCCAAGGGGTTAAAATTTGAAAAAAAACTTTACAGGGGAAAATAACTACTTTTATCTGGGCCAATAAGGGTGTGCGTCTTTCCTGGAAGAAAATGAGGAGGAAGGTGGGAGCAGGTGGGCTGGGGCTATACTGCTGAGCATTCCAGTTTAAAAATAACAAAATGCTACCATTGACCCCCGATGAGACTTTTGTGGGCGGAATGTATGGAGTAATGCTTAGTGGATTATCTAAGGAAGGCTTCCTATAGGAAATTGGGCCCCCCAAATACTTCAAGAAGGTCAGATTAAAATGCCTAAAGGCAGTGGCAAGAACTTGGTTTGAGGTATAGCAGATATTAGTGAGCTGTCACCTATATAGGATTACCCTGGTACCCCAGAATTCATGCTTGATTCTCTTACGGACCCCCTCAGATAGAGTGGTATAAGCAGATGGGGACAGCTGCTAGATGGGGGGCAGAACCTGACATGGGAATACTGGAATCATAAGACAGAAGGGAAAATCTCCAGATTTATGATTTATATTAAATGAACTCATGGTTAAAGAATCAGGACTGGACCAACATGCGTTCCAATCAAATGGAAATTAACCTCCAAGACCCACAGGCCAAGAAGAAGGAAGTCGCACTATGGTACCAATACTTGCTGACAGCGGCCAACGGAACGATGAGGGCACACTCTTCCGCATGGGATGGATATATGCGGGACTTGGAGATGGAAGAGTTATGGCAAGTATCTTTATCTAGACTCTACATGATAGTTAAATCTGCTGCATTAAGGAAGAACCACTTTTATACCCTTCTCAGAGTTTACTGGACCCTGAAAAGGGTGGCGAAAATAAGGTGAAGTGGCGACCTCGAATGTAAATGGTGCGGAAGAAACCTTTGCCTCTTGTCCGATGCCGAAAAATTTTAGCTCGCGGTGAGGAAATATCCCTCTCAGTGACATTTGCAAAGCAGCGACATGGGTGAATCCACATAAATTTACAAAACAATTTTGTGTGGATGTTTATGCAAGACAACAAGCTCTAGTTAAACTAACAGCCCTTCAAACATTATTTCAAACAAGCACACCACCTCATGCCAAAGCCTGGCGTTGGCCCCTGCCTTTCCCCACACCCGCTGTGGATAAGGAGGGCTCTCCCAGAGCTAGCTGAGGCTGCAGAAACAGGGTCAGGTAATTGTGGAACAGCACAAGTCAAAGCCTTGCCTATCGGGTTCTCTGTGCTTTGTCATTTGAGAAGACGTGTGTACTCTTGTTGGCCACCACGATTGCCACAGTAGCGATTGTCTCTTGAGGCAGTGTTCGCCCACTGAGTGGAGTGCTCCTTTGGGATCAGACTGAGAGCACAAACCATACTGTAAGCCTTTACGGGGTCATTCAACATCTGTCAACTCCTTATAGAGCCTGTTAACAGCGAAGACTTGCCTAGCGCTTGGCCCCGGCGCTGGATGGTGATTCGGGGGTATGAGATGTGCTGCTGTGTCCCCAAGTGAGGCCCAGGGAGCGCCTGAGATGCTGGGGTGCAGCAAGGCTGCAGCTTCTTGTGCAGTTTACGTTGAAGCAACAGGGCTGGGGACTGATGGGCTGTATGGCTGTAAAGTCACCTAGAGCTGCCCGCCACCATGGTGAAAGACAAGGCCTAAATGAGGCAGGGGCAGCGAGATAAATTTGCCAAACCCCTGACACAACCGCTGTGCAGGGAAGAGGCCAGAGGATCTCCGCTACCACCAGTGGGCTAGTCAGATGGAGAACTGCATCAGGACACTGAAGCTAACCCTGCAGGCTATCGAAACCCACCCCCGTCAAGCACTGGAGACAAAAATCAGGGGAGGTGTTACGGCGGTTGCACTACTCCGCCAGGAACTAAGAAAAACCACAGGTCGGGTGGCAGTGGCCGAAACACGAATCGTGATGCTGGAAGGCACAGTGCGGGTACCGGAGCTAATTGGTCCAGAAGCTGGGAGGTGTGTTGGCGGCCATAGTTGAAGATGCCTTGGGGTGCTCTCGGCATTAACAACCTGCAGATCCTGGGGTGCCTGGAGGGAATGGAGGGCTCCCAACTGGAGCACTTCCTAGGAGAATTGTTCCCACAAGACCAGCTCTGGAAACGTTTCTTGAAAGAGAGAGTACATAGAAGAGGTGTGGTGCAGAAGCCTGGGTGCCTGACTCCGGACCACAGGGTTCACTGTTCGATCCCCGGCTCCGGCGACAGGTTAGCCCAGCACCATGCAACTCTGGGCAATAGTTTGCTTAATCTTCCAGACGGCCCCCAGTGCCGGGACACCTCTCCGGAGGTAGCTGTGGGCTTTACAAATGCTGGCATTTACATTTACACAGGGACTAAGGTCAGAGCCTCCAGCCAGGGGACTCCCTGAGACAAGTGTTTGCCCGATTATTGAACTATTGTGATGAAAACTTGGTTCTCCGCACAGTCCAAGGGCTGGGGGAGGTTAGACACAAATCCAGAAGGATCCTTGAATTCCCGGATTTTCCAAAACTGGTGAAACAGCAGCGGAAAACATTTGAACTGGTGAAACAGAAACTGCAGGCCCTGCAAATAAAACATATGATTACCTCATCAACCTTAAGGTAATCTTTAGGGTTAAAGTCCACGTGTTTGATAATCCTGGCCAAGTGTGACAGTGGATAGAAGAATGACCACTGCCACAACCCGCGCCATTGGCAGCCGCCTCCGGAGAGACCTGGTCGTGGATGGAGGCTGGTGGGAGCTGCCGTAGGTCCCGAGGGGGCCATCAAGGAAGGTCATGATCACGTAAAGGAGACGTCCGCTCGCCCCCATGGAGGCTGAGGAGGCTCAATCATCCAACACAGACATTCGTGATGCACTGGCTGCTGATCAGCGCAGGGAGGTCAGTGAAAGGGCTCGGACACTGAAGACAAGGCAGCGTCTCGCAGAGATATGCTCCATATGGTGAACTGCAACTGAGTGAATGTTGAGGGCCGGATCTTCACTGAGGAAGGGAGAAGCTCAAATGAGATGTTGGAAGGGTGGTGTGGGCGACAGACTTGCCCCAAGTTGGGAAAGTGGGTAGTTAAAAACCCAGGTCAGGGAAAAGTGGGGTGGAGGAACAAGTGGGATTAAGTTTAGGCAGTCAGTGGGGAACACAGAATGACACGCGGTCACACAAGCACAACACCGGGCGATATAGCGGATACAGTCAATACAATTCACACCTGTAGGAATGGCAACAGAGCAGACTGCTGGCCAACACCCTGACCCACTGACGGTTCTTTCATGGAACATGAACTGGCTGGGTTGTAAAATCAAGAGAAGGGTCAGAACACACTGTATCCGTAGGCACTCCCATGACCTGGTTCTCCTGCAGGAGACACACCTGCTGGGTAACGCCTGCAAGTGTCTACATGATGGTGGATACATGGTGCTGGCCCAAGCAGGATACACAAGAGACACCCGAGGTGTTGCAATCTTAACTAAGAATAACCCTCTGTTCCAAGTGGATAAGAAGTGGATTGAGCCCGAGGGTTATTACGTGGCAGTTAAGGGCAGGTGGCGCCGGAGCGAGGTGCTGATCATTGATGTGTATGCCCCGGCACAGCTCCTGAAGCAGATACTAGAGAGCCTTAGCCCCATCCTCATCGGGACGTCCAATGAGCTCCCTATAATAGGTGTGATGATGTTATGGACCGAGGGTTAGATAGACACTCACCCTGGCAGACATGGCCCAACGCATCAGCAGAGCTTACATACTATGCCCATGCGCTGGGCCTTTGTAACATCTGGCAGTTTCTTCACCCATTTAAAGAGACAATTCTCATTTCTCTCCAGGGTGTATGGGTCCCTGTCGAGATTAGACTACTTATTTGTCACCGAGAATGAGATACCCTTGGTGGGAAGCAGTCAGTATCTGGCCCAAGGGATAGGGGACTATTCGCCTTTGTTGGTCAAACTAGGTATCCGACACTCCCAAAGAGCACACTATTGATGGCTAGAAGCCTGGGATGATGCAGACATAGTGGAGTCCTTGCAGGTGCATACTCAAGTATGCTTTGAAGATAACAAGGGGTCAGTGTCCTCTCCAGTTATCCTCTGGGAGGCGTATATGGCAGTACTTGGAGATAAGGCCCAGACTAAGAGAGAACACAACAGATGGAAGGTGGCCTCTTACACCTGGAGCGGGCCTGACCAGATACGGGGAAAGAGACATCCATCCACTCCTGGAGGCGACACAAAACCAGTACTAAATACATGTGACACAAGTGGCCCGTAAACGTTACTTAGGGGTGCAAAAGGAATTCTACGACACAGGAGATAAGGTGGGGCACCTTCTCGCATGAATGGGGAGGTTGTGAGGTTGGTGGCTGAATTGGAAGTAGTCACCCGCTCAGACACAGCCTGAGTGTTTGTGGAGTACTATTGCAGGCTCTAGGCGGCCCAGGAGGGCAGCACGGAGCAAGAAATTATGGAATTCCGGGCAGAAGTGCCTGTCCCCATCCTGAGCACAGTGGACAGAGACATACTTGAGGCCGACCTGTCACTAGAGGAGGTGGGGGGAGTGTAGGAAAGTCCCCCTTTTGATATGGTCACCCCCACTTTTTGCCTGATACATGATGTGCGACAAGGACCAGGAGCTCTGGTCCGAACAATGGTGGCCTGACCATCTTAAACCCGCCCCGTCACCCAAGGAGGCTGTACAGAACTTGGGTGTTTCGCTGGACTGACTTTTGAGAAACAGACAAGAGTTGTTGCCGCGGTCTGCTTTGGGCTCTTGAGAGGATTGAGGCCTTGCTTGGCTTTTTTCCTCCTAGAGTGTGCCAAACCATCGTGCAGGCCTCCATTCTTGCTAGGCTCAATTATGGTAATTCCTTATATCTGGGTGCCAACAAAGCCTGTATTAAACGCCTGCAGAGGGTTCAGAACGCGGCAGCACGCATGTTAGTGTCTCTACCAAGATCTCAGTCGGTGGCACATGTGCTTCCTAGGCTACACTGGCTGCCCATTGAAGAACGCATTCAGTTCAAGGTGCTGTGCATCTCATTATAAAATCTTGATGCACCAAGCAACTACAGGGCTATCTGGTTTATTGACGCACTATATGCCCAGGCGTGCTCTGAGATCTGCCAATCGCGGGCTTGTTTGTGTCCCCCGAGTCTGGAGAGCGGGGACTGGGGGCCGTTCGTTCGGCCTCCTGGCGGCCAAACTGTGCAATTCCCTTCCAGCGCATATCCGTGATATCCCTCATCTTCTGACGTTCCGTAAGTCTCTAAAAACCTGGCTGTTTCCTACTGTCTGAGGTTTAGTCGCTTCTGGGTCTCTCTGTTTTTTCCTTGGGTTTCTGGTTGCACTGGGACGCCTCGTCGCTGAGGCAGCTATGCGCATTAGAAATCTTTTATAAATAAATAAAAATAAATAAATGTGATTTCGACTGAAAGTGCACTGGGTTCAGTTTTGGGAGGGAGGGGCGTGAATGCACACGCATCTGCTGGGACTAGGGAGGTTGATGCTCGATATAATAACTAACTGAGATGGATAAAGTTGACATGAACGTGTACGCAGGGTAACTGCGATTTGAAGATGGACATGTATTGCCTTGTGTTTCTTTTTGTGCCCGATGTAAACTTTGCGTTCTTAAGAAAATGTACCAATAAAAATATTCCTCCAAAAAAAGAAAGTGCACTGGGTTCCAGCTTTCTATTTTAGTGCTGTTTTGTTAGAGGAGGTTTGGGCCTTATTCAGAGTTCTCTGAAGATCTTCAATAGCTGAGGACTCTAATGAGAAGCTTATGCATCATCCATGTATGCCTGTACCCCTACTCGAGTGTCATTGAACATTTGGCAAAGAGGTGCCAAACAGAGGTTAAAGAGAGCACGTGATACTGGAAAACAAGCTGCGGGGTTGAGACCTCTTGGGTAAGAATGGCTCAAAGAAATCCTTTGGGTGCGCTGCAAGGGAAAGGAGCAGAAGCATTTTGATGGTACTCTCAAACGCAATGTGAATAACCTAACGGGATAAGCTGATTCACTGAATCAAATTCAGCCGACTAGACGAACATAAGCAGCTGGTAAGCCAGCTCTGTCCCAAACAGCCAAGAGGACACTACCTGTGCCATGATTGGGCTGAAAATCTGATTAGCAGGGATAAAAAGTTATTACAGTCCAGGTTCAACTTCAGATACTTGAATTCAAACTTCTCCAAGATCTTAGCTGCCACAGCAAGCTTGAATTTGGAGCAAGAGGAGAGAAAATGGAGAGAGAAGAAGGTTGTTAATCAAACAGTGATGGAGACCTTAATAAAAATGAGATAAAAATGTAAGAAGTACAAGGTAGTGAAAAATGAGGCACGAGACTCGATCAAGAATAGGCAGGCTTTGTATTGGGCAACCCAGCACTCTGCTCCGTAGATCAACTTTGGCCCCTACACCTATTTTTTCTCGTTTTACAATTTCTAGACTGGTCCTCTACAGAAATAGTCACCTGGGGCCCTCACAAGAGAAAATGTAAGGTACTGCCGCAAACACTATCCTCGAGTTAAGAATATATCCGGGAGGGCTTATTAACAAAAGCTACCTGCAGTTTCGGAGGGACGTTCCATGCAAGTAGTTCTTCAGACTTCAAGAGGCCATTTAAACTTTTGCTACACAAAACCAAAATGTAAAGCTGCATTTACATTTTTAGATGCAAGAAAACCTGCAACTGGTGTCATTTCTGTTCTGCTGTTTTAAATAAGTCTCCACAACAGGAGTGACTTTCTCAGAAAAGATTTGATGAGGGATAGTGGTGGTTTAGAGCAGGCGTCGGTGAAAATAGCATATTTCATTATGCACAGAACATACGGCATAGGTTTCTTCAACTGTCTAGAAAAAAAGCTGTGAATTCAGCATTTATTTTAAGTCAGACTCATGAATGACTGACGAAAGCCATCACCACTCAAGAGGAGATGGACCAAACCCTTTCACACAGACTTCATTTTTAAACAAATGCGGATGCGTTTGAACCACTGGGCCTTATTGCAACAAATGTACAACTGGAGGCCCGTTCCCACACTTTAACCTTTTCCCACCCACTCTCCTATCACCCAATAGGCTACAGAAGGGTGGAGACCTGGTAGAAAGACATTGTAGGGCAGTAATAGTGGAACCAGTACCTCAAAGGCCTGCCGGACACAGTGCAGCTTCGCCAGGAAATCCTGATCGTTGCAGCAGTCTAAGAGCTCAGTCCTGAAACAATAAGAGGAAAATGTGAAAGAGGAATGGGAGCAGACGCACAATAGCTGCACATAAACATTTTTACGTGGTCTTTCAGGACCCCCAGACAGGAGCCACTGGTCCGAGAGCTCCCCGCGAGAAAGAACACGCTGATCCTTGAGCTCGCAGTGCTAACATACAGCCTACTCCCTAGAACACAGTGTGACTACACAGATTGAACCTAAGCTGGATGGGAACACTTGTGCTAGGTGGGCAGAAAAACTATTGGTAACGTTGGGGAGGAAAAGGAAGGGCTGGCAACGGGTACCACTTTTAGCGTGAACTGGGACACATTAAAGACAGTTTTGTTACATTTCAGAAATGATTATTTCTCGGATTATTTGATTTTACTGGAGACAAAACATAGGCTTCGATGAAAAATTAATTTTTCCTCGAGAATCCCAAGAGAATGACATGTGTATCCTCCCAGAAGTAGTGAAACTACAGCTTGCATTTTCTTTTTAGGTCTGGATAGGGAAAGGTCTAGTCAGCCTTGCCTCCAAGCTGACAGCAGTGTAACATCAAATCTGCTAGATACTGTCTTGCACAAGAAGCCTACGATGGCACGCTTAGGAAGAGTGTGCCTGCACTTCAGTTGAGTGAACATGATTTGGGGAGTGGTTAGCAGCTTGGTATTGGCCGCTGCCCAAAAATTTAGTCTGCCAGGGACAATCAGAGGAAACTATTGGACAGGGTGCGCACAGCGGTGTGCAAAGCAGAAACTACAGCCAAACCCTCCTGACCCCCAGGCAAAGGTACAAGCACTCGCAGATTGGGTGCACTTCTTAGAAGGCCCGGCGGAATACCATCAGCATCATTGGGATGGAGAAGGAAACAGAGCTCCAACCCCTCTCATTACAAGGAGTCTTGACTCTCCAAAAAGGTTGTTCCTAGAAGTCTCTCGGCCTGGTTCACAGCTGAGAGGGCCCATAGAGTCCCGGCAAAGACAACACTGCCTAGGGCTTCACCCCAAGTCATCGTTGGGAAGTTCCTTAATTGACCAGGACACTGTGCTTTAGCATACATGACAAGAGAGACATTTCGAGATCAGTCCCTGGAAAGTCATGCTCTTCCCAGATTATACTCTGGCAGTAGAACAACAACGAGGCAGCTGAACGGAAGTTAAAAAGAAACTCCGCACATGGTTTCCCAAATACACCCTCTTGTTCCCAGCCAAACTAAAGATTATGGCTAAATCAGCAAACATTCTTCTCCTCTGAACCAGTGGAGGCCTGGGACTGGGCAGACTACCACAAGACTAAAGATGCAAAATCAGATGATGACAGAGCCTTGCTTGCAAACTTTATCCACAATGCGACAAGGTAGCAGATGCGTGATTCGATAACTCCCATTCCCCGATTTCGGGTTGTCCTGACCACCTCGCATTCATGTGGGGAGACTTTAATGGAGTCTGATGTGCAGTTTGATCGCTCACAACCTCTCGTGCCCAAGAGTCCTGGAAGACACACTGGTTCCTTGAAGATGAGTGGTATAAGAAACACCCAACATTTCAGGAGTACTTGAGCTACTCAGTGGTTCATGTTCGTCCTGATCGGATTATCTTTCAGTATAACTTACTCCCCGAGGTCGGTGCGGTAGAATATTTGGGCCGCACCATCTCAGCCCATAACTCTTATTGGTTACATTTCTTGCAGGGTGTGTATAGCGCCCATACCTACATGGAGGCTTCAATGTAGGACCCTATTATCCAAGAGTCATTAGGGAATTTATACAGAGATTCTTTGAGGAGAATGAAGGCTTGCTTGGCCCCTGCACTAACATTTGGGTGGACTTTAAAGTGGCACTTCCTGGTCACTGTATACAAACCACCGCTTGACAGGCAACTTACAGCACTATGTCAGGTTGCTTGACCTAGACTGAAATATTTTCTCTTTCCCTGCACAAGAAGCTGTTTTGCACAAGGCCAAAGAAGAGCATACAGCCTTGGTTGAGCAGCAGCACTATTTGGATTATGTAGCATAAATGGCCCATGAGCATGCTGAGGGGGACAATCTGGCAGGATGCTGGCCAGGATGGCGAATGGGGAGAAGCATGGGGTCTCCCGGACATGGGTTACGAAGCTGACGATGAATCTACAGTTATTATATGGAGACACAAATAAGGCATTTATAAACTACTGTTAGCAGTTATATAGCAATAACGATGAGGCGTCTGATTCAGCAACAGTAGTTTTTAGAGGTAATCCCATTACCTAGGCTGACACACCAGCGCAAAGATGAATTAGGGCAACTGATTTCCTTACAGGAAGTTAAAGAAAACATTTCAGTTTTGGCGTGGGGTGAAGTTCCTGGCACAGACGGCCTCCCTCGAGAATTTCACCTCCTTTGCAGACCTTTACAGTGGAGCCTTGGAACTCCAGATTCTCCCCAACTACCTCCAAGGCAAAGTTCATCCCCCTTTTAGAACCTACTCCCCGATGAGCTATTCACAAATCGCCACCTCTCCTTATCAATTGTTGGCTATAGAAAACTATTAGCTAACAAGTTGTTGCCTTATATACAGCGCCTTATCCATTTATACTAAAATAGCTTCATCCTGGACTGTAGGATGGCAGGAAATATACAGCATTTTTTTTAAATATTGGCCAACGCGGTATCCGGACGCAGCGGTTTTATCAGTTGACATAAGGTGTTAGACCGTTATGGTACTGGGAACACCTTCCATGGATGGGTTACGGTCCTCTACACCCTCACAACAACGCGGGTCTGTAAGAGGCCGTGTATTATCAGAGCATTATCAGGTAGGCAAGGGCACCCAACTTACCCCCTCCTGTTCGCACTGGCAATTGAGCCAGTCATGTTGCGCCTTCAAAGGACCTGTGGAAATTGGGGGATCCCAAATGGTGGCATGCACAACATAGTTTCCCTCTAATCAGATGACCTGTTATACCTGAAAGAGGCAGAAAATAATATTACTGAGGTTATTAGAGCACTGAACGTTTTTGGCAGCCAATCTGGGCCGAGGGTGAATTGGGGGAGGCCAATTCATTCCCATTGAGGCAGGAAGCCCCCACGGTGTGGAATGATCCATTGGCTACACTCCTTAAATGGGACGCATCCACCTTCAAATACTGGGGAATACAGTCCTACCAGGAGATGGTAGACATCAATGAGGGCTATACAGGACACGCCATGAGGTCTCGCCGCTCTCAGGTGGCCTTCGTGACGATCTCAAGTGACCTCCGTGGGGCTCTCAAGTGACCTCCGTGGGGCTCTCAAGTGACCTCCGTGGGGCTCTCAAGTGACCTCCGTGGGGCTCTCAAGTGACCTCCGTGGGGCTCTCAAGTGACCTCCGTGGGGCTCTCAAGTGACCTCCGTGGGGCTCTCAAGTGACCTCCGTGGGGCTCTCAAGTGACCTCCGTGGGGCTCTCAAGTGACCTCCGTGGGGCTCTCAAGTGACCTCCGTGGGGCTCTCAAGTGACCTCCGTGGGGCTCTCAAGTGACCTCCGTGGGGCTCTCAAGTGACCTCCGTGGGGCTCTCCAGTGACCTCCGTGGGGCTCTCCAGTGACCTCCGTGGGGCTCTCCAGTGACCTCCGTGGGGCTCTCCAGTGACCTCCGTGGGGCTCTCCAGTGACCTCCGTGGGGCACTCCAGTGACCTCCGTGGGGCTCTCAAGTGACCTCCGTGGGGCTCTCAAGTGACCTCCGTGGGGCTCTCAAGTGACCTCCGTGGGGCTCTCAAGTGACCTCCGTGGGGCTCTCAAGTGACCTCCGTGGGGCTCTCAAGTGACCTCCGTGGGGCATCCAGTGACCTCCGTGGGGCTCTCAAGTGACCTCCGTGGGGCTCTCAAGTGACCTCCGTGGGGCTCTCAAGTGACCTCCGTGGGGCTCTCAAGTGACCTCCGTGGGCCTCTCAAGTGACCTCCGTGGTGCTCTCAAGTGACCTCCGTGGTGCTCTCAAGTGACCTCCGTGGGGCTCTCAAGTGACCTCCGTGGGGCTCTCAAGTGACCTCCGTGGGGCTCTCAAGTGACCTCCATGGGGCTCTCAAGTGACCTCCATGGGGCTCTCAAGTGACCTCCATGGGGCTCTCAAGTGACCTCCATGGTGCTCTCAAGTGACGCTCTCAAGTGACCTCCATGGGGCTCTCAAGTGACCTCCGTGGGGCTCTCTAGTGACCTCCGTGGGGCACTCCAGTGACCGCCGTGGGGCACTCCAGTGACCTCCATGGGGCTCTCAAATGACCTCCGTGGGGCATCCAGTGACCTCCATGGGGCTCTCAAGTGACCTCCGTGGGGCTCTCTAGTGACCTCCGTGGGGCACTCCAGTGACCTCCGTGGGGCATCCAGTGACCTCCGTGGGGCTCTCAAGTGACCTCCGTGGGGCTCTCAAGTGACCTCCGTGGGGCTCTCAAGTGACCTCCGTGGGGCTCTCAAGTGACCTCCGTGGGGCTCTCAAGTGACCTCCGTGGGGCTCTCAAATGACCTCCGTGGGGCTCTCTAGTGACCTCCGTGGGGCTCTCTAGTGACCTCCGTGGGGCTCTCTAGTGACCTCCGTGGGGCTCTCTAGTGACCTCCGTGGGGCTCTCTAGTGACCTCCGTGGGGCTCTCTAGTGACCTCCGTGGGGCTCTCTAGTGACCTCCGTGGGGCTCTCTAGTGACCTCCGTGGGGCTCTCAAGTGACCTCCGTGGGGCTCTCAAGTGACCTCCGTGGGGCTCTCAAGTGACCTCCGTGGGGCTCTCAAGTGACCTCCGTGGGGCTCTCAAGTGACCTCCGTGGGGCTCTCAAGTGACCTCCGTGGGGCTCTCAAGTGACCTCCGTGGGGCTCTCAAGTGACCTCCGTGGGGCTCTCAAGTGACCTCCGTGGGGCACTCCACTGACCTCCGTGGGTCTCTCAAGTGACCTCCCTGGGGCTCTCAAGTGACCTCCATGGGGCATCCAGTGACCTCCATGGGGCTCTCAAGTGACCTCCGTGGGGCTCTCAAGTGACCTCCGTGGGGCTCTCAAGTGACCTCCGTGGGGCATCCAGTGACCTCCATGGGGCATCCAGTGACCTCCATGGGGCTCTCAAGTGACCTCCATGGGGCTCTCAAGTGACCTCCGTGGGGCTCTCAAGTGACCTCCGTGGGGCTCTCAAGTGACCTCCGTGGGGCTCTCAAGTGACCTCTGTGGTGCTCTCAAGTGACCTCCGTGGTGCTCTCAAGTGACCTCCGTGGGGCTCTCAAGTGACCTCCGTGGGGCTCTCAAGTGACCTCCGTGGGGCTCTCAAGTGACCTCCGTGGGGCTCTCAAGTGACCTCCGTGGGGCTCTCAAGTGACCTCCATGGTGCTCTCAAGTGACGCTCTCAAGTGACCTCCATGGGGCTCTCAAGTGACCTCCGTGGGGCTCTCTAGTGACCTCCGTGGGGCACTCCAGTGACCTCCATGGGGCTCTCAAATGACCTCCGTGGGGCATCCAGTGACCTCCATGGGGCTCTCAAGTGACCTCCGTGGGGCTCTCTAGTGACCTCCGTGGGGCACTCCAGTGACCTCCGTGGGGCTCTCAAATGACCTCCGTGGGGCATCCAGTGACCTCCGTGGGGCTCTCAAGTGACCTCCGTGGGGCTCTCAAGTGACCTCCGTGGGGCTCTCAAGTGACCTCCGTGGGGCTCTCAAGTGACCTCCGTGGGGCTCTCAAGTGACCTCCGTGGGGCTCTCAAGTGACCTCCGTGGGGCTCTCAAGTGACCTCCGTGGGGCATCCAGTGACCTCCGTGGGGCTCTCTAGTGACCTCCGTGGGGCTCTCAAGTGACCTCCGTGGGGCTCTCAAGTGACCTCCGTGGGGCTCTCAAGTGACCTCCGTGGGGCTCTCAAGTGACCTCCGTGGGGCTCTCAAGTGACCTCCGTGGGGCTCTCAAGTGACCTCCGTGGGGCTCTCAAGTGACCTCCGTGGTGCTCTCAAGTGACCTCCGTGGGGCTCTCAAGTGACCTCCGTGGGGCTCTCCAGTGACCTCCATGGGGCTCTCAAGTGACCTCCGTGGGGCTCTCAAGTGACCTTCGTGGGGCATCCAGTGACCTCCGTGGGGCTCTCAAGTGACCTCCGTGGGGCTCTCAAGTGACCTCCGTGGTGCTCTCAAGTGACCTCCGTGGTGCTCTCAAGTGACCTCCATGGGGCATCCAGTGACCTCCGTGGGGCTCTCAAGTGACCTCCGTGGGGCTCTCAAGTGACCTCCGTGGGGCTCTCAAGTGACCTCCGTGGGGCTCTCAAGTGACCTCCGTGGGGCTCTCAAGTGACCTCCGTGGGGCTCTCAAGTGACCTCCGTGGGGCTCTCAAGTGACCTCCGTGGGGCTCTCAAGTGACCTCCGTGGGGCTCTCAAGTGACCTCCGTGGGGCTCTCAAGTGACCTCCGTGGGGCTCTCAAGTGACCTCCGTGGGGCTCTCAAGTGACCTCCGTGGGGCTCTCAAGTGACCTCCGTGGGGCTCTCAAGTGACCTCCGTGGGGCTCTCAAGTGACCTCCGTGGGGCTCTCAAGTGACCTCCGTGGGGCTCTCAAGTGACCTCCGTGGGGCTCTCAAGTGACCTCCGTGGGGCTCTCAAGTGACCTCCGTGGGGCTCTCAAGTGACCTCCGTGGGACTCTCCAGTGACCTCCATGGGGCTCTCTAGTGACCTCCCTGGGGCACTCCAGTGACCTCCGTGGGGCTCTCCAGTGACCTCCATGGGGCTCTCTAGTGACCTCCATGGGGCTCTCTAGTGACCTCCATGGGGCACTCCAGTGACCTCCGTGGGGCTCTCAAGTGACCTCCGTGGGGCTCTCAAGTGACCTCCATGGGGCTCTCAAGTGACCTCCATGGGGCTCTCAAGTGACCTCCATGGTGCTCTCAAGTGACCTCCGTGGGGCTCTCAAGTGACCTCCGTGGGGCTCTCAAGTGACCTCCGTGGTGCTCTCAAGTGACCTCCATGGTGCTCTCAAGTGACCTCCATGGGGCTCTCAAGTGACCTCCGTGGGGCTCTCAAGTGACCTCCGTGGTGCTCTCAAGTGACCTCCGTGGTGCTCTCAAGTGACCTCCATGGGGCATCCAGTGACCTCCATGGTGCTCTCAAGTGACCTCCGTGGTGCTCTCAAGTGACCTCCGTGGTGCTCTCAAGTGACCTCCGTGGGGCTCTCAAGTGACCTCCGTGGGGCTCTCAAGTGACCTCCATGGGGCTCTCAAGTGACCTCCGTGGTGCTCTCAAGTGACCTCCATGGGGCATCCAGTGACCTCCGTGGGGCTCTCAAGTGACCTTCGTGGGGCTCTCAAGTGACCTTCGTGGGGCTCTCAAGTGACCTCCGTGGGGCTCTCAAGTGACTTCCGTGGTGCTCTCAAGTGACCTCCGTGGGGCTCTCAAGTGACCTCCGTGGGGCTCTCAAGTGACCTCCGTGGGGCTCTCAAGTGACCTCCGTGGGGCTCTCAAGTGACCTCCGTGGGGCTCTCAAGTGACCTCCGTGGGGCTCTCAAGTGACCTCCGTGGGGCTCTCAAGTGACTTCCGTGGTGCTGTCAAGTGACCTCTCTTCCCCTTATGGGGGCTGGGCGGACAGCCCTCTCTATAGTGATAATGCTGCCGTGCCTACTTTAGTATATGCTCATTTACCATGTATTTTCCCTAGGCAACATTTCAAAGACGTGACAGTTTCTTATAAAACGTCATGTAGAATGCCCCACCCCAGGGTGACCTTACTCACCCTCAAGAGACCGGTAATTCAGGGGGGCCGAGGGACCCTGGATTTCGAGTTGTATTATATAGTAGCAGAGATACAATGACTTTAACAATGGTTGGAATAGAGGAACCTAGCAGCAACAGTTCAAGGTCTCACACTTCATTAGTTGGATCTTAGAGCCCAGAGCGACCATAGAAAACAACTCTCTGGCTCCAGCGGACCAGGGCAGTACTGCCATAAGAGGGCACTGCAGCAGGCAAAAGACACACCCTCGTATACCCCCAATTTAACACTTAGCCTGTTGTTGGCAAATGTGTTGGCCTGTGGTAACAGAACAGTGACCTGCTGGAAAAGGGCGTGGATTACCACACTGGTGGATCTCTTTGAGAATGGGGTTTTAATCAATTTAGATTCTTTATTGACGAACACTGGTCTCCCCCTGGCTCTTTTTTGGCTGATAGCCACAGATGTGCATAGTGTTTGGGATTATTAGTTCTTTCATATGATGTGGAAGTGCCCCGTAATCGTCCAGTTCTGGCATGAGATCCAGGCTCTGCTAAATCGAGTGAGAGAACGCAGGACACATTCAACCCCTGACGCGAGTCTCATAGGTTTAAGCCTCCCGTCCTAAACGTAGTACGGCAGCTACAAAGTTTGCTGACCTCCTACTGATGTTGAGGCAATGGGCCATAACAATGACTTGGAAATTCATTACGGGTCCCCTTATTCAGCAATGGCTAACAGTGGTCCATAAAGTTGTTGTCAGCGAAAGCACAGCACCTTGCTGAGAAGAGGATTACATAAATACCATATTGACGGAGAGTGGGACAAACTTCACACAGAAGTGTTCGGGCCGAGAAAGACGATACAAGACCCCCTTGATACACTTACTGATTTCCGCCCACAGCATGGCGACATACCGCCTTTAAAACAAGATGGTGCTCTTCATGACTATTGGAACCTGTTTCTCTCTCCTCAACTTGGACACTTGCTTCCCCTATGCAAAAGAAACCCTTGACTATGTTTACAATCCTGGTGTGTCCCCACGAGTGGCTCAGAGGATCCACACTATGCTTGTAACTGTTTACTGAGAATACTATGCATTATCTGTTTAAGACTTTGGGGAAAGCGAAGGTTTGGTTAGGAGTTGTTATGGAATATTATCTCACTTTCGTGAATTTAGCTACATTCTTCGCCTTCAAGTGTCTACTGAGATGAACAGACTGCTGTAATGACCAGAAAGGTTTTGAAACTGTGACAATAAAACAAAATGGTGTTCCTACCACACCTGACAGATGACCTGATTGTTTATACAGTGAAGAGCCTGTAAACTAAGACACTCGTGAATATGTGCATGTGTTAAAATCTGGTTTGCGATGTCAACATTATCGGCGCCATCTTGTCCCCTTTCAGACTCACGCACACTTGCAGCAGCAGCCATTTTTTTGAAAACCATGGTCTCTCTCTGCCCACTGCCAATAGCCAGCGCGTTTCTCCCCCTCACCCCCCGGCCTCGCAAGCATCCCCCGCGCACCGACAGCCCCCGGTCTCTCCTGCCTGGGCCATAAATGCACCTCCAGCGCGACCCTGCCTCCGAGCCACATCCCGTGCTGAACCCCCTCACTCTTTCATCTCATTCATAGGACAGGCCCTTTTGATAACCTCTTCCTCCCTGCCAGATTGTCCGGCCTGATCCCAGGCCATCACCTAGCCCAACAGATGCAGTTTATTGCCCCCTACAGTAGAACCTCGCCTCACATCAAAGGAGCGGTGATTAATCAATGCCTTCACACCCCTAGATCCGACCGATCGCCCGCATTCCTGTTTCCAGCGGAATGTCCAGCTGCGCGATAGCCATCATGCTGAGATTTGCGTGGGGACCCCTACTGTAGATATGTGTGAGAAAGGGCCTGAACCGGGGATTCCAAAGATGCCTTTTTCGTACTTCAAAGCAATACCACGGATGTCATAAATGTAATAAAGCCATAAACTTGTGTATAAGAGGCCAGGCCTCAGAGATGCGGTTAGAGCACCTCGAGAAGATACCCTGTTGTCTGATTTGACGTGTTCTGCTCCGTCGGAATAAACTCCTGTTTCTTGCCTTCCAGTCTCCAGCGCCTGCCTCTTCATTTGGTAACCTTGAGTTGGGTGAGAGGCGGCTATCGCCGGGCAATCCTTGAAAAGGGGTAATCGATCTGACCTGCTTGCCCTTTTTCCACAATTGGCGTCCCAAACGTGGGGCCCATCAGTGACACGTGGATCCAGTGGGAGAGGTCCCAACGACAGTGTGAACGACTGCAACGATCGGGAAAGAGCTCCTGCCCGATAGACCCTCGTCTGGCAGCCGATCATCCGAACTTCACCGGTTCCGAACAGACCTCTCTCGAGTGATCTACGGTCCTGACTGGGAACCATCAGGAGTGCCACAGCAATTACGGAGAATAGAGGACAATCAGGCGCTGGAGGCGGAAGACGAGAAACTGTCCATGCGGTCCGGGTAAGGTCGAGTAACACGACGAATTGCGAATTGATTGTTTGATTGTCTTGGAAAATACTAGTATTACGCATTTGATTGTTTGGTTCTGAGAGATTCTCTGTCTACAAACGGGGAAGGATAGGAGTATTCTCCCTTTGCAGATAGTGAAGGGTAGGAAGCGCAGGCTTTTGTCCCCTTTGTAACCCATCGCGCCTACTTCCCTCTCCATTGATTGATTGTTTGTTCGAGCATTAACTGTTCGAAATTGGTTCTCTGAAAGGATCTTCTCTGCCTACAAACGGGGAGGAACAGGAATTTCCCTCTCTCTTTGCAGATAGTGAAGGGTAGGTAGCGCAGGCTCTTGCCCCCGTTGTAACCCGTCGCGCCTATTTTATTCCTCATTTGATTGATTGATTGTTTGTCCGAACATTGACTGTTTGGAATTAGTTCTCTCTTTGGGTATTCCCTATTTGCGAATACTGTAGAATAGAAATATTCTGCCTAGTCTTCGCAAAGTAGTGAAGGATAGGTAGTGCAGACTTTTGTCCCCATTGTAACCCGTCATGCCTATCTTCGCCCCATTGTTCAGTAGTTGGTTCAGCCCGGACCGCTTATTAGAGGTGGATCATCCGGCTCCTCTGGAAGGCACCCCTAATAAGGATATGTTTTTAAAGTATGGACTAGTCGCCGTAGCTTATAGTAAGTTATGGCATAAATATACTAAAAAGGATCAGGAAAGTCAGTGGCCACTGATAGGATCCTTCGATGATACTAAAATAAGCGTGCTAGAAACAGCCCTTCGTAACCATAAAACAACGCCCACTATGCTTGATAGTTTTGGCATGTGGCGCAAAGAAACAGAACAGCGAAAGAAAAGGAATGAAGTCAGACTAGAAAAAGAATTACGAAAAGCAGCTCATTTAGCCGCGAACAAGTTGAAAGAAGAAATAAAAGAAAGAGGAAGCTAAACTAAAACAAGAATCTGAAACATCAAGCCAATGTCACGTTAGAACGCCCGCCACGCTTTACCCTGAGCTACCTTCGAAGCAGCGAGCGAACGATGATCTACTGCTAGGTCTCCCGATCATCTACATGCCCCCTCCATACGCCCCTTCCCAACCCCTAGTGCAACGCACGCAACCCCCAAGCACAGATGAGAGCGGTACCAGAGCCTCGGTCCTCACGGCCTCCGCGCCGGCCGAGCCCCTTGTACTCAGCGCAGCGCAAGCAGCAACAGTAGATGACCCCGACACTGAGAAGAAAGACTCCGCTAGATTAAATCGATTGAGTAAGAATGAACGAGCAGGGATTGATAAAATCGTAACAACGCTAGTGGAACGGAAAGAAAGCGAAGATTACGTAACAGATATATGCAATTCGTATGCCAATAACCACAAACGACACTTTGTTACACGTTTCTGTTACCACACCCTTAATGCTTATGAAGATCGGTACCAAGCCAAAGGTCCTGAAAGCCTAACGACTCTGTATAGAAAAGTCGACATTGGAGACGAAAGTGAGTGTGATGTGACGGACCTCTTCATGCGCACGCTTGAAGTCTCCCGCCACCTCACTGAACAAAGATTAGAAGCTAGCACCACGACACCTGTAGCGACTGTACCTCAAACCGAGGGAACTAACGCCATGATGCCGATAAGAGAAGCAGCTCCTTATTGGGTCCCCTCACGAGGACAGGGAACACACGACGATATTAACCACCAAGATGCAAGGGGGAGGGTAATGTACAACTGGGTCTACCAACCCTGGGATCGGCAAGACATCCTGACTTTTCGAAAGTCCTTGCCTGATCTACGAAAGAACCCCACTGCCTTCTACACAGAATTAGGTACCGCCTTGGGGTCGACGATTATGACCCTAGCGGACATCGACTTGTTTTTCGGGCTATGTCTACCAGCTGATGTGTGGAAGCTAATCCGGAAAGTCGACCACCTTGAGCTGTTCGGACATACCTGGTTACAACTCGATGGCATAGACAAGCAACTAGAGCCCGGACAGAAACCTTTGAAATCAATTCTAGACCTGCCAGACAAAATCGTACAAAAACTCAAAACCATAGTCCCAGAAAAGAAGGTGGACTGGTCGATAGTAACGGCCTGCTGCCAGAAACCCCAGGAAGACGTATCAGAATACTTTTCCAGGTTCAAAACGGTGTTCTCCGATTACAGCGGCCAGGACATGACCTCTGCAACCGGACATCACTTATTCGTCCAGAATTACGTAAAGGGCCTGACTCCAGAAGTCTCGCAGAAACTGCAGACTAGTGAAAGTAGTTGGGCTGCCTCCAAACCCGCGGCTATCCTTCAGATGGCTCAATACTACGAACGACAAAAGAATGAGAACGACAAAGCGACTGAGAGAAAGAAAAAGGACTTGAAAGAACGAGTAATGATCGCTCAATTGCAAGGAGCGACGATAGGTAGGGAACCGTACAAAGGACACTACCAGTCGACTGCCCCTAGAAATCCACCCCCTAAAGACCGTACCCCCGCGCCCTATGCTGGACGGACAGACATTGACGACAACCAGTGTGCGTTCTGCAAGGGATTTGGGCATTGGAAGTCCCAGTGTCCGGTCCTGTTAGAAATGTACAAAAATAGAGACACAAAAGACGTAGCGGATGGGCCGAAAAATAGAGGACAGGGACGAGGGCACACAAACGACGCTAGCAATGACAGACCAGGCAGACCGAACACTTTTGACCGCCCCCGACAGAACCAATGCCAGCAGGCTGACTGTGACGATGCCCGCGACTTCGCATAGGACTGCCAAGGGCAAGGGAGGGATCCAGTCGAACTCTATGTTGACCAGCAAGGTCCTTATGTCACCGCTAAGGTCCTAGGTACGAAGTCTCCATTTCTGGTAGACACTGGCGCGACACGTAGTGCGTTATCTAAACGACTGATTCCAAGGGCACCCTTGTCTGGCTCACACATAACATCAATAGGTTTTGATGGAACGCCCTCCACTAATCCCTTGTCCGCGCCGATCTCCTTCGACTTGGACAGTAACCCCACTGACACGACGTTTCTGCTTTCCTCCAACACCCCCGATGCCATTATGGGACTTGACTTACTGAAGCATTTCCGAGCTACTATTAGGTGTTCACAGGACGGAGTTCGAGTCATTCTGTACGATAACCCGACTCTGCTCAGACCTTATCCCTTACGACACATGTTCTCCACCTCTGACGCTGACTCATCCTTACTCGACTCTCTACCTCTGTATCTGTGGGCCAAAACTGACGCTGACGTAGGACGCATGATGATTGACCCTGTGCACATAACTGTTCGCCAAGATGCGATACTCCCAAAACTCCCACAGTATCAGATATCGCCCAAAGGTGAGAAGGCATTGGTAAAGATAATTCAGTCCTTGGTAGAGGCAGGAGTGGTAGAGGAAGTAGTCAGCAATATTTGCAACAGCCCTATCCTACCCATTGTAAAGAAGCAGGGTGAGGGAGATGAGAAAGCGTACCGCTTTATCATAGACCTTCGAGAGGTCAACAAAGTGGTTGTACCTCAGTACCCCGTAGTCTCGGATATCACCACCATTCTGACCCCGATTCCTTCCACAGCCACCACCTTCACTGTAATCGATCTCAAAAACGCATTCTTCTCCATCCCCATCCACCCAGACAGCCGCTACCTTTTCGGCTTCACGTTAAAATCCCGCTCATATAGATTTTGTAGAGCTCCCCAAAGTTACACAGAAAGTCCCAGCATCTATAGCCAGGCCCTCAAGAGACAGCTGGACGCCGTTCAGCTGCCGGATGGAGTGGTGTTGATACAATACGTCGATGATATCCTTTTGGCGGCCGACACCACTCCACTTGCAGTCACTACCACTGTCCAACTCCTGCACTTCCTTGCGGAAAATGGCCACAAGGTCTCCAAGAAGAAGTTGCAATTCTGCCAACCCCAGGTCACCTACCTAGGCCACCTCTTGTCCAAAGACGGGAGAAAGCTTACACCCGATCGAATTCAGGCCATTCTAGAAACCCCTGTCCCAAAGACCCAGAAACAAGTCCGCTCCCTGGTAGGCCTCACCTCCTTCTGCCGGCAGTGGTTGCCAAACTTCAGCCTCATTGTAAAGCCACTGCTTTCTCTACTAGCTAAAGATGTCCCCTTCCCGCTCCCTTGGACCCCCGAATGCCAATCCTCCTTCAAAGAACTTCGAGACGCCCTTTGTTCTGCACCAGTCCTAGGAACCCCCGATTATACCAAACCCTTCTCTCTCTACACTCACGAAAGGGAGGGATGCGCTTTGTCTGTCCTGACTCAAACCATCGGCTCCAAGCAACGACCATGTGCCTATTTCTCTGCCACTCTTGACCCCGTAGCGAGAGCCTTGCCTGCCTGCCTTCGAGCCGTAGCTGCCGCTGCCGTCTCTATCCGACAAAGTGAGGGGATCGTACTCTCGAATTCCCTCACGGTATTAGTGCCCCATGCTGTTGACACCCTCCTGAACCAGACTAAGACGCAACACCTGACTAGCGCACGACTGACTGGATACGAACTGACTCTGCTTGCACCCCACATCACGCTGAAAAGATGCACCACGCTGAACCCAGCCACCTTGTTGCCTCTGCCCGAAAATGACCCAAATGTCCCCCCTATACATGACTGTGTGACCCTCACGGACGAACAGACTAGGAGTAGAGTTGACCTCCGAGACACTGCCTTCCCAAACCCTGACGGAGAGCTATGGGTAGACGGCTCTTGCATTAAACTCCCCGACGGCACCACCTCAGCTGCCTATGCAGTTACCACAGCCCGAACTGTAGTTGAAACCGCCCGCATCACACAACGATTCGCACAGGCGGCAGAACTGATTGCCCTCACACAAGCATGTATCCTAGCAAAGGGGACGACATCAAACATTAACACGGACAGCCAGTATGCCTTCGGGGTGGTTCATCATTTTGGGCTCTTATGGAAGGAGAGGGGATTTCTGACATCTCATGGCACGCCCATCCTGCACGGAGATCTAGTCTCCGCTCTGACTGAAGCGGTTCTCCTCCCCAAACGACTTGCCGTAATCAAATGCCAAGCACACAAAAAGGTGACAGACATCATTGGACAGGGAAATGCACTGGCCGACAACACTGCCCGAACCACAGCTGAGAATAGGACGACGACTCACATGTACGTGACTAGGTCACAAGCAGAAAAATGGACGGACGCTAGGGAAACTATTAGGGACATCCAAATGGCCAGCTCACCACACGAATTGACTGAATGGGCACGGGTGGGATTAAAAGACGATGAAGGCTGCTGGCGGACAAAAGACACGAACAAATGGTTGCTACCCAACTCGTATCTGATCCCCATACTGACTATGGCTCATTCCCCTGCACACATAGGATCTGCCCCTATGACCGAACTTGTCTCCCGAGTTTGGCATAACGATAGAATTGCAGACTCAGCCAAACGATTAGTCCAGCAATGTCTAGTCTGCCTGCAACACAACCCTGGGAAAGGAACTGTCGTACCCCGGGGAGGGTTTGGGGTCCCCAACCATCCATTTGAAGTCCTACAGATGGACTATATCCAGTTAGAGAGATGTCAAGGACTGAAGTATGTACTTGTTGTTGTATGCGCTTTTAGCAAATGGGTGGAAGCCTACCCTACGCATGACAACACTGCCATTGCCACTGCAAAAGTACTACTGAAAGAGTTCTTCCCTCGCTACGGCCTTTGTCGTATTTTATGGAGTGACAATGGCCCCCATTTCGTAGCCGAGGTTATCCAGCTTATCCTGAAGGGGCTGGGGGTACGACAGAAATTCCACGCAGTTTTTCACCCCCAATCTGCTGGACTGGTCAAGCGACACAATGCCACATTGAAACTAAAACTGGCAAAAATAGTGGCTACCACAGGACTAAAATGGCCAGACGCTCTTCCCCTGGCATTGCTGTCAATGCGTTCCACCCCCACCAAACACCACTTGACCCCTTACGAGGTCGTTTTTGGCCGACCCATGAGTATCTGGTCTGCACCCAAACCGACATCTATTCACGACGTCCCGGACGTCCTAATGTCTGACTATCTGTATAACCTAACTAAAACGCTGTCTGTTATTCATCATCAGGTGCTGCAGGCCATCCCCGATGCTTCCAGGGGCCCCGGACATACCATCCAGCCTGGAGATTTCGTCCTAATTCGGAACTTCCAGCGGGAGAAGAGTCTGGAACCCCGCTGGACGGGCCCCTGGCAAGTTTTGATCACCACCCGAACAGCTCTTCGAGTGGAGGGAAAGCGCAATTGGCTGCACGCACACCACTGCAAGAAGATCTCGTCGGATCTGACAACAACCGAAGGCGTGACCACGCAAGAAGAGCTCCTGAACAAAGATTGACCATCCTTGAGCTGCTACCCGGAAACAGACGCGCTTGAACTGGCAACATATCCCGACCCCACTGTGCCATCCAGAGAAGAGTACAACCTGCGACGAAAGGAGGGAGCTTCGGCTAAATAGACCACTGACTAAGTTTATATTCTCAGAGCGGTGGCCTAACGCTACTAAGGTCGCCAGGAGAGAAGCCAATTGAAGTTTGTGGTTCTGCCCACTACCGAGCCCCCTTGAAGATGATGGAAGCGCCCGATACGAAGATGATGGAAGCACCCGACTTGAAGATGGTGGAAGCGACCGGACATCTAAAGACCCACTACAGAAACCCAAAGACTGACAAAATGCACAGTTCAAAGACTATTGCCTTCTTTGTTACCCTTCTCTTCTGCCTCCTCCTCATGACCACCCTCTGGATCTTGGAAGAAACCTCACCAGCACATGAGACACTTCTAGCCACTGTACTACCTGTCACCGTGAAGGAACACCACCTGATCTCTCTCTCTCACCTCAACTCCGAGAAAGACGTAAGGAGTTTTGGAATAACTCCTTCGTACAACTTTTGCACTAGCACAACCTTGCCGCCAATGCCACCAACTGCTGGATCTGCGGGTTGCTTCCGCATGCCACTGGACATTCCATCCCTTTTATCCCCTCACCATTCTCTGTTCATGGCTCCTGCCTCGCCTGGTTGATTCTCCTGCAAAAGAGCTACAGAGATAAGACAATCTCCAGCGAAACCATGTCACACTTTTATCAAGGGGTCTGGTTGAACGAAACAAAAAAAGCGGCTGCACCCTTTTGCCCACTGACGTCCAACACCTCTGTTCACTTGGACATCCCAGCCAAAGAACGTGTCGAAATACAGGTGTTCAACAATCCGGCCAGACCTACCTTCTCCTACCTTCGGAAACGAACAACAGCCACCCTGACTGTGGCCCTATCTGTTGTCAATGTCTGGGCCTTGTATGCATCGAAGGCCTCGGGACACAATTTGTAGGTCACAGTGCCTGCAACATCACCAGAACCTTGGACACTACTGACCCACCCTCTTTTGTCACTTCTCCAAACATGTACTTTGTCTGCGGTACGAAAGCCTACACCTGGCTCCCAAAAGGCTGGGGAGGTACCTGCTACATTGCCTTCATCCTTCCTCCGACCTATGTGGCATCTGCAAACCACCACCGACAAAAACGAGAGAGAGACATTGAACAAGCCGACTCTGCCGGAGCACAGTTCCTGGACGCAATGAAGGGACTTGTTCCACTCTGGGGTCCAATGGCAAACAGCCGTGCCATCCGACATTTGACCCAGGCAGTTGAAACAACCATGAACATTACAGCTGGCATCCTCACAAATAACACAGCCGAGCTTCAAGCGGTCTGCTTGGTGGCCCTTCAGAACCGCCTCGTTCTAGATGTGGTTCTAGCAGATCGTGGAGGGGCATGCCGCATCATAGGGTCTAGCTGCTGCACCTATATACCGGACAATTCACCCTCAGTGTACAAAGCCATTGAACATCTCCACAGACTTTCCTCAGAAGTCCACCAGGAACAAGAAGAATGGTCGCTTGGCGGATGGTTCTGGAGTACTGTAAAGAACTGGGGGTGGAGGTTGTTTACAATTATACTGATACCCATTGTTGTGTTATGTGGGTTCTGCCTAGAAATTCAATGCCTGCCGCCTTTGTGCTCACTATGTGCAAACTGTATCTGCCCAAAGACTCTGGACTTTGACAAGGAACGCATGAGAGCATTGTACGATGTCGAGGTTAAGGATTTAATGAAGATCGATATCGACTAGACAAAATGGCTAGATATGTTGAAAAGGGAGGACTGTTAAAATCTGGTTTGCGATGTCAACATTATCGGCGCCATCTTGTCCCCTTTCAGACTCACACACACTTGCAGCAGCAGTCATTTTTTGAAAACCATGGTCTCTCTCTGCCCACTGCCAATAGCCAGCGCGTCTCTCCCCCTCACCCCCCGGCCTCGCAAGCATCCCCCGCGCACCGACAGCCCCCGGTCTCTCCTGCCTGTGCCATAAACGCACCTCCAGCGCGACCCTGCCTCCGAGCCACATCCCGTGCTCGACCCCCTCACTCTTTCATCTCATTCATAGGACAGGTCCTTTTGATAACCTCTTCCTCCCTACCCGATTGTCCGGCCTGATCCCAGGCCATCACCTAGCCCAACAGATGCAGTTTATTGCCCCCTACAGTAGGACCTCGCCTCACATCAAAGGAGCGGGGATTAATCAATGCCTTCACACCCCTAGATCCGACCGATCGCCCGCATTCCTGTTCCCAGCAGAATGTCCAGCTGCGCGATAGCCATCATGCTGAGATTTGGGTGGGGACCCCTACTGTAGATATGTGTGAGAAAGGGCCTGAACCGGGGATTCCAAAGATGCCTTTTTCGTACTTCAAAGCAATACCACGGATGTCATGAATGTAATAAAGCCATAAACTTGTGTATAAGAGGCCAGGCCTCAGAGATGCGGTTAGAGCACCTCGAGAAGATACCCTGTTGTCTGATTTGACGTGTTCTGCTCCGTCGGATTAAACTCCTGTTTCTTGCCTTCCAGTCTCCAGCGCCTGCCTCTTCATTTGGTAACCTTGAGTTGGGTGAGAGGCGGCTATCGCCAGGCAATCCTTGAAAAGGGGTAATCGATCTGACCTGCTTGCCCTTTTTCCACACATGCACTTGATGCAATCCTCTTTGGCAGATGCATGGAATGCTTATTCTGATGCAAGTCTCGAATTCTCATGAAATGCTAATAAAAAAGTTTTTTAAAAATCAGCTTAGGATTGGCCACAAAGGCTTGACAGACAGCAGAAGAGGACACTGAGGTGAGCAACGTTGTGCTGAAATGGAAAAGGATTCATAAATAAATACCACTCTAAGAACAGCAAGCCAGTGATAAACCTCTAGGTGCCACAATCAGAACGGCTGTGTCAATCTCTAGAGACTGGAACAGGTGTTTCTGAAATTATCCAGTATTAGGGGTGTCTTTCATAGATTCACATGCCTGAATCATTCCCTGTCGTCGAGACGGGAGCCTCCGGTACATAGAAAAGTAATGTCCTATAGACATACATAGAGAAAAATAGGCCTAAGGGCCTCACCTTAGTAGCCTATCCTTGTCCTTATGTAAAAAGGACCAAACTCTTAGAGCCAGCTAATCAGCTATCACCTCCCTCTAGAACCTTCCTGACAGGAGCCTCAGTCTCTCAGATTTTCTACCGCACGTTGTGCTAGGGAGTCTCCAACCTGAGTTCTCCTCAGGATCTCTTCAAAACCAACTTGTTCACTTTTAAAAGTGAGTTCTTTCTCCAAATATCTCGAACAGGATTACTTCAAACCACTTATCATTGGAGTAAGTGATTTATTTCTTCAAAATTCTGGCATGTCTGAATCCCAGAAGAAAGCTCTTTTCAGGGCCTGCTCTTCATGTGGGAAGAAAAGGCTACATGTGGAAGACAAGCATGACCTATGCTTATATTGCCTTTATCCTGACCACATACCTAAAGACTGTAAGATATGTCGGTCTTTCCCTAACAAGACCTTGAGGGACAGAGAAGGTCGCCTGCTCATCTGGCTGGACAGGCTTAAAAAGAGGGAAAATGTGGATTCCTCAGAGGGAAGCTTTTCAATGACCTCAGAAGTCTCCCTGAAGAGGCCACGGGTGGAGTCCCCTGGCCCCTCAGACACTCCTCCTATGAAGGTACAAAAGAAGTCTTCAGAGGCAAGATCGACAAAATCTTCAGTGTCTGAAAAGGGCTCTCAGGCTTTTAAGAAGCCTACGCAGTCGTCCAGTAAGCTTGCGACATCCTCCTCGACGCAAAAAAGAGTTGTGGCGCCAGTTTCCGTCTCCACAGCGACGACGACTGTGTCGACGACGACAGCGTCGTCGGTTTTCTCATCGACGACGACCACTCCTTCATCGTCGTCAGCTGGTAAACCTATTCCATCTATAATACTGCTGAAGCCGTCGTCGACGTCCAAGACCTCGTTGACGACGAAGATTGCCCCGTCGACGACGACATCGTCGATGAAGAGTCCACCGTCGACGGGAGGGTTGACGACGAAGACGTCGACGACGAAGACGTCGACGAGGAATGAATCGTCGACGAGCGCATCGTCGATGAAGGCATCGTCGACGAAGAAAGTATCGTCTACGGAGGCACCGTCGTCGAAGGTCATGCCGTCGACGAGGGTACCGTCGACGGGGGAATCGTCGTCGGAATTAGTCATTACTGAACCGTGGAAGAAATCCAAGCTGATAGAAACGTCGTCTTTGACCCTACCACCGTCGACAACACCAGGGACGACGGCAGGGGCTCCTGCAAAAGGTCCTGTGTCTGGCAAACTGACCAAGAAGCAGATTACGCCAGAAACAACGTCACCAAGTAAGGTACAAAGTCATTTGCCCACGGAGATTCTCCAGAGTGAAGAATCTGAAGAAGAACTCCTGGATCAGGCTACTTCCATTTCAGACCTTCACGTGAAATGTCAGAGCACGGACGAAGAACAGGATGAGATGAGCTACCAGGAACACTCTTTCCAAGCTCATGTTCGTACAGAGGTCACCCCGATGGTATGCCTTCCCGCTTCAATTGTGAATGACCTTAAATACCTTATACAGGACTACAAACAGCGTTTCCCGGAAACACCGGCAACTGAGACAGGGGGCCCGACGCCTGCTACAAATACACCAGCGGCAGCCCCAAGACAGACACGGCCAACTACTCAGGTCCGCCATGAGAAAGTGCCACCTCAGGTGATAGAATCATCAGATGAGGAGGCTGAAGAAATGGAAGAGGGGGAAGTCCAAGAGGATGAGACGGATCACGAAGAGTATGTGGCATCTTCCCCAGCTTCACCCCAACCGCGCCAGGCAGATTCACCGCCAGTGGACATTGGCGGTTTCCATAGAATAGTGGAAAGAGCAGCGAAGCGATTTCATATGGAGATGGAATCAACTGAGACCGAGTGCTTCTTATATGACTTTAAGGAGCAAACAAAGAAGATAACGAAGTCTATCCCAATAATAGACTTTCTCTGGGACCAGGGAAAGAAACTGATGATGACGCCGGCCTCTGTACCTGCGGTGGTTCCACGCCTGGATAAAAAATACAAGGCTCCAACCACAGCGGCAGCTTGCCTTAATGGGCACCCGAAACCGGATTCGGTTGTAACCCAGGCGGCCCAAAAGAATTCTCGCAACCCTTCCTCTCCTCTGTCAGCCCCACCGGACAAGGAAGGAAGGAAGTTGGACACCATCGGTAAACGGTTTACAACGACATCGGCCATGACCATCAAGGTGGCCAACTCCATAGCCCTGTTGGGGCGTTATAACCGCCAGCTTTGGGAAGATATAGTCCCATATATAGCGGAACTGCTAGATACAGTTCAGGAGGAGGTCAAGGCACTGCTTACAGAGGGTCAAACCTCGGCAGCTGAGATCATTGATTGTGCCATAGATGTAGCCATGATGGGCTTTCGACAACTAGCTGGGGCAGCAGTCCTGCGCCGTCAGGGATGGCTTAAGGCAACATCATTCAGACAAGAGGTGCAGACGAAGGTGCTGGACATGCCCTTCGACGGCCAACACCTTTTCGGAGACAAATTGACGAGGCGCTCCAAACAATCAAAAAAGACACTGATACTGCTAGAGCACTTGGTACTTTGCAGGCAAGGAACCAGTCCTTTCGAGGTAACAAATCCAGGGGCCAGTCCTCCTACAGGGGATCCTTTCAAAATAGGTCCTCGTATTCCTATCAGAATAAATCCCAGTACCAACAGAAGCAGCAACAAGGTCGTCAGACTTCTTACGGGAGATCAAACTTCAGGGGCAAAAACCAGAGGAGGGGCACTGGCGGACGTCAGTGACCAATTACTCCAGCCAGTCCAGCAACTATATCCCTCATTAAAGATTGGAGGAAAATTGACCCATTTCCTAGACAATTGGCATCTCATCACCACAGATCGGTGGGTACTCCAGTTAATAAGATTCGGCCATTCCCTGGAATTCACCACCATCCCACCTGCAACACCTCCCCGCAGGCTTCCGCACAAACATCTACGACTGCTGCTCCAGGAAATATCTGCGATGTTGAAGAAAGGAGCGATCGAGAGAGTTCCATCGTCTCAAAGAGGGAGGGGATTCTATTCCCGCTTCTTTCTTATACGCAAGAAGGAGAAAAAGTGGAGGCCCATACTAGACCTCAGAGCACTCAACTCTTTCCTGAAGAGAGTCAGTCGTTCAGGATGGTGACGATCCAAGAAATACTAGGCATGCTGGAAAAAGGAGATTTTATGACATCTTTGGATCTCCAGGATGCCTACTGCCACATCCCGATACTCAAGGGGCACAGAAAATTCCTGAGGTTCGAGGTGGCAGGACAGCACTACCAATTCAAAGTCCTACCGTTTGGCCTCAAATCCGCACCGCGGATTTTCACCAAGTGCCTTTCACCTGTGGCAGCTTTTCTGCGTCAATTGGGTCACCAGGTCTTCCCCTACCTCGACGACTGGCTGGTAAAAGCACCTTCAGCTGCAGGCGCGACCGAATCCTCCAACGCCTGCACCAATCTCTTTCAGCAGCTAGGATTGACTCTCAATCACGAGAAATCCTGCATGACCCCAACAAGGAACATCACCTTCCTTGGGGAGACCTTGAACACAGAATGCGCAAGAGCATTTCCTTCAAAGGAAAGGAAAAACAAGATAATATCTCTGGCCACGGCTGTGGCATTAAGGAAGTCCCTAAGAGTTCGAACTTACAAATCACTCCTAGGCATGATGTCTTCTTGTATACTCCTCATCCCGCCTTTCACCTGTGGCAGCTTTTCTGCGTCAATTGGGTCACCAGGTCTTCCCCTACCTCGACGACTGGCTGGTAAAAGCACCTTCAGCTGCAGGCGCGACCGAATCCTCCAACGCCTGCACCAATCTCTTTCAGCAGCTAGGATTGACTCTCAATCACGAGAAATCCTGCATGACCCCAACAAGGAACATCACCTTCCTTGGGGAGACCTTGAACACAGAATGCGCAAGAGCATTTCCTTCAAAGGAAAGGAAAAACAAGATAATATCTCTGGCCACGGCTGTGGCATTAAGGAAGTCCCTAAGAGTTCGAACTTACAAATCACTCCTAGGCATGATGTCTTCTTGTATACTCCTCATCCCGCACTGCAGACTCAGGATGCGCCCATTGCAAGAAGCCCTCACAAACCAATGGACACAGAGTACAGGTTCTTTCGAAGACATAGTGAAGATAACACCACAAATGTCCAAGAGCCTGGAATGGTGGAAAAATCACAAGAATCTGTCTATAGGACTGCCATTCCTACTTCCAGCAGCACCTCTGGTGATCACCACGGATGCATCCCTGGAAGGCTGGGGAGCTGTTCTCCAGGACCTCCAAATAAGCGGCAAATGGACAAATCAGGAGAAGCAACTCCACATACATCTTCTAGAACTGAGGGCTGTGTATCTGGCACTGCAAGCCTTTTTACCACGCATCCAGAACTCCCAGGTGCTCGTCAGAACGGACAACACCACGACGATGCACTCTCTCAACAAACAGGGAGGAACGCGTTCGCTCACTCTATCACGCGAATCGCAAAAGATCTGGAACTGGCTTGTACTCCATGGGATCACGCTCAAAGCGGACTATGTCCCGGGCAAGGACAACACCATTGCGGACGCCCTAAGCAGACAGAAATCCCTCTCCCACGAATGGGAGCTCGACGAGAGTACGCTGTATCACATATTCTCATAATGGGGATATCCAGGAATCGACCTGTTTGCCACCAAGGAGAACGCCAAATGCCCAAACTATGCAAGCTGGCGTCCCCAACCAAGGTCACTCGGAAATGCTCTTTCCATCGGTTGGTTCAGCGTATTTGCGTACGCTTTTCCACCATTTCCGATGATTCCCAGGGTTCTCAGGAAGATGAAGGCGGAGCCTTGTACCCTGATCCTAATTGCCCCGTTCTGGCCGAGGCAGCACTGGTTCTCGGATCTTTATCGCCTCTCCATCAGGACACCGATTCGTCTGAAGCAGCACCCGAACCTGCTGACAATGTCCAACGGGCAGGTGCAGCACCCGAACCTGCAATCGCTCAGGTTATCGGCCTGGCTCCTGAGCACAGAGAGTTCTGTCATCTATACATCCCGCAGGAATGCAGGGACGTGCTGGCAAAAGCAAGAGCGGACAGTACCAACAAGACGTACTCTCTAAAATGGAAACGATTCTGCATATGGTGTTTAGAGAAAGGCCTGAGACCACTCCATATCACACCCGAACAGATATTGCCATATCTACTGCACTTGGCACAGTCAGGATTGGCGCACGCATCTATAAAGGTGCATTTGGCATCCATTTCACGATTCACCAGGACTTACAAGGGACCGTCTCTTTGGTCCAATAGACTTATCAAGCAGTTCCTAAAGGGACCATATAGATCTTTCCCAAGACCTAGAAGGGTCCCACCGACATGGCACCTCAATTTAGTCCTCACCCAACTCATGAAGCACCCTTTTGAGCCCATTCATCGAGCACCCATCAAGTACATCTCATGGAAGACGGCTCTGCTGCTCGCTCTAACAGCTGCCAGGAGAGTCAGCGAGCTACAGGCTCTATCCATTCAGGAACCCTTCATGCAGTTCAAACAGGACAGGGTGGTGCTGAGGACAAATCCCAAGTTCATACCGAAAGTGCCTTCAGACTTTCACCTTAATGAACCGGTGGTTCTATGTTCCTTCTTTGCAAACCCTACCAGCGCAGCGGAAAGAACGCTGCACTCCTTGGACCTCAAAAGGTGTATAAAGTTTTACATAGACAAGACAAAGAGCTTCAGGAAGTCATCACAGCTGTTTGTGGCCTACAGTAGGCCAAGGATGGGTCTGCCTCTAACGAAACAGAGCATTTCCAGGTGGATCTCTTCAGCGATAGCATTCTGCCATGACAGGGCCGGACGGCCTTTGAGTGCTAATGTTCAAGCACATTCCACCAGAGCAATGTCCACATCAGCAGCGCTGTTCGCTGGAGTGCCGATTTTGGACATATGTAGAGCGGCGACGTGGAAGTCACCGCACACCTTCTCCAGACACTACTGCCTGGATGCTGAACTTATGCAGGATGCAGCAGTGGGCCAGGCGGTGCTTCGCCATCTATTCCAGTGAGGTGAGCCTTCCAACATCCCGCCATCCTGGTATGCACATCTCTTGCTGTTATGATATATTGATGTATGCTAATGTTTCAAAGTCGCAGGATAATAGGTGTATTATCTAAAATGACTATATAGCATGATTACATCAGAAATGTGCATAATATATTGCTGACTACTCTGATTCAGGCATGAGAATCTATGAAAGACACCCCTAATACTGGATAAGAAACGCGTTACTTACCTGTAACAGCAGTTATCCAGTATTGGTGTCTTTCATAGATTCACATGCAACCCTCCCGCCTCCCCTGGAAGGACTCACGTTCTCTCTAACTATATTACGCCTACCTAGCTTGGTGCGTACGAAAATCTGAGAGACTGAGGCTCCTGTCAGGAAGGTTCTAGAGGGAGGTGATAGCTGATTGGCTGGCTCTAAGAGTTTGGTCCTTTTTACATAAGGACAAGGATAGGCTACTAAGGTGAGGCCCTTAGGCCTATTTTTCTCTATGTATGTCTATAGGACATTACTTTTCCATGTACCGGAGGCTCCCGTCTCGACGACGGGGAATGATTCAGGCATGTGAATCTATGAAAGACACCAATACTGGATAACTGCTGTTACAGGTAAGTAACGCGTTTCTCGTGCACACATCCGTGTGTGCAAGTAAGTGTGGCTGGATGTCTGTAAGGCAGTCTGTGTAGGGGTGTGAATGGCTGAACCTACATACACTAGTATGATTCCCAAGATCTAGTAACCTAAACAAGACAATACTTCTGCACTGAGCCAGCGTCTCTCACCTAAATGTCCGGCAAGCAACTTCTCCATCCTTCACCAGTTGCAAGGCTTCCTGGTATGCGGCAGCTGGCTTGGAGGGCTGGAAGGAGATGTCATTGAGCTGGAGGGAATCGAACAGCTGTGGAGGCAATTCAGAGAGGGGTCAGGACAGCAGCCAAACATCGCAAAATACTGTGCTTTTTCAATGAATTCCACACACCTCAGCAGCTGAGAAGAAAGAGTCCTCTGATGTGGTGCTGTCCTCATCATCCATTCTGAAACTCGCTTCTGCATCTGCCACGGGGAACATCAAGGCTCCTTCTGGAAGAAATTGTCCGATTAAAATCAAGATTTCCAGGTTTAACTCAATACTCCTCCCACAAAAGAAAACGTAAAAACCACACATCAGTGATGCCCCATTTGTCAGTATAACCTTCCAAGGTTCCCACGGCTACAGTGCTGCTGCTCCAGACTACTGCACTCCAAACAGTGAAGGAGGTACCGCAGACACCCTCTTCTGGTCCGTGGCGCCTTGCATATTCGAAGAGGCTGGAGCTTCCTTTAGGTATTTTTTAATTAGTCTGAAATGTGAACAATGCAATAAGGCAGGCTCAGAGGACAATGGCTGCTACTTTGATTTGATCTCTGCAGAACTTTCTTAGCTACATCTAAGCTCATTTACATCTATGGAGAAACTGGGATAAAAGGGCAGCTCAGCATGAGGATCTGGATGTGGGCATAAGGTGGTGAGCCTTAGCTCAGGAAACTATGCCAAAGAACTAAAACCTCTCTGCTTCAATCAAGGAAAACAGCTGCTTTTCAGCTACTCATCCAAATATGGGCTACCAAAGAACAATAAGGTATTAAAACTGCCTGAAAAGAGCAGTGTAAACTGAAATACATTAAAAAAAGCTACCGTCAGTCCTCCAACAGGAATCCTAGATGCACTGAAAAAGGGAATCCGGTTACACTCATATTAAATAAAACATGTACAAGGTGCTTCTCACATACTCAATGGACAAAAATAATCATGTGGACCAAAGATGAAATCAGGCAGAACCAATGGTGCTGATCCTCTTATTCTCTGAAGCACAGGAGATACCCCGGATCAGGAAGGCAAAAGATGTGGGTTGTATAGGATTGTTTTAAAACAAATACTGAAAATCCATCTGAAATATGAGATATGCAGCGACCCTGACTGAGTTTCCTCAAAGGAGAGGCGCTACAATAGCACTCTTCCTACAGTAGGATTAGGGGCATATGTATCAAGCCCTTTTCCCCTTCGCAAACGGGTTGATTCTCATAATCGGCCCATTTGCGAACAGGAAAATGCCTTTTGGGATGTATCGTCCCAAAAGGGCATCGCAAATTAGAGAATCGCAAAATTTGTGATTCTCTATTTTGCAATTGCATTTAAGGAATCGCAAATTGTGATTCCTTAATTGCGATGTAGAAAGCACCTAAGTTGTGCGAATTTGGAATAAGAAATCGCAAATTACCACCAACTGACAGTTTGTGGTAATTTGCTAATTCTTTGAAAAAAAGCACTGTTTTGCTTTTTTCAAAGTGCCATGTGGCACACATACATGCCCTTAGGGCATGTATGAGCACCTCATGTGCGCACATGCACATTTCAGGGGTGCATCAGGGTATCCTTATGACACCCTTGCACCCTTGAAATTGCATTCTCAATTTGCAATTCTCTAATTACTAATAGCAAATTGAGAATGTCTTCCCATTCATTCCTATGCGCCTCCTAGCCCATAGGAATGAATGGCAAGGTATTCCTTATTTGCTAATCTCAATTTGCGATTCGCAAATGAGGAATATGTAGGATTCGCAAAATTTTTAGCAAATCCTACATACATTGAATTTTGCGATTCTCAAATTGCAATTCGTAATTTGAGAATCGCAAAACGGTTTCTTCATACATATGCGTTACTTATCCAGTAAGCATCTGTTCTTGGAATGTAGAGCTGTAGATTCACATGCTTTGCATACTCCTGCCATCTAGTGTTGGGTCCGGATGTTTGCAAGTTGTTTTACTTCGCAGAAGTCTTTCCCAGTCATGAGGTATGGAGACCCCTCCATTCGGTGATATTGCGCATAGGCATCGACTCCATTGTTAGACTGTTTTCCTGCAAAAGGGTGAGAATGGAGTAAGTGAAATAGAGATGTCCATGCGTATGTAATGTAAATAATGAGAATTGCAACAAATACAGGTGTCCGGAGAGGTGCGAGGGTGCATGTGAATCTACAGCTCTATATGCCAAGAACAGATGCTTACATGGTAAGTAACATAATCCGATCGAGTTATGTGTGCTGTAGATACACATGCTTTGCATAGATTGTATAGCAGTATTCTCCCAAAGCGGTGGCTAACCGGTAGGTGTTGCAGTTGTTTGAAAAAATGCGCCATCGGTTAGCGGATTGAGCAGCTACTCTTTTACCTGATGCAGCAATTAATTTAGACTCCTCGTCTGGAGGAGCTGCATCTGCTGAAGTCTGTGAATTTGCTCTTTTGCGAGCATTAGATAATACTAAAGAATCTTAAGGTAATTGTCCCTTAATGAAAATGGGATCAGACGGGGGGTTTGTAGTTCTTGTCAACCCTAGGTGTTAATATACGGGCACGTTCAGAGTCTTTAAAAATGTCTTCGGCATGCCTCATCATGCCTTTTAATATAGGCAAACTTTAACTTGTCTAATGTGTAGAACCTAGTGTCCCAAACAAAAAGTCTTCTTCTAAAGACTCTTTATATAATGTAACCCCATGGTAAGATGCTGCCCTGGAAATCAACTCCTGATACGCTACATTGGCATCGGGAGGTGATGGTTTTGCAGGATATAAATCAGGGTCATTACCCATTGGTGGATCGATATTATAGTCATCCCATGGGTCTGTTGGTAGTGGACTATTGTCAATATTATCATCCCCTTTATCAGACTGCATGTGTGGAGAACCCCGAGGTGGTAAGTGTAACGGGTCTGAGCCTGGCAATGGTAGTAGTGGTCAAAATGGTGGAGGGGATTGAGGATTGGGGTAGATAGGACTTGTAGCCATGTTCTCCTTTTTTAGAGGAATTTTGTAGCTAGTGTCCTCTGAGATAATCTTTCTCTTGGAAGGTGTCACACCTTTAGTCAATAGCAGCCCAGTTTCTAAATTAATATACATTTTCTTTTGCTTAGGGTCCAGTTTATCCTCCAGAATGTCCAGGATAGGTTCCAGAGGCTTTTGGAGGGTATCTTTTAATTTCAGTGCCGAAGTTTTCGGTGCCAAACCAGACTTGTCCTTTTTGTCTTTTGGAGCTGAAGGCTTCTGTTCCGAAGAGGTCTTTTCTCGACTTGGTCCCAAGCCGGAAGGCTTGACTGACTGTTTCGGTGCAGAGCCGAGGGCAGGGAGTTGGAGCAGCATCTCAGTGCCGACTACAGCCAGAAGGCAGTTGTGGCGCCATAACTTTTTGTTTAATAGAAGAGAGTTTGGGTGGCAAAAGGGCTTTGGTACTCACGGCACCCTGTCCTGGTGTAACGTCTTCGGATACTAACTCTATTTCCAGCTCGTAGTCAGATTCTTGGATAGAGATGGCCTCCTCTTCTGCCGCGGACACCTCATCTCTTCGTGTTCAGTGTCTTCCCTAAGATATCGTGAGTGTGTTCAATGTTTTGTTGCTGCATGTCCCTTCATCGAGCCCGACGATTCTGCAAAGTCTTTTTCAATCGGAACGATTGACAAGCGTCACAATCCTCTTCTTTGTGCTCCGGTGAAAGGCACAAATTGCAAACTTCATGCAGGTCGGTGTGCGGGTACTTGGAGTGGCACCGAGGACAGATTTGAAACGGAGTACGTTCTACTGGCAGAAAACTGGCTAATACGGAACGGAGTATAATTCAACCGACGCAGCTAGGCCCGAAGCCCACCCATGATGTCTTCTCGATCGATGATGGAGTCTCCCGTCTATTCGATACATGGAGAATGGTGAAAAGCATACGAGAACAATACCAATGAGGCTACAGTGGATTGCGCACTGAGGGAACCCAAAGGACGGTTTTGAACCGGAGTGCCACAATTTACCTCTGAACCTGATGGCGGAAAGAAAACAATCTAACAATGGAGTCGATGCCCATGCGCAATATCGCCGAAAGGAGGAGTCACCTACCTCGAGACTGAAAAGACTTCTTCGAAGAAAAACAACTTGCAAACATCCGGACCCAACACTAGATGGCAGTAGTATGCAAAGCATGTGTATCTACAGCACACATGCCTCGAAAAGAGATTTTCACAAAAGTCTAAGTCTTATTAGTGAAGCTTGTTACTGCTGCTGTCTCCAAGCTAGTCAAACTCCTTGCAGAGACACACAGCATTTCAAGTGTCTCCAACACTGTAGCATCTGACATTAGGGTGGGAAAAAATCCAACAGGAAAGTGAAAGGGGAAAAAGACCTGTCAGTTTTACATGGCACTGGGTATTTACTGGTACACCTTTCACCAATGGACTAGAACAGAATTGACCTACCAAACTCCATCAACATGATGTCGGACGGGATGGACGTGCCAAACTCCTCCTGCATGTTATAGGCTCGGTGAAGAAGCGCTTCCAGCTTCTGTGCAAAGTGCTTGCTCTGTGATTCCTGAAACAAAAGAAAAGTGTAAAGATGTGACATGCACATCACTGCCCATCAGTCTTTGATGCACCTTCCCCAAACTACCTTAAACTACCGAACTGCCACCATAATCTCCACATAGCCCGACCTATAGTGACAGCGCCTCACATCAGTCTGAAGGAGATATTTTTACAACTTAAAAATCCAAACGCTCAATTGCGGCTCGGATCGTTCCATGGAGACCTTCCTCACTCATCACATCTCCTGTTCTTCCCCACAACTCCTTACTCTCATTCGAAGAGACCCATGTGTCAGGTGCACTAAAACCTAACTCTCTATTTCTGTCTTTTGCATTTTGTATCCAAAACAACAGCATTTCCTTCCAGTATCTTTTTGCGGTACCCACCTCATAGATAGCCACATTGATGGCTTCATTTTGCTGCTCTCTCTCTTGAGGTGTGGGGGTGCTGGACGAACACCTCTGACCAATGGTCAAGGCCCGCTCCCACTTATGCAATGCTTCCTCAAACAGCTCCATCCCTAGTGGAAGGCAAACAACACAAACATGGTCATCAAACAACATCAGCATATACATGGCCTCTAAAACGGCATCAGGATGCAATACTACAAATCAACAAGCGAGACCGAGAAGCCGATTCCTGCATTCTGCCAAGTTTATCAATACACGTGCTAATATGTTCCCAGGGCAATGTTAGCAAAGGGTAAACTTATTTAAAGGAAGAGGTGCTCTGAAGACACACAGAAAATACAAAGCTATCCCTTAGGGCTATGGTAAATACAAAAGCAAATGGAATCAGCTAAGGTGGCTGACTAGCAGCCTAGGGTAGACTCCTCTACCACACTGCTGCAATGGGCCCTCGACCTTGCAGGATAGCTTGTGACCTTTACTGCTAGAGGAAACAATCTGAGAAAGAAAGACTCAATCCGATGCTCGAGCAATGATGGAATGGTTATTAAAGCTATGTAAACAAGCATTTAATCTTAGTTATATCAATATTCAATTACCACCCAGAACTGAAATAGAAAGAGATGAACAGTTAAAATTAGAGTCCTTGTGGTGAAAGACTTCAGAGCAGGTGTATGGAGTAAGGTAGTATGTAGAAGACTAACATATAACAGACGGGGAAGACATTTCTATATCTGAATGCCGGAGAGGCTGAATGAGCTGGGCGGTCCAATACATAAGCATTGGCTACTAACTAAGAAAACTGGGATGCATTAGTGATGGACAGATCGACTGGTCAAGGACAAAACATTACCGGGAAAAAAACAGATAAAGAAACGGTTTGCAAGAGGAATGCTCAGTGGGGTCATCAGGTTCGTCTTAAGAGGAGTCTCCGCCCTATCATCCAGTGTAAAGTCAAACCTCACTATGCACCCGGCCACACTGCAGATAGTGCTCAAGTATCATGTTACGGTGGGGTCTACGCAGACCATCTTGGGGGTCCCAGAACAACAAATCTATATGTCCGTCCTGCATTCAATGGAAGGCACCTACCAGATCTGAGTGACACAGTCCCAATTCTGAACCCATAACTTGATTTTTGATGGGAAACATAAGTTGTCTGGTAGAACCCACGACCCAGTTATCAGGGTGGGTAACAAATGTGAGTTCTCGTCTCGCACTGAAGGATGACAAAACATGCGACAAAGCAAGGTTGTTGGTTCCCTAGGTTCTAGCTCAGCTCCAGTAATGAAGGGTCATTCCGCGTGTAATTCTTCAACACAAGTTCTTCAGTGGTGAAGAGAATATGCCCAGGACACAAATTCACTCCCAGACAGCGGCATACAATTCAGCAGCTTTATTGCCATTATCAATGAGTATTTTTTTGGAAAAGTGGTTCATACCTTGCACATACAGGCTCTCGGCGCTGCAATCCCCCGCTGCTCCACCATCATCCAACACTTGGGTCTCCCAGGAGGCAGCAGAGGTGGTCATCACGCCAGATGTGTTTACAGCTACGATCTGTCCAACAGACAATGAGGAGAGTACTTTAAGATTAGGATAGGCTGTAGGTGAAGAGCAAAGCTTGAAAGGGGAGGAGAAGCAGTCATCTGGATAAGGAGCGGGTATTTGGAAGCTGAGGACCTGGCCTGGTTACGGCATGCAACCAAAAACGTATAATTCTGAGCAAATCACTCACTCTTTGGACTTCAAAGTTAAAATATGTATAGTGTCAATATTAAACAAATTGGCAAAGCTAGTTGGTCTCACTTTGTCAATACTAATCTGGCGATATTACTGGCTTTACCAATGACCGACCAGCTATGTTAAAATTATAGAACATAGATTTCATTCTTTCCAGATTACTACTGTGTTGCATCGCCATGTTATGAAAAGTGGTGCCCCCATTCACGTATAGAAAACAATGTTTTCTATGCGTTCCGGACATCTAGAGCCTTGCATGATGTAAAGTGATGCAGCAATGTTTTATATAATTTTATTATGATGGGTCACCACTACTGGCATAGACGATGCCAGTGGCTTTTAAAAGCCTCCAGCATTGCCCAAGAAGGGCTACTACAAGTGGCTTAAAAACTGTGGCAAGGGGAGAAACATATTAAAAAACGATGAAGGAAGTGGTGGAGCTAGAGCAGCAGGAACACCGAAAAAAAGAATGAAATGGGATCTGGCGCAATCAGTAGAAAGAAGGTCACATGCTCCCATAGAGTGTTAAAAGACAAAGGTTACACACAACTGCACAAAGAAAAAACAGCCCTCTGACATCAAACATCAAATAATAAATAATGGAGAGAACTATACTCCAAAGGAATGACAAACAGAATAGGGAAGAAAGCAGAGAATCCAAAGCAGAACACTGAAATAGACAAAATAGTCATTCAAATGATCGCACCTAAAGTTCATGAGTGTAGGAGGCTGGCTTAGTATTTGGTGCTCACTTATATACGTGTAGTACCCGGCACTAATCCAGACAACTCTCATGGTGATTTAAGAGGTCTTAGACAACCTTAGAAAGCTCTCTAAGTGGTGACTGTGGAAAGCAGCCTTCAGGCTTAGTCCAGAAGGAGTGTAAAGCAGAAAAAAAACAGAAAAACAGAAACTGTCTCAGAGCCAGGGACACCCTGGAAATTCTAATGAGCGAAAGGTGCTGACATTGAGCGTTCTCCGTGGAAATGAACAGATCAGACAGGGTTTTCCCCATTCCAGAAGGGACCTTGCACCACCTTAGAGTGCAACTGTCACTCGTGATTTCCTAGCTGCCGATGGCTGAGCTCGTTCACCACCACGAAAAATTCTCAGTCCAGTCATTCCTGTAGACACAGGGCCGCTATGCCCAAGGTCCGTGATCCCATCCCTGCCCATTACATACTGCGGAACTGTTGCAGTCTCCTCCGAAATATGAACATGGTCAGAGAGGTCTCCTTGATATTGGGCCCATTGAGTCTTCAGATCCCACTGCAGAGCTTACATATGCCACCTGGCGTGCTCGACCAGCAGGATGAAGGAAGCCATCAATCAAAGCAGCTTAACAGTCAACCTCACTGAGATCCACAGCCGAGGCTGAAAGATCAGGATCCAAGCCTGAATGCCCTGGACTCTTGGCCAATTGTGTTTGTATAAAAATATATACTGTTTTAGTTTTAGAACCAAGCAAGCCTGGCACAGTCATAAGTTACTGGATATATATAACTCTTTGAAAATGCAATAGAAATCGTACTTTGTTTGATTTACAGGGGATGAAGTAAGGTACAACAATTAGCAAAAACTGAAAATTGAAATTATTTTTCTAACTCCGTGCTGGATACCTAGATTCAGCACTGGGATATTTCCTGAAAACAGGTAAGTAAATACGTTTTGTTTTTTTGTGCAATTTTTGAAGAATATTTTTCGAATTCAAAACTCCACACTTAGAAACTTTTTGGAAAAAAGTGTCAATGTTATCATATGGAGGGAAACCCGGTAAACGGTTCACAGGTAAGTAATCGACTGTGGGAGTCAAAGTTCTGGGGTTAGACTCAGGGGTCCCCCAGGTCAGTGATGAACTGTTGTTGCACCCTCAGCGGCACTAGGGCGGCCGGGTGCAGAGTGTTGAGGCCCAATGTTATCCAATGGGGGCCTGCGGTTGGTGGCTGCTGGCAAGCAAGCCGCTGGGTTGTGGGAGCAAAGCTCCTAGGGTTAAGGTCAGGGCAAATGGGGAAACAAAGTAGCACACAGGGAGCACCCTCAGCGGCACTGGGGCCGCCGAGTGCAGAGTGCTGTGTCGACGTCGGGAGCCCTGTTTTCTATGGAGATCCTCCGGTTCGCAAAAGCACTGCAGGCAGTGAGACGAAGGACTTCTGGGTGCAACCACCACTTGGAGAGGTAAGTTGGGAAGTTACGAGTTGGTTAGGTACTGTCGGTTGGCCACCCAAGGCTGTGGGGCGTCGGGTGTAGGGGTGCCTTTTGGGGTCGGATCTTATTACCAGCTCCAGGTCGCGGATAGGGGGGCCTTCTGGATTTAGGCTGCAGGCATCAGCTGGAGGCTTGAGGCAGGTCAGCGGTCGCCGGATCTCGGGTCAGGATTTATTTGTTTTTTTATTTAAAAGGTTTTATATAGCGCTGGCTAGACCTGAAGGTATCAGAGCGCTTTACATGAGTATCAGACCATAGTTGCAGGTTACATCATTAGAAGATTACACAGTTTCAGAGCATAGTTACATAGTTACATGTTAGGTCGAGAAAAACGATAAGGACATATACGTAAGGGAAAGAGAATGCATGGGGTGAGATTCAGGGTAGAGGGGGTAGGAGCAGGGGAAGTAGACGAAGGAGGGAAAGAGGTGGGGGAGGGAGAGAGACAGAGTATGAAAGAGGAGGGGGAGGGTGATGGGGCACAAACCGGTAGACGAGTAAAAGCTGCGTCCGAAGTCCAGTAAGTGTGATCCCTGGGGAAGTGGAATCATTCCCACATCTCCGTTGCATGAGGCTCCCGTGACGCAGTGGACTCTCTCACAGGGGTCTCTGAGACTCCAAGAGCTAACTACTGGATCCTTCTCCAACAAGGGGAGAGTGAGAGCTTTGCCAGGGTGACCTCCTTGTGGTGTTTTTCCGCTCTATCTCCAGCCAGGTTCGGCAGGTGCAGAGTGGGCTGCATTTGCGGTCTTTGGCTGGTGTCAGAAGCTGCAGTTTGAACAATTCCGGTGTTCACAGGAGATGCAGTCTTTAGAATTGAAGGCAGGCAGGTTGTAACACAGCAGGGTCACCTCAAAGTAATGAATATAAAGGAGTTGAAACTAGTAAAATGTTAAACACTACCTCTTCCTCTCCACAGAACGTTGAAACAGAGGTAGACACGCAATCCACACACTGGCCCTTTAATTCCGAATGGACTTCGGAGTGGGAGGAGTCTCTACAGGACACGGAAACCTCATATGCCGGGATGGACGAATCAAGGGTGTGCTTGTTCACCCAGAGCGAGGAAGGAGACGAGGAGGAAGACGGAAGCAGAGCGGAGCTAAGGAAGGACGTGTATCCCGAGGACGAGCGGAGAGACGGGAGAGAAGCAAGAAGAGGAGCGGTGCGACGGAAGACCGGACCCGAGGAAAGACAGCCAGAGGACCGAACGGAGGACGGCAAGGAAGGAACGCCAGGAGGCCAACGACACCACGAGTCGCCCAGCCATACACCCGGGGGAGGTGTATGGCTTAACCAGGTGCGTGACAAGCTACGGGGTTGGGTCACTCGTAAAACCATAGCGTCGGACTAAACCCGGGTCCCCATTCTCCTTGGTGGTTTTCCCCCTACCCTGAGCACAAGAACCCTCACCTCGGCAATTAGAAACAGAGTATCTCACGTGTGTTTGGTCCCTCACTCCCCTCCCTGTGAGCCACAACACAGAACAGACATTGATGCACCGTTTTCTTGCCTTTTGTTTTCCCGGTTACGGCCACTAAAGAACACCACGGAAGTAGACGGAGACCCTCCTCGGCGGGGCCCCGACCGAGGACGAAGAGCCGACTCCACAGCTTCCGGCATCAGGAAAGCAGCAAGGAGCCGTTCTCCAAGACCGGCCCGAACCAATAGACAGAAAAGCTCAGATACACTATATTCTAAAATAAAGCCCAGAACTACTAGAATTAGCGTATTGCCTATTATTCCCGTAACCGCTACAGTGGTGGAGAATGCGGGCCTAGGCACCATCTGCGGAGTTAAGATGGAGACAGTTGTAGATCAGTTAGTAAAGGGGCAAGGACGACTGGAGTGGGTGTTAGAACAACATCTGGTATCCGCACAAGCCGACAGAGAAATACTAAAGAAAGCCATTGAAGAGAAACAGCCCTGGGTGGACCCTGTATCGAGGGGTGGAACAACGGAAAGAACCGTGACCCATGGGGCGCCGACAGTGTCTCTACAAAAGTATAGACAGGGAGAGGATCCCGACGCATTTTTGTTAAATTTTGAGAGGGCAGCAAGGGCCTGTGGCTGGCCCGTCGCAAAATGGCCATTCTTTTTGGCACCTCTCTTAGGCGGAGAAGCCCAGGCTGCTTACCAAGTAGCAAATCCAAGAGGAGACACCACCTATGTTGAAATCAAGAAAATAATCCTAGATCATTTGGGGTTAGATCCCGAGGCATATCGCCTAAAGTTCAGAAAAGAGAGAGGATCTGTAGGGGAAAATCCCAAGACTTTATTTGTGAGATTAAAAATGGCGGCAGACAAATGGCTAACACCTACCACCAGCACGAAAGAGGAAATACTCGACCGAATATACCTGGAACAATTTCTTGAGGCACTTCCCTATGCGACGCAAAAGTGGCTTCGACAACATAACAACTTAACAACCACTGAAGCAGTGGAGATGGCCTCATCATTTACCCGGGCTCAACCTAGGAATTTTCCGTGTGAGTTGGAAAGGAAGGGAGCTGTACGAATTGAGAAACCGGTGGCGCGAGGAAGAGATACCATCCGCCCCCGTACATGGAGGAGTGAAAACACGGCAAATACTGGGCCGCAATGTTTCGATTGTGGCCAATGGGGACACATTGCCCGGATGTGTCCCAAGAGAAAGAATGAGGAGGAACCAATGGAGGTCGGGTACCTCCCCAGAGCTGTACTATTTTCCGCAGAGATGGGAGGCTCTTTTAGAGTAAGTGTGAAAGTCAATGGTCATGTATTGTCAGCTTTATTAGATTCGGGCTGCCGACAGTCGGTCATCCAAACTCCCTATGTCAGAACAGGACAATATATTTCACAAGGGTTAGTGAACATCAAATGTGTTCATGGGGACATTCGGCCATACCCTATTGCTGACATTGTAATTGAACAGACTGGGGAACACCCGCAAACTGTGAGAGTAGGAGTAATGTCCAACCTACCCGAAGACCTCATAATTGGGACCGATAATCCTAGCTTCCTGAACATGTTCAAGGATAAACTCAACACAGTATGTCATACAGGGAAGGAGGGTAACACCCTAATTGATCCTCCGCCTAGACACAGCCTCCAAGTTAGGTGCTTGACTAGTAACGCGACACCCCCCACTAAAGGTTCAGCGAAAGCAGCCGGTTATGATCTATACAGTGCATACGACTATGTGGTCCCTGCAAAAGGGAAGTCTCTTATCAAAACTGACCTGCAAATTGCCGTCCCCCCCGGATGCTATGGTAGAATTGCTCCACGATCAGGGCTAGCGGCAAAGCATTTTATTGACGTAGGGGCTGGGGTCATTGACGAGGATTATAGAGGGAACGTTGGAATCCTCCTGTTTAATTTTGGTACCGAACCCTTCCAAATACAAAAAGGAGATAGAGTGGCCCAATTGATTTGTGAGTGTATAGCTGAGACTAGGCTGGAAATACTCCACCAGCTGGAAGATACAGAAAGGGGCTCTGGTGGGTTTGGCTCTTCAGGCATTCGTCCACAGCCAGTGGCATCACTCTTAACACAGGACCCTTGGGTTATGGATAGAGGATTTAAATTTGCGCAGATCAGTGATCCCACTCTGTTCAACGCGTGGGAACAGGCGCATCAGAGGGCGGTGGACTCAAAATTTTTTCCTGGGTTTATTATCGATAATGACCTATTGTACAGAATAGGTGGCGAGGGACAGCCTGCCCAACTATTGGTACCTGCCTCATTCAGGGAGCAGGTCCTTTTCTTTGCTCACAGCCATCTCGTCGCCGGTCACTCCGGCGCCGAGAAAACTACGCAGAATATCCTCAGGCAATTTTTTTGGCCCGGTATTTACAGGGATACCGAATCTTACTGCAGGTCCTGTGAGATTTGCCAAAAGATGAATATGGTTAGACCACAGGCAGTCCCTTTGCAGCCATTGCCGGTCATTGGCAAACCTTTTGAGAGGGTCGGCATGGACCTCATCGGACCACTGCCTAAAACTAAAAAGGGGTTCCAACACATCTTGGTTGTGGTTGACTATGCCACGCGGTTCCCCGAGGCTTTTCCATTGTCTGTGACCAATTCCAGACAGGTCGGTGACAAGATGATTGAGTTGTTTAGTAGGGTCGGTTTTCCGAAGGAGATTTTGACTGACCAAGGCACGCCATTTGTGTCTAAATTGATGAAGGAAATTTGTGAGACGTTGAACGTCCACCAGATCCGTACCTCGGTTTACCACCCACAGACGGACGGACTGGTGGAGCGCTACAATCGGACCCTGAAATCCACACTGCGTAAAATGATGGAGGTTAGTGGGGAAGATTGGGATAGAATGTTACCATTAGCACTATACGCCATTAGGGCTCAGAGACAGAGTAGTCTGGGGGTGTCGGCCTTCGAATTGCTTTATGGTCGGCAACCTCGCTCACTGCTGGAAATGACCAGGGATGCCTGGATTAATGAACAGGGGGAGGAAGCAAAGGCTACTCTTGAGTACGCCAGGGACCTGAAAGCCAAATTGGGTAAACTAAGGGAATTGGCGTTGGACCATCTCGAGCTTAATCAGCAGAGACAGCGGACTAATTACGATAAAGGAAAAAAATGGAGACACCTTGTTGTTGGGGACTGGGCTTTGGTTCTCCTGCCATCTTCGTCCCATAAATTCAAGGCTGAGTGGATGGGCCCCTTTAAAGTGGTAGGGGTCATTGGGAGTACTAGTTATAGATTACAGGTGACACCACGGAAACAGCAATCCTATCATATAAATTTGCTAAAGAAGTGGTTGGGTCCTCCTCCTACGACCGTCCATGTGGCTACTACTCCTGGATTGGAAGGCTCTACTATTGACATGCTTGTTCATAATGACGAACTACAGGCTCAACAACAAGTAGAGCTGAGGGGGACTTTAGAACTTTACGGGGATGTTTTTTCCAACAGACCTGGAAAGACCTCCCTGGCGGAACATTGTATTCACACTCCACCCAACAAAAAGGTTAGGATTAAACCTTACAGAATCCCCGAAGCCAGAAGAAATGCGATTAAGGCTGAAGTTGACGAAATGCTGAGATTGGGGGTGATTCGCCCATCAAAAAGCGATTGGTCGAGTCCCATTGTGATGGTCCCTAAACCTGATGGCAGTCGAAGGTTCTGCATGGACTTTAGGGCTCTTAATGAAATTTCACTCTTCGACGCTTATCCCATCCCAAGAGTGGACGAGTTAATTGAGCGACTAGGACAGGCCAAATACATCTCTACCCTAGACTTAACGAAAGGGTATTGGCAGGTGCCTCTGCGACCCGAAGACATCCCAAAAACGGCTTTCTCAACAGCGGAGGGTCATTTTGAATTCACGGTCCTTCCATTTGGACTTCATGGGGCGCCGGCTACATTTCAGCGCCTAATGAATAATGTTCTCGCAGGGTTGTCAGATTTTACATCGGCTTACCTGGATGACATTGTGATTTACAGTCCAGATTGGCAGTCTCACCTCCGACACCTATCTGTGGTTCTGCAAGCACTAAGAAAAGCTGGCCTCACTGTCAATGCTAAGAAATGCAAACTAGCTTTTAACAAAGTTAAATACCTTGGTTATGTCTTGGGGCATGGCCTGATCGAACCACAAATTGAGAAGGTCAGGGCCATTGCGGACACTCCATTCCCATCCACAAGACGGGAGTTGCGTTCATTTCTGGGACTAGTGGGTTACTATAGACGCTTTATCCCACGGTTTGCGGACATTGCGGCCCCTCTCACTGACGCCCTGAAAAACGCTGGACGAGCGTCTTCACCGGTACGTCCCACAGTACCGATGCAGGAGGCATTTAGAGTTCTGAAGTCCGTAATCACTTCTACACCAGTTTTGGTTTCCCCTGATTTCACCCGACCGTTCTCATTACACACTGATGCTTCGGACTACGGGATTGGAGCAGTGCTCTCCCAAACTGGTCAGGATGGCCTCGATCACCCAATTTTATATGTCAGCCGGAAGTTGTTCCCTAGGGAATTGAAATATGCTACGGTCGAGAAAGAATGCTTGGCCATTAAATGGGCCATTGAAAAACTGGCGTATTACCTAGAAGGCCGCCGTTTTGAACTGTTCACTGATCACGCTCCCTTGCTCTGGATGGCACGCAATAAAGCAAATAATGCGAGAGTGTTGAGATGGTTCCTCTCACTGCAACCATACTCCTTTTCTATACATCACCGCAAAGGCTGTGAGAATGTCGGGGCGGACTTCCTATCACGTCATCCACTCCCCGATCGTGAGTGTCCGGAGGGGGAGGTGTGTAACACAGCAGGGTCACCTCAAAGTAATGAATATAAAGGAGTTGAAACTAGTAAAATGTTAAACACTACCTCTTCCTCTCCACAGAACGTTGAAACAGAGGTAGACACGCAATCCACACACTGGCCCTTTAATTCCGAATGGACTTCGGAGTGGGAGGAGTCTCTACAGGACACGGAAACCTCATATGCCGGGATGGACGAATCAAGGGTGTGCTTGTTCACCCAGAGCGAGGAAGGAGACGAGGAGGAAGACGGAAGCAGAGCGGAGCTAAGGAAGGACGTGTATCCCGAGGACGAGCGGAGAGACGGGAGAGAAGCAAGAAGAGGAGCGGTGCGACGGAAGACCGGACCCGAGGAAAGACAGCCAGAGGACCGAACGGAGGACGGCAAGGAAGGAACGCCAGGAGGCCAACGACACCACGAGTCGCCCAGCCATACACCCGGGGGAGGTGTATGGCTTAACCAGGTGCGTGACAAGCTACGGGGTTGGGTCACTCGTAAAACCATAGCGTCGGACTAAACCCGGGTCCCCATTCTCCTTGGTGGTTTTCCCCCTACCCTGAGCACAAGAACCCTCACCTCGGCAATTAGAAACAGAGTATCTCACGTGTGTTTGGTCCCTCACTCCCCTCCCTGTGAGCCACAACACAGAACAGACATTGATGCACCGTTTTCTTGCCTTTTGTTTTCCCGGTTACGGCCACTAAAGAACACCACGGAAGTAGACGGAGACCCTCCTCGGCGGGGCCCCGACCGAGGACGAAGAGCCGACTCCACAGCTTCCGGCATCAGGAAAGCAGCAAGGAGCCGTTCTCCAAGACCGGCCCGAACCAATAGACAGAAAAGCTCAGATACACTATATTCTAAAATAAAGCCCAGAACTACTAGAATTAGCGTATTGCCTATTATTCCCGTAACCGCTACACAGGTCCTCCGGGTTTCTTGAGGTTGCTGGCTGCAGGACACACCAGCATTTCACAGGAGCAGGTTCGAGGGGGAGACAAGCCGGTAGGACTGGGGCCAAGTCAGTGGGCGTCCTCCTCTTGTTAGCTCTGCACGGCTCTTCAGTCCTTTTTCTGATCTTCTTTCTAGTTTCTTATCTGGATTGGAGTTCTTGGTTCAGGGATGCCCCCTAAATACTGCATTTAGGGGGCATTTTAGGGGTCTTGAGGTCAGTGGGCTACTGACCTTAGGGTGCCTAAACCCTTGGTGTGCTCATCCCACGTGGGGGAGTGAGCACAATCCCCAGTCCTGATTGGGGAGTGCCTGCCATCTGCAAGATGGCGAGCACTGCAAAGTGGGCTTTACCGCGCCATCCCCACCTGAGGGGTGGAGTAGGCAGAGGTGGGCACACCTTCTGTGCTGGCTAGTTTTTCCCGCCTGTCTTCCGGCCGAAAGGGATGGGAGACAGGAAGGGGCCTGCTCCTGGTAGCAGGAGAGGCTGGAGGTCGCATTACAAAGGGTGCCAGGCCTCTGAAGCTCCTCTGCCTCAGATGGCTCTTCCTGGCCTGAGGGAGGTTGTGAGAAGTTGGCGTGGCATATGCTGTCGACCATTCTAGTGGGCACCTTGCACCAGTCCAAACGACCCGTATTGATGGTAGGTTAAAGACAACCTTAATAGAAAGCTATCCTAGTGGTAGCTGTGGAGAGCAGTCTTCAGGCTAGGTCTTAAAGGAATGTAAAGCAGTCTTTCAAAAAGTGGGGGGGTGTTACTGCAACAGAAACCCACTTTCCTACAGTAAGGCATGAAACTAAACAGTGTCCAGAATGGCTCCGAGGAAGGGGGCGTATCTGAGAAGGAGACAGGTGTGACTTTGGTATGTTGATAATGAACCTCAAAGATGACTGGAGGTTTGCTGTTGTCTAGAGGTTGTCAACAGTCAATCGTTGAGGTAGGGAAAGGCTAGAACCCTCAATCTCCAAAGGTGTACTGCCACCACCATCATCACTTTTGTGAACATCTGAGGGGCACTGATTAGACCAAATGGAAGCACAGAGAACTTAAAATTCTCCTGTCCCACTACGAACTGATAGTAGCGCTGGTGGCCCAGGTCTCGTCTGCCCTCCAACGGGGAGGGCAGACGAGACCTGGGCCAAGTCCCCTAGTTGGAGAACGAGAGAGTGTATCTCAGGGCATGTCCACGCTCCAATATGGGATTACAATTCCCAAGTAGCCTGTGTCACGTGATCGTAACAGCGGTGGTGGATCACATGATCACACCAATCTACCACCACCTGATCCGGCTCCAGATAGCCTCAAATTTGTATTTAACCCCTTGCCACTGGTTCAGACATTGTCCTCTTCTTCGGCCCAGTAGCTATCTGTGTCTACAGAGTCCACTAGGCCCCCCCCCACGTCATGACCCCGAGGCTCCACAGCCAGCTATGTATAGCCTTCGGTTTACTCCCAGAGGGCCCTTCAGCTGGGCCCTGCCACAAGCTTGCAGCTTCGTGTCAGTCCACCGAGTTCAGTCCTCCCCACCGGGCGTCTGATCACGCCTCCGCGGAGTGTGGGGGCAGGAGGGAGCAGGTCCCGCAGTACCTGTCGCTGGTTTCGTGGTTCAGGTTGTACTTCTTTGTATCAGGCTACTGGAGGCCCCGTCGCAGCCGTCTCCGTCCGAACTGTGAGCCTCCACGATCTAAGTAGCCCCGCGACCACAGTCCCCGCACATTGACAGGATCCGCAACCGAGCTCCACCAGGTGTCTACTTGCATCGCTATGGGAAGGGAGGAGGATAGGGAGCGATCCGGGGCAGCCCCCAGAGTTCTCCCCTCCATCCCGGGCCTGCCCGTCACAGTTCTCCGTAGGCCTCTGCCGCAGCCTCGTCCCGCTGCAGGTCTGGGCTGTCCAGCAAACACTGCCTCTCGGGGCAAGGCGGTGTAGCTTGCGCAGCAACTAAGCTCCGGGCCACCTCAGAGCCCCACTGCCGGCAGTCCAGCATCCAGCAGTTAGCGCAGAGGTCTGCTGTCCCCCACATAGAGGGCCTCCCTCCACAGCATCTAGGCCAGGCCGCTTTGTGCCTCCAGCTGGCCCTGATCAGAGGGTCCTTAGATGCACCGTACGTGGTTCAACTCTGGCCTCAGACCTTGGCCAAAGTCCACTCGCCGACTCAGTTGATTCCTGCCTGTCAGGATCAGTCGGATACCTGCTGGATTTCAACATGGAAGGGAAGGTTGCCGCAAGTGGAGCGGCATTCGCGACCATCAAGCGCTAAAATACTGCATCATGGTGAACAACACTTTATTCCTCCGGGGGGTGAGACAGGCGGAGGGAGGGAGGGTACTTTGTTTGGGGTGTTTTGACAAAGCAGAAGAGACTTATTCTACTACCTGTGATGTACTACGAGAATGGAGGGTTACACACTGCAAAAGTATGGCACACGCCGCCCGACCTCCGGGTTGTGGGCTGAATGGCCATGTATAGAGTTTGTGTAGATACCGCCTACACTGTTCTAGAATAAGATACAGGTGCCAATGCTGTGATAGTATTTACTTCCTGCAATAAAGAAATATTTACAAAAAAAAAATGGAAGGGAAGGTTGCCGCAGAGCTTTCCTACTACACGGCCATCTTAGCAAGCGCCAGAAAACTCCACCCCCCCACCCTCACCCCCCTCCCCCGCATTGAGGTATTTTATCTGATGCCCATGAATCAATAGCCCTAAATATAGAGCTATCAATTTTGGTTAGGGGTTGACCTAGTTATTTTCCTTATCACTATCAAAAACTTTTTTGAGTGTATATGTTTTTACAGGTACCGTCAGTAAATCCTTCACTTTATGACATTTCATAGTATCACTGGATAGTTTTGTATAATTCCAATTTTACCACACACACTTTTATATACACATTTATATTTTAGGATTGAGCACATTGAGCAGCAGCAGCAACGCTTGTGTCCTGAAGAAAGGAACTACACCTCTGCTGAGGGTTTATAGGCTGCAACATGTTGACCTTTTTTTTTCCCCAGTAAAAGTGGGTATAATTTCCCCCCGCAGTGCCCTGTTTTTAATCCTGGCCCAGGACGCATGAATAAAGGAAGCCACATACTCTTCAGCTACCTTTAATTCACACTTACACTTTGCTCTTCAGCCTTCACTACCCCAGCTCATCATTTTAGCATTTAGTACACCTCCATTAACAATAAAACATCCCAGAGCTCATCCTTCTCAGTGTGAGAGTTGTAGTCTGTACCGTCACTAGGCACCACGGTATTGGGATGTTCCCAATGATAAAACATGCCACCTGTGGTGGGTGAGGGAAATTGTCCTCTTAAAGGAATATTCCATCACAGCTAAGTGTTCAGCTAAGATAGCAATATTTTACAGACACAAGGGTTTCTCCTTTCTTTTTTTGTGGCACATACATGAAATAGGGGAGTTAACCCTTGTCAGTCTCTAAACCTCCTCGGACCTTCCTGTGTGATAGATACGCTACACTGATGACTGTTTCCTTCTATGACACTGGACTGATGAGTTAGAAATCAGATTGTGGGGAGACTAAATGAGAATAACTACAATCGGAGGTTCACACGAGATTAGCAAAGAAATTCTTTTCTTGGATGTGCAGCTAGAAGTGTGGAAACCATTTGCGGGTAATAGCATCCTTCATACTCTTAGTAGTCAGTCTGAACCTCTGAAGGGAATGGAGAAACTGTAGTTTGAATGAGGCATTCGAGAAAGAACAGGAATGCAGGCTAACTAGATACAGGGAAAGAGGATATCTAGAATGGGTGTTGAGAAGAGCAGTCAAGAGGGTGCACGAGAAAGGTAGGGATTTCACGCTATAGAACGAACACAGCAAAAGGGATGAGACAGTTAAGGAGGAAGTAAGCTTCAGCTCAATGTACAATAGGGAATCTAAAAAAGTGAAAAAGCATCTTAGAAAGAAATTAGGACATATGGAAATGTGATAAAATCATGAAGAATACATTAGGGGATAGACCCAAGATTATACACAGAAAAAGTAGAATCCTTAGGTTTGTTCCACTAGAAGAAAGGCAAGACCTGTAAAAATAGTGACAAAGGGGTTTTTCAGTTCCTTCTGGCATGGGTACTACAAAAAAAAGATACATTTTTAAAATGCAAATCCAACTTTTTGGTACATGCCATGGAATGCCCCTGTAATAAGTGTTACGTTGATAGTACAATTCGTCCTGTAAAAAAATGATCTTAGGGCATATGAGAGCCATAGCCAACAAGGATAAACACTATACAGTTATAAGCCATTTTGCCGAATATCATTTTAGCAACTGGACTCACTAAGATTCCATCTATTTGAACAGAACTGGTCCTAGAGGGGAGAAACAGTGCATTGCTGAGAAGCAAGGAATCGAGGTATATCCTGGAAACCAAAACCCCAGGGGAATTAAACATTGAAGAGGAGCTGAGAATCCATGTAGGGAAGCAGTCCAGAGATGGGGCATGAATATAGCAAGCGCTCAATAGGCATGATGGCTGTGTTTGTTTGTTATTTTGTTATTCCATGATAAAGGACTATTTTAATTTGTTTTGTATCACTATGTTTATGTCTAGGAGGAGAAGGGGCTCTTGTCAATGGAGGAGAATGAAGATGTAGCTGGCTGGTCTATACCCCATACCATTTTCTTCGTGCTCAGCATGCCAGCAGCTCAAAGATTCAGATAAGACTTTGTGTGTGCGTCATAACTAAATGTGCCCACTTGGGCTATATTGGCTGGACCGTCGCGTATGGACGCATTTGTGATGCTGGTGTAAAGTTAGGCTTCTATGACAGCAATGGATCATTATTATTTCTCATTCAACGAGGCTCATGTGTAACCTCGAACTTCCATGCCAGGACTGGATCGGAAAGTACTGTGAGGCACCATGATATACATCTGAACAAAATATAGGAGTTTGGGGCAAGAAGCTGATGAGTCTGATATATTAGGACATTATATCTAAAACACAGGTTCTGGACTTTAGGTGGGCCCACTAGGACTGCATGTCTTTTCTGCAACACAAGGCATTTTGTATTATCTTTGGTTAGAATGTATGTCAACATCAACACCTTTCTAATGTTTGCGAGACTCCTAACTTGTAGTTTGGGGGGGCTACTCACCTCTGGTCTTCCTTTCCTTGTCTGTCACAGTATCTGAGCTGCTCACATGCCATTGGCCCGATACGTGTCTGTATGCTGCCTTCGATGGGAATCTACAATAGACCAACTAGTATATGTCCTGATACAACAAGGCAGGGTGTAACGGCAAGCTGTGTACAATTGTTTTATAACAGGACACCCGCTCATTCCAGCTTGTTATTTTTTAACATATTTGAACATATTTTAATTACTCCATGATGTTGCTGGGACACAAACTTGATCTTTGTTGTCCTTTAGATATGTAACACAACTCCAAGATGGCGACACCAGAGAAGTACAGCCATGTGGGGAGCGTCTGGACGACGCTCCACTCCCAGACGCACAGCGCATGTCTGGATACCAGATTCAACCTTAAATCATCCATTTTATCCTTGTTAATGTTCGTCATGTTTTATCCATAGTTTTACCATATTTTTCTTCTTTATATTAACCATTCCACAATTGAAAACGAATTGTATTTAAGAAACTTCACATATAAACTTGTGCCCATCTAATGGAAGCAACACAGCAGAATATATACATAAATGTAATATTTCATGACTAGGGTTAACAAGATACATTTACGTTTTATGTGCATATTGTTTTCACAAGGGGACCAGTTGCAATATGGGTATTGTAGTTCCGTAATTGATGCTAGGAGTATCGGGAGTTGCACGGGATGTGGGTGGAGCACATACAATTTAAATCGGGTTGGGTTTTCGAGGAAGTTAAACAGGCAGAATAAGAACCTGATGAGTTTGCTCTTGTAAGGAGTAGGAGATTACAATTTAAGCAGGCATGCATTTAATATGTTGATGCTCAATAATCCCTCATAAGGCGAAAGGCAGTCAGTAGCCGAGCGGCAAAGGAGTTTACGCCGGCGGGATACGCCCGTTGGGAGAGATAGATAAGAACAGTCGAGGGAAGATAGTAAGTTTGGGAAAAACGCGAGCAGCCTAAAGTATGAGTCCGGGGATGGAAATGTAATTAGAACGCTTTTTGAACTGCCGGTTACTCGTTTCTATTGAAGGGCATAATGCATGTTTGCCAGAAACAAAGTCTGATTTTAAAGATACATATACACATATTTTACCCAGGTTCACTAGGTTCATGCAAGTTATTTGTTTTGATTAACGGGGAATGATCACTGAATACGAATTGGGTTAATAGAAGAAATAGCTTAGTATTATATTATATGCAAAACGTTATATGCGCAATGTTAAATCAATATGAATGCAATTTTATTTTTATAAAAAGATACATATAGTAAAATAATTCATGTTATTGTTGACTTTCAGTTACCCCTGATGAAGGGCTGGGAAAGGCCCGAAATGCATTGGGTTGGAATAAAGAACTGCTGCTTTACGCTATCTGTTGTATTGGATCGTATTTACAAGGAGGCCTGGATGGGCACAAGTTTATACGTGAAGTTTCTTAAATACAATTCGTTTTCAATTGTGGAATGGTTAATATAAAGAAGAAAAATATGGTAAAACTATGGATAAAACATGACGAACATTAACGAGGACAAAATGGATGATTTAAGGTTGAATCTGGTATCCAGACATGCGCTGTGCGTCTGGGAGTGGAGCGTCGTCCAGACGCTCCCCACATGGCTGTACTTTAAAAATGGTGCACTCAGGGCATGGCACTACCTAGTGTCGCACGCGAACTGATAAGAATGAGTAACGATTTATGGACTAAACAAGGAAATAAATGAACGGTGTGCATACCACCACTTTCATTGACACCAGAGAAGGGCATTATTTGTATGTTAGTCCTTCATTTGCGTATATACATGCAACTTTTTTGCACTGCCTTGGTCGTGAACAAGGCCACGTATTGGTCGAAATGTGTCATAATAATAATATTAGAACACAATTGCTTAAATAAGTTCCCACATAATGAATAGACTTCTAAACGAGGGGCAATAATAGGACGGCCCAGACCCAATATCTAGTGCGGACACTACCCTCCTAGTTAGTAAAAGTGCAAAGTCCCCTTTATCAATGAAGCCCAAGTATAGACTCAAAGTGAATACAAGAGTAAGTGGCACAGTTAATAAAATGAGCAGCAACATAGCTCACAGCTTTAAATTTCAAAGGTAATGAAAGACAGGATCTTGCTTAAAGTACCAGCGTTGTGCTCAAGGTGCAAACGCAAATTTCTATATACTAAATCATAATAATCTAGACAATCAAGTCAGAAACGGGATGCATTGTCAACGTTACCGACTGCACAGTTCATACCCCATTGATATGGAGCAGTCACCTATTTATATGAATGTTCATAATACTAGCAAGGGCCACATGGGAAGCAAACCCTTCAGTCCTTAAATGCCATCAACTCTTTATGGTTGGCACCTGGCTGGTTTTATACCGCATGAACAGATTTGTAATGTTCTGCCAGTACAAACATTAGAAAAATCACCTATCCCCGATATTTTTTCCCCTTATCAGTACTTACTAAAGTAATTTTAATAAGAAAAGTCTTTCAAATTTGTTCTATGGCTGCCCTAACGACCCCGGACTGTTAATTAACGTGAACAAAGGCAGATAGGCCATGTTAAAAACAAATACAAACATATCAAATAGAGTTCTACTTTAGAAACACGTCCTGGCCATTGCAGAATCTTAAAGCGTGAGCAGATTGCTGGTATTTTTGTCTGGGAACCCTAGTTTCAATACACTATTTTTGTGCAATCTAAAGGCAACTTTTGGGTAAGCAGTCACTTCTGAAACAGTGCAACAATGGGGCCAACAGACAAGAACCATTTAGCAGCCCAACTAAATGAGATTACATTCACTCAACAACTGAATTATGTCTTTAAGCAAAGAAAATGACTAATGGGTCGAAGATTTGTACATTCAATTTGATAAGAGTCATGCGTGTTGTTTTCTGATGCACTAACTTCAGCAAGACTGTGCACTGGTAACCGAGGACAACCCTAAATGTGGGCCTAAGCTACAGGTTCACAATCTCATGGGGCATCTGCAAATGAGTGCATTAGGAATCATCTTTGGTCCTCTGCAAGGTGTTGCCCCAGAAACTGGCTGAGGTGAGCGTCAGGTAGTGTTAATGAGCCAGTTGGAACCGATGCGGCCTCCAGCCAGCTTACTGTTTATGTACTAAAAGGTAAAAGTTGAGGGCTGCAAACCTGGACCGAATAGCCAGGTTATCAGGGCCTTTCAAAACTCTGTAAGAGATGTGAAGGTGCGTAGATGAAAGGGTAGCTCGTCTCATTTCTTCGCTGCTAGGTAGGAGAAGGAGCGACCTCCGCATGGGCTATGTCGGATGCGCTGGGTCAGGGTTAGAGAAAGTAATGCCGGGCAGAGGTGTCTGGTGGGCTGATGGAAGTTCAGGAGGTGGTTCAAATAGACGGGTCCGCCGTTGTGTAGGGCTTTGTATTGCATGGTCAGAAGCTTGAACTGGCATCTTTTCTGCACAGGGAGCCAGTGGAGTTCCCCGAGGGAGGGGGCGAAGTGGGTTCGTCTAGGGACATCCAGATCCACAAGCTCAGACTTATTAACCTGTCCAATCAGGTGATCCAAGATGGCAGGGCCTTTGCTATGCTGCTCTTAAAGGACCTGTCGGCTTTTACTTGCCTCTTGCAACAAATCTAATAGAAGAATGGAGAAAAAGTTGTTTCGTCAACAGCTCATAAGCGGGAAAGCCATGCACAGTGACAGTCTGCCAAATATAGCCGCCACTAAAAGGGACATTTACAATGAGCATATACAGAAGGGGTCCTTAGTCATGTGCATCGATCCACAGACTGGGTAGAACTACTGCCTGCCAGATGGAGCACAATGTCACGGGAAACATCCTTTACAACGCAACTTTTACCACGCAGTGCCTTTACGACGCAACTTTTACAACGCAAACCATTACAACGTATTGCGCTGGGGGGCGCTCTAGGATAGGGAATAAGTTAAATTTACTATCCAACACCTTCCCTAGTGTCCACGGGGACTGGAGTTGGAATAGTAAATTAAACTATTCACTATCCAGCACCCCAAAGCGCTATGCGTTGTAAAGGTTTGCGTTGTAAAAACCGCATTGTAAAGGCATGCGATGTAATGTCATACATCCCAATGTCACAGATCAGCTTCCTCCAGAATAATGATTTTGGTTGGTCAGAGAGAAGTGAAAAAATACATAAGTTTCATTTTAAAACTGATATTTTCTGAAGGGACTTTTAAAGAATGGATTTAGAAAGAGAGGAAAAAGTGCACAATTGCCATGCCAAACTTTCAAAGAAGACATCAGGAGGGGCCTGAATTGTACTTTCAGTGTATTTCTGAAGAGTGGTACTACCACTTCATATCCATCATTTATTAGCCTGGCTTTATCATCGGGTCGTGTTAATGAGACGGACGGAGCTGATGCAGCTTCCAGCCAGCTTACTCTTTGTGTACTGAAGGTCACCGCTGAGGGCTGCAAACCTTCAAACATATCAGAGGCAGGTCACGAAAAAGGAGGGCAGTGTACAAGTGCGACTTTGGTATATACCGAGGACTGGTGAAAAGTCAATGAGAGTTCAATCAATCAATCAATAAAACAAACATTTGTAAAGTGCACTACTCACCCAAGAGGGTCTCAAGGCGCTGGGGGAGGAGGGGGTGCTGCTACTGCTCGAAAAGCCAGGTTTTGAGAAGTCTCCTGAAGGTCAGCAGGTCCTGGGTCTGCCGCAGGTGGATGGGGAGGGTGTTCTAAGTCTTGGCGGTGAGGTGGGAGAACGATCTGCCACAGGTGGTCACTCTTTGGATGCAGAGGATGGTGGCGAGGGCGAGGTCAGCGGAGCGTAGCTGGAGGTTCGTGGTGTAGAAGGTGAGTCGTCTGTTGAGGTATGCTGGTCTGGTGTTGTGGAGTGCCTTGTGAGCGTGGGTGAGGAGTTTGAAGGTGATCCTCTTGTTTTGTTTGGTTTTTTTTAAAATATGTTTTATTGCATTTCTTTCATTAGAATACAGGAAACCAAGATAGCACAGCGGTAGCATTGATAAAGTATGTCATTACACACCTGTCATCTACACATGAGCACACAATTGAAGAATATGAATCAGGTTAAAGCATAGATTGACAAAAATGGTAAATACAGCTGTACAAAGATACCTCTCCAGGACAACAGTTTGCTGGAACTACAGCTCTGCCCAGTTACATCCGGCAGAAACAAAAACCCGTATGATGGGGTGCCTATTACCATAGTTGGCCGATGAGAAGAAGTTGATCGCATCAGGAGACTGACGAAAGAGCATTTAAGTAGGACAGGAAGGTGATCCTCTTGTTGACGGGGAGCCAGTGCAGATCTCTCAGGTGGGGTGTGATGTGGCTGTAGCGGGGGATGTCGAGGATGAGGCGTTCTGTATGCGTTGTAGTCGTTTCAGGAGTTTGGTTGATGCGCCTGCGTAGAGGGCGTTGCCGTAGTCCAGTCTGCTGCTGACGAGGGCCTGGGTGGCCGTCCTTCTGGTTTCGGTGGGGATCCACTTGTAGATTTTGCAGAGCATGCAGAAGGTGTTGAAGCAGGAGGATGAGACGGCGTTGACTTGCTTGGTCATGGATAGCGAGGAGTCGAGGATGAACCCCAGGTTGCGTGCGTGGTCGGTGGGCGTCGGTACTGCTCCCAGTGAGGCCGGCCACCAGGAGTCATCCCAGGCGGAGGGGGTGGAGCCAAGGATGAGGACTTCCGTCTTGCCCGAGTTCAGCTTCAGACGGCTGTTCTTCATCCATTCGGAGACGGCCTTCATTCCTTCGTGGAGGTTGGTTTTGGCGTTGGAGAGGTCCTTGGTGAGGGAGAGGATCAGCTGGGTGTCGTCGGCGTAGGAGATGATGTTGAGGTCGTGCGATCGGGCTATGTGGGTGAGAGGTGCCATGTAGACATTGAAGAGTGTCAGGCTGAGGGATGATACTTGGGGTACACCATCTTGAGGCTTTGGATCGGAAAGGCGGGAGGCGGACACTCTGGGTTCTGCTGGAGAGGAAGGAAGTGGTCCATTTCAGGGCATTGACGCAGATCCCTGCGTTGTGGAGGCATGTACGTAGGGTGTGCTGGCAGACGGTATCAAAGGCGGCTGAGAGGTCCAAGAGGATGAGGGTCGCGGTTTCTCCATTGTCCAGCAGGGACAATGATGTCGTCGGTGGTGCCGATGAGGGCAGTTTCGGTGCTGTGGAACCCAGAGTGGCACAGTCCAGGATGATGTTCTCCTCGAGGTAGCGGGTTAGTTGCCTGTTGACGATCTTCTTGATGAGTTGTGATCCGTTTGAAATCTACAGTCCCAGCTTGGGAGGTCTTGTCCTCTGCAGGAATTGCACATATTGTAGCTCAGGTCATCTGATGAATAAAGCCTCACACGATACACTACATTTCTGCTTCTCCACGGCAGACTGATCAACGGTCCTGCAGGCTACGCAAGTACCAAAAACACAGTCCACGACTTATGGACACTTTAGAGCACCTCCTCTTCCAATCTGCACAAAGAGGGTCTGCTCCCAAAGTTCAAAGCCGTTTCCCAGGATCTTAGGTACAGATCAGTGGCGTAAAGGAAAATTATGGGGGCCCTCTGCAGGATGGGCTCAATGGGGGTCCCCTACATTGCAGGGGCCTGCTTGGGAAAGCAGAGTGGCTTTCCCAATCATTTAACTATTTGTTATTCATCCCATTGCATGTATTCTGCAAGGCATGGCTCAGAGGGTGAGGGGGCCCCCCTCCAAAACAAGAAACCCTGTCCCACTGCATCACAGGGGCTGTGGGGGCTCCTTTACGCCCCATGGTACAGATCATGTTCATCAGGATAGTAACACCGTTGGGAATAATGCTGGCAACAGAAATGGTAAAAACAGTCCTGTTGGCAAACGCTTAACCCACCAAGATATTGCTAATCAACAGGACAAATGAAATCATCTAGAACAGAGAAGCTCAAAAAGATGCCCTAGGAGACAGCGGGAAACTGTGAAAGGAAACCGTACAAACAAAGCCTTCTACTAGCACTGAAGAGAACATGTCTGAGACTGCCATGGGTGAATACGAAACACCAGGGAAAAGATGAGACAGTCCCAGGATTCATTCAGAGAGAAAAGGCAATTGACAATATTGACTCAAAGTCTAAAATGCATCAAGAGAGTTTACATGTGTATCCGGAAGAGGAGAGGTTTCGAGGCTGGCCTTAGGGTTAGCATAAAAGATATAGACATTAAACATTTAAGTAACTCTTAAGTGAAGCTGGGATGAGGCAGTGAGGGTTCAGTAGAGCGGCAGTGATTTAACTGGAGAGTAAAGCATGGAGGTGAACATGAGGAAAGGTCCCTGGCATTGATGAAAAGAAATATATCCAAGCAGAAGCTAGGCTGTTGGTGTGCGGTACTTTTGCACCAGTTTAATAAAATATGACAAAATATATCATGGTGACAGGCATAAGTAAGGTCAAATTAAAGGCCACAATCAGCCACAGTATCAAACGGGCCTACATTGCTTTAAGAACCACCTGGCTAGGTATGGCAAGCCGCCACTACACACACTCGTTAGTACACAGCTGGTAGGTGCTTTAAATGAATGGAAATACAACTGCCAGGAAATAATCAATATTCTTCTAGAGAAGCCTATCACATGATCGCTTTTTAACAGCAGGCTAATTTTCCTAAGTAAGCATGCTGGGAAAACTCCCACAACAGACCACACCTAGGTCAGCCCATAGTAAGTGAGATTTACACCAGGACCAGCACTTGTTCCTCAAGTTTAACAAAATGATGGTGAGGGTCTCATGCCTCAGACACGTTAGTGACTGATCACGGGCATGAAGTTAGGGTTCCCTGATCCATGCTGGCAGAGCCTGGACTAGGGCACACAGTTCTCCCACAACCCCATGAACAAACGTGTGCCCATTAGTGAACTAATATTTATATGTCATGTTCAGGTGCTCACTCACAAGGCACAGCGCCAGCAGCGCAGAAAAAAACCCTAAATTTTATTTTTTAACAGAGTTTTATACAGCGCGAACTTGACCCGAATCGGGTATCAGAGCGCTTTACATAGCACAGTTTAGGACACGTTCATTTGTGTTAGGCACAGGGAGATTAAGTGATTTGCCCAGATTCACAGGATGTTGAGCGTCATTTCCGAGACTAGAAGCCAGTTCCCCAGATTCGAGGTCGATCGCCTTAGCCGTTAGGCCAACTCCTCTCCCCTTGACTCTGCATAAATAACACTGCAGACCATGAGGCAGCGTCAGGCCCTGGGCAGGTTTGTGGACAATCACCCCTGCAGGGTTTCAAACACAATCTTGATGAAGTTAAATCCTGATAGTCAGTTCTAGGGTTATAGGAAAGTATACCTTTGGGCGATCTCATGGTTGTTCACTTTCACCTCCCTCAAACCCTTACCCCCATCAATCCTAGGCTGTCCAACAGTGCCCGCCCCTCATCCAGGAGAGGTGGTTGGGGAGCTCTGAAGTCAATCACCTTCTATCTTACCGAGGCCAGACTGTGCGATGAACTGGAATGCTTGCTGGGGTCGATGGAAGAAATGCCACTCAGAGTGTCATTGCTGTTCGGGCTCTGCTGCCTTCGGCTGGGATAACCTTCAAGGAATTGAAAAACAGTTACTAACCCAGAGGATACAGTCCTCATCTTTCAGATTGACATATACAACCCTCAGCACACTCCAGTCATTGCAAGCAAACCAACCATTAGATAGATGACAGATTTTGAATCTGGCCCCAGTCCCCAGATGAATACATAGTACAATGCCAGCCTTTGGAGCCAAACTGATTTGAGGAATACACCAGCTGTAGCACTAAAAACAACACCTGGTATACACCAGGCCTAGGACCCTCCTCTACAAGCAGTACACGACCAGCATTGGGAGCCAAACAGATACCCAACATAAACCAGTCTTAGAATCCAGAGCCATGGCATCGTATATACCCACCCTTGTGCCCACAACTATACCCAGTAAACCACGAGCCATTGAAGCCAAACTGAGATTTAGCATATATCAGCCTTTTGAGCGATGCCAACACAGTGTATTATATTTGGTCCCATTTTGGGCAACCCAGCCGGAATGATGAGATATGAGGGGATAGATAAAACCCTTTCAGACAGACTGGTGTATACCTGCATTCATGTAAGCTGATTGGACATACTGGAGAAGGGAGAGCACTTCGATCCTGCAGGCGCAGGTGAGACTGAATTCAAGCCAATTCAGCCCCAGGCGAACTTGCCTGCTACATAATGCCTCCACAATGGAACACTTTTGACTTTAAAAGAGAGTTGGAGTGGACTCTTGAGACTGACTACTGGTGGGGCTTACCCTGGTTGGTACTTATAGTCAATAGAGAATACCCACTACCACTAGAGCAAGGAGAGAGTGGAACACAGAGAACTGCCTCTGAAACACTAGAGGGCCAACCTCAGCGGGACTGTATAATTGTTTTTGGATGTCGAATTGCCCTTTGTGTTATTAGCAGTAGACATAGTGCATTTTCAGTTGTGAGCCCGTGTCCACCTCCCTGTGTCCATCCCATTCGCCTGAAGGAGCCTTGCACTGCTCAGACTACGCTCTCCCTGAGAGTCAAGTGCTGAAGGGGTTCTTGGCCCAGTTGCCAGAATCCATAGTTGGCCGGGCCCCTGGACATCAGGAGTAAAATGCCTGAGCCCCTACAGCTGAGCCCAGTAACTCCTGCTTGCCCAGGGGCCCTCTGAAAGGGGTTGTGACAGGAATCACATGGGCTCATCCATCCCAGCAGTGTTCGGAATAAGGACCATCCATCCCCCAATGCACCACTCACCCCCATCACTTGAACTCTAGTTGCTGAGGCGAAGTGTTGATCCCTCCAATTCAAAGCCGTCTCCTCACCTTTCCTCACGGAGGAGCCCCGTCGTGCATGCAGCCCAGGTGCTGGGATGGCCAGTGGCTTCACCCCCTCGGTTTCCTGGGTGATCTGCTTCCTCTTACGCCGTCTACGCTTCAGCTGGTGTGCAGCCAGAGCAAGCGCCATCGTGCCCAGAGCTGTGGCAAACAGCACTTTCCGAAGGCCTGGAGACATCCTCAGCTGAGAGAAGACAGACTGCAAAAAGTGGGCATATTAGTAAGTATATTAGTAAGTAGAAAAGGGAAGAGCATAAACAAGCTATGAGATGGTCAAAGGAAACAGAGAGAGCAAATCATGGTGCCCAGAACATCAGCAAACCACACCCTCTGCAGGCTGAGTGACACGCACAGCAGGTAAAGGAAGTTGGCAGGGAACTAATGGAGTGAGCAAAGAGAGAACAGGCAGAGACAGAGGTCTGAGTGAGAGGAATCCTATCTTTCCAACCAACACCAGTTTGTTAACATGGGCACCTCCAAGTCCCAAATTATCCCTATTCCTGCAGAGTATCCCAAGGTACCATCCCGTCCCCTCTTATTTTAATCTTAACACGGAGTCGCTTAGTGCTCTATTCACAGATAACAATATCAAGATTCACCGACAGGCTGATTACACATGTAAGAAACTGGATTATTTCAGGGGGTGGACGACTCCCCACCTCAAGAAGTGATCACAACCCTTGTCAGAGTGACCCCTTAAAGTCACTAAATTAACCGGAGCTCAACCCCTGGTAGCCACGGCACAGAGCAGACAGGCTTAACTTAGGGCAACGTACAAAGTATTTATGCAGTATCAGAACAGTAATAAAGTAAAAAATGCAAACAATAAACATTCTAAATTGAAGAAAAAAAAGAATAAGATTAAAAAAACAAAATAACACCAAACTGACATAAATCCAATAAAGGAACAGGCATTTTTAAAGTTTTAAGTAGGAATAACATCAAGAAGAATAAAGTGCTCCATGGGAGACACTTGAGCACTCATGGGGTTGCCAGACTGCAGGGTCCAGTTGCCAATGGTCATCTGAGCAGTTGCAGGAAAGGCCTCTTGCAGCTTGTTGTATCCCTGAAACATGAACAGGAGGTCAGTCTTGTGACCTCTGTAACCCACGAACAGGTTCAGTCCTTTCAGGTCTCTTCTCAGTTTCAAGACAGCAGGTTCAGCGCTCTTCTGATCTTCCTCAAGTTGAGGAGTATTATGAAGAGGGTGCCACATTTATGGCCAGCACAAGCTAGTAAGTGGCAATGACCCCTGGGCATGTCCTAACAGGGTACAGGTTCTCAGGGTCGACCCAACGCACTTTGGGCATTTCCAAGATGGCAGGAGTCTTTGGCCACACTAATCTTGGTCTTCTAGGGCTGGGGAGGCGGGGCAGGGGTGTACTTTGGTAATCCTAATTTCCTCCCACATCCAAAACAAAAATACAGTTTCAAGGTGGTCACTGTACCCTCAATAAACCCAGAGACAGGGGTCTGGCAGAAAAATAAGGGTTTCCAGCAACCAGACAGTACATACAAAAGCATTGTTTTGGCATTCTGTTCTCACCTTTCAAAGTGCATAAGTGTTGTATGCAAAACCCCAGATGGTCTATCAAACAGGATCTAACACTCCAGTAGAATTTAACACTAATGTCAAAACGCGAAACACTACGATTGGAGCCTGCATGGCTCCTTACAAAGGAAAGGCCCTGCCCAGGTATCAGCTAACATTTGCCTGTAATAAGGGAGACTTCTTTGAAGTGTGCGCGAAGCGTTATATCCAAAACTAGCAGACTGATTAAGCAGGATTTGACACTGCATTGTCAAAAAGGATGTTCACAGTCCTGCCGAGCATATTCCGTGTGCCCATTCAGGAGGTTATTGTTTGCCCTCGGGAGGCACTTCAAACCCAAACACTAAATACTGCGTGCCAGAAGTGGAAGAAAAAATGCAAATGGGCCTCCAGAGGGTTTATGAAGGGAAAAGATAACCTTCTAAAAAAGATATCATTAATATTTATCAATAATTCGACCTAGCCATTGAACTGGATTTTTTTTTTTTAAACAGTTTTTATTATTTTACTGAGGAAAACATAGGGTATACATTAGCCGTACAGTGCGTATGTAGAGATCATCACATGAAATATGCAATTCGAGAATAGATATGACAGGTATATATATATATAAATAAAACAGTATGGCAATGAAAGTACCCAATACAATGCTTAGGATCCACATGTCCCCTCCCCCCTCACTCAGAGTCATCCTCGCTATCTAACACCGGCAGTTAGCACAAATAACCCCTGTACTCGTTCCATGCACCCCATAGTCTGACTCATTTTCGCGGACATTTCCGGTTCAGGTATACAGTCCTCTCCGCCACCATTGCAAAGTCTAGATCGCTGCACCAATCTTTGACCGCTGGCACCATTGGTGATCCCCAGAATTTGGCTGTGTTCCTTTTAGCATACATTATACCTAATGTCATCCAATCCTGAGTGGAATGTGTTAGATCATTTGGTTCCCAGATGTTCAATAAACAACATCTAGGTTCCGGGGTTATCGATACCATCACCACTTGTGACATAGTCCTCATGACTTTGGCCCAATACGTGGCCACTAGGGGGCAGTCCCAGATGGTGTGAAAGAATGATCCTTCCTCCCCACACCCTCGTAAACAATATTTATGTGGGGCTCTCCCAATTGCGTGTAAAGTGACCCTAGTGTAATACACACGGTGTAGTATTTTCAGTTGTACAAGCCTAAGTCTGGAGGGTATAGCTACTTCTCGGGGGATGAAAGCGCAGTCTGCCAATCTGATTCATCTAACTCCCCTACTTCATTGGCCCAGGAGTCTTTTAGTTTCAAGGTTGGGTCGGGTAAGTTATTAATTATCTTACGATATACGAAGGAGGTCGCTGTTTTGGGCATGTGTTCGGTTAGAAGCCTATCCTCAAGTGGAGTGGATTCGGGTATGTCAGCACCAGGCTGGATAAGTGACCCCAGGGCGTGGCGTATTTGCATGTATCTGAAGCGCTCCGTAGGTGCCAAGTCGTATTGTGTCCTAAGCTGCTCAAACGTCAAAATGGTACCCCGTTTCCAGAGGTCTCCCACTGTTGGGTGAACTGGATTTTTAATAACTATCAAAAACAGTAGTTTAATTATTTTTCTAGCTTTTTCCTAACCGAAATTGATTAAATGTAATAATGTAACAGTGTTCTCCTAAGGTACAGCTAGCCTTGCTGCATTGATAATAGCTTTGGGGTTTTTCACTCCAAGGGCATGCTTAACATTAAATGTCTGTATGTCCTACTTATAAATACCAGGCTCTCTGCCTTATGGGCAATAAGGCAGACGCTGGGGTGACTTATAAATATTTAAAATAACGGTTTCGACTTGTGAAAGGGGTTATTTGGACAGGTTGATTTTGCAGCTTAAAACAACAACATCCAGGCAACAAGTGGTAGGCCTGCAGTCATGTTTGCACAGTCACTGTAATGGATTGCACAATGAGTGCTGCAGTCCACTAGTGACATTTAACTTACAGGCCCCTGTGTACCCTAAATAGGTTAAGTTAGACATGAGAGTCCGGGGGTATAACAATTCCACCGTGTTGAATAGGGGAGAACCAGCACGTTATCACTGGTTAGCGGTGTAAAGTGCATAGAATTCTGCAACCAGCAAGAATATAGGGTCCAGCAAAAGGTGGAAAATCTAGGGTGACCCTGCAGAAAGGGAACATTTTCTACAGTAAACAACTAAACTTAAACGTCTCCTCTGCTTCAGATATTCAATGCCTGAAGCCTGCCTGCACATCATACAGACCGAACGTGCAGCCCAACCAAGCCATCATTTCTGTTATTTGACAAACTTGGCTCATGATGTGAACCTTGACGGCTTCAAACGCAAACTTTCACTGATTGCCACTCTGGACACCAACCTCACCCACAAGGAACACAGTACCAAAAACACAAAGACAGACTGGTGTTATGTCTCCATTTTAAAGAAAGTGTAACTATTTATTCTTCAGAACTTCTGCTCAAGCCCTCACACTCTTGCATCTGGATGGTAGTAAAGCCCTTCTGGCACTTTTCAAGGGCACCCAACATGCTGCAGCACGTCACGTCCAGGACCTGAGAAAATATGATCACATTACTCATGTCCTGATGGAACTACATTGGCCCACTTGCGAGCGCACACCATCGTCAAAACCAGATGCATAATTTACAAAGCCATCATGATCAGCACCACTGCTTATCTTGCAGATAAGCTCACCATCTCTAGTTGTGCTTGGCACACCCGCAGCCAGGACAACATCAGTATGCAGACTAAGAAGTGTAAAAAACTAAACTAAAGCAGATCTCACCATTAGGGCCCATTGGCTATGTCAGTGCCTTGAGGCAATGCAGTTAAGTATAGTCAAAAGGAAAAAAAGGACAGGTTTCCCTTATTTTAAGTGTGCAAAAGTACTTTTGTGAAGGGCCAGCAGCAATCTGCAATTTTTTTTTTTTTTAAAAGAACGGCGGAGATTGTGGGGCAACAGAGGTGGGGGAGTGGGTGGTGAGCCTGAGGAAGAGAGCAACACAGATGCAGGGAGAAGCACCCAAGGAAGACAGCAATACAGGGGCAAGAACACAAGGGAGACAGCAACATGGAGCATGGGTGATGTTGGGGGAAGAAGTACACAAGAGAAAAGAAATAGAAAGTAGGGAGACAGACCAGGAAATCCATCAAATAAGCAAGCAAATGAGAGAAAGCAGAAGCGTATTAGAACAGGTAGAGAGAGTTTGCAGAGAAGTGAAGGGAGTGGGTACAAAAGTAAGAACATGAAGACAGAGACTGGCACAGAGAGGGACATGAGCAGTGAGAGCACATGCTCCATCTGCCCATTAGCAAGCAGAAACAGAGAACAAGCATGGACAAGCAGACATAGACAGCAAGTGCAACTAGCTAGACAGAGGGCCAGCATGGGCATACAGAGCGGGCATGGGCAGGTAGACCGCCAAGTAGGCACAGAAAGCGAAGCCGGGCAGACACAGCAGGTGAGTTTGGGCGAGCAGACACAAAGCACAGGTAGGCAGGCAGACTCAGAAAGTGCGCATGACCAAAGAACAGTCAAACACAGAACAGGCAGACAGAGCGAGCAGAAAGATGAGGAACAGACAAACCATTAACACAGGGAGAATAATCAAACAAGCTGAAAAAATTAAAAAGCATGTCGCAAGAATGACACAAATTAGAACCTCACCAAGACTGAGAGTGAACTCATGGTCAAATAAAGGATCGGAAATTGCATCCATGCAACAAATCGAAAAAGGACAACACATAGGCCAAGAAAGCAGAACACTACAAAGCATGTTATCAATATGTCTGTGAAGCTTAGACCGTGTTTCTTCAAACATAGCCCCAAATGTGGGAAAACTCTAGAGGCATTAATTCTGACAGTAGATCAGTAACTTAAAGTCGAAGGGTAATCATGATAAATACAATCTACTTGAACAAGAACCAGAGAAATTATAAAAGGAAGCAAGCGCAAAGCCTCCGACACCATCAAAGACCCAAACACTCCTGTGTTAGTCTAGGTTGCCTTTCCTAACCACTGCAAAGACAAAAACTATTGAACAGAGAGAGCGGGAAGGCTTAGCATTACAAATGTATCTCACCTGTCCAAATGTTGAGTACAGGAAGACAGGGATTTCTGCCACAGTCATTGCAAGTGCTTGGATTATGGAGACACCGTCTGTCCTCCTAAATGCCATGATGGAGCTCGGTCACACTGGGTGTGCACAGGTTGATCCGCAAGAAAGCTATGAAAGACTGCAATATCTGTGCCCTGTGCACACTGCTGATACGAACAGCTTCATCCCAGATTGCACGTTTCAGGAAACAGAGCCACCAGCACAGAGTCTGAAAGGGAAAAGTTATGTTCTTATATTGTCTCAAAACAGTCTACTACAAACTCAACACCACAACAGGACCATAGCACAGCCACCAGGACCTAGCACAGCCACCAGGACCTTAGCACAGCCACCAGGACCATAGCACAGCCACCAGGACCATAGCACAGCCACCAGGACCATAGCACAGCCACCAGGACCATAGCACAGCCACCAGGACCATAGCACAGCCACCAGGACCATAGCACAGCCACCAGGACCATAGCACAGCCACCAGGACCATAGCACAGCCACCAGGACCATAGCACAGCCACCAGGACCTAGCACAGCCACCAGGACCATAGCACAGCCACCAGGACCATAGCACAGCCACCAGGACCATAGCACAGCCACCAGGACCATAGCACAGCCACCAGGACCATAGCACATAGCCACATGACACCAGTGAGAGTAGTGCGTCGCATATAGCCGCAGGACTTTCACGTACACACTTTGTACAATAGCCACCAGACCCACGACATCTCATCATGGACAAGTGCAAACCAATCAATCAAAGCTACAAACCCAACAGACATACAAAACCTTGGTTGCTACAACCAATAGTCACCTCGTAAACAGCCATAGAGCTCACAACTACAAACCGTCCCTTCACACAAAGGTACAAATCATAGAAACAATCCCACACACAATTACAAAACACAAGCAACTCACAAACCCCAATACATTAATCTCGCACACAGATACAAACCATAGCAATCCTCTCACAAGTAAACGTCCAGACACACACTGCTTACCGGCATACAAATCCAAGTCAGAACCTTGACACACACAACCTCTAGCAAAGTGTATACACAGAGCAACAAGCCCAGGAAGCCATCGGCGTAGCAACTTCCACACCTAAATCCAGAAAGCACCTGACCTGCAGCAACAACGTCCTGCAGTCACAGTACACAGAAGGAACCTTCTTCCCCTCCGTAATCACAAAACCATGCTGTGGCTATATAGGGCCACGAATTCAGGATGCACCTCACATAAAAATGAATACAGCATCAGGATACCAAAAGCCAAGCGAACACACACCCACCTACAAACCCAACATTTAACACAAAGCAGAGCCTCTCAGCCCTCCTGCTCCCCCTTATAACCTCTCCTGCCCCCTCTTCTCTGCCTCTCACCCCTACTACTCACCTCATTACCTCCCCTGCCTCCTCCTTCCCTGCCTCTCAGCCCTCCTGCTCCCCTCATACCCTCTCCTGCCCCCTCTTTTCTGCCTCTCAGCCCTCCTGCGCCCCTCATACCCTCTCCTGCCCCTTCTTCTCTGCCACAGCCCTCCTGCTCCCCTCATACCCTCTCCTGCCCCTTCTTCTGCCTCAGCCCTCCTGATCCCCTCATACCCTCTACTGCCCCCTCTTCTGCCTCAGCCCTCCTGATCCCCTCATACCCTCTACTGCCCCCTCTTCTCTGCCTCTCACCCCTACTACTCACCTCATTACCTCCCCTGCCTCCTCCTTCCCTGCCTCTCAGCCCTCCTGCTCCCCTCATACCCTCTCCTGCCCCCTCTTTTCTGCCTCTCAGCCCTCCTGCGCCCCTCATACCCTCTCCTGCCCCCTCTTCTCTGCCACAGCCCTCCTGCTCCCCTCATACCCTCTCCTGCCCCTTCTTCTGCCTCAGCCCTCCTGATCCCCTCATACCCTCTACTGCCCCCTCTTCTGCCTCAGCCCTCCTGATCCCCTCATACCCTCTACTGCCCCCTCTTCTCTGCCTCTCACCCCTACTACTCACCTCATTACCTCCCCTGCCTCCTCCTTCACTACCTCTCAGCCCTCCTGCTCCCCTCATACCCTCTCCTGCCCCTCATACCCTCTCCTGCCCCCTAATACCCTCTCCTGCCCCCTCATACCCTCTCCTGCCCCCTCATACCTCCTCCTGCCCCCTCATACCCTCTCCTGCCCCCTCATACCCTCTCCTGCCCCCTCATACCCTCTCCTGCCCCCTCATACCCTCTCCTACTCCCCTCCTACCCCCTCATACCCTCTCCTGCCCCCTCATACCCTCTCCTGCACCCCTCCTGCCCCCTCATACCCTCTCCTGCCCCCCTCATACCCTCTCCTACCCTCTCATGCCCCCCTCCTACCCTCTCCTGCACCCCTCATACCCCCTCATACCCTCTCCTGCCCCCTCATACCCTCTCCTGCTCCCCTCCTGAGGTGTGGCGCCGCGGCCAGGGCGACTGACGCTGGAATCTGGGGACCACGGTTCGATCCCCGGCTCCGGCGGCAGGTTAGCCCAGCACCATGTGACTCTGGGCAATAGCTCGCTTAATCTTCCCGACGGCCCCCCAGCGCCTAGAGACCCTTACGGGTGATTGTGCGCTTTACAAATGTGGACTTTCTTTACTTTACTCCTGCCCCCTCATACACCCTCCTGCCCCCTCATACCTCCTCCTGCCCCCACATACCCTCTCCTGCCCACTCATACACCCTCCTGCCCCCTCATACCCTCTCCTGCCCCCTCATACCCTCTCCTGCCCCCACATACCCTCTCCTGCCCCCACATACCCCCTCATACACCCTCCTGCCCCCTCATACCCTCTCCTACCCTCTCCTGCCCCCCTCATACCTCCTCCTGCCCCCTCATACACCCTCCTGCCCCCTCATACCTCCTCCTGCCCCCTCATACCCCCTCCTGCCCCCTCATACCCCCTCCTGCCCCCTCTTACCCTCTCCTGCCCCCTCATACCATCTCCTGCACCCCTCATACCCCCTCATACCCTCTCCTGCCCCCTCATACCCTCTCCTGCTCCCCTCCTGCCCCCTCATACCCTCTCCTGCCCCCTCATACCCTCTCCTGCCCCCCTCATACCTCCTCCTGCCCCCTCATACCTCCTCCTGCCCCCTCATACCTCCTCCTGCCCCCTCATACCTCCTCCTGCCCCCTCATACCTCCTCCTGCCCCCACATACCCCCTCCTGCCCCCTCATACACCCTCCTGCCCCCTCATACCCTCTCCTGCCCCCCTCATACCATCTCCTGCACCCCTCATACCCCCTCATACCCTCTCCTGCCCCCTCATACCCTCTCCTGCTCCCCTCCTGCCCCCTCATACCCTCTCCTGCCCCCTCATACCCTCTCCTGCCCCCTCATACCCTCTCCTGCCCCCTCATACCCTCTCCTGCCCCCCTCATACCCTCTCCTGCCCCCTCATACCTCCTCCTGCCCCCTCATACACCCTCCTGCCCCCTCATACCCTCTCTCCTGCCCCCTCATACCCTTTCCTGCTCCCCTCATACCCTCTCCTGTCCCCTCATACCCTCTCCTGCCCCCCTATACCTCCTCCTGCCCCCTCATACCTCCTCCTGCCCCCTCATACACCCTCCTGCCCACTCATACACCCTCCTGCCCCCTCATACCCTCTCCTGCCCCCTCATACCCTTTCCTGCCCCCCTCATACCCTCTCCTGTCCCCTCATACCCTTTCCTGCCCCCCTCATACCCTCTCCTGCTCCCCTCATACCCTCTCCTGTCCCCCCATACCCTTTCCTGCCCCCCTCATACCCTCTCCTGCTCCCCTCATACCCTCTCCTGCTCCCCTCATACCCTCTCCTGTCCCCTCATACCCTTTCCTGCCCCCCTCATACCCTCTCCTGCTCCCTCATACCCTCTCCTGCTCCCCTAATACCCTCTCCTGTCCCCTCATACCCTTTCCTGCCCCCCTCATACCCTCTCCTGCTCCCTCATACCTCCTCCTGCTCCCCTCATACCTCCTCCTGCTCCTGCTCCCCTCATACCCTCTCCTGCCCCCCTCATACCCCCTCCTGCCCCCTCATACACCCTCCTGCCCCCTCATACCCTCTCCTGCCCCCTCATACCCTCTCTCCTGCCCCCTCATACCCTTTCCTGCTCCCCTCATACCCTCTCCTGTCCCCTCATACCCTCTCCTGCCCCCCTCATACCTCCTCCTGCCCCCTCATACCTCCTCCTGCCCCCTCATACACCCTCCTGCCCCCTCATACCCTCTCCTGCCCCCTCATACCCTCTCTCCTGCCCCCTCATACCCTTTCCTGCCCCCCTCATACCCTCTCCTGTCCCCTCATACCCTTTCCTGCCCCCCTCATACCCTCTCCTGCTCCCCTCATACCCTCTCCTGTCCCCTCATACCCTCTCCTGCCCCCTCATACACTCTCCTGCTCCCCTCATACCCTCTCCTGCTCCCCTCATACCCTCTCCTGTCCCCTCATACCCTTTCCTGCCCCCCTCATACCCTCTCCTGCTCCCCTCATACCTCCTCCTGCCCTCTCATACACCCTCCTGCCCCCTCATACACCCTCCTGCCCCCTCATACCCTCTCCTGACCCCTCATACCCTCTCTCCTGCCCCCTCATACCCTTTCCTGCTCCCCTCATACCCTCTCCTGTCCCCTCATACCCTCTCCTGCCCCCCTCATACCTCCTCCTGCCCCCTCATACACCCTCCTGCCCCCTCATACCCTCTCCTGCCCCTCATACACCCTCCTGCCCCCCTCATACCCTCTCCTGCTCCCTCATACCTCCTCCTGTCCCCTCATACCCTTTCCTGCTCCCCTCATACCCTCTCCCGCCCCCTCATACCTCCTCCTGCCCCCTCATACCTCCTCCTGCCCCCTCATACACCCTCCTGCCCCCTCATACCCTTTCCTGCCCCCCTCATACACCCTCCTGCCCCCTCATACCCTCTCCTGCCCCCTCATACCCTCTCCCGCCCCCTCATACCCTCTCCCGCCCCCTCATACCCTCTCCCGCCCCTCATACCCTCTCCTGCCCCCTCATACCCTCTCCTGCCCCTCATACACCCTCCTGCCCCCCTCATACCCTCTCCTGCTCCCCTCCTACCCTCTCCTGTCCCCTCATACCCTCTCCTGCCCCCCTCATACCCTCTCCTGCTCCCTCATACCCTCTCCTGCTCCCCTCATACCCTCTCCTGCCCCCTCATACCCTCTCCTGCCCCCTCATACCCTCTCCTGCCCCCTCATACCCTCTCCTGCCCCTCATACACCCTCCTGCCCCCTCATACCCTCTCCTGCTCCCTCATACCTCCTCCTGTCCCCTCATACCCTTTCCTGCTCCCCTCATACCCTCTCCCGCCCCCTCATACCTCCTCCTGCCCCCTCATACCCTTTCCTGCCCCCCTCATACCCTCTCCTGCTCCCCTCATACCCTCTCCTGTCCCCTCATACCCTCTCCTGCCCCCCTCATACACTCTCCTGCTCCCCTCATACCCTCTCCTGCTCCCCTCATACCCTCTCCTGTCCCCTCATACCCTTTCCTGCCCCCCTCATACCCTCTCCTGCTCCCCTCATACCTCCTCCTGCCCTCTCATACACCCTCCTGCCCCCTCATACCCTCTCCTGACCCCTCATACCCTCTCTCCTGCCCCCTCATACCCTTTCCTGCTCCCCTCATACCCTCTCCTGTCCCCTCATACCCTCTCCTGCTCCCCTCATACCCTCTCCTGCCCCCTCATACCCTCTCCTGCCCCCTCATACCCTCTCCTGCCCCTCATACACCCTCCTGCCCCCCTCATACCCTCTCCTGCTCCCTCATACCTCCTCCTGTCCCCTCATACCCTTTCCTGCTCCCCTCATACCCTCTCCCGCCCCCTCATACCTCCTCCTGCCCCCTCATACCTCCTCCTGCCCCCTCATACACCCTCCTGCCCCCTCATACCCTTTCCTGCCCCCCTCATACACCCTCCTGCCCCCTCATACCCTCTCCCGCCCCCTCATACCCTCTCCCGCCCCCTCATACCCTCTCCCGCCCCCTCATACCCTCTCCCGCCCCTCATACCCTCTCCCGCCCCCTCATACCCTCTCCCGCCCCCTCATACCCTCTCCTGCCCCCTCATACCCTCTCCTGCCCCTCATACACCCTCCTGCCCCCCTCATACCCTCTCCTGCTCCCCTCCTACCCTCTCCTGTCCCCTCATACCCTCTCCTGCCCCCCTCATACCCTCTCCTGCTCCCTCATACCCTCTCCTGCTCCCCTCATACCCTCTCCTGCTCCCCTCATACCCTCTCCTGCCCCCTCATACCCTCTCCTGCCCCCTCATACCCTCTCCTGCCCCCTCATACCCTCTCCTGCCCCTCATACACCCTCCTGCCCCCTCATACCCTCTCCTGCTCCCTCATACCTCCTCCTGTCCCCTCATACCCTTTCCTGCTCCCCTCATACCCTCTCCCGCCCCCTCATACCTCCTCCTGCCCCCTCATACCTCCTCCTGCCCCCTCATACACCCTCCTGCCCCCTCATACCCTTTCCTGCCCCCCTCATACACCCTCCTGCCCCCTCATACCCTCTCCTGCCCCCTCATACCCTCTCCTGCTCCCCTCATACCCTCTCCTGCCCCCTCATACCCTCTCCCGCCCCCTCATACCCTCTCCCGCCCCCTCATACCCTCTCCCGCCCCCTCATACCCTCTCCTGCCCCCTCATACCCTCTCCTGCCCCCTCATACCCTCTCCTGCTCCCCTCATACCCTCTCCCGCCCCCTCATACCCTCTCCCGCCCCCTCATACCCTCTCCCGCCCCCTCATACCCTCTCCCGCCCCCTCATACCCTCTCCCGCCCCCTCATACCCTCTCCCGCCCCCTCATACCCTCTCCTGCCCCCCTCATACCCTCTCCCGTCCCCTCATACCCTCTCCCGCCCCCCTCATACCCTCTCCCGCCCCCTCATACCCTCTCCCGCCCCCTCATACCCTCTCCCGCCCCCCTCATACCCTCTCCCGCCCCCTCATACCCTCTCCCGCCCCCTCATACCCTCTCCCGCCCCCTCATACCCTCTCCTGCCCCCCTCATACCCTCTCCCGCCCCCTCATACCCTCTCCCGCCCCCTCATACCCTCTCCCGCCCCCTCATACCCTCTCCCGCCCCCTCATACCCTCTCCCGCCCCCTCATACCCTCTCCTGCCCCCTCATACCCTCTCCTGCCCCTCATACCCTCTCCTGCCCCCTCATACCCTCTCCTGCCCCTCATACCCTCTCCTGCCCCCTCATACCCTCTCCTGCCCCCTCATACCCTCTCCCGCCCCCTCATACCCTCTCCCGCCCCCTCATACCCTCTCCTGCCCCCCTCATACCCTCTCCCGCCCCCTCATACCCTCTCCCGCCCCCTCATACCCTCTCCTGCCCCCTCATACCCTCTCCTGCCCCTCATACCCTCTCCTGCCCCCTCATACCCTCTCCTGCCCCCTCATACCCTCTCCTGCCCCCTCATACCCTCTCCCGCCCCCTCATACCCTCTCCCGCCCCCTCATACCCTCTCCTGCCCCCTCATACCCTCTCCTGCCCCCCTCATACCCTCTCCTGCCCCCTCATACCCTCTCCTGCCCCCTCATACCCTCTCCTGCCCCCTCATACCCTCTCCCGCCCCCTCATACCCTCTCCTGCCCCCTCATACCCTCTCCTGCCCCCTCATACCCTCTCCTGCCCCCTCAAACCCTCTCCTGCCCCCTCATACCCTCTCCTGCCCCCTCATACCCTCTCCTGCCCCCTCATACCCTCTCCTGCCCCCTCATACCCTCTCCTGCCCCTCATACACCCTCCTGCCCCCTCATACCCTCTCCTGCTCCCTCATACCTCCTCCTGTCCCCTCATACCCTTTCCTGCTCCCCTCATACCCTCTCCCGCCCCCTCATACCTCCTCCTGCCCCCTCATACCTCCTCCTGCCCCCTCATACACCCTCCTGCCCCCTCATACCCTTTCCTGCCCCCCTCATACACCCTCCTGCCCCCTCATACCCTCTCCTGCCCCCTCAAACCCTCTCCTGCCCCTCCTGTCTGCCTCTCGCCTCCGCCCTCCTCACCCCTCACGCCCCTCACACCCCTCACGCCCCTCACACCCCTCACTCCCCTCACGCCCCCCGGCCCTCCTCACCCCTCACCCCCCTCACCCCCCTCACGCCCCTCACCCCCCTCACGCTCCTCACGCCCCTCACGCCCCCCGGCCCTCCTCACCCTCCATCCCCCGAAGGGCAGCGTCTCCTCCGCGCTGCGCAACCAAACCCTCGGCCGCCCTTAGGAGGAGGCGGAGCCTGCAGAAGACGGACGCCGATCTCAGCCAACGGGAGAACAGAGCGATTACCGAGACGTATTCTCCAACCAATGGTAACATTGACAGCACCCGGTGCTGCACCGTAGGCCGAAGCCCAGCGTGCGCTTCCGGGTAACGGGGGGCTCTGATTGGTTACAGCATCCTGACTGACGGGTGGTAGGACAGAGGGCGGGGCTTCTTTTAAAGAGACAGACGCGATCCAGCAGCACTCTGAATCCCAGGCAGGGCATTTTTATAGTATTTATTTAATGCATTTTTATAAAGCGGGGACATTACCCGAAGGTGTCAGAGCGCTGTACAATAGCACCAGTGACGTCACAAGAGAAAAGGGTTACACAACAGAACATTACAAAGATAAACAGGAGACTCAAAAGGTCTGACACACAAACACAAAATCCAACACAGCAAGCAAGGGTGAGGAGTGCACAAGACAAGCATTTGCAATGCAATAGGTCTCGCATTTACGCCAGTTTAAGGTATTGGCACTGTAAATGACAATGACTTTTATTTTTGTATTTTAAAACATAAATAAAAGTCATTGTCATTTACAATGCTAATAGCTTAAACATAAATGCGAGACCTATTGTATTGCAAATGCTTGTTTTTTGGTAGGCACAGTGAGATTAAGGGATTTGGCTAGAATCACAGCATGTTGAGCCGACACAGAACTCGAACCTGATTCCCCAGCTCCAAAGTCGTCAACACTGGCAGGCACCCTACATCTCTCGGTGTTTGCCCTCTTCAGTGTTAAGCTGCTCACACTTTCGTTTTGAGGAAAATCATTCTCTGTCTGTCCTTCCCCGTGGAGAAGAAAACTATTTTCTCGGCTACAGGAATCGCATCTGCAACTCAAACTAAAGCCCCAGGAGTAATTGTAGTTCTGAGTTAGTAACAGATGAGACTGAAGGCAACTATTAGAGTTGTGTTTCTTTAAATCGTAGCACCGCCCAAAGTGGCAGGAGAGAGAGAGAGAAATATAAAATCGAGGAATAAAGGAGAAACAAAAATGTAGAAAGAATGAAAGATGAGTCTGAAAAAGGGGGGATTAGAGAAAAACTGGGGAGCGAGAGCGTATAAGTCTAGGACGAAAGCGAGAACAACCGAGAAGAGGAAAGAGCACGCGAAAGGGAGAAGGACCAGAGTAAGGAGTATGGATAAAACTAGGACGAAGCTGACAGAATGAGCTAGAAAGTGATAACAAGTGAGTAAAAGATACGGGGGTGAAATAGAACGAGAGAAAAATAGGCTACGACTTCTGGCCAGAAATGTAGATGGTGCTCAACAGAGAATGTTTGACAGACTGGGTGAGATAATGAGAAGGAGCTAGGAAAAACAATGCAAAAGAACGAGTGAGATTTGAAGAGGTGGAAATATAAAAACAGAAAGGAGAAAAACTGTAGGGTTAAGTTCAAGTCAAAAGAGGGACAGGTGGGGGGGCGTGTCCAACATGGCAGCGTGATCGGACGTGGGTCTCCGGAGCTCCCTGCCTGACCCCGCCTGACCACCGCGAAATCAGCTTTTATCTCCCCTTATCAACACGGGAGAGTAGCGAGAGAGGTGCCGTCCGGCAGCGGTGACCAGGCGTCGACCCTCTGCCAAGCCGCTCACCTGCAGGCTACACTTCTGCTCTGCCACCCATCCCGCACTCCGTGATGGCGGCCATGCTGGAGCTCTGAACGGCTGGGCGCCTCTACACGGACGTTTCTGTGAGCACTCCTGCGGCGATTGCAGCGGATAAAGGGAACGGACCACAGAACCGGCTGAGCGGTGTCTCCGCCGGAGATCCGGCGTTGGCTGTGGACCGTTGCCTGAGCCACCCAGCCGGTGAGAGGGACGCCTGACCGGCGGTCGCAGAAATAAAGGCCCCGGCTTCGGGCCTGTGCACCGGACCCCTGCTGCACCGAAGCTGAGGACTACAGAGCGCCAAACCGGCCCAGTGTGCGCAGCGGATAAAGGGATTGGACTGCAGTACCAGCTGAGCGGTGTCTCCGCCGGAGGTCCGGCGTTTATTGTGGACCGCTGACTGAGCTACCCGGCCGGTGAGAGGGACGCCTGACCGGCGGTCGCAGAAATAAAGTCCCCGGCTTCGGGCCTGTGCACCGGACCCCAGCTGCACCGAAGCTGAGGCCTACAGAGCGCCGAACCGGCCCAGCGTGCCCCCTGCCGCAAGACCCGTCGCAACCAAGGCCTGACAAGCACCAGAACATGCGGGGGAGACCCCTGGGGGTGGAGCGGCCGGCGTCTCACGGACCTCAGACATATCCCTAAGACCTACAGCAGAGCCGGAGGAAGGGAGCCTCGCCGTAAGACTGGGTTGGATTGCCGCGACGAGATTCGCCCCCCCCGGACATACTGGCCTTTCTGCCCGATTTCCCACTGAAGGAACGGATTCTCCGAGAGGCCCGGCGAGCTCAGCCCCTTCAGTATGGAGGTCGTCCCATAGCTCTTTATCAGGACCTCTCCGCCACCACCTTGCAGAAACGCAAGGACTTTAAGGTAGCGACGGACTTCCTGCGACACCACGAGACCCCCTATTCCTGGGGTCATCCGTTTAGACTCATATTCAAATGGAACGGGCGGTTGCACCAAATGAGGTCGCTCAAGGATACCTGCACGCTGTTGGGATTGGATCAGGATGATGAAGCACCTACCCCCGAGCTTCCCAAGGGTCACCCAGGGGTGACTGGCACACGGTGAGCTACAAACGATCGCCATCACACCGGCTGAAGCCAGACGCATCGATCATTTCGCAGGAACGCGCTACTGCAGTGGCGGAGGTAGCCAAAGAAACCTCTCCCTCGGAAGGTTAAGTACTCTCTTGGCTTGGGAGATCAGCTATGGCACAGTTCTTCGCACCAGCGGTGGGAGGGGTCGGGCGGGGGGCCGGAGAGGCCGCCATTGGAGATGACCCACACGAGAACCGTTACCACGGCCCTGTGCGGACTCACAGGACTGGGACTACACTTCTTTTTCTTCTTTGTTGGGTTGCTAAGGGACGGGGGGGGGGAATGTTACTCTGCCTTCGAACATTGGATGTTGATCAATACCACACAGTTTGATGGGGTTGTTGTTGGGGGGGGGATGGGGGACTGTGGGGGGGGATCCAGGGTGGGAACCAGTGTGCCACGAATGCGCTGTTGCTGTTCCACTGATCGAACTTTCGGCATTACACCCGGGCTTTCTGTCTGGGGTTGTATTTACGGAGGGCGGGGGGCCCCGCGGTGTCACCTCAGGAGTCGTTGCCCAGGTGTTACCGCGATGACACGTTATATACGTCCCAAAATGTCTCCAAGCTGCAAACCGAGGTTTTCCATTCATGTGTGACACGAAGGTGAAGGTACTAACACTTAATGTAAAAGGGCTGAATAACCCCATTAAGAGAAGGGCAATCATTTGCTATTTGGAGAATTCTGAGGCCGATATCTGCCTGCGGCAAGAAACTCACCTGTTGCAGAAAGACTGGCATAGAATGCGCTCACATGCTTTCCCACAACAATTCTTCTCCTCATTACCCACGAAACACGCCGGAGTGGCTATTCTCCTCTCTAAACATTTCAAGGGCCAGGTGGGGATCAGGGTGGGGGAAATTAAGGGCCGGATGCTGGCATACACTTTCCACATAGGAAACACGCACCTCACGATTGGTTCTCTCTATGCCCCGAACACCGGACAGGAGACTTTTCTGAAAAATGCAACGTCTGAAGCGCTTAGCTCTTCCGACTCCCTTCTACTCCTGGGGGGGGGGGACTTCAACCTTGTTATGCAAAAAACAACAAGTGATGGACTGAATGTGGATCAATGTCACACACTCCCCCAGTCAAAAGATCTGGGCCCAAATCCATCGTTTTTTTGCACTCCACACCACCCTGGGTCAGATAATGGCTTTATGCAAATCAGCTCTGACCCTGTTGCCCCATGGGAACAGTCCAGTCCGAACTACAACAGCCATATCTTTCCCAGACCGGAATCAAGCATCCGAGGACCGGACCGGTTTCAAGGTAACACCTCTCTTCAGCCCGGCTAGCTTGACTCCAAGTGGTGTGGAGTACCTGGGACCCACGTCTGGGCATCCCCAGCGCACTTAGGGCGGCAATTGCAAAAAACAACAAGTGATGGACTGAATGTGGATCAATGTCACACACTCCCCCAGTCAAAAGATCTGGGCCCAAATCCATCGTTTTTTTGCACTCCACACCACCCTGGGTCAGATAATGGCTTTATGCAAATCAGCTCTGACCCTGTTGCCCCATGGGAACAGTCCAGTCCGAACTACAACAGCCATATCTTTCCCAGACCGGAATCAAGCATCCGAGGACCGGACCGGTTTCAAGGTAACACCTCTCTTCAGCCCGGCTAGCTTGACTCCAAGTGGTGTGGAGTGCCTGGGACCCACGTCTGGGCATCCCCAGCGCACTTAGGGCGGCAATTGCAAAAAACAACAAGTGATGGACTGAATGTGGATCAATGTCACACACTCCCCCAGTCAAAAGATCTGGGCCCAAATCCATCGTTTTTTTGCACTCCACACCACCCTGGGTCAGATAATGGCTTTATGCAAATCAGCTCTGACCCTGTTGCCCCATGGGAACAGTCCAGTCCGAACTACAACAGCCATATCTTTCCCAGACCGGAATCAAGCATCCGAGGACCGGACCGGTTTCAAGGTAACACCTCTCTTCAGCCCGGCTAGCTTGACTCCAAGTGGTGTGGAGTACCTGGGACCCACGTCTGGGCATCCCCAGCGCACTTAGGGCGGCAATTGCAAAAAACAACAAGTGATGGACTGAATGTGGATCAATGTCACACACTCCCCCAGTCAAAAGATCTGGGCCCAAATCCATCGTTTTTTTGCACTCCACACCACCCTGGGTCAGATAATGGCTTTATGCAAATCAGCTCTGACCCTGTTGCCCCATGGGAACAGTCCAGTCCGAACTACAACAGCCATATCTTTCCCAGACCGGAATCAAGCATCCGAGGACCGGACCGGTTTCAAGGTAACACCTCTCTTCAGCCCGGCTAGCTTGACTCCAAGTGGTGTGGAGTGCCTGGGACCCACGTCTGGGCATCCCCAGCGCACTTAGGGCGGCAATTGCAAAAAACAACAAGTGATGGACTGAATGTGGATCAATGTCACACACTCCCCCAGTCAAAAGATCTGGGCCCAAATCCATCGTTTTTTTGCACTCCACACCACCCTGGGTCAGATAATGGCTTTATGCAAATCAGCTCTGACCCTGTTGCCCCATGGGAACAGTCCAGTCCGAACTACAACAGCCATATCTTTCCCAGACCGGAATCAAGCATCCGAGGACCGGACCGGTTTCAAGGTAACACCTCTCTTCAGCCCGGCTAGCTTGACTCCAAGTGGTGTGGAGTGCCTGGGACCCACGTCTGGGCATCCCCAGCGCACTTAGGGCGGCAATTGCAAAAAACAACAAGTGATGGACTGAATGTGGATCAATGTCACACACTCCCCCAGTCAAAAGATCTGGGCCCAAATCCATCGTTTTTTTGCACTCCACACCACCCTGGGTCAGATAATGGCTTTATGCAAATCAGCTCTGACCCTGTTGCCCCATGGGAACAGTCCAGTCCGAACTACAACAGCCATATCTTTCCCAGACCGGAATCAAGCATCCGAGGACCGGACCGGTTTCAAGGTAACACCTCTCTTCAGCCCGGCTAGCTTGACTCCAAGTGGTGTGGAGTGCCTGGGACCCACGTCTGGGCATCCCCAGCGCACTTAGGGCGGCAATTGCAAAAAACAACAAGTGATGGACTGAATGTGGATCAATGTCACACACTCCCCCAGTCAAAAGATCTGGGCCCAAATCCATCGTTTTTTTGCACTCCACACCACCCTGGGTCAGATAATGGCTTTATGCAAATCAGCTCTGACCCTGTTGCCCCATGGGAACAGTCCAGTCCGAACTACAACAGCCATATCTTTCCCAGACCGGAATCAAGCATCCGAGGACCGGACCGGTTTCAAGGTAACACCTCTCTTCAGCCCGGCTAGCTTGACTCCAAGTGGTGTGGAGTACCTGGGACCCACGTCTGGGCATCCCCAGCGCACTTAGGGCGGCAATTGCAAAAAACAACAAGTGATGGACTGAATGTGGATCAATGTCACACACTCCCCCAGTCAAAAGATCTGGGCCCAAATCCATCGTTTTTTTGCACTCCACACCACCCTGGGTCAGATAATGGCTTTATGCAAATCAGCTCTGACCCTGTTGCCCCATGGGAACAGTCCAGTCCGAACTACAACAGCCATATCTTTCCCAGACCGGAATCAAGCATCCGAGGACCGGACCGGTTTCAAGGTAACACCTCTCTTCAGCCCGGCTAGCTTGACTCCAAGTGGTGTGGAGTGCCTGGGACCCACGTCTGGGCATCCCCAGCGCACTTAGGGCGGCAATTGCAAAAAACAACAAGTGATGGACTGAATGTGGATCAATGTCACACACTCCCCCAGTCAAAAGATCTGGGCCCAAATCCATCGTTTTTTTGCACTCCACACCACCCTGGGTCAGATAATGGCTTTATGCAAATCAGCTCTGACCCTGTTGCCCCATGGGAACAGTCCAGTCCGAACTACAACAGCCATATCTTTCCCAGACCGGAATCAAGCATCCGAGGACCGGACCGGTTTCAAGGTAACACCTCTCTTCAGCCCGGCTAGCTTGACTCCAAGTGGTGTGGAGTGCCTGGGACCCACGTCTGGGCATCCCCAGCGCACTTAGGGCGGCAATTGCAAAAAACAACAAGTGATGGACTGAATGTGGATCAATGTCACACACTCCCCCAGTCAAAAGATCTGGGCCCAAATCCATCGTTTTTTTGCACTCCACACCACCCTGGGTCAGATAATGGCTTTATGCAAATCAGCTCTGACCCTGTTGCCCCATGGGAACAGTCCAGTCCGAACTACAACAGCCATATCTTTCCCAGACCGGAATCAAGCATCCGAGGACCGGACCGGTTTCAAGGTAACACCTCTCTTCAGCCCGGCTAGCTTGACTCCAAGTGGTGTGGAGTGCCTGGGACCCACGTCTGGGCATCCCCAGCGCACTTAGGGCGGCAATTGCAAAAAACAACAAGTGATGGACTGAATGTGGATCAATGTCACACACTCCCCCAGTCAAAAGATCTGGGCCCAAATCCATCGTTTTTTTGCACTCCACACCACCCTGGGTCAGATAATGGCTTTATGCAAATCAGCTCTGACCCTGTTGCCCCATGGGAACAGTCCAGTCCGAACTACAACAGCCATATCTTTCCCAGACCGGAATCAAGCATCCGAGGACCGGACCGGTTTCAAGGTAACACCTCTCTTCAGCCCGGCTAGCTTGACTCCAAGTGGTGTGGAGTGCCTGGGACCCACGTCTGGGCATCCCCAGCGCACTTAGGGCGGCAATTGCAAAAAACAACAAGTGATGGACTGAATGTGGATCAATGTCACACACTCCCCCAGTCAAAAGATCTGGGCCCAAATCCATCGTTTTTTTGCACTCCACACCACCCTGGGTCAGATAATGGCTTTATGCAAATCAGCTCTGACCCTGTTGCCCCATGGGAACAGTCCAGTCCGAACTACAACAGCCATATCTTTCCCAGACCGGAATCAAGCATCCGAGGACCAGACCGGTTTCAAGGTAACACCTCTCTTCAGCCCGGCTAGCTTGACTCCAAGTGGTGTGGAGTGCCTGGGACCCACGTCTGGGCATCCCCAGCGCACTTAGGGCGGCAATTGCAAAAAACAACAAGTGATGGACTGAATGTGGATCAATGTAACACACTCCCCCAGTCAAAAGATCTGGGCCCAAATCCATCGTTTTTTTGCACTCCACACCACCCTGGGTCAGATAATGGCTTTATGCAAATCAGCTCTGACCCTGTTGCCCCATGGGAACAGTCCAGTCCGAACTACAACAGCCATATCTTTCCCAGACCGGAATCAAGCATCCGAGGACCGGACCGGTTTCAAGGTAACACCTCTCTTCAGCCCGGCTAGCTTGACTCCAAGTGGTGTGGAGTGCCTGGGACCCACGTCTGGGCATCCCCAGCGCACTTAGGGCGGCAATTGCAAAAAACAACAAGTGATGGACTGAATGTGGATCAATGTCACACACTCCCCCAGTCAAAAGATCTGGGCCCAAATCCATCGTTTTTTTGCACTCCACACCACCCTGGGTCAGATAATGGCTTTATGCAAATCAGCTCTGACCCTGTTGCCCCATGGGAACAGTCCAGTCCGAACTACAACAGCCATATCTTTCCCAGACCGGAATCAAGCATCCGAGGACCGGACCGGTTTCAAGGTAACACCTCTCTTCAGCCCGGCTAGCTTGACTCCAAGTGGTGTGGAGTGCCTGGGACCCACGTCTGGGCATCCCCAGCGCACTTAGGGCGGCAATTGCAAAAAACAACAAGTGATGGACTGAATGTGGATCAATGTCACACACTCCCCCAGTCAAAAGATCTGGGCCCAAATCCATCGTTTTTTTGCACTCCACACCACCCTGGGTCAGATAATGGCTTTATGCAAATCAGCTCTGACCCTGTTGCCCCATGGGAACAGTCCAGTCCGAACTACAACAGCCATATCTTTCCCAGACCGGAATCAAGCATCCGAGGACCGGACCGGTTTCAAGGTAACACCTCTCTTCAGCCCGGCTAGCTTGACTCCAAGGGAAGGACATGGCTTTTGTAGTTCGGACTGGACTGTTCCCATGGGGCACAGGGTCAGCGCTGATTTGCATATCGCCATTGTCTAACCCAGGGTGGTGTGGAGTGGAAAAACGATGGATTTGGGCCCACATCTTTGGACTGGGGTGAATGTGTGACATTGATCCACATTCTGTCCATCATTGTTGTGTTTGCAGTTACCGCTCTAAGTGTACTGGGGATGCTCAGACATGAGTCCCAGGCACTCCACACCACTGGAATCAAGCTAGCCGGGCTGAAGAGAGGTGTTACCTCGAAACCGGGCCGGTCCTCGGATGCTTGTTTCCGTTCTGGGAAGGACATGGCTTTTGTAGTTCGGACTGGACTGTTCCCATGGGGCACAGGGTCAGCGCTGATTTGCATATTGCCATTGTCTAACCCAGGGTGGTGTGGAGTGGAAAAACGATGGATTTGGGCCCAGATCTTTGGACTGGGGTGAATGTGTGACATTGATCCACATTCTGTCCATCATTGTTGTGTTTGCAGTTACCGCTCTAAGTGTACTGGGGATGCTCAGACGTGAGTCCCAGGCACTCCACACCACTGGAATCAAGCTAGCCGGGCTGAAGAGAGGTGTTACCTCGAAACCGGGCCGGTCCTCGGATGCTTGTTTCCGTTCTGGGAAGGACATGGCTTTTGTAGTTCGGACTGGACTGTTCCCATGGGGCACAGGGTCAGCGCTGATTTGCATATCGCCATTGTCTAACCCAGGGTGGTGTGGAGTGGAAAAACGATGGATTTGGGCCCAGATCTTTGGACTGGGGTGAATGTGTGACATTGATCCACATTCTGTCCATCATTGTTGTGTTTGCAGTTACCGCTCTAAGTGTACTGGGGATGCTCAGACGTGAGTCCCAGGCACTCCACACCACTGGAATCAAGCTAGCCGGGCTGAAGAGAGGTGTTACCTCGAAACCGGGCCGGTCCTCGGATGCTTGTTTCCGTTCTGGGAAGGACATGGCTTTTGTAGTTCGGACTGGACTGTTCCCATGGGGCACAGGGTCAGCGCTGATTTGCATATCGCCATTGTCTAACCCAGGGTGGTGTGGAGTGGAAAAACGATGGATTTGGGCCCAGATCTTTGGACTGGGGTGAATGTGTGACATTGATCCACATTCTGTCCATCATTGTTGTGTTTGCAGTTACCGCTCTAAGTGTACTGGGGATGCTCAGACGTGAGTCCCAGGCACTCCACACCACCGGAATCAAGCTAGCCGGGCTGAAGAGAGGTGTTACCTCGAAACCGGGCCGGTCCTCGGATGCTTGTTTCCGTTCTGGGAAGGACATGGCTTTTGTAGTTCGGACTGGACTGTTCCCATGGGGCACAGGGTCAGCGCTGATTTGCATATCGCCATTGTCTAACCCAGCGTGGTGTGGAGTGGAAAAACGATGGATTTGGGCCCAGATCTTTGGACTGGGGTGAATGTGTGACATTGATCCACATTCTGTCCATCATTGTTGTGTTTGCAGTTACCGCTCTAAGTGTACTGGGGATGCTCAGACGTGAGTCCCAGGCACTCCACACCACTGGAATCAAGCTAGCCGGGCTGAAGAGAGGTGTTACCTCGAAACCGGGCCGGTCCTCGGATGCTTGTTTCCGTTCTGGGAAGGACATGGCTTTTGTAGTTCGGACTGGACTGTTCCCATGGGGCACAGGGTCAGCGCTGATTTGCATATCGCCATTGTCTAACCCAGGGTGGTGTGGAGTGGAAAAACGATGGATTTGGGCCCAGATCTTTGGACTGGGGTGAATGTGTGACATTGATCCACATTCTGTCCATCATTGTTGTGTTTGCAGTTACCGCTCTAAGTGTACTGGGGATGCTCAGACGTGAGTCCCAGGCACTCCACACCACTGGAATCAAGCTAGCCGGGCTGAAGAGAGGTGTTACCTCGAAACCGGGCCGGTCCTCGGATGCTTGTTTCCGTTCTGGGAAGGACATGGCTTTTGTAGTTCGGACTGGACTGTTCCCATGGGGCACAGGGTCAGCGCTGATTTGCATATCGCCATTGTCTAACCCAGGGTGGTGTGGAGTGGAAAAACGATGGATTTGGGCCCAGATCTTTGGACTGGGGTGAATGTGTGACATTGATCCACATTCTGTCCATCATTGTTGTGTTTGCAGTTACCGCTCTAAGTGTACTGGGGATGCTCAGACGTGAGTCCCAGGCACTCCACACCACTGGAATCAAGCTAGCTGGGCTGAAGAGAGGTGTTACCTCGAAACCGGGCCGGTCCTCGGATGCTTGTTTCCGTTCTGGGAAGGACATGGCTTTTGTAGTTCGGACTGGACTGTTCCCATGGGGCACAGGGTCAGCGCTGATTTGCATATCGCCATTGTCTAACCCAGGGTGGTGTGGAGTGGAAAAACGATGGATTTGGGCCCAGATCTTTGGACTGGGGTGAATGTGTGACATTGATCCACATTCTGTCCATCATTGTTGTGTTTGCAGTTACCGCTTCAACCTTGTTATGGACACACACGCTGACAGGTTGGGACACAGGTATGGAGATACAGGTGCTATTTCGGCGATCGGACTTGGGTGGTTGCGGGATAGGGGCCTGGTAGACCTGTGGAGATCCACACACCCAACTGAGTCACGATTCACCTTCTACTCCCATGTTCATCACACGTACGCTAGGATCGACTACTTCCTGGGCTCCGCGGAGTTACTCAAGTCTCTCCGGGAGGTTGATATCATTCCTGCCGCTGTTTCAGATCACAACGCGGTGGAGGTGTCGCTCCTACTCCACGCGCCTCTTCGCCCCCAAGGCTCCTGGCGCCTGCGTGAGACTCTACTGCAGCGCCCAGTAGTCACCACACGACTCCGGAAGTGCATCACTGATTACTTAGCTACTAACGATACAGCTCTCTGGGGGGCCTTGAAATCCGTAGTCCGCGGCGAACTGATAGCTATAGCGGCTGCTGAAGCCAAAGACCGGAAAGCCAAACGCGATGACCTCACGGCGAAGGTGGCAGAACTAGAGAGAGTCCACAGCCGCACTTGCGCTCCACGCATCTGGAGACAACTGAAAGCTGCTAGAGCCCAACTCGCTAGTCTGGACATGGACAGAGCCGAATTCGCGGCGCTCCGCCTTCGGCATACCTACTACATCAGCGGTAACAAGACGGGCCGCTTATTGGCCAGCGCACTGAGAGCTAAGACACAACGCACCAAGATCTCTGGCCTCACTGACGATGCCGGAACGGTCCTCACGGAGGACACTCAAGTGGCGGAGGCGTTCAGGTCTTACTATGCCTCATTATACGGAGCGGAGGATACGTCCCCTGAGATGATCGATACATATTTAGACTCCGTGGCTGTCACCGAGCTCTCCAAAGCCAACGCGGACGCTTTAGATGCCCCCATTCGCTTGGATGAGGTGCTGGCCGCCATAGCCCGTTTACGCCCACTCAAATCCCCGGGGCCGGACGGATTCTCGGCGGGATTCTATAAGACCTTCAGCCATCTGCTGGCCCCGATACTCGCCAGACTCTTTAATTCCTTTGAGGGTACTGGTGCCATCCCCCCGGACATGCTAGCCGCCGAGGTGGTGGTCCTCCCTAAACCGGGTAAGAAACCCACGCGCTGCTCTGCTTTCCGCCCTATCTCCCTATTAAACCTCGACCTCAAACTCTTTACGGGCATTTTAGCTGCACGTCTTGGCCCCTGTCTTCCCGGGATCTTGGAGCCTGACCAATCGGGCTTCGTGCCCAACAGACAATGTAGTGACAACACTAAACGAATACTCCATTTAATCAACAAATCCCACTTTCAGGGTTCGGACTCCGCACTGTTGGCTATCGACGCCGAGAAGGCATTCGACCGCGTCGACTGGACCTACCTACAACGGGTTCTGCGGCGCTTTGGATTGGGGGACCGCTTCATGACATGGATTGCATGTTGTTACCACCATCCGCATGCCAGGGTCCGGTTAGGCGGCATGCGCTCGGACTCGTTCGAAATTCAACGCGGCACGAGACAAAGATGTCCCCTTTCCCCCCTCCTGTTCGCCTTATATATAGAACCCCTAGCACAAAAGGTCCGAGATAACCCTGCAATTAGAGGAATTACCTTTGGGCACGAACCCCACACAATTAGTCTGTATGCGGACGATGTCATAGTGGCCCTTGATTGCACGGCCCGCTCCATCCCCGCCTTTATGGAGGAACTTGATTCCTTTGGAGCGGTCTCAGGATTTCGTATTAACAGAGGCAAATCGCTGGTGTTACCATTGGGCAAGAATGCGCACCCACAAACTCATAGTTTGGCACAAGGGAGCGGCCTCCAGATTGCCCCCTTAGTTCCTTACTTAGGCATCTCCCTCGCTTCCTCCACAGAGTTGACAGTTAAGACCAACTACGGATCCCTTGCCACTGCAATCCGGAAAGACGTCACTCGCTGGTCCAAACAACCGCTCTCGCTTTTGGGGAGGGTGGCGGCGGTAAAAATGTCTGTCTTACCTCGTATCCTATATCTATTCCAAACACTTCCTGCCATGCCCCCACCTGGAGCTTTGAGCGAGCTGCAGGACGTTCTCCACCGATTCATCTGGAACGGGAAACGTGCACGTCTCCGAAAATCACTGTCGTACAGGAGCATGGATGACGGAGGCCTGGGTGTTCCTAATTTATCACAATACTTCCAAGCGGCTCAACTTCGTTACCTGGTAGAATGGCACAGGCCGGAGTCGGAAAAGAGGTGGCTCTTCCAAGACAGAGCAATGGCTCTGTGGACTGGGCTTGTGGACCAGGGGTAGTGGATGTATCAGGTTGTGGTGCAGGAACAGGCAGGACACCAGTTCGTGGGGTTAAAGAGGGCTTTATTGGTATTCCTCGTTGGGTTTGTAACATTAATGTTCTCCTTGTTCTGAACGTCAGTCTCTCTTTTGCGAACTGACTGGGATCTGTGTTGGCGTTCGGGTGTTCTTCTTTTATTCAGAGGTCTGGTCACGGGCTGGGTTGAAAGCTGCTCTCGTGGCTCCGGTGTCCCAGGGAAAGAGAAGACCAACAGAAAACGGGCCGTTAGTTCAGTTGTCCACTGGGGTTTCATGCACCGAGGGACCAGGTGTAGTGAGTCGGGAGAGGGTTCACCGGTGAACGTGCAACTCTAGCATACACCAGTGAAGTGGTTGGGGGAGACACAGTCTGTGAGGGTAAACGCGGGGTAAATGGAAACGAGAGGGGGGGGGACACAGGATACAAACAGGGGATCTGTACACTATTTTACACGCTTGCCTCCCACCCAAGCCGCCATACGCTGCCGTACCTGGGAAAGCCACGCTCCTCCCCCGGGAGAGTGGCACGGCGGCTCGCAGGGTCGTTGGCCTCCTGGCTTCCCCTCGGACACTCCTCCGCTTTCTCCAAACTGTTCTTCAGGTTCTCCGCTTCTTCCTTCGGTTCTCCTGTCTCCGGTCTCTGGTTCTCCGTCTTCACTCCTCGCCGTCTCTTCGGGGGTGATGTCACACGCCATCCACATCGCTTCCGTTGTTTTAGCCAATCCGGTCTCGCTGACGTGTACAATGGGAGGATCCTCCTCCTCCGGGTAAACCCACTTAAAGGAGCCGCGTTCCTCTTCTTCATGTTCGTCGTACACCGTACCCCACGACTCTGTCTGTAAGGAAGGAGGTTGTACCGGGTCAGTACCAGGTGCCCACCACTCATCCGCAGCCCGCAGCCTCACCCCGTTACACTCCACCCCCCCTGGATTCTCCCGATTGGGGAGAAAGGGCATGCGAGAGAGGAAATCGGCGTTCCCATTGTCCCTCCCCTTCCGATGAACAACCGTAAATGCAAAGGGCTGGAGGAAGAGGAACCACCGCAGTATCCTAGCGTTCTGTGTCCTGTTCTTTTGCATCCACTGCAAAGGGGCATGATCTGAGTAGAGGGTAAAGGCCTTCCCCTCCAGATAGTAACGTAACTTCTCCACTGCCCATCGAATCGCCAGACACTCTTTTTCGACGGTGGGGTACCTTTGTTCCCGAGGGTGGAGTTTTCTACTTATGTACAGTATCGGATGTTCAATTTCATCTTCCCCCTTTTGTGACAGTACTGCTCCTACCCCTGTGTCTGAAGCATCTGTGGCTAGAATGAACGGCCTTGCAAAGTCAGGGGGTATCAACACAGGACTGGTTGTGATGGCTTTCTTCAGTAGAACGAAGGCTGTCCTGGCTTCCTGTGAAGGAGGGAGAGGCAGGATGTTTTTGATGTTTTTTTGGAGTAAATTGGTCAGGGGAGTGGCGATATCGGCAAAGTTCTCTATGAATCGCCGATAGTAGCCCATGAGGCCCAAAAAGGCCCTGAGTTCTCTTTTTGTAGATGGAAACGGTGTTTCGGTGATGGCTTTGATTTTCTCCTCTTGGGGGGCTATCACTCCGTCACCTAACATGAACCCAAGATATTTCACTTTTGAGAATGCAGCCCTGGATTTCCTGGCGTTCACGTGTAAGTGGGCGTCTCTCAAAGAGGCCATAACCCTGGTTACATGTTCTCGGTGTTCTGTCCATGTATGACTGAAAATGACTATGTCATCCAAATACACGGAACTGTAGCTGGCATGAGGGGTTAACACCGTATTCATGAGTCTTTGGAACGTGGCTGGTGCCCCGTGTAGGCCAAAGGGAAGGACATTGAACTCGTATAACCCTTCCTCGGTGGCAGAGGCGGTTTTGTGGCGGTCCTCCTCCCTTAAGGGTACCTGCCAGTAGCCCTTGGTTAGATCCAGAGTCGTTATGTATTTAGCTTCCCCTATCCGCTCAATCAATTCGTCCACCCTGGGTATGGGGAACGCATCGAAGGTGGAAACGGCATTCAGTGCCCTGAAGTCCATACAAAAACGGGTGGACCCGTCAGGCTTGGGCACCATGACGATCGGGGATGACCAGTTGCTTTTAGAGGGTCTGATGACACCAAGCTCTAACATACTAGCGACTTCCTTCCTCACGTCCGCCCTTTTTGCTGCTGGTATGCGATATGCTCTTTGTTTTACTATGCTACCCTGGGTTGTATGTATCTCATGTTCTGCCATGTGGGTACAGCCAGGAGTGTCAGAAAACAAGGGGGAAAACGGGCGGAGGTCGTTCAGCAGTTCCTGTTTCTCCGTGTTGGATAACTCCGGGTTGATGGGTAGGTAGGCTAGTGTCGATTTATTACTGCCTTCAGGAAGGGTTAGATTGGCGGATCGAGGTATTGGTCCCAACCACTTTTTCAATAGGTTCATGTGAAAGGTCTGCTTTCGGGTGGGCGACATTTGTAGCCTGTAGGTGGTACTGCCGAACTTCTCTAGTACTTGATACGGCCCTTTCCATTCGCTCCTGAATTTCTGTGTGGAGGAAGGAAGTAGCACTAGAGCCCAGTCCCCTTGGTTCAGGGATCTCCATCGTTTGCCTTTATCGTAATATCGCTTTTGGCGGCTTTGGGCCGACTTCAGGTTTCAATATGCCAAATCCCTGAGTTTCCCCAATCGCGACCTCAACTGTTGGGTGTAGTCTAGGAGGGACCGCTGTTCGTTAGCCTCTTGTTTTTCCCAGGCTTCCCTGGTTATTTCGAGCAGGGACCTGGGTTGCCGGCCATACAGCAGTTCGAAGGGCGAGTATCCAAGGCTACTCTGGACCTGTGCTCTTACTACGTATAGAGCCAACGGGAGCATTCGGTCCCAGTCCTTATGTTCAGAAGTCAACAATTTCTTGAGTGTGGTTTTGAGAGTCCTGTTGTACCTCTCCACTAAACCATCCGTTTGCAGGTGGTAAGCAGAAGTGCGGATGTGTTGTAGATCCAAAGTAGTGCATACTTCTCTCATCATGCGTGACACAAAGGGCGTCCCCTGATCCGTCAGGATCTCACGGGGAAACCCGACCCTAGAAAACAATTCAACGAGTTTTTCTGCTACGTTCTTAGTGGTGGGGCTGCTTAACGGAAAGGCCTCCGGGAAACGGGTGGAATAGTCCACCACCACTAGGGCATAGGTATGGCCCCTAGAGGAGCGGGGCAAGGGCCCTATGAGATCCATGCCCACGCGTTCCCAGGGCTTGCCGATCACGGGCAGGGGTTGTAGCGGGACCGCTGGGGGTCTGGTCATATTCTTCCTCTGACACACCTCGCAGTGTTGACAATAGGCCTCTGTCTCTTTGTAGATACGGGGCCAATAAAATAAGCGCAGGATATTTTGTATAGTCTTCTCTGCCCCACTGTGCCCTGCTGTCAAATGTGTGTGGGCGTAGAACAATATCTGTTCTCGGAATGCGCTTGGTACCACCAGTTGTCTGGGCTCTCCCTCCTTTCCTTCCCGATACAACAGTTCGTTTTCAATGCTAAAGCGGGGATATCTCTGTGACACTTCAGTAGTCTGGGCAATGTGGGCGGCCTCCCACGCATTCAAGAGTCGGGTCGTTGGACTGTGCAAACTTAAACCCTCTGTCCATGACCCATGGTTCAGTGGACAGATAGGCCTCTGCAGGACATTTGTCTAACTCCCTTTTAAACAGGGCCAGGAATTGCGGATTGTCCACCCCTAATATCAGTTCCTCAGGCAAGGACCCCACCACTCCTACCCTTACTGTACAGGGTTCCCTCCCCGTTGGGTGTATGGTAATACGTGCAATGGGATACGTCTTGACATCCCCATGGACACACCGGATGTGGACTTCACCCTCCTGCCCTATCTGAGAGGGATACACGAGTTTCCCCCTTATTACAGACTGTCTACAGCCCAAGTCTAGGAGGGCTTTCACAGGAGTGTGGTTCACCCGTACCCTTACGTAGTAGGAAGGCCCCATCTCTGCGCTGTACATCACGGCCTTCGGAATGTACCCAACTTCCATGGGTTCCTCCACTGGTTTTTTTCTGGGGCATAACCTTGCTATGTGGCCCCACTCCCCACACTCAAAGCACTGTGGACCACGTAAAGGAGTTATGTCCGGGCGGAAGGGCCGTGTTTTCATGGGTTCAAAGACGGCCTTTTTTTTTCCGTTTTGGGTGGAGGGACCGTAGTCTTGGAGGGCTTCTCCGTCTCCCAGGGAAAGGTTCGGGGAGCGGCCCTTGTATAGTTTGCCGCCATTTCAATTGCCTGTGCTGCGGTCAGGCCTGGTTGTTGCCTCAACCACCTTTGTGTACCATAGGGCAGTGCCTCCATAAACTGTTCCAAGATGACGCTTGTCATGACTTCTTCTTTGCTCCGGGTTTCGGGTCTCAGCCATTTTTCCGCCGCCATTTTCAGACGTAGATATAGC